>NC_035444.2:42036724-42705051 GCF_002127325.2 Helianthus annuus
TGTGGCAGGTAATTAGGATGCTTATTTGCTAGGAAAGCGAGGCTAGAATAAGTTTCTAGAAGCCCCCAACAAATAGTTGTCTGCCAAGAACAAGCGTCTGAGGCATAGTTGTCTGTAGATCTTGTAGGATCGTATTCTGACCCGAACGAGTCGTTCAGAGGCTTTCTCCTTGGTTTCAGGTGCGGAATAACAAGAAACTAAGGTAGAAATAGCACACAGATCACTTTAACTACTTGTTTTATTGATTTGACGCTGATTACACTTCAAATCTCGCACCGGCAGCACTTCGGCACGATTTCTCCAACTGTTCTAACTGTTATCGCTCATCATGTATATATAGGGCTTTGTGACCGCTTATTGGACAGGCCCAATAAGTGGCCCAGACATGCCACTCGAGCGACCCATAATGTGTCATACGAGCGATCCATCAGGTGTCATATGAGCGGTCCAGCCGATTACCACTTGAGCGATCCAACATAGTTGTTGTTCGAGCGGTCCAGGCTGTTTACCATTCGAGCGACCCTAACCTTAATGGACTATGAGCGATCCAAACAACCTAAATCTATACAATTCACACAATTACTCATATTTACAATCAATCCTATTCTAAGACTCGAACGAAGATGTAGTCGACAGACAACTGCACCAACAGACTCCCCCTTGAATGTTGACGGAATCTTCAGTGAGAGTCTTCAACAAGACATTCTCGGATATAGTTCGGTCTTCTTCAATAATTCTGCCTGGATCTTTCTTTCTTTGGCTATAACCTTCATCAGACTCCCCCTATCACCCTGCTAGGATAGTCGTCTGGGATTTGTTACCACCATAGAAATTATCTCCTGGCTTCTCTCTGTTCAGCTCATCATCTGCATCATCTGCATACATCTCAAACACTCTATCACAAACAAATAAAGTTGTGATTCAACATAATGAATCAACTAATCATTTGAGAATATGTACAATTATACACAGATCACAAATTTGAAACATTTCAATTTCTGATTCAACCTAATGAATCATTTTAAACATTTCAAACCACTTAACCAACCTGTTTGTCCATCAAGTTTAGCCTTTAAGATTTTGAAAATCAGCTCTTCACCATCAGTTGTCGAAAATCTTTTTGGATTTTTCAAAATATGAAACGTAAAATGCAAAGACAGAAATTAAATGCAGAAATGAAATATGTACAAACATATTTTGTGAGTTTGTGCAAGAGGATCATATCAGATTTTGAGACACATCACAAGCACCGTTAAGCTTCTAATCGTTTTAAGTTCTAAACGATTCACGTAGATTGACGATATAGTTGTCCTCTTAAATTTTCATACAATTTTCAATCTATTCAGGATACTATTTAAGTGTTTTATGAACTTAGTTCGATTCGTGTGTCCCACCTCTTGAATATACTCCCCTATCCAGAATCCCAATATTCAGTCTTACAGGCAAGAATACTACAATGATATCTGTACATAAATTAGGGGAAAGATGCGAGAACTGAGGGATCTCAGGTCAGAACTTCCGTTCAGCAGAGAGATATCAGCTTCGACTTAGCAGTGTGTCCCCTTTAGAGGATCTTTTCAGCTACAACAGATGATTATCAATTTTATTGTCTAATCAACTGAGGGCTTTATGCTATATTTCAAGCATTTTGCGGAAAGTATTAGCCAAGGACTAGGTCAGAACTACCGTTCAGCAGAAGTCCCGGAATAATACCCCAGACATCATAGAGTATAAACACCTAGTATATCAGAATACGAGACCTTTCAAACAAGATTTCAGGGGTTACCTATATATCCAAGTAGTGTTCCCCACAAATTTCACAAGTTTGAAATTTTAGGTTTATATCCCGAATAAATTTACTAAATGTACAAAAACCTATCGTCACATCATCAGTGAGACCGTTTATCACATTTGACATTACATATCTTTAGCGTGCTGTGATAGTCCACTGATTTACTATCATTTCCTCTTATTTCGCAACAAAACTCAGTTTTACAATTTTTAATGTTTTTGACTTTTTCAAATTTTTCTAATTTTTTTAAATTTTTCTCCCCCTAAAATCAAAATATGTTTCAATTTTGATTTTCTGGGAAAATTTGAAACAAACTGTACAAACTTGACAACATGATGAGAATCACTTCAATTCTCCATCCACTTTGGCGTAAACAATCAGAACTCCCCCTCACAACAAACTATTTTCCCATTATGATTTCAAAACACTTAAGTTTGTTTTAATCAGAATGGTTTTTCCGGAAAATATAAGTTTCGTTGTTTTTACCGTTTGTAAAAAGAGGTTCAAATCATCACTTTGTTTACCAAATTCTTGAATGATAATTAAATCAAGTCCAAATTAATGACCCTGATTTAACCTCTTGAAAGATCAACTGGTTCTCGTTCTGAACCATTTATAACATCCACCAATCATACAACCACTTGAAGATTTAGCAATTAAGCTTTTCAAACCTGTTTTTCAACCAATTACCATCTTTTGGTTGAATTCTCAAGGTGCCGATTCCTACTCCTCGCTTATAAACCTGGAAGTTCCGGCAAGTCCTGCAACTTTTCAAACAGATTTAGAAAGATACCGATTCATGATCCGCAATAACATCTTGGGATCTCCGGCAAGTCAGGTTTTTCTATTTGAAAAGTTTCACCCAAGCCTGACCAGCCTTGGGTAATTTTGAATTCTTATTCAACAATGGTGGAAAATTTTTCTCATCCATTGTTAAACTAGAATTCTCGACCTTTACCTCAACACATGGCTCTTCTGGTTTTACCATACCAGAATCATTGCCTGACTGTGGCTTGTCTGACTTTATTGAGTCAGATTCATTGCCGACATGTGGCTCCTTTGTTTCCGAAGAAACAGATTCATCGCCAGGAAGTGAAAACTTTACTTTCTTCTTCTTCTTATCCTCTTTAGTCCCCAGATTTGTATCTGACGAATTCGGTTTACTTGACTTTGCAGTTGAGTGAATCGATTCATCAGCACTCTTAATCGATCTGTCGGATGAACCCGAGGACAAAATTCTCTCTAAATACTCTCTTGCCTTCTTTCTCTTTTTCCTCAGTCGGTCTTTCTGCCCCTGAGAAAGCTTCACTTTTGTTTCTTGAACTTTAAATTCTTTGACCTTCTGTTCTTTGACGTTTTGACCTGAAGCTTTCAATTCTTTGGGCTTAACAACGACTGGTATCTTCTTTGCCATTTTCTGAGAATTGGCCCTCAATCTTTCATGCGATCTCCTTGGGCAATCTCTGGCAATGTGACCTTTGATGTTGCAGTTAAAGCACCTCCTGGTTTAGTCACAAAACCTATCAATTTCTTCTCAAGTTCATCAATTTTGTTTTGGACAGGGAAAATTCAAATTGTCAGATTTAGTCACAAAACCTATCAATTTCTTCTCAAGTTCATCAATTTTGTTCCTCGAATTCTCAGCTTCACTTTCAAGTTGAGATATTCTCCCAAAATGAGACTTGATAGTTTTTTCATTATCATTCTTCAAATTTTCAAGAACGATTTTTCATTCATCAAAACTTTTATCTGTTCCTGAAATTCTGATTCATTCGCTTTCAGATTCTTGTTTTCAAGCTTAATCCAGAAATCTAAATCCTCTAAAGATTTCTGTTTGTTTCAAGCTCTTTTTCCAACTTTTTGATTTTCTTTTGAGCGCTTTCACCTTCTTTTTCAAGTTCGATAATTTTCTGAAGATGGGAATTTATCATCTTCTGTTTTTCAATGTTGTTTTTACTGAACACATTTCTCCCATCTTCAAGAATTTTCACTTGCCCTTCAAATTCTTGATTTTTCAAAGTCAAACTGCTAAAACCAACCAACAGTTTGTCATTTTCAGCTTTCAACGTCTCACAATTTTCTTTCAGAATAAGAATCTGATTTTCAGCAACGTGCTTCTCGTCTTTCAACTTTTTGACTTCGGATGCCAAACTTTCCATGTCTCTCACAAGTTTGTCATTGTCAGTCTTAAAGTTATCACATGTTGAGCACATTGTTTCATTCTTCACCGATTCTTCAGCTTTTGAAGTTTCTTCTTCCTTTGCTATGAATGTACCTGCACAGAACATTTTAACGAAATCATGAGGATTTCCATTATTATCAATATAACAACCTCTTTTAAAATCATATTTCATCACATGTTTTGCCCTGATACATTTAGTAACCCTTTTGTGCATCTCTTCAATCACATCTGAACTCAGATCTAGCACATTATACTCCAAAGTCTTGAGCATTTCTTTCTTTTTCTTTCTATCTTCAAGTTCATGAGCTTTAAGTTTGCTGATGAATTGATTTAAAGGTAGTTTTGAAAAATTTGAGTCCTTCCTTAAATTTTTCAAACATTCACCCCATTCAATCGGTAATGCATCTGCAAATTTCTCCAATTTCTCAACATTTGACGGATATATCTCATGATCTTTCATATAATTCAGTAAAACACTATATCGGTCTTTATGATCATCCAACGTTTCGTCTTTCAGACACACGAAATATTTAAACCTTTTTACCCAACCATCTTTGCTCACTTTTCTATACCCCTCATCTAGAAATCCGTGATGCCAATTATTAAATCTTTCGAAATAATAATTCTCCTGTTCATCAAACATCATTGCCATGTTTCGAAAAAAAAACCCGACACGTGTTTGTTGACAAATAAGCGAACTAAGTGTGACGAAAAGCGAACCAATATGATCAAATTAGCGGACCAGATGAGTCCAAATAAGCGAGCCAGATAAACTTCGTTTGGAGCGGTCCAAGAACTGATCGAAAAAGCGGTCCACACTAGTCCGAATAAGCGGTCCAAATTACAATCCGGTCGAGCGGTTCAACTAAGTCCGAACGAGCGATTCAACTATGTTCGAACGAGCAGTTCAACAAATGTCTGAATGAGCGGTCCAAAAACTATCCGGTCGAGCGGTTTACACAATGTCCGAATAAGCGGTTCAATCAATCGGACCTGTTTTTCCTTCGAATTTTGGCTCCAAACTTTCAAGGGTTTGTCTCTATACTATTTCGCACAATCCCTGAGATTTTGAGATGATTCTGACCGTTAAATCTTTCCGAACAAAGAAAAGAAGGTGTAGAAGTAAGAAAAAGTGATAAAATCCGGCTAATTTCTGCAGAGAACCTCCTCCTGAGCTCTGATACCAATTGTAGGATCGTATTCTGACCCGAACGAGTCGTTCAGAGGCTTTCCCCTTGGTTTCAGGTGCGGAATAACAAGAAACTAAGGTAGAAATAGCACACAGATCACTTTAACTACTTGTTTTATTGATTTGACGCTGATTACACTTCAAATCTCGCACCGGCAGCACTTCGGCACGATTTCTCCAACTGTTCTAACTGTTATCGCTCATCATGTATATATAGGGCTTTGTGACCGCTTATTGGACAGGCCCAATAAGCGGCCCAGACATGCCACTCGAGCGACCCATAATGTGTCATACGAGCGATCCATCAGGTGTCATACGAGCGGTCCAGCCGATTACCACTTGAGCGATCCAACATAGTTGCTGTTCGAGCGGTCCAGGCTGTTTACCATTCGAGCGACCCTAACCTTAATGGACTATGAGCGATCCAAACAACCTAAATCTATACAATTCACACAATTACTCATATTTACAATCAATCCTATTCTAAGACTCGAACGAAGATGTAGTCGACAGACAACTGCACCAACAGATCTTGTCCTCTGGCATTACAGCCAGAAAGTCAACAGAATAGGGGCCTAGAAGCAGATAAACAATTGCTGTAATAATATTTAAATCTGAGTTGTCGGAACGGAATTTCTTGTTTGGATGATTATCTGTAATGACATATTTGTTTATTCGGGATACGGTATGGGACGTATCTTTAACTGGATTATATAAATAGTTGTTATGGAAACTTCTGAACAATCTGTTTCGCTCAGTGCCGCGCCCCGATGATTCCGCCATCGGTCGGGGTGTGACAGATTGGTATCAGAGCCATAACTATAAGGAATTAGGTTAGACACGACCTAGTCCGGGTCGCTGTCTTAGAGACCTAGACTATAGTTAGGAACCATCAGACCAAGTTTATGTGCCTTATTCTGCCATTCTTCACTATCACTGCACCCGAATTTCCAATTAAAGTTAAGCGATTTGGTTGGGAATAGGTGTGAAAGCCGCAAACTCCTAACCAAATTGCCTGACTAATGCTGATTTCATCTATTTATTCGTGCTTATCGCATTGTTTTCCAAAATGTATGAGGAGAATTTTCCTCAAGACTAGGTGTGAAAACCGTGAACTCTCGACGAAATTATCTGCTCAATCTCCTTAAATTTTCTTAAAACAAGGAAGAAATTGCCAAGCCAAGGGGTGAAACCCTAACGTTGGCAGTTTGTTCTAGACTTTATTTATCTCACCAAGGCCTCGACGGACTCCAACGACCTGAACTCACAAGTATGACCTAGGGAACGCGTGTGGAATGCCCAAGAATCGAGGCAGAAACATGACCACTAGAGACGAAAATGATGACAAGTCTACCGTGAATAGTCGAGTTGCCAAGGGTAGTCGATGTCTAGTAGCCGCAGACAATCTACCTCTCGATTTTATGTGTTTCGATTCTGAGAACCGCAGTCGCGTACTCGGATGACTCGTTGATTTTATGTGTTCCTGTGTGCTTTACCTGTTTACGTGTTTATATTTTGGATATTATTCGATTTTACTGCCATTTCAATCAACACACACGACTCGTACTGTTATTCTATCCCCATTCGATCTCCAGTTGCTGCAATCCAGACAATATTATGCTATGTTATGCTGTACGATCAAGTTAGGCTAATACGATGCTATTCGATATGCTACACGAACGACACACGAGCTTTGAATGATAGGATCTTGAGGCAGTCAGAATACTATATGTGCTTATAGGGGAATTACGTGACATTACCCGCCTCTGTGATTTAGTGCGTATGTGCCCTCCGTGACTATGTGCTTCTGTGCTTTACTTGCTTATGTGCTTCTGTGGTTATGTGGATTCTGTGCTTTTGTGTCTATGAGATTACGTAATATGTGTTTCGACGTGTTCCTAAGATTTAGTAATCTAGACATGTGAGGTGAGATTCGATTACGTTGTGTTGAGTCCTGTGACGATGTCTGTTGCAGATGTCGTCGTCTTGATCACGTCAACGTCTGACCCGCCAAGAAAAGAGAGACAGACGTCTCGCTGCTATCATCTCCAAATCCGTGGCGAAAGCTGTGAGTGAGGTGTATGAAAACGCTAGCAAGTCGTCTGAAGGATCTCATACTGATACCCCTAAAGATTCCAACAAGACAGCTTTTAGCTTCAAGCAGTTTAAAGCGTGCGGACCGAAGGAGTTCACCGGTGAGGATGGCCCTACTGCCATGTTTCATTGGTTCGACTCGGTCGAAGTCACTCTGCGACAAAGCGGATGCCCCGAAAATCTCCGCACTCTCAATGCTACTGGCGTCTTCCAGTCCCATGCTCTAGACTGGTGGACTGCTGAACGAAACAAGCGTGGGAATGATGCAGCTTACGAGCTGACATGGGAGGAACTGAAGGCAATTATGATCGATGAATTCTGCCCTCCTCATGAACGCCAAAAGCTGGAGGATGAATTTTGGGTCATTAAGCAGAAGGACGTAGACAACACTGCTCTCACTGCTCGCTTCAAGCAGCTCAGTATCATATGTCCCGATCAGGTCAAGACTCCAGAAATGACCATCAAGAAGTATATCCGAGCTCTGCCAGACTGTGTAGCAGATTTTGTTCACGCCTCCAAGCCAGCAACGATCGAAGAAACCTACCTACTCGCCGCTGAGATCAATGACAAGCGAGTAAAGTCCGGTTTCTGGGACAAGCAAACCAAGTCTCTGCACCAAGCCACCGCAACACCCACCGACTCATGTGCTCAATCCTCCAAGTCATCAAGAAGGAAGAAGAAGCACAACAACAACAGCTCCAGCAACAAGAACTGTGCTGTGACAACTACTGCTGCTCCTCTTCAAGCTATACCGGTTCAACAGCAGCAGCACCAGCGCTCAACTCCAGTGATCAATGCACCGCCAGCGAAGCGTGCATACACAGGCCCTCACCCACTCTGCCCGACATGCTCTTACCATCATCCAGTGGGTCTGGCTTGTCGTTTCTGCACTCATTGCAACCTTTACGGTCATTTCACTGCGAACTGTCGCTATGGTCCTCGTCAAGCCCCAGTTCAAGCCATTGTCAACCAGGCTCTACTCCCTGCCCCTCAAGGCCAACAAGCAGCTCAAGCACCAGCAGCCAATGCTCGAGTCTGCTTTGCATGTGGTGACCCTAACCACTTTGCAAACAGGTGCCCGAATAGGGTGGTTAAGCAAGAGCCCCAGCAGCAACAGCAGCCTCAGCAGCAACAGCCGCCTCAGCAACAGCAGCAAGCAGCCCATGCCCGAACCTTCAACATCAATGCCCGTCAGGCTCAGGCGGATAACAACGTGGTTAATGGTATGTTCCTTGTGAATGGTATTTATGCATCATGTTTGTTTGATACTGGAGCCGATAACTGCTTTGTGTCGTTTGAATTCGAGAAGCTCCTTAGTCGTAAGCGCTCTTATCTGTCCTCGTCATTCGAAGTCGAAGTCGCTACGGGAAGGACGATTGCCGTTAATTCAGTACTCCGTGATTGTACTCTCGAACTCAACAATCACATTTTCCCAATCGACCTTATTCCAATGCAACTCGGAAGCTTTGATGTCATAATAGGCATGGACTTTCTTCGTGAAAACCATGCTGAAGTTGTGTGCTTTGAAAAGATGATACGTTTCTCGCTCGCGAATGGTGATCTATTGTGTGTGTACGGTGAAACAGCGTCAAAGGGTCTCAAGCTTATGTCATGCATCCAAGCTAACAAGTATCTCCGCAAGGAATACCGAGCCTTCTTGGCCAACATTGTAGTAGCGGAGAAGGAAAAGAAAAAGAAAGTTGAGGTCAAAGACGTTCCAGTGGTTCGTGAATTTCCTCAGGTATTCCCTGACGATCTTCCCGGACTACCCCCAAGTCGTGATATCGACTTCCGCATCGACCTCATTCCTGGAGCTAACCCCGTTGCTAAAGCCCCTTACCAACTCGCACCATCCGAAATGAGGGAACTCTCGAATCAACTCCAGGAATTACTCGAAAAAGGCTTTATTCGCCCAAGCACCTCTCCTTGGGGAGCGCCAGTCCTCTTCGTCAAAAAGAAGGATGGATCGTTCCGGATGTGCATCGACTATCGGGAATTGAATAAGCTAACCTAACCATCAAGAACCGATACCCCTTGCCTCGAATCGACGATTTGTTTGATCAACTACAAGGTGCATCATGTTTCTCTAAAATCGATCTGCGTTCAGGATATCATCAGCTACGGATTCAAGAGGAAGACATTCCCAAGACCGCTTTTCGAACCCGTTATGGCCATTACGAATTTGTTGTTATGCCCTTTGGTCTAACCAACGCACCCACGGTTTTTATGGACCTGATGAATCGCGTGTGTAAGCCTTATCTTGACCGTTTCGTCATCGTGTTTATCGATGATGTCTTGATTTATTCCAAAACGAAAGTCGAACACGCACAACATCTACGTTTGGTTCTCGAGTTACTCCAGGGGAACCGGCTCTACGCCAAATTCTCTAAGTGCGAATTTTGGTTGGAGGAGGTTCAGTTTCTGGGTCACATCGTGAATAGTCAGGGTATCCATGTTGATCCCGCGAAGATTGAAGCCGTCAAAAGCTGGATTACGCCTAAGAACCCGTCTGAAGTTCGTTCTTTTCTCGGACTAGCGGGCTATTATCGATGATTCATTGAAGGATTCTCCAAGATCGCTGTGCCACTTACCGCTCTTACTCATAAGGACAAGCCTTTTGTGTGGGGAAACGCACAAGAGACTGCCTTTCAAACCCTCAAGCATATGTTGTGCAACGCTCCGATTCTTACGCTGCCCGACGGAAGCGACAACTTCATTGTCTACTGTGATGCTTCTAACCTTGGTCTCGGCTGTGTCCTCATGCAGCGAGACAAGGTTATAGCCTACGCATCTCGTCAGCTCAAGATCCACGAGAAGAACTATACAACCCATGACCTCGAGCTAGGCGCGGTTGTCTTTGCATTGAAGATTTGGCAACACTACCTGTGCAAGAGTCAAGGCTGAACATCAAAGACCTTCTTGCTTACTCGAACAACCGCCGATACCTATATGGAAGTGGGAGAGTATAGCTATGGATTTCATAACAAAACTCCCGTCCACGCCATCAGGTCACGATAGTATTTGGGTCATAGTCGATCGTCTAACGAAATCAGCCCACTTTTTTCCGATACGAGAAGACTACAAGGTGGAATGACTAGCCCAAATCTACACCGATCAGATCATTTGTAATCATGGTACGCCTCGTGACATCATTTCAGACCGTGACGCTCGGTTCACTTCGCGATTGTGGGAAACGTTTCAAGCGGCCCTTGGTACGTCGCTTAATCTGAGTACTGCATTCCATCCTCAAACCGACGGACAGACTGAAAGAACGATCCGTACTCTTGAAGACATGCTCCGAGCGTGTGTGATAGATTTTGGTGGTAGTTGGAACAAACACATGCCATTGGTGGAATTCTCGTACAATAACAGCTATCATGCCAGCATTCAAATGGCACCTTTCGAGGCTTTGTATGGTAGAAGATGTCGATCACCTATTGTATGGCACGAGATCGGTCACTCGCAACTAACCGGTCCCGAAATTCTACAAGAAACGACTGACAAGATCCACCAGATTCGAGACAACTTGGTAAAAGCTCGGAACAGACAGAAATGTTACGCCGATAGAAGACGCAAGCCCCTGGAATTTGAAGTTGGTGACTACGTACTCCTAAAGGTATCACCTTGGAAGGGTGTTGTCCGATTCGGCAAGAAAGGGAAACTCGCGCCTCGATATGTGGGACCTTTTAGGATTCTGGAAAGAATCGGAAAAGTCGCCTACAGACTCGAACTACCGGAGGAACTCAGTAACGTCCACCCGACTTTCCACGTCTCTAACCTTCGAAAACGCCTTGCTGATCATGATCTAATCGTACCGCTCGACGATCTTCAGGTCAACGAAACGTTACACTTCGTGGAAAAGCTTGTCGAAATAATGGATCGCCAAACCAAGCAACTCAGGCGCTCTCGCATCCCGATCGTGAAGGTCCGATGGGAAGGCAAACGAGGCGCGGGGTTCACTTGGGAACTCGAAAGCGACATGATGGCCAAGTACCCGCAGTTGTTTAAATAAATAGATCTGAAGCATCAAATTGGTAAATCACGGCGTTGGGTAGCCTTCGACCTAATTTCGGGACGAATTCCCTAAACAAGGGGAGGCTGTAACACCCCGTGATTTCGAATGTCAAAGTCAAAGTCAAAGTCCAAGTCAACTTTGACTTCTTTGACTGTTAATGTTTCTTTTTACTTTTTGTATTATGTGGAGTAAGTGTTGTCTAAATGAAATGATCGAATGTTTAATCAATGCGACCGATTTACGACTGTGAGTAGTAGGAAGTAACAACGCGATAAAGTTAATCAACCAATAATCAAGCTAATCGATTCATCAAACTCGAGACTCGAATTATGTGAACCCTGGTATTGTATTACGTGTGTGTGTGCCTTACGTGTTACTTGTGCGTGTTTATTTATATGTTTGGTGTGATATTCAAGCGAATCAATCGAAAATCGAATCGAAACTCGAAAAGCAAGCGAACTCAATCGAAACCGACATCGAAACGTGATGTAACACCTCGAAAATTCATGTCCAATAATGTATTGACACGTGTCATAAGCTTTGAACGTGTGAAAGATTACGTATGAAGGACTAAAGTTGACAAACAAGGAAAGTATGTGAATATAAGGGTTCAAAATGTCAACAATGGATAAATATATATTTCAATAACCCTATATGATGTTTATATCCTTAAACGAATAAATCATGGATCATATGAAGCTAATTGTGAAAGAAAGTGAGGAATTACAAACTACAGGGGCTAAATGTGTCAACATGTTTAAAGTATACCTCTGAGTGATCTTTTAGCAGACCCGAAGCTTTGTAATGATAAATTATACTCACAAGAATGTGTGATAAAAATTTCACAAGGTTTCGATTAAGTATGAGAAAGTTATGACAATATTCGTATACGAGGGATTAAAAGCGTCAATATTGAAATTTAGGACTTTTCGGTGAACGTATGAATAACCGGGGAACAAACAAAGTTGGTTTATGACTTGGGGTCCTTAAAAGTCAAGTTTGGGGGTTTATAGTGCAAGAAACCACCTTAAAATCAAGTTTGGAAGGACCAGGGACCAAAACTGCAACTATTGAAACTTTGTAACCAGATCAGAGGGGCCACGCGGCCCGCGTAAGATCCTTATGAATCCTGAAGTGGGCCGCCTGGGACTACCAGATGCAGAAAATCAGGACAGCTGGCTGTTAAAGCTTTGTAACCGACTTAAAATGGTTGTTTTTGATTCTATGGGCTTGTTTGCTGGTATATTAAGGCCCATGGACACTTGTAATGATCCCATATCATCCATAGACCTTGTTTGGCATGATCTTGATGATCAAAGAAGCCTATATAAGGGCCATGATCTTGGGTTCTTGATTGCTCATTCATTTGGAACTTCACAACTCTTTGCTTGGAGGTTCCTGGAGCTCAAGGCTCATCCTTAGTGTTCATTAGTCGTGCTTAGGACTATTGTAAGTATGCTTATCCTCCTTTAATTCAGTTTGCTTAGTTTATTAGCGTTTGGTCAAACCGTCGTAATTAAGATTTGACTTCGTCATTAATCTTAATTGCTCCAGTCAAATTTCATTATGAAAGTACCTATGAGTTGGTAATTATGTGGGCATTAAACCCCTATAAGGTCACCCTCTGATTCCCACTCTAATTAGGTCAATTGTCGAGTCAAACTTGATTATAAAAAGTCAACAGAAAGCTAATTTTCAAATAAATGCATAATTAGCAATGTAGAAGCTATGCAACCTGTTTTGACATTAATATAACTTGGTAATCAATGTAAGAACATGTCTAAACATGTTCAACTCGACAATTTTCAGTTTAGGCTCGGTTCGGGACCGAAAGTCGCATAGTTTGACTTATGCTTTGACTTTCAGTTCTGACCCGTTTGTGCATGATTTAGGAATGCCTTAGAGCTTTTCTAGGACCAAGTTACCTATAAGTATAACCCTCTGTGATTATACAACTTGGTTCATTAATTATCCAATTTATATGCATGTTTCCGTTAATCGCCTAAATGTTGACTATTATGCCCTTGTGACCTTAAAACATGAATTTTGAAAATGTAAAAGAGTAGAAACCTTTGGTACTGATTTATAAACTTGTACCTAGAATTTGACATCAGTTTGAGGTCTAGATTAAGAGTTACGCTCAATAGCGTAATTAGAAAGCTTTTTAGTAATTAGAAGGCGTAATTAGCATATAGCCTATCTAAACCCAATTTTTGATGCCAAACCTTATACCTACTGATGTAAAATAATATTTTGGGATTTTTGGAGATTTTTATTTATTTTTTAGGCTGATCATAACCTAGAGTTTTAAAGCTTAATTCGGTAGTTGTCGGTTTTGCCCTTTTAAGCTATAAATTGAGTTTTACCAAACCTTTTGACACCAAACCTTTTTCTACTGATCTAATATGATGGATAGAGTATTTTAAGCCTTCTGGAATAGTAAAAATATCAGCTTTCTTATAAGAACCCGGAAATAGCTCAAAATCGCCATTTTAAGCTTTTTTAAGCGTTTTAAACGCATAGTATGTATTAAAACCATATTAGACATGTAAGACTTGATACCTACTGATATTTTAAGTAAACTTTTATGTTCCAACAGTAAGTAGAAATTTTGAAGTCAGATTTCCAGATTTGACCCTTAAACCTTAAGTGAAATTACCAAAATGCCCTTAAGATGCATAGTTTTGTTTTAAGTGATAAATTTCACATATAGGTTATACCCTATTGATATAACTTAGTAAATTAAGTATTTTTACTGATTTCATCAGACCCAAAACTCAGAATTATATTTAAACTCTTTTGTAACCTTTTAAATGACCAAAATACCCTTGCGGGGCATAAATTGGTTTTAAATTCGTTATGGGCATAATAGAAGATATCTTACTAATGTCACAACATATTTAAGACATGTTAACTTAGGAAACTTGTATATGACTCGTATGGTTACTCGTTACGCACTTTTCGCGTTCGGATCGGCTTATGTGACTAGTTTGCATATATTAGCCGAAACGGGTTAAACCATATCGTTTTCATCTCAAAATCCAGAATGTGTCAAAACCACATTCTAAACCGGTCTTCGCTCTATCATGCGTTTGAACCGTGTCTTCCTTTTGAAAACTAACCGGTCTAAGTCTAAGCTTAATTAAAGACCCGTTAGGATTCTAATAGGTTATTAAAAACCTTCGTTCCAGATTAGGAGCCCAGTAAAAGATACGTGCACTTGCTGTATTTGATTTATACATTGCTCAGGTAAATACTCTTAACTTATTTTCCCTATACGGGCTTGTGATACGGTACTATAAAAGTACCGCTTGGTCGGGTGTATGTAGTCATTTAAATCGTATTGTGATTGATGTATTTACATAACCTGTTTGATATGTATTATTTGGTGTATGGCCCTTGGGGGTTAAATGACCATGTCCCGGATATCCTTGGCATCATTCATAGAAATGGCCACGACCTAAGCACGGGGTGTAGGCGTACACCTGACAGTTGCATTATGTAAAAACTGGTATCCCACTGTAAGGAATCAACCTTGTGGGCATTATACCTGTGGCGTGTCTGTTAACTTAAGTCCGGCCTTGCAACCGGCCCTAATGGACGACAAATGAGTAAAACTGTATACAAGATTATTTTGAATAATTGTCCCAAGTTATAAAATATAATTTGCCTAAGTGCACTCAAATCAATTTTCTAAACATTTTCAAAATGAGTCAGTTAAGTTGTATTTACCAGTGCAAACTGACGTATTTTCCAAAAAGGCTAAGTGCAGGTACTATACGTAATAGGCTGGCTACTCCAGGCATCGTTACACAAGTCTCGCAAGCTTTAGATGTCAAAGTCTGTTGAACAAGTTTCCTTTTTATTTGATCCGCCTGTGAATCTGTTTCGACTGTTTTGTGATACTTAAACACTACAATTTATTCAGTTGAAATGAATCTATATCTTTTGCTTCCGCTGTGCATTTATATGTCGTGTTGTTTGACTATGATGATATTAACTACGTCACGATACTCCCCACCGGGCCCACCGGTGACACGTGGAAATTAGGGGTGTGACAGGTTGGTATCAGAGCCAACACTGAGTGAATTAAACACTAGCCTTTTGTGTTTAATCTCAGTTACACAATTGCACATTCTTGAGTCTAGACAAAGAACATAGGATTGATCCTAATTCGTTTTATTTCTCCTTTATTTGTTTCATTTCTTATTTTTCTGACTAGTCCTTGCATAGGCAAGTCATTTCTGTTAGAAGTCCCATTTAGGGCAACCATTCCTATTATAATATCTTTCTTTTATTAGATCTACCATTATGATAAAATGGCAAAATCTAAAGGACAAGACCTAGCCATATGTCACCTTAAGGCAGGGCCAAGATGGTAGTTCCTCAATTAGATTCAGATCCTTGTTAACATCTCAAATTAGGATTGCTCTGCGTTTAAATATTAAAAGAATCTTAAAGGTAAAACCTAACCTAATTGTCATTGCAGACATGGCCAAAATGGTAAAACCTATTCGAAAGATTCAACCCTTATTAACATTTGATATGTTATATACTTGACAAAGTGTGATCCGATAAAATCACCTAAGTCATTACTGAAAAGGGTTATTCTAAATTCCCTTATTTTATAATCATCCCTTAATGATGAAGTGCCCACGGGCTATAATTAACGTCCTCTGGGACTAAAGACAGTGGTAGCCTGTAACTCCCTGTCAAGGAAAGGTAATGAACTTTGATTCAAACCTTAATACCTCGATTCTGTAAAATCCTGGTTTATTAATTAAATATGTCTTCGTGACTAGGCATTTTGTGCTATTATATATAATTTAGGGTTATCCCGAATAATTAACTAAAATGTGTATTAAAAACCATAGTTAATAAATCGTTTAAAACGATAGAACTGTATAAGCTTCCGTATAAACCTCGTCCTCATTTGATTTTATGTAGCAATTAAAGCCACATGGCAAGGTCGGAAGAAGTGAACAGTCATTCCTTGGAAAACCATGATGATGATAGGGTTAATATAACCAAGGGAGAGCTCCGTACACTGATTGATACAGCTGTGTCTAAAGCTGTAAAGGAGCAATTCAAGGAGGTTAGTGAGACGTATAGTAGAACCTCTTCGGTACCCCACTCTAAGTCTGTTTCTAAGACTCATTCAGAAGCTCATAGCAAGCTACTCTCGAAGAAGGATGGACCCAAGAAAGAGGATGTCGAACATTCCTCAAACCAACATAGTGTTCCATCCAAGAGAATAGTGTTCGATGATGAGCCACGTATCAAGTCTTGTACTTATAAGTACTTTGTTTCCTGCAAACCCCGGGATTTCACTGGGGAGAAAGGAGCAATTGATTGTATGACCTGGTTAGATGAAATGGACACCATTGTTGATATCAGTGGTTGTGCTGAAAGGGATATAGTGAAGTATGTGTCCCAATCGTTCAAGGGAGAGGCACTGGCTTGGTGGAAGTCTCTCATTCAAGCTGCTGGGAAGATCCCACTCTATAATATGTCATGGGAGCAGTTTGTTGTTCTCATTAAGGAGAACTATTGTCCACAGTATGAGGTGGAAAGGATTGAATCGGATTTCTTATCATTGGTAATGCAGAATTTAGATTGTCAAGCTTACCTCACCAGTTTCAATACCATGTCTAGACTGGTTCCTCACCTTGTGACACCAGAGCCCAAGAGGATTGCTCGCTTTATTGGGGGATTAGCCCCAGAAATCAAAGCCAGTGTTAAGGCTTCGAGACCTGCTACTTTTAGATCAGTTGCTGATCTATCTCTATCCCTCACCTTGGATGCGGTCAGGTTAAGATCGCTCAAGAACTCTGAAGAGAGTAAGAGGAAGCGTGAGGAGGATAGCTCATGAGGGTCGGAGAAGAAGCATAAGGGAAACACTGAGTCAAAGAAGTTTGGGTCTGGAAAAGGTTGTCAGCGAGCTGAAGAAAAGCCAAAGTGCTCAACTTGCCAAAAGCGCCACTTTGGAAAGTGCAGGCTTGAGACCAAGTCTCAATCAGGATCACCTGCATGTGGGTTATGCAAGTCTAAGGAGCACAAGACTATTGACTGCAAAAGGATCAAAGATGCTACCTGCTACGGCTGTAACAAGAAAGGGCACATTAAGACTAACTGCCCTAAATACGCCAAGAAGCCTGAGGAAGCCAAGAAGACCAATGCTAGGGTCTTCCAGATGAACGTACAGGAGGCAATTCAGGACGACAACATGATCACAGGTACCTTTCTCATAAATGATATATATGCAAGAGTGTTGTTTGATTCTGGTGCTGATAAGTCGTTTGTAGATAATAAGTTTTGCGAGTTGTTGAAATTTCCTGTTAAAACCTTAAGTGTGAAATATGAGGTGGAATTAGCTGATGGCACCTTAGAAACCGCCTCAACCGTTTTAGATAGATGTCTTATATCCATTAGGAACCACTCTTTTCCTATGTCTTTGCTTCCTTTAAAGTTAGCCGGATTTGATATAGTATTGGGCATGGATTGGTTATCGCATAACCAAGCCCAGATCATCTGCAACAAGAAACAAGTGGTAGTTAAGACTCCGTCTGGTGAGTCACTTACCATTCAGGGAGATACCCAGTATGGATTACCTGGCCAAGTGTCTATGCTCAAGGCATCTAGATGCTTGAAGAAGGGTTGTGTCATTTACATGGCACAAGTGACTATTGATGAGCAGAAGCCCAAGGTTGAAGATATTCCAGTCATTTCTGAATACCCTGAAGTTTTCCCTGAAGAACTACCTGGCTTGCCACCAGATAGACAGGTGGAGTTTAGAATTGACATCATCCCCCGAGCAGCGCCTGTTACGAGAGCACCTTGTAGGTTAGCACCAACAGAGATGAAGGAATTGAGGACGCAGCTATATGATTTGCTAGCCAAGGGTTTTATTAGACCTAGTTCATCTCCTTGGGGAACGCCAATCTTGTTTGTCAAGAAGAAGGATGGATCGATGCGTTTATGTATCTATTACCGTGAGCTTAATAAGGTCACTATCAAGAATAGGTACCCTTTGCCCAGGATCGACGATCTGTTCGATCAATTGCAAGGGGCAAGTTATTTCTCCAAGATCGATTTAAGGTCAGGCTATCATCAGTTGAAGGTTAGAGATGAAGATGTGCACAAGACTTCGTTTAGGACTCGTTATGGTCATTATGAGTTCTTAGTGATGCCTTTTGGGCTCACTAATGCACCTGCCGCATTCATGGATCTCATGAATCGCGTCTGCAAGCCTTATTTGGATAAATTCATCATTGTATTCATTGACGACATCCTGATTTATTCAAGGAATCAAGCTGACCACGAGAAGCATCTTAGATGTATTCTAAAACTACTTCAGCAGGAGAAGCTTTATGCTAAGTTCTCGAAGTGTGAATTTTGGCTTCGTGAAGTCCAATTTCTTGGACATGTTGTCAGTGAGCGTGGTATCCAAGTAGATCCCGCTAAGATTGAGGCTATCATGAACTGGCAAGAGCCGAAGACGCCTACGGAGATTCGCAGTTTCTTAGGACTGGCAGGATACTACAGGCGATTTATCGAAAACTTCTCAAGAATTGCAGCACCCCTGACTCTTCTCACCCGCAAGAATAGTAAGTTTGATTGGGGGCCTAAGCAGCAAGAGTCTTTCGACATTCTGAAGCAGAAGTTAAGCAACGCTCCTGTGCTGACGTTACCTGATGGAATAGAGGAATTTGTAGTGTATTGTGATGCATCGCACACAGGTATGGGATGTGTGCTTATGCAAAAAGGCAAGGTCATTGCCTATACTTCACGCCAGTTAAAGGTGCACGAAAAGAATTACACCACCCATGATTTGGAATTGGGTGCCGTTGTATTCGCACTAAAACTATGGAGGCATTACTTGTATGGAACTAAGTGCGTGATCTATTCAGATCACAAGAGCCTTCAACATTTGTTTAATCAAAAGGACTTGAATATGAGGCAGCGACGCTGGATGGAAACTCTGGATGATTATGAATGTGAAATAAGATACCATCCAGGCAAGGCAAATGTGGTTGCCGATGCCTTAAGCAGAAAGGAAAGGGTTAAGCCTATAAGAATCAATGCCAAGAGCATTGAGATAAAGAACAATTTAAATGAAAGGTTGTTAGCTGCACAGAAGGAAGCTGTGTTGGAAGCTAACTATCTTGATGAAAAGCTAGGAGCAACTGAAGAACAGTTATCCTATGGCAAGGATGGAATCCTGAGGTTAAATGGAAGAATATGGGTTCCTTTTTATGGAGGACTTCGAGACGTCATCCTTCAGGAAGCCCACAGTTCCAGATATTCCGTTCATCCTGGAGCAGATAAGATGTACCAGGATGTGAAGGCAAACTATTGGTGGATAGGCTTAAAGAAGTCTATAGCTGCCTATGTGGCTAAATGCTTGACATGCGCTCAAGTTAAAGCTGAACATCAAAAGCCGTCAGGTTTGCTACAACAGCCTGAAATTCACACTTGGAAATGGGAAATGGTGACAATGGATTTCATCACTAAGTTGCCAAAGACTAAGAAAGGAAATGATACTATTTGGGTGATAGTACATAGACTGACTAAGTCAGCACATTTCCTACCCATTAAGGAAACTTTCAGTTCTGACATGTTGGCCCAGTTGTACGTTGATAAGATTGTGTCTTTACATGGAGTACCAGTGGCTATTATCTCTGACCGAGATACCAGATATACGTCACACTTTTGGAAAAGTTTCCAACAGTCTTTGGGCACACATTTAAATTTCAGTACGGCTTACCATCCTCAGACGGATGGGCAGAGTGAGCGTACAATTCAAACTCTGGAAGACATGCTTCGTGCATGTGTAATTGATTTAGGAGGTAGCTGGGATAAGCACCTGCCATTGGTCGAGTTCTCCTATAACAATAGCTACCATACAAGCATTCAGGCTGCGCCTTTTGAGGCATTATATGGTAGGAAATGCAGAACGCCTATTTGTTGGGCAGAAGTAGGAGAAGCTCAATTATCAGGACCAGATATAGTCTTGGAAACGACGGACAAGATTGTCCAGATTCGTGATCGCCTGAAAGCTGCCAGGGATAGGCAGAAGAGTTATGCGGATAAAAGGCGAAAACCTCTAAAGTTTGAGGTTGGTGATAAAGTTCTGCTTAAAGTATCACCCTGGAAGGGAGTGATGCGATTTGATAAGAAAGGTAAGCTAAGCCCGAGGTATATAGGACCATTCGAGATCATCGAATGTGTAGGAGCAGTGGCTTATAAGTTAAACTAACCTGAAGAGCTCAGTGGTATTCATAATATATTCCACATCTGCAATCTGAAGAAATGCCTAGCTGATGAATCACTAGTCATCCCACATACAGATGTGCATATAGATGAGAGCTTGAAATTTGTGGAGAAACCTTTGTCGATTGAGGATCGACAGGTTAAGAAGCTTCGGAGGAAGCATGTGCCTATTGTAAAGGTTAAACGGGATGCCCGTAGAGGTCCCGAGTACACGTGGGAGGTAGAGTCCACAATGAAAGAAAAGTACCCTCATTTGTTTCAGTAAATCTCGGGGTCGAGATTTCTTTTAAGGGGGTGAGGATGTAACACCTCGAAAATTCATGTCCAATAATGTATTGACACGTGTCATAAGCTTTGAACGTGTGAAAGATTACGTAGGAAGGACTAAAGTTGAGAAACAAGGAAAGTATGTGAATATAAGGGTTCAAAATGTCAACAACGGATAAATATATCTTTCAATAACCCTATGTGATGTTTATATCCTTAAACGAATAAATCATGGATCATACGAAGCTAATTGTGAAAGAAAGTGAGGAATTACAAACTACATGGGCTAAATGTGTCAACATGTTTAAAGTATACCTCTGAGTGATCTTTTAGCAGACCCAAAGCTTTGTAATGATAAATTATACTCACAAGAATGTGTGATAAAAATTTCACAAGGTTTCGATTAAGTATGAGAAAGTTATGACAATATTCGTATACGAGGGATTAAAAGCGTCAATATCGAAATTTAGGACTTTTCGGTGAACGTATGAATAACCGGGGACTAAACAAAGTTGGTTTATGACTTGGGGTCCTTAAAAGTCAAGTTTGGGGGTTTATAGTGCAAGAAACCACCTTAAAATCAAGTTTGGAAGGACCAGGGACCAAAACTGCAACTATTGAAACGTTGTAACCGGATCAGAGGGGCCATGCGGCCCGCGTAAGATCCTTATGAATCCTGAAGCGGGCCGCCTGGGACTACCAGATGCAGAAAATCAGGACAGCTGGCTGTTAAAGCTTTGTAACCGACTTAAAATGGTTGTTTTTAATTCTATGGGCTTGTTTGCTGGTATATTAAGGCCTATGGACACTTGTAATGATCCCATATCATCCATAGACCTTGTTTGGCATGATCTTGATGATCAAAGAAGCCTATATAAGGGCCATGATCTTGGGTTCTTGATTGCTCATTCATTTGGAACTTCACAACTCTTTGCTTGGAGGTTCCTGGCTCATCCTTAGTGTTCATTAGTCGTGCTTAGGACTATTGTAAGTATGCTTATCCTCCTTTAATTCAGTTTGCTTAGTTTATTAGCATTTGGTCAAACCGTCGTAATTAAGATTTGACTTCGTCATTAATCTTAATTGCTCCAGTCAAATTTCATTATGAAAGTACCTATGAGTTGGTAATTATGTGGGCATTAAACCCCTATAAGGTTACCCTCTGATTCCCACTCTAATTAGGTCAATTGTCGAGTCAAACTTGATTATAAAAAGTCAACAGAAAGCTAATTTTCAAAGAAATGCATAATTAGCAATGTAGAAGCTATGCAACCTGTTTTGACATTAATATAACTTGGTAATCAATGTAAGAACATGTCTAAACATGTTCAACTCGACAATTTTCAGTTTAGGCTCGGTTCGGGACCGAAAGTCACATAGTTTGACTTATGCTTTGACTTTCAGTTCTGACCCGTTTGTGCATGATTTAGGAATGCCTTAGAGCTTTGCTAGGACCAAGTTACCTATAAGTATAACCCTCTGTGATTATACAACTTGGTTCATTAATTATCCAATTTATATGCATGTTTCCGTTAATCGCCTAAATGTTGACTATTATGCCCTTATGACCTTAAAACATGAATTTTGAAAATGTAAAAGAGTAGAAACCTTTGGTACTGATTTATAAACTTGTACCTAGAATTTGACATCAGTTTGAGATCTAGATTAAGAGTTACGCTCAATAGCGTAATTAGAAAGCTTTTTAGTAATTAGAAGGCGTAATTAGCATATAGCCTATCTAAACCCAATTTTTGATGCCAAACCTTATACCTACTGATGTAAAATAATATTTTGGGATTTTTGGAGATTTTTATTTATTTTTTAGGCTGATCATAACCAAGAGTTTTAAAGCTTAATTCGGTAGTTGTCGGTTTTGCCCTTTTAAGCTATAAATTGAGTTTTACCAAACCTTTTGACACCAAACCTTTTTCTACTGATCTAATATGATGGATAGAGTATTTTAAGCCTTCTGGAGTATTAAAAATATCAGCTTTCCTATAAGAACCCGGAAATAGCTCAAAATCGCCATTTTAAGCGTTTTTAAGCGTTTTAAACGCATAGTATGTATTAAAACCATATTAGACATGTAAGACTTGATACCTACTGATATTTTAAGTAAACTTTTATGTTCCAACAGTAAGTAGAAATTTTGAAGTCAGATTTCCAGATTTGACCCTTAAACCTTAAGTGAAATTACCAAAATGCCCTTAAGATGCATAGTTTTGTTTTAAGTGATAAATTTCACATATAGGTTATACCCTATTGATATAACTTAGTAAATTAAGTATTTTTACTGATTTCATCAGACCCGAAACTCAGAATTATATTTAAACTCTTTTGTAACCTTTTAAATGACCAAAATACCCTTGCGGGGCATAAATTGGTTTTAAATTCGTTATGGGCATAATAGAAGATATCTTACTAATGTCACAACATATTTAAGGCATGTTAACTTAGGAAACTTGTATATGACTCGTATGGTTACTCGTTACGCACTTTTCGCGTTCGGATCGGCTTTTGTGACTAGTTTGCATATATTAGCCGAAACGGGTTAAACCATATCGTTTTCATCTCAAAATCCAGAATGTGTTTAAGTTACCCATATTAAACAAGTATGCAAGCTTGTCGGGTCAAAACCACATTCTAAACCGGTCTTCGCTCTATCATGCGTTTGAACCGTGTCTTCCTTTTGAAAACTAACCGGTCTAAGTCTAAGCTTAATTAAAGACCCGTTAGGATTCTAATAGGTTATTAAAAACCTTCGTTCCAGATTAGGAGCCCAGTAAAAGATACGTGTACTTGCTGTATTTGATTTATACATTGCTCAGGTAAATACTCTTAACTTATTTTCCCTATACGGGCTTGGGATACGATACTATAAAAGTACCGCTTGGTCGGGTGTATGTAGTCATTTAAATCGTATTGTGATTGATGTATTTACATAACCTGTTTGATATGTATTATTTGGTGTATGGCCCTTGGGGGTTAAATGACCATGTCCCGGATATCCTTGGCATCATTCATAGAAATGGCCACGACCTAAGCACGGGATGTAGGCGTACACCTGACAGTTGCATTATGTAAAAACTGGTATCCCACTGTAAGGAATCAACCTTGTGGGCATTATACCTGTGGCGTGTCAGTTAACTTAAGTCCGGCCTTGCAACCGGCCCTAATGGATGACAAATGAGTAAAACTGTATACAAGATTATTTTGAATAATTGTCCCAAGTTATAAAATATAATTTGCCTAAGTGCACTCAAATCAATTTTCTAAACATTTTCAAAATGAGTCAATTAAGTTGTATTTACCAGTGCAAACTGACGTATTTTCCAAAAAGGCTAAGTGCAGGTACTATACGTAATAGGCTGGCTACTCCAGGCATCGTTACACAAGTCTCGCAAGCTTTAGATGTCAAAGTCTGTTGAACAAGTTTCCTTTTTATTTGATCCGCCTATGGATCTGTTTCGACTGTTTTGTGATACTTAAACACTACAATTTATTTAGTTGAAATGAATCTATATCTTTTGCTTCCGCTGTGCATTTATATGTCGTGTTGTTTGACTATGATGATATCAACTACGTCACGATACTCCCCACCGGGCCCACCGGTGACACGTGGAAATTAGGGGTGTGACACATGACTTATAGATGATTGTATGTTAGATATAGTCCCAATCACTGAAAGTAATTTGACTAGGAACTCTATCGTATTCGTATCATCGTCCATCGAAATCGAAACATCGAAAATCGTCGCGAAATACTCAAAGTGGGTCGCGGATCGAACATGAGGCATCCTGATCGAACAGGCCAGTCGATCGGCTAGCATCTTCCTAGCCGATCGAGCAGCCCATTCGATCGGAGCTCCTGGCCGATCGGCTGCCACTTTCCTCTTTTGGAGCCTATAAATAGGGCTGTCATTGTCACTTTCCATTTTTGGAAAGCTCTGACCGAACCAGCCTTCTTCTTCACTTTTCCTCAGATTTCTCTCAACTCCAGTAAGTTTTCACTCTAATTCTTGTACGATTTTGATCATTGCATGATTCTATACCTTTCTATCTTTCAAAACTTGATTTTTAACCATGAAATCACCAAGATCTAAGTGTTCTTGGGTGATGTCATCATGGTGTTCTTGAAGAACACCGAACTTTGGCCTCATTCAACCATGAACAGCTTAGATCTGACCGGTTTCCACATAAACAAACTAAGATTCTTCCAAATCTTAACATTTTTAGGAATAAATTCCAACTTTCCTCAACCTTTTACACCCGAAACCTTAAAACCGGTAGAAACGGAGCTTTAACCGGCTAACTAGTCATTCTAACAGCTAAGAGGTTCAAGATTCGGATTCTATGCACAAGGTTCACCGATTCCGGGTTAAACTCTAACCGACGTTCCGAACCATTCACCGGCCGGACTTGGGTGATTCCTGTCTGAGCCGAAGAAACGAGTAGGGATGGAGGATATCATAGTTCAACTCGTTATCAAACTACCTCGATATGGCAACAAGTAATTAAACAGCCAAGAGTTAGACGAAAGGCCGACCAGGTCAGACTTGCTGGCCGAACGGCTAGGCTGTTCGAACAGCCCAGCCGATCGGACATACCAGCCGATCGACCGGGCCAGCCGATCGGCTAGCACATGGTCTCACTTTTCAAACTTCCTAAGGTATGGTATTGACGAAGTGATGTTCGATCGAGTATGCTACTCGATTGGTAAACATTACTCTTCGGATCATGAGATACTATGCTTCAACACTTGATTGATTTTACAATTCGTTCGTAGTAGGGAATGCCAGCCGATCGAACAGTCCGTTCGATCGAGCGACATCCTGTTGAGAGCCACTTCAAAAGTTCTCAGCCGATCGGTTAAGCCGGCCGATCGAACGGACCGTTCGGTCGATCGACCTGAAAGGTAAGAACATTTTAGTGTTCTCATATACTACAACGAAAACTTCAAAAGTTCAAATCCTCAAACACAAACACACCAGAGGAAGAAACAATCCACTCGAATGGCCCAGCCGATCGAGCCTACCGGCCGATCGAACAGGACTGTCCAAACAGACCTACCAGCCGATCGAACAGCCCGTTCGATCGAACCTGCCGTTCGATCGACCAGTCTATTCGATCCATTCACACTTGTCTATCTTTCCACGTTACTCATTGTTGTGCTATCAAACTATTAAGGACAATTACTTGCATGGATTACGGTGGTAATCATGTATTACGAACCGTCTCGGACGGTCAACCCGCAGTCATTGGTATCGATAGGTCCATGTATAACGTCCATAATTTTCTTTTTATTTATTAAATAACAACGTACTTTTCTAACGAAAATTGGGCATGACCCGTTTGAAAAACGAGCGGTCCCCTGTTTTACATAATCCAAAATCATTCGAAAGACACAACATACACGTCAAAACATACCATATTTTACTTGCAAAACCATCAAGTTTATGTACGTACTTACGACAAGTTCTTCAAAAGACAAACATAATAAAACTAGGTTTAACTACTAGACGAAAACATAAGTGACAAAGTATTAAACATTGACTTTTACAAAATGCGGAACGCTTGACGGGCTTGAGGCGTGTTCGAACCGGGCGAAGCTTGATAGCTAGACATGAGATTTACCTACATGACCACAACATCAAAAACTCATTAGAACAAAAATTACTTTCTTTAACCCAAGAATCTAACTTACGGGCTAGAAAATGTGACATTCACAACTTGTGCTTTGCTACATTCTTTCATCCTTGCACGGTAAAATGTTCCAACGGAACTTCATACTATTCCTTCTAAACTTTCAATAACATCATTCGACCCTTTCAAGAGAAGGGTCTATACATACATCTTTCTCCATATTTGATTCGAATTAACACATTATTGATAAACACATATCTATAATGAAACCAAAAATTTGTACAAGAAGCGTACCTCGGTCTTGATCCCCTTGTTGCTTCACTTGACTCGAACTTTCTTCCTTAACGCCTACATATAACCATTCATTCTTTTAATTCATGTTTCATGCTCATTTACACATATCAATCGATAAAACATCATACAATTTACTCATACTTCATAAACATGTTCAATTCACACAAAGTTTATGGCTTATATGACTAGCATTTTCATTGAGGCATTTTGTCAAACACTTGATGTGCACATTATCAACAAAGCACAAAGTACAAGTATTTATTGCATAACCCTACTTATTCACCTTCTAATCTAACAAGAATCAATCAAGTTCATGACTTTCTTTCATCCTACACCATCTTAACTAATCTAATTTCTCTATCACATTCAGATTATGTATCAATTCACCTCCATAAACATATCATCATAATTCATCATGTTCATCTTTTTCCTACAACAAGTGGGTATGAACCCTAATCATCCAAACAATCAAAATTATACAAAATCCTCAGTCTATTACGAATTCCTAACTCATAATTACACAAGATTTCCACATGATTTCATGATTGGGTTAAAACCCACTTTCTACAAATCATCAAATCAGAATTTTCGACTTACCTTGTGTTGAACAAGCTTAGATAGTTAAAGATTGGAGCTCATGCATCAATTTAGGCCCTTAATTCCTTCCTAATCTTGTGATTTTCTGAAAGTTAGGGTTTGTTCTTGGCTTCTCCCTCTTGATCGATCCCACAAACATACCAGTACGTGTGTTTTGTGTTTTCCCTTTTTCCTTTATTTGTTTTAATTAAAACTTTTATTCTTTTTAACAAGTTTAGTCCCTTCACTTTCTTAGTTTGTTTATTTATCATTTAACTTTTCTTCCTATCAAGTTACTAGTATAACTACTTAACTAGGTTAAATATAACTTGTCTAGACATTTCAAATAACATAAATAAATTGCATATTTTGGGGTGTTACAAGTCTACCCCCCTTAAAAGAGGTTTCGTCCCCGAAACCTTAACACGTACCAAATAATGTCGGGTAGCACTCCCTCATTTCATCTTCTAATTCCCATGTAAGATCCGATCCTTTCCGATGTTGCCATTGCACCAAGACTTGCTTTATAGTTTTGTTCCGAAGGTGTGTTACCTTGGAATCCTTGATAGCCATCGGTCTTTCAATATAATTCAATTTTTCATCCAATTCGATATCGTCAAGGGGCACAAATGTTGTCTCATCCGCTAAACACTTTCTCAATTGTGACACATGAAATGTGTCATGTATTCCATCTAATGTTGGCGGTAAATCCAACCGATATGCTACTTTTCCAACCCGGGCTAAAATCTTGAAAGGTCCAATGTAGCGGGGACCTAGCTTTCCTCGCTTACGGAAACGGATTATACCTTTCCATGGGGAAACCTTTAATAACACATAATCACCTATTTGAAATTCGATGGGTCGCCTCCTTTGATCTGCATAGGCCTTTTGTCGATCTTGAGCCGCTTTTAAACGGGCTCGCACAAGATCGATCTTTTCATTAGTTTTAGCCACTACCTCATTGGGTGCAATTTCTCTCTGCCCCACCTCTCCCCAACAAATTGGAGTTCTACACTTCCTTCCATACAACAATTCATACGGTGCCATTCGAATGCCGTTATGGTAGCTATTGTTGTATGAAAATTCCACCAACGGCAAGTGGTCATCCCAGCTTCCCCCGAAGTCTATCACACATGCTCGCAGCATGTCGATAAGTGTTTGAATGGTTCGCTCGGACTGACCATCCGTTTGGGGGTGGTAGGCGGTACTGAAATGTAATTTTGTACCCATACTTTCATGAAAACCTTGCCAATATCGAGATGTGAATCGGGTATCTCGATCCGACACAATAGATACAGGAACTCCGTGTCGTGATATTATCTCGTTAACATAGATCTCCGCCATCTTTTCGGAAGAGAAAGCTTCCCGAATGGGTAAGAAGTGCGCGCTCTTGGTGAGGCAGTCTACGATCACTGATATAGCATCGTGACCTTTCCTTGTCTTAGGAAGCTTGGTCACTAGGTCCATCGTCAATTCTTCCCATTTCCATACCGGAATCTCTAACGGTTGCAACTTCCCATATGGTTTCTGATGTTCTGCCTTTACCTGCAGACATGTCAAACATTTGGCAACATACTTGACAATATCACGCTTCATGCCGGGTCACCAATAACTTTTCTTCAAGTCCAAATACATTTTTGTAGCTCCAGGATGAACCGAGAATCGGGATTTGTGAGCTTCTTCGAGTAATACACCCTTTGCTTCGCTAAACCGAGGTATCCAAATACGACCATACATGGTTTTAATTCCATCGGATCTTTCTTCGAATTTATCCACAAACCCCTTTGTTCTTTCCTTTTTAGAATCCATTCCGCTTAGTGACTTGATTTGGGCTTCTTTAACCATTTCGAGAAATCGAGGTGTAATTACCATCTTCATGGACTTTACTTGAATTGGAGGCGGGTAATCCTTTCGGCTCAGGGCATCGGCTACTATGTTAGCTTTACCCGGATGATAAAGGATCTCACAATCATAATCTTTAAGAAGTTCTAACCACCTTCGTTGCCTCATATTTAATTCCCTTTGCTCGAAAAAGTATTTAAGGCTTTTGTGGTCGGAATAAATAACACTTTTCGTACCGTATAGATAGTGCCTCCATATCTTCAAAGCAAACACTACTGCAGCTAACTCCAAATCATGGGTTGGATAATTACTTTCGTGTGTCTTCAATTGCCTAGAAGCATAGGCAATGACTCTACCCCTTTGCATCAAAACACATCCCAACCCTTGGTGTGACGCATCCGTAAACACCACCAAGTCTTCCGTTCCATCTGGTAAGGTTAGTACCGGGGAACTCGACAGCTTTTCTTTCAAGGTTTGAAACGCCCTCTCTTGATCTGCACCCCATGAAAACTTCTCATCCTTCTTGGTTAACTTGGTCAACGGCAAGGCCAATTTAGAAAAGTCTTGGATAAACCTCCTATAATAGCCTGCTAAACCCAAAAAGCTTCTTACTTCACTTGTGTTAGGTCCGGTTTCGCTCCGATTCGATTGCGTAACGACACGTTCAACGTGCGGAATCCGTGAACGTGTGTGACCGAACACACGAGATCGTACTAATGTCGTGATTCTATTGATGATGTAACGATTACAAGCTCCGTGAATCACGTTTTGCCACTTTCTCTCTCTAGTTTCTCTCTCTAAGCACCTAGCTTCTCCAAGCTCTAATGTGGCAAAAGTCTTTAACTCTTAACCTAAGGCTCCTATTTATAGGCACAAGGTTATAAGGGATTCCCCTTATTTACAAGTTTGCCACCTTGCCTATTTCTCTATTAATTACAATATAAAGCCTATTTTACTACAGTTTTAGCTACGGTTCTGATTGACGCAGGCGATAGACATCACTGCACTAACAGACTCCCCCTTGGATATTGCCGCAGTCAATCTGTAGTCAAACTCGTAGCGACTAGTCTTTCTCTCTCTCTGAGTCTTCTTGAAGGTTTGACGGTATCAGCAACTATAGACTCCCTCTTTCTCGAACAAAATCCCCGTGGATCTGTTTCTGAGCTTCCGTTGCTCCCCCTTTCGCTTAGACTCTTTTTCTTCAGGCTCCCCCTTTCGTCAAGCTTCTGTGCTTTTGGGATCGACACCTGCTTTCCGATTACAAGCTCTTCCAGGAACGATACCTGGCTCTTCTAATCCACGCTTTCGTTTGCGTTGAGCTCGTCTTCAGACTCCCCCTTAGACTCAGCTGTCGGGATTGTAGTCTGGCTTTCATCGTTTCACAAGTTCAGGATCAATTCCTGGCTTTAATCTCAGGATTTGAAACCTGGTTAACCTGCATATCCTCTACCTCACAATAAGTTTCACAAATTTATAACCAATTAATTCCCGTAAACTTACTGGTAGATATCATTTACAACAAACATATTAGTTATCTCAAGTTCAAATAAATGACCTTGATTAACTAATCCACATAATCTTTCAAAACATTTGTATATGACATTCAAAGTCTTTCAACATATTCTCCCAAACCTGTTTATCATGATTAGCACTCAAATTTTGAATATCAGCTCTTCAACATCAGTTGTCGAAAATCTTTTTGACTTTTCAAAGAATTTATGCTAAAACACTCCGAAAATCTTTTTGGATTTTTTGTTTTTGAAAGAAATGCAGTAAACAAATATATACAAATAATATTTTTGTGAGTTTGTGTAAGAGGATCATATCAGTTCATGAGACAAATCACTAGCACCGTTAAGCTTTAATCATTTTAAGTTCTAAACGATTCACCTCGATTGACGATATAGTTGTCCTCTTAAATTTTCACACACTTTTCAATCTATTCAGGATACGATTTAGATGTTTTAGGAACTTAGCTCAATTCATGTGTCCCACCTCTTGAATATACTCCCGTATCCAGAATCTCAATATTCAGTCTTACAGGCAAGAATACTACAATGATATCTGTACATAAATTAGGGGTTAAATGCGAGAACTGAGGGATCTCAGGTCAGAACTTCCGTTCAGCAGAGAGATATCAGTTTCGACTTTGCGGTGTGTCCCCTTTAGAGGATCTTTTAGCTACAACAGATGATTATCAATTTTATTGTCTAATCACTGAGGGCTTTAATGCTATGTTTCAAGCATTTTGGTGAAAGTATTAGCCAGGGACTAGGTCAGAACTACCGTCCAGCAGAAGTCCCGGAATAATACCCCAGACATCATAGAGTATAGACACCTAGTATATCAGAATACGAGACCTTTCAAACGAGATTTCAGGGGTTACCTATATATCCAAGTAGTGTTCCCCACAAATTTCACAAGTTTGAAATTTTATGTTTATATCCCGAATAAATCTACTAAATGTACGAAAACCTATCGTCACATCATTAGTGAGACCGTTTATCACATTTGACAATTCATTTCCTTAGCGTGCTGTGATAGTCCACTGATGTACTATCATTTCCTCTTTTATCAACAAAACTCATTTGTTTTTTTTTTAATGTTTTTGGAATTTTCAAATTTTCTAATAATTTTTTTTAAAATTTTTCTCCCCCTAAAATCAAAATATGTTTCAATTTTGATTTTCTGGAAAATTTGAAAACTGTACAAATAAAATGACAAACTGATATCGAATCACTTCAATTCGCCATTCATTTGGCATAAACAATCAGAACTCCCCCTCACAACAAACTATTTTCCCATTGTGATTTCAAAACACTTAAGTTTGTTTTAATCAAAATGGTTTTTCCGGAAAATTAGTTTTGTGTGACATTTTATAAACTCGGGGTTTCATCACATTGTTTTTCATATTATCACTTGTAGGAAAGATGAATCAAGTACAACTTAATGTCCCTGATTTATCTTTTGAAAGACGAAAAATCACCATAGTGAAATTTCTCAAGAAATATGCCGATTCATGTTCCACGCTTACCAACCTGGGAACTCCGGCAAGTCAGGATTTTTTCATTTAAACAGATTCACCCAAGCCTGACCAGTCTTGGGTGATTTTGACAATTTTACCTCAAAACTTGGCTCTTCTGGTTTTGACGAACCAGAATCATTGCCTGAATGTGGCTTGTCCGACTTTGATCTGTCAGATTCATCGCCGACATGTGGCTCCTTTGTTTCCGAAGAAACAGATTCATTGCCACTAAATGTTACCTTCTTCTTTTTCTCCTTTTTCTCTGTTGTCCTCAAATTTGTAACTGATGAACTCGGCTTGTTTGACTTTGCAGTCGATTGAAGCGATTCATAAGTACTCTTATTCTTACCAACTGAAGAACCTGAGGACAAAATCTTTTCCAGATATTCTCTGGCCTTCTTCCTCTTCTTTCTCAGTTTGTCTTTCTGTCCTTGAGAAAGCTTCACTTTCTTTTCTTGAACTTTAGGTTCTTGGACCTTCTGTTCTTTGACATTCTGTTCTGAAACTTTCAGTTCCTTGGGCTTGACAGTGACTGGTTTCTTTGCCAATTTTTGAGAATTAACCCTCAATCTTTCACTTGATTTCCTTGGGCAATCTCTGGCAATATGTCCTTTGATTTGACAATTATAGCATCTTCTTGTCTCAAATCTTTGTCTCTGACAGTTAACAGCAATGTGTCCTTGATATCCACATCGGTAACACACTCTGTTATCATGCCAATCACCATTTTCATACCAAACGCTCAAATCAAAGCACTGTTTGGCTTGGTGATACTCTTTCCTCTTATTGATTGTTGGATTTGACTTTTGAGCACTGTGGTCAAACCTGCACCACTTATTACCAACATTTTGTGAGTTTTCGTTTTTCAATTTTTGTACTTTTTGATTACGATTGGATAATCGATCTGATGAGCTTTTATTTTCTTTTTGAACAATTTTTGACTTTTTAACAATTTGTTTTTGTTCAACAATCTTTTTAACAGGTTTCTGCTTTGAGCATTCACCTATTTCAGTAGATTGCAAAACAGTATTTTTGAATTTTTCTTTTAATTCTAAAAACAATTTTTGTTTTTCAATTTTTCCATTTACATCATCAGATTTCTCATCACAATCTTCAACTTTGACATTGCCAAAGTTTGTGACCTTGTCACTTATTGGAACAGAATTGATCGGTTTTGGACAGGGAAAATTCAACCTGTCTGATGAAGTCACAAAACCTTTCAATTTCATTTCAAGCTCATCAATCTTGATCCTTGAATTTTCAGCTTCATTTTCAAGCTGAGATATTCTTTCAAGATGAGAATTGATTGATTTTTCATTTTCAATTTTAAGACTTTCAAGAACAGATTTTTCATTTTTCAAGACTTTTAACTGTTCTTGAAATCTTGTTTCATTCTCTTTTAGATTTTTGTTTTCCAGTTTAATCCAGAAATCTTCAGATTCTGAAGATTTTCTTTTGCTTTCAAAATCTTTTTCAAACTCAGCAATTTTCTTTTGAGCATCTACAGCTTCATGCTCAAGTCGAATGATTTTAGCAAGATGAGAGTTTATTTCGCTTTGTTTTTCCAGATTATTCTTGCCAAAAATATCTCTCTCGTCTTGTAAAATCTTCATTTGACTTTTGAAATCATTTTCCAATTTTTTAAAATTGTTGTTTTCCAATAACAAACTCTCAAGACTCTTTAAGAGTTTGTCATTATCAGATCTCAATTTTTCACAGTTTGAACGTAAACCCTGAATCTGTTCGTCATCAGCTTTCTTCTCGTTTTTCAGAGTATTGTTTTCCAATGTCAAGCTCTCTACATCCTTCAGAAGTTTGACACTGTCTGTTTCTGATTTTTCGCATTTCAAACCTTCTTCAATCATCTTTTCATATGTACCTGCACAAAAAAATTTAACAAAATCAAGAGGATTCGAATCTTTATCAATATAACAACCCCTCTTAATATCGTATCTCATATTCCTTTTTGCTGCAAGACACACATCAATTCGTTTTCTTATTTCGATGATTACATTCAAATCAATATTTTTTGATTCTTCTTTTATTTCATTCAATAATTCTCTCTTTCTTTGATCATCATAACCACTCTGATTTGTAATTGTGTTGAACAAACTTCTTAGATCAATGCGTGATAACCTAGAGTCTCGTTTTAGCTCATTATTCACAAATTTATTCCATTCCAAAGGTAACGCATCAACAAATTTTAATTTCTTATCATCATTTGAATACCAAACATTATGTTTTTCTAATTTGATGATTAATTCCCAAAATCTTTCTTTCAACATCTCCATCGATTCTCCTTTCATACACAAGAAATTTTCGTATCTTTTTATATAAATCTCTTTATCATATCTCATTTCATTCCAAGCTTCTATTTTCCAGTTATTCAGATTTTCAAGATTCATGTTTTCTTGTTCATCAAACATTGTTTTTTTTTTTTTTTTTTTTTAAAATGTTTTTCGTTTAAAATTCACACAATTTTAACTTCTTGGAGTTTGCCTCTTGTAAAAATCCCTTGATTCACCTGCAAACACACAAGCAATCGATCAGTTTAAAAATATCAAACAACTAAATCAAATGGATCAATAATAAGCTCAATCGGATGATATTTAAGCTGTTTGATCCAATTATATGCTAGCCGATCGAACGAGAATTGTTGTTAGCCGATCGGTTGGCACTTGCTAGCCGATCGGTTGAATGGTTCGATCGAACAGAAAAGATGCTAGCCGATCGGGTTGTCTAACCGATCGGTTGACTAGTTCGATTCAAAATATAAAAGGCTGTTCGAACGAAGTACTTGCTAGCCGTTCGAGTGACCTAACCGAACGAGTGGCCTAGCCGATCGAGTGGCTCCCTCGATCCAAGCTCCTATCCTTTCAAAAGAACTTTTCTGTTCGATCGAACAGGATTTTGCTGCTGTTCGATCAAAGATACTTCCTATTCGTTTCAAGACAAAACCAAAACTGCTGTTCGATCGGCTATACCAGCCGATTCAAGTGACACGTAAGACTTCTGTTCGATCAGCCGATCAAGAGACAATCCTGTTTCAAATCAAAATACCTGCAAATATGAATCACTCAATCACGTGCACTTTCTTAGATGTTACTTATCAGTTTAGTTGTCATGATCACAGAATTAATGCTATTGTTAATGGCCGACAAGAATACTATGATGAATCACTACAAATTTAATCCTATTGGCCCTTTTGAACGGTGATGACACACTCAATATCTCATGCAAACTGTTTGTATTGACTGATACTTCACGTGATTTACTGAATATGTTGACTTTAAGTGTTGCTAGCCGATTGGAAGCATGTGACGGTGATTCTTAGACAAACAGTCAAACAAGTCAACAATTTTAATGAATGTCAGATGAGGCTGCTGTTCGATTGGTTGATAAGGGCGGTGATTCCTAGCCGATCGGCTAGGTCAACCAGTCAAACTTATTAAATGAATTTCAGTTATAAAGCTGTTCGATTGAATGACTTTCTAGCCGATCGAACAGCTGTTCGATGAAACGACTTTTGCTGCTGTTCGATTCAAAATACTTTGCTAGCCGTTCGAGGCAGCTAGCCGTTCGGCTAGGAATATTCCTGCTGTTCGATTGAGTTGCTGTCCGAGCCAAAATCCTGTTCGATCGAATAGCTGTTCGATCCAAAATCCTGTTCGATCGAATAGCTGTTCGATCCAAAATCCTGTTCGATCGAATAGCTGTTCGATCCAAAATCCTGTTCGATCGAATAGCTGTTCGATCCAAAATCCTGTTCGAGTGGGACTTTTCTGTTCGAACGATTAACTCCTTGCTAGCCGTTCGGCTAGGAATGCTATCTTATCAAGTTACACCTGCTGCTGTTCGATCAAGTATTACTAGCCGATCGGTTAGCAATTTGCTAGCCGATCGGTTGGCACAAATATTCCTATTCGATCCAAAATACTGCTGTTCGATCGAACAAGAACTGATGAACAATTTGACGAACGGTTTCAGCAAACACGTTCACAAAAACGCAGATTTCTCCCAAACGGCTTGGAATTTTGACCTGAAAATTTGTAGGATTATAGATCAGATATATGCGCACAACATATCAAAATTTCAGCCAATTTGAACCGTAAAAACCCGTTCAAATTTGTAAAATTCATAGAAAAACGTGAAGAACAAGAAAGTTAAGAAGAATTTGACAAATCTGGAGGTTTTTGGCTCTGAATCTGCTCAAAAATTTGTACGAATCTGTGAGTTTGATCTTCGCAACCGAGCACCTGCTCTGATACCACTTGTTAGGTCCGGTTTCGCTCCGATTCGATTGCGTAACGACACGTTCAACGTGCGGAATCCGTGAACGTGTGTGACCGAACACACGAGATCGTACTAATGTCGTGATTCTATTGATGATGTAACGATTACAAGCTCCGTGAATCACGTTTTGCCACTTTCTCTCTCTAGTTTCTCTCTCTAAGCACCTAGCTTCTCCAAGCTCTAATGTGGCAAAAGTCTTTAACTCTTAACCTAAGGCTCCTATTTATAGGCACAAGGTTATAAGGGATTCCCCTTATTTACAAGTTTGCCACCTTGCCTATTTCTCTATTAATTACAATATAAAGCCTATTTTACTACAGTTTTAGCTACGGTTCTGATTGACGCAGGCGATAGACATCACTGCACTAACAACTTGGGTTCTTGGGAGGTACCCATTTCATAACGGCTTCCACCTTTGACGGGTCTACTAAGATACCATCTGCATTAATCACATGACCGAGAAATTGTACCTCTCTAAGCCAAAAAGCACACTTGGAGAATTTCGCGTACAATTTCTCCTTGCGAAGTACTTCAAGAACCTCACGTAAATGGCATGCATGTTCGGCTTTACTTCGGGAATAAACCAGGATGTCATCGATAAAAACTATAACGAATTTGTCTAACATGGGCCGACAAACTCGATTCATAAGATCCATGAACGCGGCAGGCGCGTTCGTTAATCCAAAGGACATTACTAAGAACTCGTAATGCCCGTATCGCATTCTAAAAGCCGTTTTCGCCACATCCTCATCTCGCACTCTTAACTGATGGTACCCGGACCGCAAATCTATTTTTGAAAACCAACTTGCCCCTTGTAACTGATCGAAGAGATCATCGATTCGGGGCAATGGGTATCGGTTTTTCACCGTCAGCTTGTTCAACTCGCGGTAATCGATGCACATGCGCATCGAACCATCTTTCTTTTTGACAAAAAGTACAGGCGCTCCCCATGGCGACACACTCGGGCGTATAAATCCCTTGTCGAGCAATTCTTGTATTTGTACCATTAACTCCCGCATTTCAGTTGGGGCCAACCTATAAGGAGCCTTGGCTACCGGTTTGGCATCGGGATACAATTCAATCTTAAAATCTACTTCACGTTCCGGCGGAAGCCCCAGCAAATCTTCCGGAAAAACATAGAGAAACTCGTTCACGACTTCAACCTCTTCTATCTTAGGGGTATTCTGCTTAGTATCCACCACATAAGTTAGAAATGCCTTGCTTCCATTTCGTACGTACTTGTATACTTGGACTATAGAACAAAGCTTCAAATTGATATTCCTTTCCCCTTGTATGCTTACTCGTTTTCCTCCCGATGTTAACACATGAATCACTTTCTTCTCACATTGAATTTCGGCCTGATGTTTAGCTAGCCAATCCATGCCAACTATAACCTTAAATTCCCCCAATATCATGGGAATAAGGTCAATGGCAAACTTCTCGTCTTCAATGATTATTTCACAATTTCTACAAACTTCGTGCAACAAATAACTCTTACTATCGGCTATCTCTACTTCTAATGGTACATGCATTCTTTCGATTCTAAAAGAGGGGTGTGACACTAGTTCACTGGATACAAACGATCTACTGGCACCAGTAGGCATCGAGTTCAATGAGAATATACCTGATACAACATTCGGGTGGTCCTTCGCTTCTTCGGTTGTGATCTGAAACATCCTCCCCTTAGCTCTTGGGGCTTCCTCCTTTCTTGCTTCCTTATCGGTTTTCTATTGAAGCTTGGGACACTCAGCCTTAATATGACCCGGTTGGAAACAGTTGTAACACGTTCTGGAAGGATTTGGACACCTATAGTATGGGTGTCCCTCTTGACCACAATTGTAACAGCCCTTCTTCCCTTTCAAACACTCCCCCGTGTGTAACTTTCCGCACGTTTTGCATTTCGGAATACTACCCTTCGCCTTATCCTTCTTGCTTTGATCTTGAAATTTTGGTTTCTTTGAAGGGCTCGAGCTGGAAACATTCTCAGATACTCTCTTTTCACCTCTTTCTGCCTGTCTTCTTATTTCAATCTCCCTATCTCGGGCCAAGTCAATGAGCTCATTCAAAGTTCCACATTTAGCGGGAATTATGAATTCCTGATATTCAGCCTTCAACATACCGTAATAACGGTTTATCTTCATTCTTTCCGTTCCTGCTATATCTTTACAGAACTTCAGCTTGTCAAGGAAAACGTTGGTGATTTCATCAATGGTTTCATCTTTCTGACGAAGATGTAAGAAATCTTCTTGGATCTTGTCAATGGCAGATTGCGGACAGTGGTACTTGAGAAAAGGTTCCTTGAACTCTTGCCATGTCAAGACTTGAACTTTTTCTTCCCCAAGCTCTTTACTATAAACATCCCACCAATCCTTAGCTCGGAGTTGTAGCAAACCGGTGGCGAACATCACTTGATCCTCCTTTTCACAATGACTCCTTATGAACACCGCTTCCGTACTTGCAATCCACCTTTGACATGCTATAGGATCAATTTCTCCTTTGAATGGTAACGGGTTGCACGCCATAAATTCTTTGTATGTGCACTTGCGAGTTCCTTTCTTTTCTTGCATTACATTAATCATTCCCTTTAACTCGTCCATCTTACTCGCCATCATTGATTCTACCACTTCTAGCACATGACTTTCTACTTCTTGGGCTAAATGAGGAATACTTGCTTGCATTGCCCTTCCAATCTCTTCCGAGATCATAGTTTTCAGTTGTTCTTGTCGTGTCGCTTCATCCTCATTCGTATCCGTCATCTACACATAAGCATCATTCCTTATTTCAAACACTCAATCATCCTTTCCATCATATAATCATTCTAATAGTACATAACTTCCTTTGAAAGTTAACATTCATGCATACTATCAATTCTTTAGAGTCTTCTTATAACGCTTACAATACTTCACGTATGATAGAAAACATTAAACAAATCATCACAATTGATATAGGCTGAAAACAGTCTCCACCGTAAGTTACGGTGTCACCGTAACTTACGGTGGCATTATTTTTCTTACGGTGTAAAGCTACTGCTTTACGGCAGAGGAGTTTTGTCCCAGTGTCTACCGTAAGCTACGGTAGCCACCGTAGCTTACGGTGACGCCCAGCATACTATGATAAATTTCTTATTTTGCAGCCATCTTTCCAACCCGTTTTAACCCGAACCAGTCCGTTTCATCCCAAACTTTTACACATCATCCCATAATGATTTTCCTATCATTCCCTAGCTAACTCATTCATAATGCAAAATCAACTTTAAAGGTACTTACTTGCTTCGCGCCGCGGATCGAACACACACTTCACATGAGCTTCCGGTTTGAGTTCAAGCATTTGATGCTTGAATCCCTCAAACCTACGCTCTGATACCAACTTGTAACGTCCATAATTTTCTTTTTATTTATTAGATAACAACGTACTTTTCTAATGAAAATTGGGCATGACCCGTTTGAAAAACGAGCGGTCCCCTGTTTTACATAATCCAAAATCATTCGAAAGACACAACATACACGTCAAAACATACCATATTTTACTTGCAAAACCATCAAGTTTATGTACGTACTTACGACAAGTTCTTCAAAAGACAAACATAATAAAACTAGGTTTAACTACTAGACGAAAACATAAGTGACAAAGTATTAAACATTGACTTTTACAAAATGCGGAACGCTTGACGGGCTTGAGGCGTTTTCGAACCGGGCGAAGCTTGATAGCTAGACATGAGATTTACCTACATGACCACAACATCAAAAACTCATTAGAACAAAAATTACTTTCTTTAACCCAAGAATCTAACTTACGGGCTAGAAAATGTGACATTCACAACTTGTGCTTTGCTACATTCTTTCATCCTTGCACGGTAAAATGTTCCAACGGAACTTCATACCATTCCTTCTAAACTTTCAATAACATCATTCGACCCTTTCAAGAGAAGGGTCTATACATACATCTTTCTCCATATTTGATTCGAATTAACACATTATTGATAAACACATATCTATAATGAAACCAAAAATTTGTACAAGAAGCGTACCTCGGTCTTGATCCCCTTGTTGCTTCACTTGACTCGAACTTTCTTCCTTAACGCCTACATATAACCATTCATTCTTTTAATTCATGTTTCATGCTCATTTACACATATCAATCAATAAAACATCATACAATTTACTCATACTTCATAAACATGTTCAATTCACACAAAGTTTATGGCTTATATGACTAGCATTTTCATTGAGGCATTTTGTCAAACACTTGATGTGCACATTATCAACAAAGCACAAAGTACAAGTATTTATTGCATAACCCTACTTATTCACCTTCTAATCTAACAAGAATCAATCAAGTTCATGACTTTCTTTCATCCTACACCATCTTAACTAATCTAATTTCTCTATCACATTCAGATTATGTATCAATTCACCTCCATAAACATATCATCATAATTCATCATGTTCATCTTTTTCCTACAACAAGTGGGTATGAACCCTAATCATCCAAACAATCAAAATTATACAAAATCCTCAGTCTATTACGAATTCCTAACTCATAATTACACAAGATTTCCACATGATTTCATGATTGGGTTAAAACCCACTTTCTACAAATCATCAAATCAGAATTTTCGACTTACCTTGTGTTGAACAAGCTTAGATAGTTAAAGATTGGAGCTCATGCATCAATTTAGGCCCTTAATTCCTTCCTAATCTTGTGATTTTCTGAAAGTTAGGGTTTGTTCTTGGCTTCTCCCTCTTGATCGATCCCACAAACACACCAGTACGTGTGTTTTGTGTTTTCCCTTTTTCCTTTATTTGTTTTAATTAAAACTTTTATTCTTTTTAACAAGTTTAGTCCCTTCACTTTCTTAGTTTGTTTATTTATCATTTAACTTTTCTTCCTATCAAGTTAAAAGTATAACTACTTAACTAGGTTAAATATAACTTGTCTAGACATTTCAAATAACATAAATAAATTGCATATTTTGGGGTGTTACACCATGTCGATAATTAACATGCTTCGTTTTCCTCTGTGTACGTGCTGGTTATGCGTAAACTATTCGAACTCTATATGCTATTATCAAACTTGTATGTTCACCTTTACATTTCATGTATTGACTTTATTTTAACGTATGTGGCAGGTAATTAGGATGCTTATTTGCTAGGAAAGCGAGGCTAGAATAAGTTTCTAGAAGCCCCCAACAAATAGTTGTCTGCCAAGAACAAGCATCTGAGGCATAGTTGTCTGTAGATCTTGTCCTCTGGCATTACAGCCAGAAAGTCAACAAAATAGGGGCCTAGAAGCAGATAAACAATTGCTGTAATAATATTTAAATCTGAGTTGTCGGAACGGAATTTCTTGTTTGGATGATTATCTGTAATGACATATTTGTTTATTCGGGATACGGTATGGGACGTATCTTTAACTGGATTATATAAATAGTTGTTATGGAAACTTCTGAACAATCTGTTTCGCTCAGTGCCGCGCCCCGATGATTCCGCCATCGGTCGGGGTGTGACAGATTGGTATCAGAGCCATAACTATAGGGAATTAGGTTAGACACGACCTAGTCCGGGTCGCTGTCTTAGAGACCTAGACTATAGTTAGGAACCATCAGACCAAGTTTATGTGCCTTATTCTGCCATTCTTCACTATCACTGCACCCGAATTTCCAATTAAAGTTAAGCGATTTGGTTGGGAATAAGTGTGAAAGCCGCAAACTCCTGACCAAATTGCCTGACTAATGCTGATTTCATCTATTTATTCGTGCTTATCGCATTGTTTTCCAAAATGTATGAGGAGAATTTTCATCAAGACTAGGTGTGAAAACCGTGAACTCTCGACGAAATTATCTGCTCAATCTCCTTAAATTTTCTTAAAACAAGGAAGAAATTGCCAAGCCAAGGGGTGAAACCCTAACCTTGGCAGTTTGTTCTGGACTTTATTTATCTCACCAAGGCCTCGACGGACTCCAACGACCTGAACTCACAAGTATGACCTAGGGAACGCGTGTGGAATGCCCAAGAATCAAGGCAGAAACACGACCACTAGAGTCGAAAATGATGACAAGTCTACCGTGAATAGTCGAGTTGCCAAGGGTAGTCGATGTCTAGTAGCCGCAGACAATCTACCTCTCGATTTTATGTGTTTCGATTCTGAGAACCGCAGTCGCGTACTCGGATGACTCGTTGATTTTATGTGTTCCTGTGTGCTTTACCTGTTTACGTGTTTATATTTTGGATATTATTCGATTTTACTGCCATTTCAATCAACACACACGACTCTTACTGTTATTCTATCCCCATTCGATCTCCAGTTGCTGCAATCCAGACAATATTATGCTATGTTATGCTGTACGATCAAGTTTGGCTAATACGATGCTATTCGATATGCTACACGAACGACACACGAGCTTTGAATGATAGGATCTTGAGGCAGTCAGAATACTATATGTGCTTATAGGGGAATTACGTGACATTACCTGCCTCTGTGATTTAGTGCGTATGTGCCCTCCGTGACTATGTGCTTCTGTGCTTTACTTGCTTATGTGCTTCTGTGGTTATGTGGATTCTGTGCTTTTGTGTCTATGAGATTACGTAATATGTGTTTCGATGTGTTCCTAAGCTTTAGTAATCTAGACGTGTGAGGTGAGATTCGATTACGTTGTGTTGAGTCCTGTGACGATGTCTGTTGCAGACCATGTCGTCGTCTTGATCACGTCAACGTCTGACCCGCCAAGAAAAGAGAGACAGACGTCTCACTGCTATCATCTCCAAATCCGTGGCGAAAGCTGTGAGTGAGGTGTATGAAAACGCTAGCAAGTCGTCTGAAGGATCTCATACTGATACCCCTAAAGATTCCAGCAAGACAACTTTTAGCTTCAAGCAGTTTAAAGCATGCGGACCGAAGGAGTTCACCGGTGAGGATGGCCCTACTGCCATGTTTCATTGGTTCGACTCGGTCGAAGTCACTCTGCGACAAAGCGGATGCCCCGAAAATCTCCGCACTCTCAATGCTACTGGCGTCTTCCAGTCCCGTGCTCTAGACTGGTGGACTGCTGAACGAAACAAGCGTGGGAATGATGCAGCTTACGAGCTGACATGGGAGGAACTGAAGGCAATTATGATCGATGAATTCTGCCCTCCTCATGAACGCCAAAAGCTGGAGGATTAATTTTGGGTCATTAAGCAGAAGGACGTAGACAACGCTGCTCTCACTGCTCGCTTCAAGCAGCTCAGTATCATATGTCCCGATCAGGTCAAGACTCCAGAAATGACCATCAAGAAGTATATCCGAGCTCTGCCAAACTATGTAGCAGATTTTGTTCACGCCTCCAAGCCAGCAACGATCGAAGAAACCTACCTACTCGCCGCTGAGATCAATGACAAGCGAGTAAAGTCTGGTTTCTGGGACAAGCAAACCAAGTCTCTGCACCAAGCCACCACAACACCCACCGACTCATCTGCTCAATCCTCCAAGTCATCAAGAAGGAAGAAGAAGCACAACAACAACAACTCCAGCAACAAGAACTGTGCTGTGACAACTACTGCTGCTCCTCTTTAAGCTATACCGGTTCAACAGCAGCAGCACCAGCGCTCAGCTCCAGTGATCAATGCACCGCCAGCGAAGCGTGCATACACAGGCCCTCACCCACTCTGCCCGACATGCTCTTACCATCATCCAGTGGGTCTGGCTTGTCGTTTCTGCACTCACTGCAACCTTTACGGTCATTTCACTGCGAACTGTCGCTATGGTCCTCGTCAAGCCCCAGTTCAAGCCACTGTCAACCAGGCTCTACTCCCTGCCCCTCAAGGCCAACAAGCAGCTCAAGCACCAGCAGCCAATGCTCGAGTCTGCTTTGCATGTGGTGACGCTAACCACTTTGCAAACAGGTGCCCGAATAGGGTGGTTAAGCAAGAGCCCCAGCAGCAACAGCAGCCTCAGCAGCAACAGCCGCCTCAGCAACAGCAGCAAGCAGCCCATGCCCGAACCTTCAACATCAATGCCCGTCAGGCTCAGGCGGATAACAACGTGGTTAATGGTACGTTCCTTGTGAATGGTATTTATGCATCATGTTTGTTTGATACTGGAGCCGATAACTGCTTTGTGTCGTTTGAATTCGAGAAGCTCCTTAGTCGTAAGCGCTCTTATCTGTCCTCGTCATTCGAAGTCGAAGTCGCTACGGGAAGGACGATTGCCGTTAATTCAGTACTCCGTGATTGTACTCTCGAACTCAACAATCACATTTTCCCAATCGACCTTATTCCAATGCAACTCGGAAGCTTTGATGTCATAATAGGCATGGACTTTCTTCATGAAAACCATGCTGAAGTTGTGTGCTTTGAAAAGATGATACGATTCTCGCTCGCGAATGGTGATCTATTGTGTGTGTACGGTGAAACAGCGTCGAAGGGTCTCAAGCTTATGTCATGCATCCAAGCTAACAAGTATCTCCGCAAGGAATACCGAGCCTTCTTGGCCAACATTGTAGTAGCGGAGAAGGAAAAGAAAAAGAAAGTTGAGGTCAAAGACGTTCCAATGGTTCGTGAATTTCCTCAGGTATTCCCTAACGATCTTCCCGGACTACCCCCAAGTCGTGATATCGACTTCCGCATCGACCTCATTCCTGGAGCTAACCCCGTTGCTAAAGCCCCTTACCAACTCGCACCATCCGAAATGAGGGAACTCTCGAATCAACTCCAGGAATTACTCGAAAAAGGCTTTATTCGCCCAAGCACCTCTCCTTGGGGCGCGCCAGTCCTCTTCGTCAAAAAGAAGGATGTTTCGTCATCGTGTTTATCGACGATTTCTTGATTTATTCCAAAACGAAAGCTGAACACGCGCAACATCTACGTTTGGTTCTCGAGTTACTCCAGGGGAACCGGCTCTACGCCAAATTCTCTAAGTGTGAATTTTGGTTGGAGGAGGTTCAGTTTCTGGGTCACATCGTGAATAGTCAGGGTATCCATGTTGATCCCGCGAAGATTGAAGCCGTCAAAAGCTGGATTACGCCTAAGAACCCGTCTGAAGTTCGTTCTTTTCTCGGACTAGCGGGCTATTATCGACGATTCATTGAAGGATTCTCCAAGATCGCTGTGCCACTTACCGCTCTTACTCATAAGGACAAGCCTTTTGTGTGGGGAAACGCACAAAAGACTGCCTTTCAAACCCTCAAGCATATGTTGTGCAACGCTCCGATTCTTACGCTGCCCGACGGAAGCGACAACTTCATTGTCTACTGTGATGCTTCTAACCTTGGTCTCGGCTGTGTCCTCATGCAGCGAGACAAGGTTATAGCCTACGCATCTCGTCAGCTCAAGATCCACGAGAAGAACTATACAACCCATGACCTCGAGCTAGGCGCGGTTGTCTTTGCATTGAAGATTTGGCAACACTACCTGTATGGCACTAGGTGTACAATCTACACTGATCACAGGAGTTTACAACACATCTTTAATCAGAGAGAGCTTAATATGCGTCAACGCCGATGGGTAGAACTTCTCAACGATTACGACTGTGAGATTCGTTATCACCCAGGCAAGGCGAATGTGGTTGCCGACGCGCTCAGCAGAAAGAGTTACGTGCTCAGTACCCGAAACATCCAAGCCCAGCACAACCTCGAAACCCTTATTCGTGAAGCTCAACATGCTTGCTTTAACGAGCGTACATTGAAGAAAGAGAGAATCTATCACGATGGAGCTCAGTTGGTAAGCAAATCCGATGGGATATTCTATTATCTGGATCGAATTTGGATCCCTAAGCGGACCGAATTGCGAAAGATTATCATGAATGAAGCCCACAAGTCCCGGTATTCTATTCATCCCGGCGCAGATAAGATGTACCAGGACCTACGCTACAAGTACTGGTGGCCGGGCATGAAACGAGATATCGCCCTATACGTTGGAAGTTGCTTAACTTGTGCAAGAGTCAAGGCTGAACATCAAAGACCTTCTGGCTTACTCGAACAACCGCCGATACCTATATGGAAGTGGGAGAGTATAGCTATGGATTTCATAACAAAACTCCCGTCCACGCCATCAGGTCACGATAGTATTTGGGTCATAGTCGATCGTCTAACGAAATCAGCCCACTTTTTGCCGATACGAGAAGACTACAAGGTGGAACGACTAGCCCAAATCTACACCGACGAGATCATTTGTAATCATGGTACGCCTCGTGACATCATTTCAGACCGTGACGCTCGGTTCACTTCGCGATTGTGGGAAACGTTTCAAGCGGCCCTTGGTACGTCGCTTAATCTGAGTACTGCATTCCATCCTCAAACTGACGGACAGACTGAAAGAACGATCCGTACTCTTGAAGACATGCTCCGAGCGTGTGTCATAGATTTTGGTGGTAGTTGGAACAAACACCTGCCATTGGTGGAATTCTCGTACAATAACAGCTATCATGCCAGCATTCAAATGGCACCTTTCGAGGCTTTGTATGGTAGAAGATGTCGATCGCCTATTGTATGGCACGAGATCGGTCACTCGCAACTAACCGGTCCCGAAATTGTACAAGAAACGACTGACAAGATCCACCAGATTCGAGACAACTTGGTAAAAGCTCGGAACAGACAGAAAAGTTACGCCGATAGAAGACGCAAGCCCCTGGAATTTGAAGTTGGTGACTACGTACTCCTAAAGGTATCACCTTGGAAGGGTGTTGTCTGATTCGGCAAGAAAGGGAAACTCGCGCCTCGATATGTGGGACCTTTTAGGATTCTGGAAAGAATCGGAAAAGTCGCCTACAGACTCGAACTACCGGAGGAACTCAGTAACGTCCACCCGACTTTCCACGTCTCTAACCTTCGAAAACGCCTTGCTGATCATGATCTAATCGTACCGCTCGACGATCTTCAGGTCAACGAAACGTTACACTTCGTGGAAAAGCTTGTCGAAATAATGGATCGCCAAACCAAGCAACTCAGGCGCTCTCGCATCCCGATCGTGAAGGTCCGATGGGAAGGCAAACGAGGCGCGGAGTTCACTTGGGAACTCGAAAGCGACATGATGGCCAAGTACCCGCAGTTGTTTAAATAAATAGATCTGAAGCATCAAATTGGTAAATCATGGCGTTGGGTAGCCTTCGACCTAATTTCGGGACGAAATTCCCTAAACAAGGGGAGGCTGTAACACCCCGTGATTTCGAATGTCAAAGTCAAAGTCAAAGTCCAAGTCAACTTTGACTTCTTTGACTGTTAATGTTTCTTTTTACTTTTTGTATTATGTGGAGTAAGTGTTGTCTAAATGAAATGATCGAATGTTTAATCAATGCGACCGATTTACGACTGTGAGTAGTAGGAAGTAACAACGCGATAAAGTTAATCAACCAATAATCAAGCTAATCGATTCATCAAACTCGAGACTCGAATTATGTGAACCCTGGTATTGTATTACGTGTGTGTGTGCCTTACGTGTTACTTGTGCGTGTTTATTTATATGTTTGGTGTGATATTCAAGCGAATCAATCGAAAATCGAATCGAAACTCGAAAAGCAAGCGAACTCAATCGAAATCGACATCGAAACGTGATGTAACACCTCGAAAATTCATGTCCAATAATGTATTGACACGTGTCATAAGCTTTGAACGTGTGAAAGATTACGTATGAAGGACTAAAGTTGACAAACAAGGAAAGTATGTGAATATAAGGGTTCAAAATGTCAACAATGGATAAATATATCTTTCAATAACCCTATATGATGTTTATATCCTTAAACGAATAAATCATGGATCATATGAAGCTAATTGTGAAAGAAAGTGAGGAATTACAAACTACAGGGGCTAAATGTGTCAACATGTTTAAAGTATACCTCTGAGTGATCTTTTAGCAGACCCGAAGCTTTGTAATGATAAATTATACTCACAAGAATGTGTGATAAAAATTTCACAAGGTTTCGATTAAGTATGAGAAAGTTATGACAATATTCGTATACGAGGGATTAAAAGCGTCAATATCGAAATTTAGAACTTTTCGGTGAACGTATGAATAACCGGGGACTAAACAAAGTTGGTTTATGACTTGGGGTCCTTAAAAGTCAAGTTTGGGGGTTTATAGTGCAAGAAACCACCTTAAAATCAAGTTTGGAAGGACCAGGGACCAAAATGCAATTATTGAAACTTTGTAACCAGATCAGAGGGGCCACGCGGCCCGCGTAAGATCCTTATGAATCCTGAAGTGGGCCGCCTGGGACTACCAGATGCAGAAAATCAGGACAGCTGGCTGTTAAAGCTTTGTAACCGACTTAAAATGGTTGTTTTTGATTCTATGGGCTTGTTTGCAGGTATATTAAGGCCCATGGACACTTGTAAAGATCCCATATCATCCATAGACCTTGTTTGGCATGATCTTGATGATCAAAGAAGCCTATATAAGGGCCATGATCTTGGGTTCTTGATTGCTCATTCATTTGGAACTTCACAACTCTTTGCTTGGAGGTTCCTGGAGCTCAAGGCTCATCCTTAGTGTTCATTAGTCGTGCTTAGGACTATTGTAAGTATGCTTATCCTCCTTTAATTCAGTTTGCTTAGTTTATTAGCGTTTGGTCAAACCGTCGTAATTAAGATTTGACTTCGTCATTAATCTTAATTGCTCCAGTCAAATTTCATTATGAAAGTACCTATGAGTTGGTAATTATGTGGGCATTAAACCCCTATAAGGTCACCCTCTGATTTCCACTCTAATTAGGTCAATTGTCGAGTCAAACTTGATTATAAAAAGTCAAGAGAAAGCTGATTTTCAAATAAATGCATAATTAGCAATGTAGAAGCTATGCAACCTGTTTTGACATTAATATAACTTGGTAATCAATGTAAGAACATGTCTAAACATGTTCAACTCGACAATTTTCAGTTTAGGCTCGGTTCGGGACTGAAAGTCGCATAGTTTGACTTATGCTTTGACTTTCAGTTCTGACCCGTTTGTGCATGATTTAGGAATGCCTTAGAGCTTTGCTAGGACCAAGTTACCTATAAGTATAACCCTCTGTGATTATACAACTTGGTTCATTAATTATCCAATTTATATGCATGTTTCCGTTAATCGCCTAAATGTTGACTATTATGCCCTTATGACCTTAAAACATGAATTTTGAAAATGTAAAAGAGTAGAAACCTTTGGTACTGATTTATAAACTTGTACCTAGAATTTGACATCAGTTTGAGGTCTAGATTAAGAGTTACGCTCAATAGCGTAATTAGAAAGCTTTTTAGTAATTAGAAGGCGTAATTAGCATATAGCCTATCTAAACCCAATTTTTGATGCCAAACCTTATACCTACTGATGTAAAATAATATTTTGGGATTTTTGGAGATTTTTATTTATTTTTTAGGCTGATCATAACCTAGAGTTTTAAAGCTTAATTCGGTAGTTGTCGGTTTTGCCCTTTTAAGCTATAAATTGAGTTTTACCAAACCTTTTGACACCAAACCTTTTTCTACTGATCTAATATGATGGATAGAGTATTTTAAGCCTTCTGGAATAGTAAAAATATCAGCTTTCCTATAAGAACCCGGAAATAGCTCAAAATCGCCATTTTAAGCGTTTTAAACGCATAGTATGTATTAAAACCATATTAGACATGTAAGACTTGATACCTACTGATATTTTAAGTAAACTTTTATGTTCCAACAGTAAGTAGAAATTTTGAAGTCAGATTTCCAGATTTGACCCTTAAACCTTAAGTGAAATTACCAAAATGCCCTTAAGATGCATAGTTTTGTTTTAAGTGATAAATTTCACATATAGGTTATACCCTATTGATATAACTTAGTAAATTAAGTATTTTTACTGATTTCATCAGACCCGAAACTCATAATTATATTTAAACTCTTTTGTAACCTTTTAAATGACCAAAATACCCTTGCGGGGCATAAATTGGTTTTAAATTCGTTATGGGCATAATAGAAGATATCTTACTAATGTCACAACATATTTAAGGCATGTTAACTTAGGAAACTTGTATATGACTCGTATGGTTACTCGTTACGCACTTTTCGCGTTCGGATCGGCTTATGTGACTAGTTTGCATATATTAGCCGAAACGGGTTAAACCATATCGTTTTCATCTCAAAATCCAGAATGTGTTTAAGTTACCCATATTAAACAAGTATGCAAGCTTGTCGGGTCAAAACCACATTCTAAACCGGTCTTCGCTCTATCATGCGTTTGAACCGTGTCTTCCTTTTGAAAACTAACCGGTCTAAGTCTAAGCTTAATTAAAGACCCGTTAGGATTCTAATAGGTTATTAAAAACCTTCGTTCCAGATTAGGAGCCCAGTAAAAGATACGTGCACTTGCTGTATTTGATTTATACATTGCTCAGGTAAATACTCTTAACTTATTTTCCCTATACGGGCTTGTGATACGGTACTATAAAAGTACCGCTTGGTCGGGTGTATGTAGTCATTTAAATCGTATTGTGATTGATGTATTTACATAACCTGTTTGATATGTATTATTTGGTGTATGGCCCTTGGGGGTTAAATGACCATGTCCCGGATATCCTTGGCATCATTCATAGAAATGGCCACGACCTATGTCACACCCCCAAAATCCCACCTGCGGAGTACTACCGCTTGGAGGCGTGACTGACCAGGATCCAGCCACCAATCATACTGAACAAGCATATAAGTAATTATAAAAGTTTAACCACCACAATTGGTGTTTCAAAACAAACAAGTTAAGTTGCAAGCGGAAGCATAAGTTTAAAGTTATAACATAAGTTCCAAAAGTTTCAAGTTTAACATAGTCTTGTAGCAATCCCTGTCCCACAACGATCCTCCTCCATGCAAGCTCCCACTGAGTACCTATGGTCCTGCAAAGCATGTAGTAACGAGTCAACAACTAGTTGAGTGAGTTCACGGGTGGGCGTTCGTTTTAGTTGTTTCGAAAACAGTTTACTTTATCTGGCATCCTGCCGTGGGGGTTACCCCATAGTTTTAAAAACGTGACCAGTTCGTTCCCAGTTACTCCGGCACTCCGGCCGTGGGGGCTACCCCATGTAGTTATCAGGCATTTCGGCCGTGGGGGCTACCCCATGTACATCATCTGGCTCTCCAGCCGTGGGGGCTACCCCATGTGTATACTAGACTCGTTACCGTATCGATTGCTGACTGTAGTCATGTTTATGTGCCCTGAAAACATCAATGTCTATCATCATTGACGTGCCCCAGATCCATTAGTTCACGCCCGTCCTCTGCGGCACGGTGTGAGGCTTGTCAGACCTAAATAGCGCTATCTAACTAATGACCCGCTCGCCATTGGCCCGGCGATTAGTCGATACAAAAAGGAGGGACTTCGTGATAGAGTTTTAGTCTAGTACGTTTATCCGTCCATCCGGACGAGGAATCACATTCCTGAACCACTGACGTCCTACCCAATGGTAGACGAGGAACCACGTTCCTTAACCCCGTTCCCAACCCAGGGAATCCCATGCTTTGTAAAGGGTGTGAACTCACCTTGGTTTGCTCGGCAGTCAAACACAGAAAGTCAATCAAGTCGCAAGTAGTCAATAACGTCCTATCACGGTTATCACGTATAATCAGATTCGAACCAAGTAGTGCACAAATGTTCAACACGTATGGCAGACACGTTTAATCAGTAGCAGTTCACAGGTAACAGTTAATCACATGTTCAAAGTCCAAACAGTTGGGCTCGTGATAACAGGCCCAAATAACTCATCAACAGTAGCACAGAAATCCATAAATTCGGCCCACTAACTTAGGCCCAAAGTGTGGTCTCGAGTCGCAACCGGACTCGCAAGCATGGTCTCGAGTCATGCTGTGTGTTGATCTCAGGTGGTTGCGAGTCGCAACCGGTGTCGCAACCGTGGTTTCGGCTTGTCATGCTGAGGTCTCGAGTCGCAACGGGACTCGTAACCTGTGGTTTCGGCTTGTCCTGCTATGGTTGCGAGTCGCAACCGCGTGGTCTCGAGTCATCACGCTGTGGTTGCGAGTCGCAACGGGTGATTGCGAGTCGGTAAGCTGTCATTTTCACGTTCAGGTGCTGATGCAGATAGTCAGAGTAATGGTACAATATAATCAGGCCCAAATCAGGAAACTACCAATAGAATTTCACTAACATGTTTTCCTAATCAGGTTATTGGTCAAAGTGGATCAAAATCACAAGGGTTTTCAATCTTCAACTATCATTCAAAGTGTTCTTCACATATTCAAACATGTGTTCATCAAGTTCATAACATATTAATCACTTATTCAAGCAAAACTATGAACAATCTTCAAAATACAACTTACTAGCATGCATCCTAACATGACAAACATACTTCTTAGCCGATTTCATGACATATGTAAACCGATTTCATCATTCATTTTTAACATCAAGCATTTAGACACAAAATATCACAACTCATCTTTTAACATATGTTAACCGGTTATCAACATTGTGCATATAATATCATCATTTGTTTAACAACTAGTAAATCATTTCTCATAAATCATTTCTCATGAATAAACAACCTAACCATCTAACTCAGACACATAACATAAATCACCAAAATAAACATCAAGAATACTAACCGGTTGGTGATGTGTGTGTGAAGCTTCTAGCCGATTCGAGTGTGAGCCGATCCAAACTTCAAAGGTCCGAAAATGATGAAGTGTTTGTGTTCTAGAGTTTAAGTGAGAGAAGTAGGAGAGTGTGTGTGTAATGTTTCAACAAATGGCAAAAGTTAACTAAGGGTGGTTTATATAGGCTAGTTCAAGTGTGTGCACCCTTAGTGGGTTTCGAGTGGGTTTACGGCCCAAAGGCCCAACCGGCCAAAGGTTCTCGGCCCAAGGCCCAAAACCGATTACTAGACACTCGAGACCTCATGGTCTCGAGTCGGGTTCTCGGCTCGCATATAACTCGTATAAATAAATAAATATATATACAATGCACACCTACAAAACACATAAAAGTTCACGTATATCATTAAGTTCAATTGGTTAACTAATCACGTAACGTACAAGCAAGTCACATCACGACACAACGAAAGGTTCTAGATTTCGAGTTGTCACATCATCCCCAAGTTGAAAGAAATTTCGTCCCGAAATTTGATGGCACTCACTGAGGAAGCTAGTTAAGTTGCATGGTTTTCCCGGTTTTCCTGGGGTGTTACATCCACCCCCCGTTGATCTGGAATTTCGTCCCGAAATTCCGTAGCTTCAGCCTCAGTAGCGTTTGTACTGTTCTCAAACAGTTGGGGATACTTTTGTTTCATCCGATCTTCGCGCTCCCAGGTAAACTCTGGGCCGCGACGTGAGTTCCAACGAACTCGAACAAGAGGTATTCTAGTGCTCTTGAGGACTTTAACATCCCGGTCCGTGATCTCGACAGGTTCTTCGACGAATTTCAACTGTTCGTCGATCGTAAGTTCCTTCAGAGGAACTACGTGCGTCTCATCTGACAGACACTTCTTCAGATTCGACACATGGAAAACGTTGTGAACTGCACCGAGTTCTGCTGGTAATTTCAGTCTGTAGGCCACCTTGCCTATTTTCTCAAGGATTTCAAAAGGTCCAACGTACCGTGGGTTGAGTTTGCCGCGTTTACCAAAACGAACCACACCCTTCCAGGGTGAGACTTTGAGTAATACCCGCTCCCCAACCTGGAGCTCAAGTGGTTTCCTGCCCTTATCGGCGTAGGCCTTCTGACGGTCACGAGCCGCCGCCATGCGTTGTCGTATTTGAGCAATCCGCTCAGTAGTGTCTACCACATGTTCTGGACCAGTGATCTGACTATCCCCCACTTCTGCCCAACAGAGGGGTGACCGGCATTTACGTCCGTACAATGCCTCAAACGGAGCAGCTTTAATGCTGGTGTGGTAGCTGTTATTATACGAGAATTCCACGAGTGGCAGATGCCTTTCCCAGCTGTTGCCAAAGTCGATTACACAAGCGCGAAGCATGTCTTCTAATGTCTGAATAGTTCGCTCGGACTGCCCGTCCGTCTGTGGGTGATACGCTGTGCTCATATCTAAACGTGAGCCAAAAGACTTGTGCATTGCCTGCCACAGTTCCGAAGTAAAACGTGCATCTCGATCAGAGATGATAGAAGTGGGCACCCCGTGCCTCGAAACAACTTCCTTGAGGTATATCTCCGCTAGAGTGGAGAACTTATCCGTTTCCTTGATTGCCAAAAAGTGTGCGGATTTCGTGAGTCGATCCACGATCACCCAGATAGTATCGTTTCCGCGCTGTGATCTAGGTAGGCCAGTAACGAAATCCATGGAAATTTGCTCCCATTTCCATTGTGGTATCTCTGGTTGCTGAAGTAGGCCTGAAGGTTTCTGATATTCCGTCTTAACTCTCGCACAAGTCAAACACTTGCTGACATAAGTTGCTATGTGGGCCTTCATGCTAGGCCACCAATACGTGGTTTTAATATCGTGGTACATCTTGTCCGAACCAGGGTGTACCGAGTAGCGAGATTTGTGCGCTTCATCCATCACAAGTTCTCGTAATTTGCCATAGAGTGGGACCCAAATGCGTCCTGTTACATAATAAGCACCGTCTTCCTTCTGTTCTAAGCGTTGCCTTGACCCGCGTAGAGCTTCAGCTCTAACGTTTTCTGGCTTCAGTGCTTCTATCTGAGCAGCTCGTATTTGCGAAGGTAGACTAGAATGTATCGTGAGTTGTAAAGCTCTTACACGCTTAGGCGTAGTGTCCTTTCGACTGAGGGCGTCTGCCACAACATTGGCCTTGCCCGGGTGATACCTGATAGAGCACTCGTAATCATTCAGCAGCTCGACCCATCGTCGCTGCCGCATATTCAGTTCCTTCTGCTTGAATATGTGTTCTAAACTTCTGTGGTCGGTGTAGATGGCGCACTTGGTTCCGTACAGGTAATGCCGCCATAGTTTAAGTGCGAAAACAACAGCTCCCAGTTCCAAATCATGTGTCGTGTAGTTCTTCTCGTGAACTTTGAGTTGTCGTGAGGCGTAGGCTATGACTTTATCTCGTTGCATCAATACACAACCAAGACCTTGAATTGATGCATCACAGTAAACCACAAAATCTTCTGTGCCCTCTGGCAATGAAAGGATAGGTGCACTACAAAGTCTATCCTTTAGATGCTGAAAAGCTAACTCTTGTGCGTTTCCCCAATGATAAACAACGCCTTTCTGCGTTAGTAAGGTGAGAGGCTGCGCGATCTTAGAAAAATCCTTAATGAATCTCCTGTAATATCCTGCCAATCCCAAAAATTGGCGAATTTCCTTTGGTGTGCGAGGCGCAGGCCAGTTCTTAATAGATTCCACTTTGGATGGATCAACGTGAATCCCATCCTTGTTCACCACATGCCCTAGGAAATGGACCTCTCGAAGCCAGAAGTCGCATTTCGAGAATTTCGCGTAAAGCTGTTCCTTCCGAAGGAGTTCCAAAATAAGTCGTAGATGTTGTTCGTGCTCTTCCTTGCTCTTAGAATAGATCAGGATGTCGTCGATAAAGACTATAACAAACTTATCCAGGTACGGCTTGCACACTCGATTCATCAAATCCATAAAAACTGCCGGTGCGTTCGTCAGCCCAAACGGCATGACCAAAAACTCATAGTGCCCATATCGAGTCCTAAAGGCCGTCTTAGAGACATCCTCTTCCCGAACTCTCAGCTGGTGATATCCCGATTTCAGATCGATCTTTGAATAGTAGCTCGACCCCTGCAACTGGTCGAACAAGTCGTCAATACGCGGTAGAGGATAACGATTCTTCACAGTCACCTTGTTGAGTTCGCGATAGTCGATACACATTCTGAAGGTACCGTCCTTCTTCTTCACAAATAACACTGGAGCTCCCCAAGGCGATGAGCTAGGACGAATAAAACCCTTATCCAAGAGTTCTTGTAGTTGCGTGGAGAGTTCTTCCAACTCTGATGGCGCTAAACGATAAGGTGCACGGGCTACAGGCGCGGCTCCAGGAGCTAGATCAATCTGAAACTCGACTTGGCGATGGGGCGGAAGACCAGGTAATTCCTCAGGGAATACCTCAGGATAATCGCGTACAACCGGAAAATCTTCTAACTTCTTCCCCTTCTCTGTGGTATCAGTAACTAGAGCCAAAATCGCAGTGTGGCCCTTTCGTAAGCACTTCTGAGCCTTAAGAAGAGAGATAATGTTCTCAACAGCACTTCTCTTGTCGCCACGAATCATGAGAGGTTCACCACCTAAACCAGGAACACGAACGATCTTCTCGTTGCAAAGAATCTCTGCTCGGTGTTGGGATAGCCAATCCATCCCAATGACAACGTCGAAACTACCCAAGACAATAGGAATAAGATCGATAGAGAAGGTCTGGTTAGCGAGAATAAGCTGGCAACCCTTGACTACGTGTGAGGCTTCCAAACTCTTACCATTAGCTAGCTCTACGGTGTGCTTGTCGCTCAGGGGTGTAGGAATACGCTTAAGCATCTTACTAACTTCTAGTGACACATAGCTAGTATCGGCACCCGAATCAAATAAGACTGTAACATAAAAGTCGTCGAGAAGGAACTTACCCGTCACCACGTTGGGATCATTCCTTGCTTCACCTTGACCAATCACGAACACTCGTCCCCTAGCACCATTGTTGTTGTTTCCATTGTTACCATTCCCCTGGTTGTTGTTGTTGTTCTGGTTCAGTTGGGGACAATCTTTCTTGAAATGACCTTCAGCTCCACACTGAAAGCACCCTTTGTTGTTACCCTGCTGCTGTCGCTGATTCTGCTGAGGTTGCTGACGATTCTGGTTGACGGGGTATGCGCTTCTGCAATCCTTTGCAACATGACCAGGCTTGTTGCATCGATGACAGTTGCCCCTGGTGCATGGCCCACTGTGGTGTAGGCTGCAGCGATTGCACTTGGGGTGATTCCCCTTGTATCCACCATGACTTTGACCACCAGACAACTGCTGACTGGGGCTCTTGTGATCGTCCGTCTTTCTCTGCTGAGACTGAGTTTGCACTGAAGTTGAACCCCTGCTTGAAGTTCCATCCCATTTTCGTTTATCCCCACTAGAAGCACCAGAAGTAGTTGCAGCACCTATACGCTTCGGTAACTTGTTCTGCTCCACCGCTTGGTCAGTAAGACGGTGAGCCAACTGTACAACCTGCTGGATAGTAGTCAACCTTGCTGAAGTCACATGACTTTGGATCTCTGGCACCAAGCCCTTGAGATAGAGTTCAATTCGCTTGTAGGGAGGATCCACCATAGTAGGACACAACAAAGCAAGCTCATGCGATCTCTTAGTGTATGCCTCAATTTCTGACCCCGACATTTTGAGATTGTAGAACTCATCTTCCAGTTTGTGAATGTCGTCACGACTGCAGTATTCCTCCCTGATCATTTCCTTGAAAGTTTCCCATGGGGTGGCGTTGGCAGCAACCAACCCTAACATCTGCACTTGAGCATTCCACCACGTGAGGGCCAAACCCTCGAGAGTACCAGTAGCATACTTCACCCTGCGCGCTTCAGGGCATTCGCACATTTCGAACACAGACTCCAGTTTCTCAAACCAGTGTAGGAGACCTACTGCTCCTTCAGTGCCGCTAAAAGTCGTGGGTCGACAGTCCATAAAGGTCTTAAAAGTGCACACCGGTGCCTGAGCATACTGACCTAAGGTAGGTGAAAGAAAAGACAGAGTTTAACACAAAGGTTGGTTCACGAGAGTAGGATCCAAATGATCCTAGAGCAATTTCGGACTGCAGGATATACCTCCTGCGCGTGCAGCTGCGAGCGCTGCGTCAATTCGCTCGTTGATCAAAGCCGTCAACTGGGCTTGTGTCATGTTAACGCGTCCAGACATGGTTCTTCATAATAAAAGCAATACGTGTGAGAGAGGTTCGCGAAAGCACGATAGTAGGACAGAGTAAGTACGCATGTGTTCAAACAACAGTAGCTATACTAATCAAGCATACCATGAGCAATGTACTACGCAACTAACAAGTAGGCAATATACATACATCATATTACCTAGAACGTCGAGCCTTGCATGAGGAGCGAAGTGTCGTTGTGGACCGTTGAGCACTAAACCGGTTATAGTCTGGTTTTAACAAAAACGTTTCTCCTTTATTAAAACCAAGTTCACTATAACCAATGGCTCTGATACCAATCTGTCACACCCCCAAAATCCCACCTGCGGAGTACTACCGCTTGGAGGCGTGACTGACCAGGATCCAGCCACCAATCATACTGAACAAGCATATAAGTAATTATAAAAGTTTAACCACCACAATTGGTGTTTCAAAACAAACAAGTTAAGTTGCAAGCGGAAGCATAAGTTTAAAGTTATAACATAAGTTCCAAAAGTTTCAAGTTTAACATAGTCTTGTAGCAATCCCTGTCCCACAACGATCCTCCTCCATGCAAGCTCCCACTGAGTACCTATGGTCCTGCAAAGCATGTAGTAACGAGTCAACAACTAGTTGAGTGAGTTCACGGGTGGGCGTTCGTTTTAGTTGTTTCGAAAACAGTTTACTTTATCTGGCATCCTGCCGTGGGGGTTACCCCATAGTTTTAAAAACGTGACCAGTTCGTTCCCAGTTACTCCGGCACTCCGGCCGTGGGGGCTACCCCATGTAGTTATCAGGCATTTCGGCCGTGGGGGCTACCCCATGTACATCATCTGGCTCTCCAGCCGTGGGGGCTACCCCATGTGTATACTAGACTCGTTACCGTATCGATTGCTGACTGTAGTCATGTTTATGTGCCCTGAAAACATCAATGTCTATCATCATTGACGTGCCCCAGATCCATTAGTTCACGCCCGTCCTCTGCGGCACGGTGTGAGGCTTGTCAGACCTAAATAGCGCTATCTAACTAATGACCCGCTCGCCATTGGCCCGGCGATTAGTCGATACAAAAAGGAGGGACTTCGTGATAGAGTTTTAGTCTAGTACGTTTATCCGTCCATCCGGACGAGGAATCACATTCCTGAACCACTGACGTCCTACCCAATGGTAGACGAGGAACCACGTTCCTTAACCCCGTTCCCAACCCAGGGAATCCCATGCTTTGTAAAGGGTGTGAACTCACCTTGGTTTGCTCGGCAGTCAAACACAGAAAGTCAATCAAGTCGCAAGTAGTCAATAACGTCCTATCACGGTTATCACGTATAATCAGATTCGAACCAAGTAGTGCACAAATGTTCAACACGTATGGCAGACACGTTTAATCAGTAGCAGTTCACAGGTAACAGTTAATCACATGTTCAAAGTCCAAACAGTTGGGCTCGTGATAACAGGCCCAAATAACTCATCAACAGTAGCACAGAAATCCATAAATTCGGCCCACTAACTTAGGCCCAAAGTGTGGTCTCGAGTCGCAACCGGACTCGCAAGCATGGTCTCGAGTCATGCTGTGTGTTGATCTCAGGTGGTTGCGAGTCGCAACCGGTGTCGCAACCGTGGTTTCGGCTTGTCATGCTGAGGTCTCGAGTCGCAACGGGACTCGTAACCTGTGGTTTCGGCTTGTCCTGCTATGGTTGCGAGTCGCAACCGCGTGGTCTCGAGTCATCACGCTGTGGTTGCGAGTCGCAACGGGTGATTGCGAGTCGGTAAGCTGTCATTTTCACGTTCAGGTGCTGATGCAGATAGTCAGAGTAATGGTACAATATAATCAGGCCCAAATCAGGAAACTACCAATAGAATTTCACTAACATGTTTTCCTAATCAGGTTATTGGTCAAAGTGGATCAAAATCACAAGGGTTTTCAATCTTCAACTATCATTCAAAGTGTTCTTCACATATTCAAACATGTGTTCATCAAGTTCATAACATATTAATCACTTATTCAAGCAAAACTATGAACAATCTTCAAAATACAACTTACTAGCATGCATCCTAACATGACAAACATACTTCTTAGCCGATTTCATGACATATGTAAACCGATTTCATCATTCATTTTTAACATCAAGCATTTAGACACAAAATATCACAACTCATCTTTTAACATATGTTAACCGGTTATCAACATTGTGCATATAATATCATCATTTGTTTAACAACTAGTAAATCATTTCTCATAAATCATTTCTCATGAATAAACAACCTAACCATCTAACTCAGACACATAACATAAATCACCAAAATAAACATCAAGAATACTAACCGGTTGGTGATGTGTGTGTGAAGCTTCTAGCCGATTCGAGTGTGAGCCGATCCAAACTTCAAAGGTCCGAAAATGATGAAGTGTTTGTGTTCTAGAGTTTAAGTGAGAGAAGTAGGAGAGTGTGTGTGTAATGTTTCAACAAATGGCAAAAGTTAACTAAGGGTGGTTTATATAGGCTAGTTCAAGTGTGTGCACCCTTAGTGGGTTTCGAGTGGGTTTACGGCCCAAAGGCCCAACCGGCCAAAGGTTCTCGGCCCAAGGCCCAAAACCGATTACTAGACACTCGAGACCTCATGGTCTCGAGTCGGGTTCTCGGCTCGCATATAACTCGTATAAATAAATAAATATATATACAATGCACACCTACAAAACACATAAAAGTTCACGTATATCATTAAGTTCAATTGGTTAACTAATCACGTAACGTACAAGCAAGTCACATCACGACACAACGAAAGGTTCTAGATTTCGAGTTGTCACAACCTAAGCACGGGATGTAGGCGTACACCTGACAGTTGCATTATGTAAAAACTGGTATCCCACTGTAAGGAATCAACCATGTGGGCATTATACCTGTGGCGTGTCAGTTAACTTAAGTCCGGCCTTGCAACCGGCCCTAATGGACGACAAATGAGTAAAACTGTATACAAGATTATTTTGAATAATTGTCCCAAGTTATAAAATATAATTTGCCTAAGTGCACTCAAATCAATTTTCTAAACATTTTCAAAATGAGTCAGTTAAGTTGTATTTACCAGTGCAAACTGACGTATTTTCCAGAAAGGCTAAGTGCAGGTACTATACGTAATAGGCTGGCTACTCCAGGCATCGTTACACAAGTCTCGCAAGCTTTAGATGTCAAAGTCTGTTGAACAAGTTTCCTTTTTATTTGATCCGCCTGTGGATCTGTTTCGACTGTTTTGTGATACTTAAACACTACAATTTATTCAGTTGAAATGAATCTATATCTTTTGCTTCCGTTGTGCATTTATATGTCGTGTTGTTTGACTATGATGATATCAACTACGTCACGATACTCCCCACCGGGCCCACCGGTGACACGTGGAAATTAGGGGTGTTCCAGGTTGGTATCAGAGCCAACACTGAGTGAATTAAACACTAGCCTTTTGTGTTTAATCTCAGTTACACAATTGCACATTCTTGAGTCTAGACAAAGAACATAGGATTGATCCTAATTCGTTTTATTTCTCCTTTATTTGTTTCATTTCTTATTTTTCTGACTAGTCCTTGCATGGGTAAGTCATTTCTGTTAGAAGTCCCATTTAGGGCAACCATTCCTATTATAATATCTTTCTTTTATAAGATCTACCATTATGATAAAATGGCAAAATCTAAAAGGACAAGACCTAGCCATATGTCACCTTAAGGCAGGGCCAAGATGGTAGTTCCTCAATTAGATTCAGATCCTTGTTAACATCTCAAATTAGGATTGCTCTGCTTTTAAATATTAAAAGAATCTTAAAGGTAAAACCTAGCCTAATTGTCATTGCAGACATGGCCAAAATGGTAAAACCTATTCGAAAGATTCAACCCTTATTAACATTTGATATGTTATATACTTGACAAAGTGTGATCCGATAAAATCACCTAAGTCACTACTGAAAAGGGTTATTCTAAATTCCCTTATTTTATAATCATCCCTTAAGGATGAAGTGCCCACGGGCTATAATTAACGTCCTCTGAGACTAAAGACAGTGGTAGCCTGTAACTCCCTGTCAAGGAAAGGTAATGAACTTTGATTCAAACCTTAATACCTCGATTCTGTAAAATCCTGGTTTATTAATTAAATCTGTCTTCGTGACTAGGTATTTTGTGCTATTATATATAATTTAGGGTTATCCCGAATAATTAACTAAAATGTGTATTAAAAACCATAGTTAATAAATCGTTTAAAACGATAGAACTATATAAGCTTCCGTATAAACCTCGTCCTCATTTGATTTTATGTAGCAATTAAAGCTACATGGCAAGGTCGGAAGAAGTGAACAGTCATTCCTTGGAAAACCATGATGATGATAGGGTTAATATAACCAAGGGAGAGCTCCGTACACTGATTGATACAGCTGTGTCTAAAGCTGTAAAGGAGCAATTCAAGGAGGTTAGTGAGACGTATAGTAGAACCTCTTCGGTACCCCACTCTAAGTCTGTTTCTAAGACTCATTCAGAAGCTCATAGCAAGCCACCCTCGAAGAAGGATGGACCCAAGAAAGAGGATGTCGAACATTCCTCAAACCAACATAGTGTTCCATCCAAGAGAATAGTGTTCGATGATGAGCCACGTACCAAGTCTTGTACTTATAAGCACTTTGTTTCCTGCAAACCCCGGGATTTCACTGGGGAGAAAGGAGCAATTGATTGTAACCTGGTTAGATGAAATGGACACCATTGTTGATATCAGTGGTTGTGCTGAAAGGGATATAGTGAAGTATGTGTCCCAATCGTTCAAGGGAGAGGCACTGGCTTGGTGGAAGTCTCTCATTCAAGCTGCTGGGAAGATCCCACTCTATAATATGTCATGGGAGCAGTTTGTTGTTCTCATTAAGGAGAACTATTGTCCACAGCATGAGGTGGAAAGGATTGAATCGGATTTCTTATCATTGGTGATGCAGAATTTAGATTGTCAAGCTTACCTCACCAGTTTCAATACCATGTCTAGACTGGTTCCTTACCTTGTGACACCAGAGCCCAAGAGGATTGCTCGCTTCATTGGGGGATTAGCCCCAGAAATCAAAGCCAGTGTTAAGGCTTCGAGACCTGCTACTTTTAGATCAGTTGCTGATCTATCTCTATCCCTCACCTTGGATGCGGTCAGGTTAAGATCGCTCAAGAACTCTGAAGAGAGTAAGAGGAAGCGTGAGGAGGATAGCTCACGAGGGTCGGAGAAGAAGCACAAGGGAAACACTGAGTCAAAGAAGTTTGGGTCTGGAAAAGGTAGTCAGCGAGCTGAAGAAAAGCCAAAGTGCTCAACTTGCCAAAAGCGCCACTTTGGAAAGTGCAGGCTTGAGACCAAGTCTCAATCAGGATCACCTGCATGTGGGTTATGCAAGTCTAAGGAGCACAAGACTATTGACTGCAAAAGGATCAAAGATGCTACCTGCTACGGCTGTAACAAGAAAGGGCACATTAAGACTAACTGCCCTAAATACGCCAAGAAGCCTGAGGAAGCCAAGAAGACCAATGCTAGGGTCTTCCAGATGAACGTACAGGAGGCAATTCAGGACGACAACATGATCACAGGTACCTTTCTCATAAATGATATATATGCAAGAGTGTTGTTTGATTCTGGTGTTGATAAGTCGTTTGTAGATAATAAGTTTTGCGAGTTGTTGAAATTTCCTGTTAAAACCTTAAGTGTGAAATATGAGGTGGAATTAGCTGATGGTACCTTAGAAACCGCCTCAACCATTTTAGATGGATGTCTTATATCCATTAGGAACCACTCTTTTCCTATGTCTTTGCTTCCTTTAAAGTTAGCCGGATTTGATATAGTATTGGGCATGCATTGGTTATCGCATAACCAAGCCCAGATCATCTGCAACAAGAAACAAGTGGTAGTTAAGACTCCGTCTGGTGAGTCACTTACCATTCAGGGAGATACCCAGTATGGATTACCTGGCCAAGTGTCTATGCTCAAGGCAGATGCTTGAAGAAGGGTTGTGTCATTTACATGGCACAAGTGACTATTGATGAGCAGAAGCCCAAGGTTGAAGATATTCCAGTCATTTCTGAATACCCTGAAGTTTTCCCTGAAGAACTACCTGGCTTGCCACCAGATAGACAGGTGGAGTTTAGAATTGACATCATCCCCGCAGCAGCGCCTGTTGCGAGAGCACCTTGTAGGTTAGCACCAACAGAGATGAAGGAATTGAGGACGCAGCTAGATGATTTGCAAGCCAAGGGTTTTATTAGACCTAGTTCATCTCCTTGGGGAGCGCCAATCTTGTTTGTCAAGAAGAAGGATTGTAACACCTCGAAATTTTGTGTCCAATAATGTGTTAACATGTGTCATTTGATTACACGTGGCATTGATATTAAATAAAGGACTAATATTGACAAACCTTGAAAGTATATAAATTCGAGGGTTATAAATGTCGAACAAGGGTAAATATGCTGTATAGTAACCCTAAATAATGCTTGTACCTTCAAACGAATAAATCATAGATCGTACGGAAGCGAAACGCGGAAGAAGGTGAGAGATTACAAACCACAGGGGATAACTGTGTCAACATGTTTAATTATACCTCTGAGTGACCCTTTAACGTTCCCGAGGCTTTGTAACAGTTTAATACACTCACTAGAATGCAATATATATATTTCGCGAAGTTCTGTTTTAAAAACGAGAAAGTTACGATCGAATTCGTATGAGAAGGGTTAAAAGCGTCAATAATATAATTTAAGGCCTTCCGGATAATAAATAAATTTAACCGAGGGCTTAACAATGCGGGTAAATAACGCGAGGTCCTTAACTGTAATTAATCAAGGGCCATATCGCAAAGTTACCCCTTCAAACCCGAAAGGTCAGGTAATTAATTACCAAGATTTTATAATCATTACTAAAAGATTTAAAAAGATTTATTTTAACCCCTTACGGACCGTAAAGGGTATGCCTTACGGACCGTAAGGAGGGGGAATGATTGCTGATGATCCGCCTATGGCTTACGGACCGCAAGGCCGAAGCCATACGGTCCGTAAGCGACGCCCAGCGACAGATTGTTGGCTGTTGGCTGATTTAAACGGCCAAAGAAGGAGTAATGGGTTTCTCAGAAGTATGGATGCCCCCTACTCGACCCATAACTCTCTAGGACATATGCCATCCATCCATGATCAGTTGTAGAGTGGTGTGTGATGATCTTGGACCTTGCCTTTGACTATAAATAGGCACATGTGTTCATAACTTTCATCACAACTCAAAACACTTCTCTGGTCACTTCTAAGAGCTCTCAAGCTTTCTTCTTTGTTCTCTAAGCAAGTCTCAACTTCTGTAAGTCCATTAGATCCTTTGTAGTTTTATTTATACTTAGTAAATAGCTAAAAACCAAACCGTCGTAAATACGGTTTGACTTCAAAATAAATCCGTAATGGCTCAGACTTATGACGGATCAAAAGTAGTTATGAGTTGGTATTTATGTGGGTAATAAACCTCTAAAAGGTTTCCCTCTGATCACCACTCTAACTAGCTCAAACGTCGAGTCAAACGAATGCTTAAAAAGTCAACAGAAAGCTATTTTTGCGATTCTTGCATAATCTGTGATATAAATGATATGCAACCTGTTTAGACACTCATAAAACATGATATTAAGTATATAAACTTGTTTACGCTCGTTTGAATCGACCATTTGCTATATTGAATCGGTTCGGAGCCGAATGTCGCAAAAGTTTGACTTTTGCTTTGACTTCAGTTCTGACCCGTTTTAGTAAGGTATAGATATGCCTTAGGACTCTCTTAGGACCAGGTTACATGATGGTATAACCCTCTGTGACCGGTTCATGGTTTGTCCGAGTCTTTTACGCATTTCCGTTAATCGCCTAAAAGTTGACCGTAACGCCATTTCTAAAATAAAACGAATATTTCGGACACGTGAACGGACCATGACCTTGCTTACTAAATTATAAGCATGTCCATAAAGTTTCACGTCAATCCGAGGTCTAGAATGAGAATTATGCTAAATAGCGCAATTAAGTAAACTTTTGTAATAAACGGCGCAATTAGCATAACGCCTATCTAAACCAAGATTTCGTCACCAAAACTTTTACCACTGTTATAAAATAATATTTTTGGAATTTTAAAGATTTTTAATAATTTTTACCTTGCTCATAACCTGCGGTTATGACTACGGTTCGGTAAATACCGAATATACCCTTTTTGGCCGAAACTTGAGTTCTACAAGGTCTTTTGACCCGATTCCAGTTGCTACTAATTTTAAATAATAATTAAAGTATTTTAGACTATATAAACTGTCCAGGAAACTCAGATTTCCTGTAGAACTCGAAAAGCTCTTTAAAAGTCTTTAAAATGACCGAAAAACCCCTACGGGGCGATATATCAACTAAAACTCGTCACGGGCATCACGGAAGGTATCCTACTGATACCACAACCTCTTTAAGGCACATTGAATTAGGAAATAAGCGTAGGACTCTCATGGTTAACCGTTTCGCCTAATGCGCGCACGGTTCGGCTTATGAAACTAGTTTTCATAAATTAGCCGATATGGGTCAAATTATATCATTATGACCCCAAAATCCAGAGTGTGAACTTTAAACCCATATAAAACAAGTCTCTGAACTTGTTGGGTCAGAATCACACTCCATTCTCGGTTTTCGCCTTTTCGCGCGATTAAACCATATCTGTCTTTTGAAACCAACCGGTCTAGGCTACGGCTAATATAAAGACCCATTAGGATTCTAATAGGTTAATTAAAACCTTCGTTCCAGAATAGGAGCCCCAGTAAAAGCTATCTGTGACGTAATCCATTAAGGAATATACTTGCAAAGGTAAATACTTTTAACTTATTTTCCCTATACGGGCTTGGGATACGGTATAATATTTACCGCTTGATTGAGCATCATATCTTCCATCGCTTAGGTGGTTAATTGAATAATGTGATCGGCTCATTTAAACAGTCTTGTTACTTAAAAGCCTTTGGGGGGTTAATGACCGTTGTCCCGGATATCCTTGGCATCATTTTACGAAATGGCCACGACCTCGACATCCCGGTGTAGGCGTACACCCGGTATATTATGTCGACATTATTATTATTAAAAGACGTAGCCGTTGGTTTTTACACCACGGTTTTACGCAATGTGGTGTGTCTATTAATCTTTAACCCGGACAGGATCCGGGCTACTGAACGCATAAAAGGACATGTAATTCGTTCACAAGATTTTAATAATTTTCTCAAGTTATAAAAGAGTTTGTGCCTCGTGCATTCAAATCAATTTTAATAAACATTATCAAACCTTAGACTTACTTTGTGTAACGATACGTGTTTTCGAGAACGTTATTAATTGAATGAATACTTGGTATGTTATGTTTATGTGCATTATGTGTGTATGTATGTTATGTGTTGCACGAGCCCAAACCACACACTAAAACCCGATCGCACAAGGCTAACCGGTCACACAAGCCCATTTCGGGCCACACCTTGTTCGCGGATCCATTAGGCAGCCGAGTGGGCTCGGCCCACTCCCCACTCGCAAACACTAAACCCTTTGGTAAGGGTTTGATTCTCATTGTTGTTACAAACATAACACACACAACCCTAGAAGCTCTTGCTCTCTCTCTCTCGTTTTACTTGGAACCCGACGGCACAAGATCCACACTACTCGGATCATCCTTACTACTCGTAATCCGGTTAGTGGTTGTTATTAAATTGCTCGTTAAATGATGCTTTGATTGTGGATCATCGGATCGTTTGTATGATGTTAGTATGTTTGATTGTGTTATGTATGATCCGTGTGACATTATGTTAGTGATTGTATGTGATGATGTTATGATCCTAACTAGAACCGAATGTATATGTTCTCGGCTGGGATGGTTTAGACTGGATGATTTGTACCGAATAGATGTTAATTGGCTAATATGCTTCTGTCACTTGAATTAGATATGATGTTTGATTGTGGTGATGTTTTAAACCGGCTTCATGTTGTTAAATCAGGATAATTATTCAAGGTTTTGATATGTTGTTCATGTGGTTGTGAGTTAGGGTTCATACGGATTTAGTGTTAAAAACCCTGTTTGATCGATGATTGCTTGTATGGTAAACTGTTAGTTGTTAATTGATTTTTGGAAACTGACAACGATAATTGAATTGCATAAATGTTGTAACTGAATTGCATGAAATCAGGAAAGCTGTTACACGCTTGGTTGCGACTCAGATTGCGAGTCGGGAACCCACAATCACGACTCGAGACCACAACAGCACAAGCCGAGACCATGGTTGCGAGTCCCGTTGCGACTCGTAACCGGACCATGATAAGCCGAAATCACCATTGCGACTCGCAACCTCCTGTTGCGACTCGTAATCAGCTGTTGTGACTCGTAATCCCGGTTGCGACTCGAGATCGCCGGTTGCGACTCGAGACTAGCTGCTCGTACACTGTTTTGGGCCTACCTTGTCACGGGCCCAATTCGATTGACTGCTTATTGGACTGCTTATCTGTTTGGGCCGATATGTTATTTGGGCTGATAAGTTAGTTGGGCTGTTTGTATTTCGGACTTAGACCTTTGGATTGGACATGAATGTTAATGCTATGCTCTTACCTGTATACGTGCATATAATGTATACGTGTTTGCTATGATGGATTCGTGTATCATTCGAAGTCAAGACCTGACTAGTATTATAACCATGATAGGACGTGGTTGACCATTTACTTGCTACCTGTACTCTTTGTGTATCTGCCGAGCAAACCAAGGTGAGTTCACACAGCCAAGGCATGGGATTCCCGGGTTGGGAATTGGGTTGGATATGTTGAATATGGAATTGATTACTCGTACTTACGCATTCTCTAGACTATAGACCATCGTCCTCAGGATAGTCAGGACACGTTACGTAAAGCCTACGTAACCCAGTATATGCCATTTGTCTCCCGGGTCGGGAGGACACGTTACGTAAAGCCTACGTAACCCAATACCATCTACTGGCTTCCGGGTCGGAAGGCCACGCTGCGTAAAGCCTACGTAGCTCCCACGCGTACCATGTCCTCGGGGAAGGGCACGTCACGTAAAGCCTACGTGACCCTGTACGTATTCCTGTTCTCGGTAAAGTAGAACACATGGTCGGAAGTTAGTCTAGTAAGTACCACTGATGAGAAGCCCTCATTAGTAAGGATAAACGTGGGAAGCCCCCACCGAATTATAAACACAAGGTTTGGGAAGCCCCCACCTTTAGTACACACTAGTATGGGAAACCCCCACTAGTTATACTTATGCACTATGTTATGAACTTACTTTCTGTGAACTCGCTCAACTAGTTTGTTGATTATTTGCTGCATGCCTTGCAGGACCTTAGGTACTTTATGGAGCTCGCACAGGGAGGAGCAGGTCGTTGTGGGATTTGGATCATGAACGATATCTGAACTTATAACTATTTTGAGTTTACATTTCTATGCTTCCGCTACTTAATCAATGTTTGGTTTTGAAACATCAATCATGTCATGATGAATTACGTTAATTACTTTGATTATTAAATGCTATGTTTGATATGATTGATGGCTTGATCCTGGTCATGTCACGCCTCCAAGCGGTGGTACTCCGCGTGTGGGATTTTGGGGGTGTGACAGATTGGTATCAGAGCCATTGGTTATAGAGAACTTGGTTTTAATATGGGAAAACGTTTTTATTAAAACCGGACTATAACCAGAACAGTGCTCTCAACGATCCGCAACGACGCTTCGCTCCACGTGCAAGACTCGACATCCTAGGTAATAAGGTTTATGTTTATTGCCTGTTTGCTAGAACTGCTTAGAACTTTGCTCGCATTACGTTTAGATACACATGATACTATAGCATGAGAATCCCTACGTGCTTACACTTTTCTGTCATCGCCCTATTCGCGAACCATTCTTACTTACGCTACTTGTTACAATGAAGATCATGTCTGGACGAATCAACATGACACAAGCCCAGCTAGAGGCTCTCGTTCAAGCTCAAGTTGCTGCGGCAGTTGCAGCAGCACAAGCAGGTAGTATATCCTGCAGTATAGGCACACACTAGGATCTTTAGATCCTACATTAACTCTCGTATTTAACTCCGTCCTATTCGTACACAATAGGTGAACACGCGCAGCAGCCTGTCTGCACTTTCAAGAACTTCATGGACTGTCGTCCAAATTCTTTCAGTGGCACCGAGGGGGCAGTGGGACTCCTCCATTGGTTTGAAAAGCTAGAATCAGTATTCGAAATGTGCGAGTGCCCTGAGGCTCGCAAGGTCAAGTTTGCCACCGGCACCTTGGAAGGAATCGCGCTAACCTGGTGGAACGCGCAGGTGCAAATTCTGGGGTTGGCAGCTGCTAACGCCACCCCATGGAACGATTTCAAGGAACTCATCAAGCGTGAGTATTGCACACGTGAAGATATTCACAAGTTGGAAGACGAGCTGTATAACCTGAAAATGGTTGGGTCAGAGATCGAAGCGTATACTAAACGGTCGAATGAGCTGGCCGTATTGTGCCCAACTATGGTGGACCCTCCATACAAGCGCATTGAGATGTATCTCAAAGGATTGGCGCCAGAGATCCAGAGCCATGTTACTTCGGCTAACCTCGACAACATCCAGGAAATCCAGCGTCTCGCTCATCGTATCACCGACCAGGCAGTGGATCAGAATAAACTGCCTAAGCGTGTCAACGCTACTGCTACAGTCACTCCTTCAGTTACTCCTGCTACTACTAGCGAAAGCAAAAGAAAATGGGATGGAGATTCCAGCAGGGGTTCAGCGACTGTTCAGCCACAAGCTCAGCAGCAGAAGATCGACCACTATCAGAGTCCCAGTCAGCAATCCTCTGGTGGTCACAGACAGAGGAGATATCAGGGAAGTCAGCCTAAGTGCCACAATTGCCACAGACATCACAATGGCCCGTGTAACAAGGGTCGTTGTCAAAGGTGTCTTAAGATGGGTTACGAGGCCAAAGACTGTAGGAGTCCACGGCCTGCGAATCAGAACCAGCAGCCTCAGCAACCAGCTCCACAGAACCAGCAGCAGCAGCCACAGCGTGGAAATCGGGGATGTTTCCAGTGTGGGGCTGAAGGTCATTTCAAACGCGACTGCCCTCAGTTGAACCAAAATCGCAACAACAATAACCAGGGCAACGGGAACAACAACGGTGGGAACAACAACAATAATGGCAACGAGGCAAGAGGTCGAGCTTTCGTTTTGGGAAGAGGAGACGCAGTGAACGATCCCAACGTAGTTATGGGTAAGTTTCTCCTCGACAATATTTACGTTACTGTTTTGTTTGATTCGGGTGCGGATACAAGCTATTTGTCTGTGAAAATGTGTCAACTGCTAAAACGTGCACCAACACTTTTACCCACCAAACATGTAGTAGAGTTAGCTAACGGTAAAAGTCTAGAAGCCACGCACGTAGTTCAGGGTTGTAATCTTATCCTAGCTGGTCAAGCTTTCTCTATAGATCTCATTCCCATAGTTTTGGGTAGTTTCGACGCCGTGATTGGGATGGATTGGTTATCCCAACACCAGGCAGAAATCTTATGCAGTGAGAAGATAATTCGCATTCCTCGTTCTGGTCAAGAACCTCTCGAAGTTCAAGGTGACAAGAGTGGTGCAGTGGTCGGCATCATCTCATTCTTGAAAGCTCAGAAATGCTTACGAAAGGGGCACACTGCCATTCTGGCACTCGTTACAGACGCATCAGCAAAGGAAAAGAAATTGGAGGATATTCCAATTGTACGTGATTACCCTCAGGTGTTTCCTGAAGACTTACCTGGCTTACCGCCTCATCGTCAGGTCGAATTCCAAATCGAGCTCGCTCCAGGAGCAGCACCCATAGCTCGCGCACCATATCGTCTAGCTCCATCGGAATTGGAAGAATTGTCAAAACAGTTGCAAGAGCTCTTGGAAAAGGGTTTCATTCGTCCAAGCTCTTCGCCTTGGGGAGCTCCAGTACTTTTCGTGAAAAAGAAAGACGGTACGTTCAGGATGTGCATCGACTACCGTGAACTCAACAAGGTGACGGTAAAGAACCGTTATCCACTTTCGCGCATAGACGACTTATTCGACCAGTTGCAAGGGTCGTGCTACTATTCGAAGATAGACTTGAGGTCAGGGTATCATCAGCTGAGAGTCCGGGATGAGGACGTCTCCAAGACTGCATTCAGAACTCGTTATGGTCACTACGAGTTTCTTGTCATGCCGTTTGGGTTAACGAACGCGCCTGCTGTATTTATGGACCTTATGAACAGGGTGTGCAAACCCTATCTTGACAAGTTCGTCATTGTTTTCATCGACGACATTCTGATTTACTCCAAGAGTCAGGAGGAACACGAGCAGCATCTTCGCCTGATATTGGAACTCCTTCGGAAGGAACAGCTGTACGCCAAGCTTTCTAAATGCGACTTCTGGCTTCGTGAAGTCCACTTCTTAGGCCATGTAGTGAACAAGGATGGGATCCATGTCGATCCATGCAAGGTGGACTCGATCAGAAACTGGCCTGCACCGCGTACGCCGACAGAAATACGCCAATTCTTGGGTTTGGCGGGTTACTACAGACGGTTTATCAAGGATTTCTCAAAGATTGCTCAGCCGCTTACGCTACTGACACAGAAGGGTGTCACCTATCGCTGGGGAGAGCCCCAGGAGACTGCTTTTCAGCACCTAAAGGATAGGCTTTGCAGTGCACCTATCCTCTCATTGCCAGAGGGCGCAGATGACTTCGTGGTATATTGTGATGCATCCATTCGGGGACTTGGATGTGTGTTAGTGCAGCGCGACAAGGTTATTGCCTACGCCTCTCGTCAACTAAAGGTTCATGAACGGAACTACACGACGCACGATTTAGAGCTGGGAGCTGTTGTTTTCGCGCTTAAGATATGGCGACACTACCTGTACGGTACCAGGTGCACGATTTACACCGATCACAGGAGTCTCGAGCATATTCTTAAGCAAAAGGATTTGAACATGCGTCAACGACGATGGGTCGAATTACTGAACGACTACGAATGCGCTATCAAGTACCATCCGGGCAAGGCTAACGTTGTGGCCGATGCCCTCAGCCGGAAAGACACTTTACCACGGCGCGTGCGAGCGCTCCAGCTTATGATTCAGTCTAGCCTTCCTACACAGATACGAAATACTCAGGTGGAAGCATTGAAACCCAAAAACGTCAAGGCTGAAGCCTTACGCGGCTCACGACAACAAATGGAACAGAAGGCAGACGGCGCCTACTATGTATCAGGGCGTATTTGGGTCCCACTTTTTGGCGGTCTACGCGAACTTGTAATGGATGAAGCTCACAAGTCTCGCTACTCGGTACATCCAAGGTCGGATAAAATGTACCACGACATCAGCACTACTTATTGGTGGCCTAGTATGAAGGCCCACATTGCTACGTACGTTGGAAAGTGCTTGACTTGTGCGAGAGTCAAGGTCGAATATCAGAAACCAGCTGGCCTACTTCAACAGCCTAAGATACCGCAATGGAAATGGGAAGAAATTTCCATGGATTTCGTTACAGGCCTACCTAGATCCCAGCGTGGGAACGATACCATATGGGTGATCGTGGACCGACTCACCAAGTCTGCACACTTCCTACCTATAAAGGAAACGGATAAGTTCTCCACTCTCGCAGACGTCTATCTTAAGGAAGTTGTTTCGAGGCACGGGGTGCCCACGTCCATCATTTCGGATCGCGACGCACGATTCACGTCAGAACTTTGGCAAGCAATGCATAAATCTTTCGGCTCACGGTTAGACATGAGCACAGCATATCATCCTCAGACGGATGGGCAGTCTGAGCGAACGATCCAAACTCTAGAAGACATGCTTCGGGCATGCGTCATCGATTTCGGCAACGGCTGGGAAAAGCACCTCCCTTTGGTGGAGTTCTCATATAATAATAGTTATCATACCAGCATCCAAGCCGCTCCATTCGAGGCATTGTACGGGCGTAAATGCCGGTCACCTCTCTGTTGGGCAGAGGTGGGGGATAGTCAGATTACGGGTCCAGAGATTGTAGTGGACGCCACAGAAAAGATTGCACAAATACGACAACGCATGGCGGCAGCACGCGACCGTCAGAAAGCCTACGCGGACAAGCGTAGAAAGCCATTGGAATTTCAGGTCGGGGACCGGGTTTTATTAAAAGTCTCACCCTGGAAGGGTGTGGTTCGTTTTGGCAAACGGGGAAAACTGAATCCGCGGTACGTCGGACCATTCGAAATCGTAGAAAAGATTGGCAAGGTAGCCTACAAGTTGAATCTACCAGCTGAACTCGGGGCAGTTCACAATGTCTTTCATGTGTCGAACTTAAAGAAGTGCTTATCAGATGAAACCCTCATCATTCCTTTTAAGGAACTCACTATCGACGAGCGGTTGCAGTTCGTCGAGGAACCAGTAGAAATCACGGACCGGGATGTGAAGGTCCTCAAAAACAAGAGAATCCCTCTTGTTCGAGTTCGTTGGAACTCCAAACGTGGCCCAGAGTACACCTGGGAACGCGAAGACAGGATGACAGAAAAGTACCCGCAGTTATTCGAAACCAATGCTACCACTACTGAGGCAGAAGCTACTACTTCGGAATTTCGGGACGAAATTCCAGATCAACGGGGGGAGGATGTGACACCCCAGGAAAATCAGTGAACGTTATAACTTACCTAGCTTCCTCAGTGAGTGCATACCAAATTTCGGGACGAAATTTCCAATTAGTTGGGGATAATGTGACAACTCGAACCTTAGACTTACTTTGTGTAACGATACGTGTTTTCGAGAACGTTATTAATTGAATGAATACTTGGTATGTTATGTTTATGTGCATTATGTGTGTATGTATGTTATGTGTTGCACGAGCCCAAACCACACACTAAAACCCGATCGCACAAGGCTAACCGGTCACACAAGCCCATTTCGGGCCACACCTTGTTCGCGGATCCATTAGGCAGCCGAGTGGGCTCGGCCCACTCCCCACTCGCAAACACTAAACCCTTTGGTAAGGGTTTGATTCTCATTGTTGTTACAAACATAACACACACAACCCTAGAAGCTCTTGCTCTCTCTCTCTCGTTTTACTTGGAACCCGACGGCACAAGATCCACACTACTCGGATCATCCTTACTACTCGTAATCCGGTTAGTGGTTGTTATTAAATTGCTCGTTAAATGATGCTTTGATTGTGGATCATCGGATCGTTTGTATGATGTTAGTATGTTTGATTGTGTTATGTATGATCCGTGTGACATTATGTTAGTGATTGTATGTGATGATGTTATGATCCTAACTAGAACCGAATGTATATGTTCTCGGCTGGGATGGTTTAGACTAGATGATTTGTACCGAATAGATGTTAATTGGCTAATATGCTTCTGTCACTTGAATTAGATATGATGTTTGATTGTGGTGATGTTTTAAACCGGCTTCATGTTGTTAAATCAGGATAATTATTCAAGGTTTTGATATGTTGTTCATGTGGTTGTGAGTTAGGGTTCATACGGATTTAGTGTTAAAAACCCTGTTTGATCGATGATTGCTTGTATGGTAAACTGTTAGTTGTTAATTGATTTTTGGAAACTGACAACGATAATTGAATTGCATAAATGTTGTAACTGAATTGCATGAAATCAGGAAAGCTGTTACACGCTTGGTTGCGACTCAGATTGCGAGTCGGGAACCCACAATCACGACTCGAGACCACAACAGCACAAGCCGAGACCATGGTTGCGAGTCCCGTTGCGACTCGTAACCGGACCATGATAAGCCGAAATCACCATTGCGACTCGCAACCTCCTGTTGCGACTCGTAATCAGCTGTTGTGACTCGTAATCCCGGTTGCGACTCGAGATCGCCGGTTGCGACTCGAGACTAGCTGCTCGTACACTGTTTTGGGCCTGCCTTGTCACGGGCCCAATTCGATTGACTGCTTATTGGACTGCTTATCTGTTTGGGCCGATATGTTATTTGGGCTGATAAGTTAGTTGGGCTGTTTGTATTTCGGACTTAGACCTTTGGATTGGACATGAATGTTAATGCTATGCTCTTACCTGTATACGTGCATATAATGTATACGTGTTTGCTATGATGGATTCGTGTATCATTCGAAGTCAAGACCTGACTAGTATTATAACCATGATAGGACGTGGTTGACCATTTACTTGCTACCTGTACTCTTTGTGTATCTGCCGAGCAAACCAAGGTGAGTTCACACAGCCAAGGCATGGGATTCCCGGGTTGGGAATTGGGTTGGATATGTTGAATATGGAATTGATTACTCGTACTTACGCATTCTCTAGACTATAGACCATCGTCCTCAGGATAGTCAGGACACGTTACGTAAAGCCTACGTAACCCAGTATATGCCATTTGTCTCCCGGGTCGGGAGGACACGTTACGTAAAGCCTACGTAACCCAATACCATCTACTGGCTTCCGGGTCGGAAGGCCACGCTGCGTAAAGCCTACGTAGCTCCCACGCGTACCATGTCCTCGGGGAAGGGCACGTCACGTAAAGCCTACGTGACCCTGTACGTATTCCTGTTCTCGGTAAAGTAGAACACATGGTCGGAAGTTAGTCTAGTAAGTACCACTGATGAGAAGCCCTCATTAGTAAGGATAAACGTGGGAAGCCCCCACCGAATTATAAACACAAGGTTTGGGAAGCCCCCACCTTTAGTACACACTAGTATGGGAAACCCCCACTAGTTATACTTATGCACTATGTTATGAACTTACTTTCTGTGAACTCGCTCAACTAGTTTGTTGATTATTTGCTGCATGCCTTGCAGGACCTTAGGTACTTTATGGAGCTCGCACAGGGAGGAGCAGGTCGTTGTGGGATTTGGATCATGAACGATATCTGAACTTATAACTATTTTGAGTTTACATTTCTATGCTTCCGCTACTTAATCAATGTTTGGTTTTGAAACATCAATCATGTCATGATGAATTACGTTAATTACTTTGATTATTAAATGCTATGTTTGATATGATTGATGGCTTGATCCTGGTCATGTCACGCCTCCAAGCGGTGGTACTCCGCGTGTGGGATTTTGGGGGTGTGACAGATTAAGTGCAGGTACTACACGAAATTTGGCTGGTAATAGCTTCCTTGCATCACGAATAGTCTCGCAAACTTGATGCTGTATCTGACTGAACAACACTTTAATTTATTTATGATCCCCTGTGGATACAATTCGACTTCTGTAATACACTTGATATTACATTCAAAGGGTTGAATTATATTTATCTTTATGCTTCCGCTGTGCATTCATATAAATTGTGTGGTTAGACTATATTGTTGCCAACTACGTCACGGTAATCCCCCACCGGGCCCACCGGTGAGACACGTGGAAATCGGGGTGTGACAGGTTGGTATCAGAGCCAACATTGAGTGAATTAAACACATTAGGCATTGTGTTTAATCTCAGTGACACAATTGCACATACTTGAGTCTAGACAAGAACTTAGGACAAATTCGAATTGTTATTCCAATTTTGTCTTTTTCTTTTATTATTGGTATTTAAAGTTTTATAAAGCAGGAAACATGCCGCCAGTGATATTCGGAGGAAGAGGAAGGGGAAGAAGAGGCAGAGGAGAGATCGTTACTCATCACGATCACGAAGCCGGACCTTCAGGTACGCGAGCTCCTTCGATTACAAGGAGTGAAGAACCGCAGAGACGAAGAGACCTTTACGAACCTGCGAGGCATTCCACCTCGCACAGCTCGACGCCATCATACCGGCACTCATTCGGGCCAAATTCAGAGAATGATCCCAACAACCCGCAACCCTCCTTCTTACCTCTACAACGTTCGGTATCGCACCGAAATTACGACGACCCTACTCCATACTTCAGAGGTCAGTTTAATCCAGCTGACTACATCCAGGAACCTTCAGGTTTTGTTCCACTAGGGCCACAAGATCACTTCTCCGAAGATCATATGGACGAAGATACGGATCCGACAGAACCTGCTCGTGGTACGCCCACGCATCCAATAGAAGTCTCTGATGGGTCAGCCTTCCATGGCACACCCTATCAGGGACCAGATAGTTTCCAAGCGTTGTTCGACCGACATGAGTGGTACTACACACCACCTCAGCAGACATCACAACAACCGCGACATCCGCAAGATCCTTCCGAGGATTCACGCTTCGTGGCAGTTACGCCACCACCTCCGCCACCGGTACAGCCATTAATGCCTGATCCGCCAAGGCGTAGGAGAACAAATGCTCGTATGTCCACACGAGGAGGAGGGGATTTCCACTTTAGCACCCCTCGACACTCTAGTAGTAGCCACTATCCGCCACTACAAGAAAAAGGACCTTCAAGTCCCATACAGGAAGCGAACTCCGCACCAGCTGCACCAAATTCGCCACCATTTGGGTATGACCAACCCATACCTGCTTACACGGGCCCAACGGCTTACAACCCGTTCGAACCGTCAAAAGCACATTATAACTACAATTACGAGCACGACCCATATGTGGTGTCGGCTAGATATAATGCACGCTATCCCGACGGAGCTCATGGGAACATGGGAGCACCGGACTACTCAGCTCATGGGTATCCAATACCTCCCAGACCTCCAGTTCCGCAACAAGCGCCACAACCACGTTTCTCTCCTCCTGAACAGGAGGAGATACTCCACCGACTGGATCGTGTGGAAAGAGAGTTCGAGGAAGAGAAAAAGAGCCACCGAGGATTTCTCAAAGGCTTAGCGAACCTACTAAAGGGCAAGAAGAAGAAACGTGACCATTAGTCCTTATGTACGTTCTAATGTAATGTTTATTCTAAAAAGAAGTCCCTGCGTGGACATTTATCGTATTTCAGTCCCTACGTGGACTTATCTTTTAGTCCTTGCATGGACACCTATCTTATATTAGTCCCTGCGTGGACTTGTCACTTATTTTTAAACCTTTATGTAGGTATTTAAAAGTCCCGTTTTGGGCAGTGTGTAATCGTATTAAAATTATGGAATGTTATATTATAAATTTCATTTTGTTATCACTATATATGAAATAAATCAAAACCATTCCTTTTAATTTGACCTGCCAATATAAAGAATCTTAGAGTGAAACCTAGCCAGGTGTCTTTTAAGATCCGGCCAAGATGGTACGGCCGAATTAAAAGATTCAGATTCCCTGTTAACCTCTGCAAGCATGTTGACGTTCATGGCAGATGTGATTCGTTAAAATCACACGCGTCATTCTTATACAATAATCCTTTAAAGGATTTCAAAGACCCAACTAAATGATTTATAAGACATGGGCAAGGATCATCAATAAAGGTGATCAAATTATTAAAACATCCATTAGAGATGTAGTGCCTACGGGCCAATCATGTTAAAAAAAAACATCCATTAGAGGTGTAATGCCTACGGGCCAATCATGTTAAAACATCCATTAGAGATGTAGTGCCTACGGGCCAACCTTATTAAAACATCCATTTGTGATGTAGTGCCTACGGGCATATCTTGTTAAAACATCCATTGGCGATGTAATGCCTAAGGGCCAACCTTAATAAAACATCCATTAGTGGTGTAGTGCCTATGGGCCGTAATAATTGTCTCATAAGGACAGAAGACAGTGGTGGTCTATGACTCCCTGTCAGAAAGAGATAAAAGAACTACGGTTCAAATCTCTATGCCTTTGATTCTCTGAAATCTCGGCTAATATTATAAAACATCCTCGTGATTAGGCTTTACGCCGCCAATATTATTATTATAGCTAAAATAGGATATACTCAAATCCTAAGATTAAGTGAGTAATAAGTTAACCAAATATGGTCTCTGTTATCATGGTTAACGAATTGTCATAAAAGATAATTCTATCATAAGCTCCTGAATAAAATTTTGTTATCTTCTGTAACAGATTCAAGTTACAATGGCGGATCCCAATGGAGAGAATAGCCATACAAATGAAGACGACTACGACAACGCGCAAGTGCATCTGACAGGCGCACAGTTAAAGGCTCTGATTGACAACGCTGTTCAGGCAGCTCTGGATCGTCAATATACTGAGTCTCAAGGCAGAACCGTATCAAAACCACCCTCCAAACCAAAATCACAATCCAAACCACTCTCCAAACCCAAGAAAGATGACGATAATCACTCGTCCGCTGAGAATAGTATTCGTCGAGAACGAGAATATACTGATGCGTCCGGTGCCAAGGGTTGCACCTACAAGTACTTCGTGTCTTGTAAGCCCCGGGAATTCACAGGGGTGAAGGGTGCTGTGGATTGTATCACCTGGCTGGATGAGATGGACACTATTGTGGACATCAGTGGGTGTGCGGAGAGGGATGTGGTGAAGTTTGTGTCACAATCCTTTAAGGGCGAGGCCCTAGAGTGGTGGAGAGCGTTGGTATAGGCATCCGGTAAGTCTGTTCTATACAAGATGACATGGGAGGAATTTATTGCTCTCATTAAGGAAAACTACTGTCCTCAGCATGAGGTAGAGAAGATCGAGTCTGATTTTGTGTCACTGGTGATGACAAACTTGGACTGCCAGGCCTATTTGACGAGCTTCAATACGATGTCTCGCCTGGTCCCGTACCTTGTGACACCAGAGTCCAGAAGAATCGCCCGTTTCATTGGGGGCTTAGAGCCTGCGATAAAGGCTAGTGTGAAGGCCTCTCGGCCGACGACCTTCAGGTCAGTAACTGACCTCTCCTTGTCTCTCACTTTAGATGCTGTCCGTCTGAGGACGCTAAGGAACAAGGAGGCGGAAAAGAGGAAACGTGAGGACGACACCTCACAGAGGTCAGGAAAGAAACACCATGGGAACGGTGAAAGCAAGAGAGGGACTGAAGCAAAGAAAGATGGGCAAGCTGGAGAAAGGCCCAAATGCAAAGTCTACCAGAAACCCCACTCTGGGAAGTGTAGGTTTGGGTCGAATTCACAGTCCCAGCCAAAGTCTTTTGCCTGTGGACTATGCAAGTCCAAGGACCATAAGACGGTGGACTGCAAGAAAATCAAGGATGCAACATGCTATGGTTGCAACGAAAAGGGGCATATCAAGAGTAACTGTCCCAAGAATGCCAGGAAACCAGAAGAGAACAAGAAGACGAATGCGAGAGTCTTCTGTATGGATGCAAAGGAGGCTGTGCTGAATGACAATGTACTTACAGGTACCTTTCTCGTAAATAATATAATTGCAAGAGTACTTTTCGATTCAGGCGCTGATAAATCCTTTGTAGACCAAAAATTTTGCAAACTGCTGAATATGCCTATCAAAACCCTAGATATGAAATACGAGGTAGAGTTAGCAGACGGCACGATAGAAACCGTCTCCACTGTTCTAGAGGGATGTGAAATGTCCATTAAGAACCACTCTTTTCCTTATCTCTACTTCCCTTCAAACTAGCGGGTTTCGACATTGTTCTAGGCATGGACTGGTTATCCCGTAATCAGGCCCAAATCATTTGCAACAGAAGGCATATTGTGCTAAAGACTCCGAGTGGTGAATCGCTTACCATTCAAGGAGATACGCAGTATGGATTACCCGAGGACGTATCTATGCTCAAAGCTTCTAGATGTTTGAAGAGAGGCTGTGTCATTTACATGGCTCAAGTGATAATTGAAGAGCCCAAGCCAAAGATAGAGGATCTTCCCGTTATTTCTGAATATTCCGAGGTTTTCCCCGAAGAACTACCTGGTTTACCACCAGATAGACAAGTAGAATTCAGAATAGATATCATACCTGGAGCAGCTCCTATAGCTAGAGCGCCTTACAGGCTTGCTCCGACGGAAATGAAGGAATTAAGGACCCAGTTGGATGAACTGTTGGCAAAAGGTTTTATCAGACCTAGTTCGTCTCCCTGGGGAGCACCTGTCCTATTTGTAAAGAAAAAGGATGGATCGATGCGGTTGTGAATCGATTACCGTGAGCTGAACAAAGTTACCATCAAGAATAGATATCCCTTACCAAGGATCGACGATCTGTTCGATCAGCTGCAAGGAGCGAGCTACTTCTCGAAGATCGACTTAAGGTCGGGCTATCATCAGCTAAAGGTCAGAGATGAAGATGTGCATAAGACAACATTTAGGACTCGCTACGGTCATTATGAGTTCCTAGTGATGCCTTTTGGGCTCACGAATGCACCGGCTGCGTTCATGGATCTCATGAATCGCGTCTGCAAGCCGTACTTGGACAAATTTGTCATAGTCTTCATCGACGATATCCTCATATATTCAAAGAACCAAGCTGACCACGAGAAACACCTCCGTTGTATTCTCGAATTGTTACAGCGTGAGAAACTCTACGCCAAATTCTCTAAATGCGAATTTTGGCTACGAGAGGTTCAATTTTTGGGTCACGTTGTAAGTGAGCGTGGTATCCAGGTGGATCCCGCTAAGGTGGAGGCAGTCATGAACTGGCAAGAGCCAGAGACGCCTACCGAAATTCGTAGTTTCCTGGGGTTAGCAGGATACTACAGGAGATTTATTGAGAATTTTTCGAGGATTGCTGCGCCCTTGACTTCCCTAACCAAGAAGAAAGAAAAGTTCATTTGGGGCCCAAAGCAGCAAGAATCCTTCGAAATCCTGAAGCAAAAGCTGAGCAACGCACCTGTGTTGACCTTACCTGAGGGTACAGAAGAATTCGTAGTTTACTGCGATGCATCACACACAGGCATAGGGTGTGTGCTTATGCAGAAGGGCAAGGTTATTGCCTACGCTTCACGACAATTAAAGGTGCACGAAAAGAATTACACCACCCATGACTTGGAGTTGGGTGCCGTTGTATTTGCACTGAAATTGTGGAGGCATTACCTCTATGGTATTAAATTTGTGATTTATTCTGATCACAAAAGCCTTCAACATCTGTTCAACCAGAAAGAGTTGAACATGAGGCAACGCCGTTGGATGGAAACATTGAATGATTATGATTGTGAGATCAGGTACCATCCCGGCAAAGCGAATGTAGTCGCTGATGCCTTGAGCAGGAAAGAAAGGGTAAAACCTATTCGAATCAATGCCAAGAGCATTGAAGTCAAGAACAATTTGATTGAAAGGATATTAGCTTCACAGCGAGAGGCTGTGTTGGAAGCTAATTATCCTAAGGAAAAGTTAGGAGTAACTGAAGAACAGTTGACTCTTAGCAAGGATGGAATCCTTAGATTAAACGGACGAATATGGGTTCCAATCTATGGAGGACTACGAGATGTTATCCTCCAGGAAGCCCATAGTTCCAAATATTCGGTCCATCCGGGAGCAGATAAAATGTATCAAGACTTAAAGGCAAACTATTGGTGGATAGGCTTGAAAAAGTCTGTAGCCGCCCATGTAGCAAAGTGCTTGACTTGTGCTCAAGTCAAAGCCGAGCACCAAAAGCCGTCTGGCTTGCTACAACAGCCTGAACTTCCCGAATGGAAGTGGGAATACGTAACGATGGATTTTATTACCAAGTTACCCAAAACTAGGAAAGGAAACGACACAATATGGGTCATAGTCGATAGGCTGACTAAATCAGCTCATTTCCTACCCATCAAGGAGACGTATAGCTCCGATATGTTAGCCCAACTTTATGTTGATAAGATTGTAGCCTTACACGGCATACCTGTGTCTATTATCTCCGACAGGGATACTAGGTACACGTCTCATTTCTGGAAAAGTTTCCAGCAATCTTTGGGCACGCGTTTAAATTTCAGTACGGCTTACCATCCACAGACGGACGGTCAAAGTGAGCGTACTATCCAAACGCTAGAAGACATGCTTCGTGCATGTGCGATCGATTTAGGTGGTAACTGGGATAAGAACCTACCCCTAATCGAATTCTCCTACAATAATATCTACCATACCAGCATAAAGGCTGCGCCTTTCGAGGCATTATACGGTAGGAAGTGTAGATCGCCTGTTTGTTGGGCGGAAGTAGGAGAGGTCCAATTATCGGGACCAGAGATAGTTTTCCAGACAACGGACAAGATTGTCCAGATACGGGAACGTCTCAAGGCTGCCCGTGATAGGCAGAAAAGCTACGCTGATCTGAAGCGTAAGGACCTTCACTTTGATGTAGGTGAAAAGGTGTTGCTTAAAGTGTCGCACTGGAAGGGGGTGATGCGTTTCGGCAAGAAGGGCAAACTGAGTCCGAGATACATAGGACCTTTTGAGGTCATTGAACGTGTCGGGTCAGTCGCCTATAACCTGAACTTGCCTGAAGAGCTCAATGGAATTCACAATGTGTTCCACATCTGCAATCTCAAGAAGTGCTTCGCCGATGAATCATTGGTGATTCCACACACAGATGTGCATATAGATGAGAGCTTAAAATTTGTAGAGAAACCGTTGTCGATTGAAGATCGACAGGTGAAAAAGCTTCGCAGAAAGCACGTACCGATTATAAAAGTCAAATGGGATGCTCGTAGAGGTCCCGAATACACGTGGGAAGTCGAAGCCACAATGAAAGAAAAGTACCCCTATTTGTTCGAGTAAATCTCGGGTCGAGATTTATTTTAAGGGGGTGAGGATGTAACACCTCGAAATTTTGTGTCCAATAATGTGTTAACATGTGTCATTTGATTACACGTGGCATTGATATTAAATAAAGGACTAATATTGACAAACCTTGAAAGTATATAAATTCGAGGGTTATAAATGTCGAACAAGGGTAAATATGCTGTATAGTAACCCTAAATAATGCTTGTACCTTCAAACGAATAAATCATAGATCGCACGGAAGTGAAACGCGGAAGAAGGTGAGAGAGTACAAACCACAGGGGATAACTGTGTCAACATGTTTAATTATACCTCTGAGTGACCCTTTAACGTTCCCGAGGCTTTGTAACAGTTTAATACACTCACTAGAATGCAATATATAAATTTCGCGAAGTTCCGTTTTAAAAACGAGAAAGTTACGATCGAATTCGTATGAGAAGGGTTAAAAGCGTCAATAATATAATTTAAGGCCTTCCGGATAATAAATAAATTTAACCGAGGGCTTAACAATGCGGGTAAATAACGCGAGGTCCTTAACTGTAATTAATCAAGGGCCATATCGCAAAGTTACCCCTTCAAACCCGAAAGGTCAGGTAATTAATTACCAAGATTTTATAATCATTACTAAAAGATTTAATAAGATTTATTTTAACCCCTTACGGACCGTAAAGGGTATGCCTTACGGACCGTAAAGGGTATGCCTTACGGACCGTAAGGAGGGGGAATGATTGCTGATGATCCGCCTATGGCTTACGGACCGCAAGGCCGAAGCCATACGGTCCGTAAGCGACGCCCAGCGACAGATTGTTGGCTGTTGGCTGATTTAAACGGCCAAACAAGGAGTAATGGGTTTCTCAGAAGTATGGATGCCCCCTACTCGACCCATAACTCTCTAGGACACATGCCATCCATCCATGATCAGTTGTAGAGTGGTGTGTGATGATCTTGGACCTTGCCTTTGACTATAAATAGGCACATTGTGTTCATAACTTTCATCACAACTCAAAACACTTCTCTGGTCACTTCTAAGAGCTCTCAAGCTTTCTTCTTTGTTCTCTAAGCAAGTCTCAACTTCTGTAAGTCCATTAGATCCTTTGTAGTTTTATTTATACTTAGTAAATAGCTAAAAACCAAACCGTCGTAAATACGGTTTGACTTCAAAATAAATCCGTAATGGCTCAGACTTATGACGGATCAAAAGTAGTTATGAGTTGGTATTTATGTGGGTAATAAACCTCTAAAAGGTTTCCCTCTGATCACCACTCTAACTAGCTCAAATGTCGAGTCAAACGAATGCTTAAAAAGTCAACAGAAAGCTATTTTTGCGATTCTTGCATAATCTGTGATATAAATGATATGCAACCTGTTTAGACACTCATAAAACATGATATTAAGTATATAAACTTGTTTACGCTCGTTTGAATCGACCATTTGCTATATTGAATCGGTTCGGAGCCGAATGTCGCAAAAGTTTGACTTTTGCTTTGACTTCAGTTCTGACCCGTTTTAGTGAGGTATAGATATGCCTTAGGACTCTCTTAGGACCAGGTTACATGATGGTATAACCCTCTGTGACCGGTTCATGGTTTGTCCAAGTCTTTTACGCATTTCCGTTAATCGCCTAAAAGTTGACCGTAACGCCCTTTCTAAAATAAAACGAATATTTCGGACACGTGAACGGACCATGACCTTGCTTACTAAATTATAAGCATGTCCTTAAAGTTTCACGTCAATCCGAGGTCTAGAATGAGAATTATGCTGAATAGCGCAATTAAGTAAACTTTTGTAATAAACGGCGCAATTAGCATAACGCCTATCTAAACCAAGATTTCGTCACCAAAACTTTTACCACTGTTATAAAATAATATTTTTGGAATTTTAAAGATTTTTAATAATTTTTACCTTGCTCATAACCTGCGGTTATGGCTACGGTTCGGTAAATACCGAATATGCCCTTTTTGGCCGAAACTTGAGTTCTACAAGGTCTTTTGACCCAATTCCAGTTGCTACTAATTTTAAATAATAATTAAAGTATTTTAGACTATATAAACTGTCCAGGAAACTCAGATTTCCTGTAGAACTCGAAAAGCTCTTTAAAAGTCTTTAAAATGACCGAAAAACCCCTACGGGGCGATATATCAACTAAAACTCGTTACGGGCATCACGGAAGGTATCCTACTGATACCACAACCTCTTTAAGGCACATTGACTTAGGAAATAAGCATAGGACTCTCATGGTTAACCGTTTCGCCTAATGCGCGCACGGTTCGGCTTATGAAACTAGTTTTCATAAATTAGCCGATATGGGTCAAATTATATCATTATGACCCCAAAATCCAGAGTGTGAACTTTAAACCCATATAAAACAAGTCTCTGAACTTGTTGGGTCAGAATCACACTCCATTCTCGGTTTTTGCCTTTTCGCGCGATTAAACCATATCTGTCTTTTGAAACCAACCGGTCTAGGCTACGGCTAATATAAAGACCCGTTAGGATTCTAATAGGTTAATTAAAACCTTCGTTCCAGAATAGGAGCCCCAGTAAAAGCTATCTGTGACGTAATTCATTAAGGAATATACTTGCAAAGGTAAATACTTTTAACTTATTTTCCCTATACGGGCTTGGGATACGGTATAATATTTACCGCTTGATTGAGCATCATATCTTCCATCGCTTAGGTGGTTAATTGAATAATGTGATCGGCTCATTTAAACAGTCTTGTTACTTAAAAGCCTTTGGGGGGTTAATGACCATTGTCCCGGATATCCTTGGCATCATTTTACGAAATGGCCACGACCTCGACATCCCGGTGTAGGCGTACACCCGGTATATTATGTCGACATTATTATTATTAAAAGACGTAGCCGTTGGTTTTTACACCACGGTTTTACGCAATGTGGTGTGTCTATTAATCTTTAACCCGGACAGGATCCGGGCTACTGAACGCATAAAAGGACATGTAATTCGTTCACAAGATTTTAATAATTTTCCCAAGTTATAAAAGAGTTTGTGCCTCGTGCATTCAAATCAATTTTAATAAACATTTTCAAATGTGTCAGTTGAACATATTTACCAGTGTAAACTGACGTATTTTCCCCAAAAGATTAAGTGCAGGTACTACACGAAATTTGGCTGGTAATAGCTTCCTTGCATCACGAATAGTCTCGCAAACTTGATGCTGTATCTGACTGAACAACACTTTCTTTTATTTATGATCCCCTGTGGATACAATTCGACTTCTGTAATACACTTGATATTATATTCAAAGGGTTGAATTATATTTATCTTTATGCTTCCGCTGTGCATTCATATAAATTGTGTGGTTTGACTATATTGTTGCCAACTACGTCACGGTAATCCCCCACCGGGCCCACCGGTGAGACACGTGGAAATCGGGGTGTGACAAGGATGGATCGATGCGTTTATGTATCGATTACCGTGAGCTTAATAAGGTCACTATCAAGAATAGGTACCCTTTGCCCAGGATCGACGATCTGTTCGATCAATTGCAAGGGGCAAGTTATTTCTCCAAGATCGATTTAAGGTCAGGCTATCATCAGTTGAAGGTTAGAGATGAAGATGTGCACAAGACTGCGTTTAGGACTAGTTATGGTCATTATGAGTTCTTAGTGATGCCTTTTGGGCTCACTAATGCACCTGCCGCATTCATGGATCTCATGAATCGCGTCTGCAAGCCTTATTTGGATAAATTCGTCATTGTATTCATTGACGACATCCTGATTTATTCAAGGAATCAAGCTGACCACGAGAAGCATCTTAGATGTATTCTAAAACTACTTCAGCAGGAGAAGCTTTATGCCAAGTTCTCGAAGTGTGAATTTTGGCTTCGTGAAGTCCAATTTCTTGGACATGTTGTCAGTGAGCGTGGTATCCAAGTAGATCCCGCTAAGATTGAGGCTATCATTAACTGGCAAGAGCCGAAGACGCCTATGGAGATTCGCAGTTTCTTAGGACTGGCAGGATACTACATGCGATTTATCAAAAACTTCTCAAGAATTGCAGCACCCCTGACTCTTCTCACCCGCAAGAATAGTAAGTTTGATTGGGGGCCTAAGCAGCAAGAGTCTTTCGACATTCTGAAGCAGAAGTTAAGCAACGCTCCTGTGCTGACGTTACCTGATGGAATAGAGGAATTTGTAGTGTATTGTGATGCATCGCACACAGGTATGGGATGTGTGCTTATGCGAAAAGGCAAGGTCATTGCCTATGCTTCACGCCAGTTAAATGTGCACGAAAAGAATTACACCACCCATGATTTGGAATTGGGTGCCGTTGTATTCGCACTAAAACTATGGAGGCATTACTTGTATGGAACTAAGTGCGTGATCTATTCAGATCACAAGAGCCTTCAACATTTGTTTAATCAAAAGGACTTGAATATGAGGCAGCGACGCTGGATGGAAACTCTGGATGATTATGAATGTGAAATAAGATACCATCCAGGCAAGGCAAATGTGGTTGCCGATGCCTTAAGCAGAAAGGAAAGGGTTAAGCCTATAAGAATCAATGCCAAGAGCATTGAGATAAAGAACAGTTTAAATGAAAGGTTGTTAGCTGCACAGAAGGAAGCTGTGTTGGAAGCTAACTATCTTGATGAAAAGCTAGGAGCAACTGAAGAACAGTTATCCTATGGCAAGGATGGAATCCTGAGGTTAAATGGAAGAATATGGGTTCCTTTTTATGGAGGACTTCGAGACGTCATCCTTCAGGAAGCCCACAGTTCCAGATATTCCGTTCATCCTGGAGCGGATAAGATGTACCAGGATGTGAAGGCAAACTATTGGTGGATAGGCTTAAAGAAGTCTATAGCTGCCTATGTGGCTAAATGCTTGACATGCGCTCAAGTTAAAGCTGAACATCAAAAGCCGTCAGGTTTGCTACAACAGCCTGAAATTCCCACTTGGAAATGGGAAATGGTGACAATGGATTTCATCACTAAGTTGCCAAAGACTAAGAAAGGAAATGATACTATTTGGGTGATAGTAGATAGACTGACTAAGTCAGCACATTTCCTACCCATTACGGAAACTTTCAGTTCTGACATGTTGGCCCAGTTGTACGTTGATAAGATTGTGTCTTTACATGGAGTACCAGTGGCTATTATCTCTGACCGAGATACCAGATATACGTCACACTTTTGGAAAAGTTTCCAACAGTCTTTGGGCACACATTTAAATTTCAGTACGGCTTACCATCCTCAGACGGATGGGTAGAGTGAGCGTACAATTCAAACTCTGGAAGACATGCTTCGTGCATGTGTAATTGATTTAGGAGGTAGCTGGGATAAGCATCTGCCATTGGTCGAGTTCTCCTATAACAATAGCTACCATACAAGCATTCAGGCTGCGCCTTTTGAGGCATTATATGGTAGGAAATGCAGAACGCCTATTTGTTGGGCAGAAGTAGGAGAAGCTCAATTATCAGGACCAAATATAGTCTTGGAAACGACGAACAAGATTGTCCAGATTCGTGATCGCCTGAAAGCTGCCAGGGATAGGCAGAAGAGTTATGCGGATAAAAGGCGAAAACCTCTAAAGTTTGAGGTTAGTGATAAAGTTCTGCTTAAAGTATCACCCTGGAAGGGAGTGATGCGATTTGATAAGAAAGGTAAGCTAAGCCCGAGGTATATAGGACCATTCGAGATCATCGAATGTGTAGGAGCAGTGGCTTATAAGTTAAACTTACCTGAAGAGCTCAGTGGTATTCATAATATATTCCACATCTGCAATCTGAAGAATTGCCTAGCTGATGAATCACTAGTCATCCCACATACAGATGTGCATATAGATGAGAGCTTGAAATTTGTGGAGAAACCTTTGTCGATTGAGGATCGACAGGTTAAGAAGCTTCGGAGGAAGCATGTGCCTATTGTAAAGATTAAATGGGATGCCCGTAGAGGTCCCGAGTACACGTGGGAGGTAGAGTCCACAATGAAAGAAAAGTACCCTCATTTGTTTCAGTAAATCTCGGGGTCGAGATTTCTTTTAAGGGGGTGAGGATGTAACACCTCGAAAATTCATGTCCAATAATGTATTGACACGTGTCATAAGCTTTGAACGTGTGAAAGATTACGTATGAAGGACTAAAGTTGACAAACAAGGAAAGTATGTGAATATAAGGGTTCAAAATGTCAACAACGTATAAATATATCTTTCAATAACCCTATGTGATGTTTATATCCATAAACGAATAAATCATGGATCATACGAAGCTAATTGTGAAAGAAAGTGAGGAATTACAAACTACAGGGGCTAAATGTGTCAACATGTTTAAAGTATACCTCTGAGTGATCTTTTAGCAGACCCAAAGCTTTGTAATGATAAATTATACTTACAAGAATGTGTGATAAAAATTTCACAAGGTTTCGATTAAGTATGAGAAAGTTATGACAATATTCGTATACGAGGGATTAAAAGCGTCAATATCGAAATTTAGGACTTTTCGGTGAACGTATGAATAACCGGGGACTAAACAAAGTTGGATTATGACTTGGGTCCTTAAAAGTCAAGTTTGGGGGTTTATAGTGCAAGAAACCACCTTAAAATCAAGTTTGGAAGGACCAGGGACCAAAACTGCAACTATTGAAACTTTGTAACCGGATCAGAGGGGCCATGCGGCCCGCGTAAGATCCTTATGAATCCTGAAGCGGGCCGCCTGGGACTACCAGATGCAGAAAATCAGGACAGCTGGCTGTTAAAGCTTTGTAACCGACTTAAAATGGTTGTTTTTAATTCTATGCGCTTGTTTGCTGGTATATTAAGGCCTATGGACACTTGTAATGATCCCATATCATCCATAGACCTTGTTTGGCATGATCTTGATGATCAAAGAAGCCTATATAAGGGCCATGATCTTGGGTTCTTGATTGCTCATTCATTTGGAACTTCACAACTCTTTGCTTGGAGGTTCCTGGCTCATCCTTAGTGTTCATTAGTCGTGCTTAGGACTATTGTAAGTATGCTTATCCTCCTTTAATTCAGTTTGCTTAGTTTATTAGCATTTGGTCAAACCGTCGTAATTAAGATTTGACTTCGTCATTAATCTTAATTGCTCCAGTCAAATTTCATTATGAAAGTACCTATGAGTTGGTAATTATGTGGGCATTAAACCCCTATAAGGTCACCCTCTGATTCCCACTCTAATTAGGTCAATTGTCGAGTCAAATTTGATTATAAAAAGTCAACAGAAAGCTAATTTTCAAATAAATGCATAATTAGCAATGTAGAAGCTATGCAACCTGTTTTGACATTAATATGACTTGGTAATCAATGTAAGAACATGTCTAAACATGTTCAACTCGACAATTTTCAGTTTAGGCTCGGTTCGGGACCGAAAGTCGCATAGTTTGACTTATGCTTTGACTTTCAGTTCTGACCCGTTTGTGCATGATTTAGGAATGCCTTAGAGCTTTGCTAGGACCAAGTTACCTATAAGTATAACCCTCTGTGATTATACAACTTGGTTCATTAATTATCCAATTTATATGCATGTTTCCGTTAATCGCCTAAATGTTGACTATTATGCACATATGACCTTAAAACATGAATTTTGAAAATGTAAAAGAGTAGAAACCTTTGGTACTGATTTATAAACTTGTACCTAGAATTTGACATCAGTTTGAGGTCTAGATTAAGAGTTACGCTCAATAGCGTAATTAGAAAGCTTTTTACTAATTAGAAGGCGTAATTAGCATATAGCCTATCTAAACCCAATTTTTGATGCCAAACCTTATACCTACTGATGTAAAATAATATTTTGGGATTTTTGGAGATTTTTATTTATTTTTTAGGCTGATCATAACCTAGAGTTTTAAAGCTTAATTCGGTAGTTGTCGGTTTTGCCCTTTTAAGCTATAAATTGAGTTTTACCAAACCTTTTGACACCAAACCTTTTTCTACTGATCTAATATGATGGATAGAGTATTTTAAGCCTTCTGGAATAGTAAAAATATCAGCTTTCCTATAAGAACCCGGAAATAGCTCAAAATCGCCATTTTAAGCGTTTTTAAGCGTTTTAAACGCATAGTATGTATTAAAACCATATTAGACATGTAAGACTTGATACCTACTGATATTTTAAGTAAACTTTTATGTTCCAACAGTAAGTAGAAATTTTGAAGTCAGATTTCCAGATTTGACCTTTAAACCTTAAGTGAAATTACCAAAATGCCCTTAAGATGCATAGTTTTGTTTTAAGTGATAAATTTCACATATAGGTTATACCCTATTGATATAACTTAGTAAATTAAGTATTTTTACTGATTTCATCAGACCCGAAACTCAGAATTATATTTAAACTCTTTTGTAACATTTTAAATGACCAAAATACCCTTGCGGGGCATAAATTGGTTTTAAATTTGTTATGGGCATAATAGAAGATATCTTACTAATGTCACAACATATTTAAGGCATGTTAACTTAGGAAACTTGTATATGACTCGTATGGTTACTCGTTACGCACTTTTCGCGTTCGGGTCGGCTTATGTGACTAGTTTGCATATATTAGCCGAAACGGGTTAAACCATATCGTTTTCATCTCAAAATCCAGAATGTGTTTAAGTTATCCATATTAAACAAGTATGCAAGCTTGTCGGGTCAAAACCACATTCTAAACCGGTCTTCGCTCTATCATGCGTTTGAACCGTGTCTTCCTTTTGAAAACTAACCGGTCTAAGTCTAAGCTTAATTAAAGACCCGTTAGGATTCTAATAGGTTATTAAAAACCTTCGTTCCAGATTAGGAGCCCAGTAAAAGATACGTGCACTTGCTGTATTTGATTTATACATTGCTCAGGTAAATACTCTTAACTTATTTTCCCTATACGGGCTTGGGATACGATACTATAAAAGTACCGCTTGGTCGGGTGTATGTAGTCATTTAAATCGTATTGTGATTGATGTATTTACATAACCTGTTTGATATGTATTATTTGGTGTATGGCCCTTGGGGGTTAAATGACCATGTCCCGGATATCCTTGGCATCATTCATAGAAATGGCCACGACCTAAGCACGGGATGTAGGCGTACACCTGACAGTTGCATTATGTAAAAACTGGTATCCCACTGTAAGGAATCAACCTTGTGGGCATTATACCTGTGGCGTGTCAGTTAACTTAAGTCCGGCCTTGCAACCGGCCCTAATGGACGACAAATGAGTAAAACTGTATACAAGATTATTTTGAATAATTGTCCCAAGTTATAAAATATAATTTGCCTAAGTGCACTCAAATCAATTTTCTAAACATTTTCAAAATGAGTCAATTAAGTTGTATTTACCAGTGCAAACTGACGTATTTTCCAAAAAGGCTAAGTGCAGGTACTATACGTAATAGGCTGGCTACTCCAGGCATCGTTACACAAGTCTCGCAAGCTTTAGATGTCAAAGTCTGTTGAACAAGTTTCCTTTTTATTTGATCCGCCTATGGATCTGTTTCGACTGTTTTGTGATACTTAAACACTACAATTTATTCAGTTGAAATGAATCTATATCTTTTGCTTCCGCTGTGCATTTATATGTCGTGTTGTTTGACTATGATGATATCAACTACGTCACGATACTCCCCACCGGGCCCACCGGTGACACGTGGAAATTAGGGGTGTGACACGTGACTTATAGATGATTGTATGTTAGATATAGTCCCAATCACTGAAAGTAATTTGACTAGGAACTCTATCGTATTCGTATCATCGTCCATCGAAATCGAAACATCGAAAATCGTCGCGAAATACTCAAAGTGGGTCGCGGATCGAACATGAGGCATCCTGATCGAACAGGCCAGACGATCGGCTAGCATCTTCCTAGCCGATCGAGCAGCCCATTCGATCGGAGCTCCTGGCCGATCGGCTGCCACATTCCTCTTTTGGAGCCTATAAATAGGGCTGTCATTGTCACACTTTCCATTTTCGGAAAGCTCTGACCGAACCAGCCTTCTTCTTCACTTTTCCTCAGATTTCTCTCAACTCTGGTAAGTTTTCACTCTAATTCTTGTACGATTTTGATCATTGCATGATTCTACACCTTTCTATCTTTCAAAACTTGATTTTTAACCATGAAATCACCAAGATCTAAGTGTTCTTGGGTGATGTCATCATGGTGTTCTTGAAGAACACCAAACTTTGGCCTCATTCAACCATGAATAGCTTAGATCTGACCGGTTTCCACATAAACAAACTAAGATTCTTCCAAATCTTAACATTTTTAGGAATAAATTCCAACTTTCCTCAACCTTTTACACCCGAAACCTTAAAACCGGTAGAAACGGAGCTTGAACCGGCTAACTAGTCATTCTAACAGCTAAGAGGTTCAAGATTCGGATTCTATGCACAAGGTTCACCGATTCCGGGTTAAACTCTAACCGACGTTCCGAACCATTCACCGGCCGGACTTGGGTGATTCCTGTTTGAGCCGAAGAAACGAGTCGGGACGGAGGATATCATAGTTCAACTCGTTATCAAACTACCTCGATATGGCAACAAGTAATTAAACAGCCAAGAGTTAGACGAAAGGCCGACCAGGTCAGACTTGCTGGCCGAACGGCTAGGCTGTTCGAACAGCCCAGCCGATCGGACATACCAGCCGATCGACCGGGCCAGCCGATCGGCTAGCACATGGTCTCACTTTTCAAACTTCCTGAGGTATGGTATTGACGAAGTGATGTTCGATCGAGTATGCTACTCGATTGGTAAACATTACTCTTCGGATCATGAGATACTATGCTTCAACACTTGATTGATTTTACAATTCGTTTGTAGTAGGGAATGCCAGCCCATCGAACAGTCCGTTCGATCGAGCGACATCCTGTTGAGAGCCACTTCAAAAGTTCTCAGCCGATCGGTTAAGCCGGCCGATCGAACGGACCGTTCGGTCGATCGACCTGAAAGGTAAGAACATTTTAGTGTTCTCATATACTACAACGAAAACTTCAAAAGTTCAAATCCTCAAACACAAACACACCAGAGGAAGAAACAATCCACTCGAATGGCCCAGCTGATCGAGCCTACCGGCCAATCGAACAGGACTGTCCAAACAGACCTACCAGCCGATCGAACAGCCCGTTCGATCGAACCTGCCGTTCGATCGACCAGTCTATTCGATCCATTCACACTTGTCTATCTTTCCACGTTACTCATTGTTGTGCTATCAAACTATTCAGGCTAACCCTACTCTCAGCGCTCCCTTCAATCCATAATCAATCACTGTGAGTATACTCGATCCCTTTTTGCTTTTAGCACTTTTGGGTGTTACATACGTTGTTTATATCAAAACACAAACGATCACACTACTCAAACTATTTGAACGCTAACCAATATGCATGTATTACGTGACTTAATGAATGCTTGTTGATTGTGTTTACACGTGGAATGCTGTCTACCTGCCTTAACGACGTAGTACTATAGTTTGGACTCAGCACCCGTTCACACGGGGGTTGTTAAGGACAATTACTTGCATGGATTACGGTGGTAATCATGTATTGCGAACCGTCTCGGACGGTCAACCCGCAGTCATTGGTATCGATAGGTCCATGTCGATAATTAACATGCTTCGTTTTCCTCTGTGTACGTGATGGTTATGCGTAAACTATTCGAACTCTATATGCTATTATCAAACTTGTATGCTCACCTTTACATTTCATGTATTAACTTTATTTTAACGTATGTGGCAGGTAATTAGGATGCTTATTTGCTAGGAAAGCGAGGCTAGAATAAGTTTCTAGAAGCTCCCAACAAATAGTTGTCTGCCAAGAACAAGCGTCTGAGGCATAGTTGTCTGTAGATCTTGTCCTCTGGCATTACAGCCAGAAAGTCAACAGAATAGGGGTCTAGAAGCAGATAAACAATTGCTGTAATAATATTTAAATCTGAGTTGTCGGAACGGAATTTCTTGTTTGGATGATTATCTATAATGACATATTTGTTTATTCGGGATACGGTATGGGACGTATCTTTAACTGGATTATATAAATAGTTGTTATGGAAACTTCTGAACAATCTGTTTCGCTCAGTGCCGCGCCCCGATGATTCCGCCATCGGTCGGGGTGTGACAAGTCAAACCACAGGAACCTCGTCTTTACTTGGTTCTCCTGATTGGACAGGAATCACCCAAATCTGGTTAGCAAACGGTTCGAGACAGTGTTTAACGTTTAACTCGAAATCGGTGAACCTCATGGATAGAATCCGGATCTTAGGCCACGTAACCACTGGAATGATTAGCAAGTTGGCACAAGCTCCGTTTCTACCGATTTTGAAGACACTGAGTGTAAAAGAGTTGAAAGAAGGTTAGAAATCCATCTTCCAATCTATTTCACCGTGAATATGTTTAGATCTACTAGAGATCTTTGTTAGTTTATGTGGAAAAATCGGTTAGATCCAAGTTATTCTTGGTGGATTGAGGCCAAAACATGAAGTTCTTCAAGAACACCATGATGACATCATCCTAGAACACTTGAATCTTGATGATTTCACGGTTAAAAGTTAAGATTTAAAAGATAGAAAGGTGTAGGAGTGCGTGTAGATCAAGAAAGTACAAGATTTAGGACGAGATCTTACCGGAATCGCGAGAAATCTGAGAAAAGGTGGAGAGCACGAGCTGGTCGGTCAGAGGGTTTCCAAAAGTGGAAAGGATGATAATGACAGGGGTATTTATAGAGTTCCAAAAGAGGAAAGTGCTGGCCGATCGGCCAGGCAGCTCGATCAGACAGCCTGTCCGATCGGACAGCAATCCGATCGGCTGGTAGCCTGATTCGATCAGTCGCCTGATTCGAGTGTTCGGTGCGACGATTTTTGATATTTCGATTTCGATGGCGATTGATGCGAATGCGATAGAGTTTCCAATTCAAATTACTTTTAATCCCAACTACTATATCAACATACAAGTATCCTTATTTCGTATCCGGTTTGCGATCGCGATTCGATTGCGATTGAGTTTCGATTGCGATTCGATTGATTACCACACATAACATAAATAACATGCACAAGTAACACATAAGGCACACACACACGTATAACAATCACCAAAATGCGTAGTTCGAGTTGCGAGCGTGATGTTGATTAGATTAGATCGATTAGCGTTTAATTAACTTTATCGCATTGTTACTTCCTACTATTCATAGTCGAAATGCGGTTCGTATTGAGAAATATACTTCGATTACTTCGATTGCAATTAATTACTCCACATAATACAACTAACGTAAAAACATAAAATAGACTAACTACAGTCAAAGAAGTCAAAAACAGGGATTGAGCAAGGAGAGACAGATTGCTATTAGCGATCTTTTCCTCCTTTGACTTCAATCTTGACTTTGACTTTGACTTTCGAAAACACGGGGTGTTACAACACATACCACTAAAATATGTAAAACCATGCTTAATTTGGATTTTCTTTTCATTCTACTATCCATTCTTTCGAGATTAGATAAACCACACAAATTTCTTGTCCTCTGTTTTTCGGTTTTACGTTGGAGAAACAAAAAAAAAACAAAATAAGCAATTTGATTAAGATTATACTTAATTTAGTAAACGTGCTATGCAAATAAACCAAAAGTTTATCGCTATTTAAAAGCTTTATTATATGGGGAAAGTGAATCTGGGGTTGTTACGCATCTAAGGTTAGATGCGAAACCCATCAAAACTACTTAGTTTTGTTAAAATTCCTCAAAATTTATTCACTTTTAAAACAAACCTGTCCCCTGTACGTTCAAATTGTGTTTGTTCTTCCTCTTAAACACATCGACAGTAACCTTTCACTCTAATTCTAATTTTGTATCATTCTTTATGTAATATCGCATAATCCATGTCAATTTTATATCTCGGTTATTTCTCGTAGCCTTAGTGAATTTTACATTTATGATCCCATCGCCAAATCCATTCTGTTTTACCTCAGTTCAAAGTTCAAACCAATTAATTTTGATATGTGGATCATAGAGATATTAGCTTGAATATGTTTAACTGATTGATGTTATTGAAATTGCCAAATTCAATTGATTGATCGATCATGGAGATTAATTAGCTTGATCTTATTGAAATTTACTTCGTTGAGGTTATGTGATGTGGTCAGGAAATACCTTAAACAAATACAATGGATTTTGAAACACATGTAAATTAAGATATTTAATATAAGATAGGAATGAACTCGATACCGGTACAGAAAGAGTTCGGACGGTTCGGTATTTGAAGTTAAAATAACGAACCGGTATCGAAACGAAAGTACCGATCCCGAAAAGCGCCAAAAATGGGTACTGAGTTTGTACCATAATTCGATTGATACTGTATGTTTCGGTATCGGTATTTTCTAGTTACCAGAATCGATTGGTCATCCCTAATTTAAGGTATAGATGCAAAGGGGTATTTGGTTATAATAGCGATTTAGATGTCTGTTGAGATAGAAAAAAAGAAATGGCATGGAGATATTGGAGCTCGCATGAAATGTTTGCAGTTTGTGGTTGTTTGAGTAGGGCATGGTTTTATTAAAGGTCAAGTAGATACTAAGATTTTTCGATTTTCTCCTAGTGAATTCAATGGGTCTATTTTTTTTTATATTTTTAAAGCAGAAATGTTACAGTAAGTTAACTAACAAAACAGATCAAACATGACAAACCGGAAAAGGGCGTTGGATAGCAGGGCAAGGTGGTAAGCAAGAACAGGATTGCAAAATTGATGTCGGATTAGGTGATATTGTCGAATGAAATATGCAGAATTGGGAAATGTTTTTTTGGAAGTAAAGTGAATAAATTTTGGGGAACTTTAACAAAACTACGTAGTTTTGATGGGTTTCGCATCTAACCTTAGAAGCGTAACAGCCCCATATTCACTTTCCCTTTATTATATATGCTCTTTTATAACGATTTATGAAATATTTTAAACAAATAATTATGCAAAGTACAATCTTAACCAAAATTGAGATTATAAATATTGTTTGATAATATTGTGTTATATAAAGAAAAAAAATTGTTTCAATAAATATATTGGTTCTCTTACTTGTTATTTTATTAAAGAAATATATATTACGAAACTTGATAAGTGATAATGTGAAAAATATTAATAGTATAAAACAACAACAAATGATTTGAATATTTGTTTTTGGAATTAGTATCATCAAATTTTATAACATTAATTGCAGATGAATACTAGAGGGTTATCATTCGAACTATAAGAACTAAAGTCATAAATTAAAAGATCTCTCATCCAGAATGTGATGTGATTATGTGATATAATTTTGAGAATTGCATATATATGTCTTCTTGGTGCGATATATTATTCTTATACTCTTACAAATGGCATTATATAAGGCAAATAAAATATCAAACTTATGTTTTACTATTATTCACACAAAAAAATTATATACTAGTTTATATCATGTAAAAGATAGATTTATTTATTTATTTATTTATGTATAATAATATGACGAAAAAATTGTTTTCGAAATAATCCATTACACAAGGAAGATAAACGCCTGTTAGATTTTTATCTAGTCACATTTAACTAGAACTTAAAATTAACTCAATTCATTACACTTGTGTTTCTTTATCAAAAGGTTGTGCTTATTTGAGAATGCTAATATGAACCCTCTCGTGAATGATGAAGTAAATATATGGTGATAGTACCAAGTATATTTTTGCATAAACTATACTTCAAACGAATCATGGAGTTCCTACACATACTATTTTGGGTATAATATATGGGTATGATTGATTAAACCATGAAAAGATAATATATAAGTAATATATAGTTTATAATTAATGAAAAAAGAAAAATAAATATCTTATTCGAGTTCTATATGGTGACATGTATAATGTTGTGTATGGAACTATACAACTAATGCAGAAAACACCATTCAAAACTAAAGATGTGCAAAAAAGACACTTCAACATAATATCTACAACATAACACCATGCGCAACTAATCAACCTGTAGAAAAGAAACAACTGGTATAAAAAACACCCTTCAACTTCAATAGTATACATCAAAACACCATGTAAATATAAAACACCCTGGAAGGATCACACATGGTGTCATTAAACAAACTCGTGTACTAAAAAAATCACCCATGCAAAAAACACCATACACTGTAACATCAAAGGGTCAAAAACACATATTCATCAGAAAGCTACTTAGATTGTAAAAAAAGCAAAAATATGAACACAATCAACAAAACAGATGATTGAAAACTGAAGCTTTGCTTTAACGAATATTAAGTACCATTAGCAGAAATTCACATAATAAACGAAAAAACACCATAAGATATTACCTTGTTCGTCGTTCTCTATGAAGAATTACGACCTGATGTTCTGGAAAAGCAGATGATGGGGAAGATAGACTTATTGTTCTTAATGATTTAAACTTTTCGTACAATCAATCCGTATAATCATATAAGATTCAAAATTCGAATTCCTAAAATAACTAACAAATTAGAATTATTAGTACAATTACCATTATATCCTTGATCTAATGAAATGGATCAGGAGAAAACGGCAAAAAGTGTGAGAACGGTGAGAACGCATCCTGACCGAACACGTGGCGTGGGGCTTGATCAGGGACCGAGGGGTTTTTTTGTCTTTTTAGTATTCTTCTCCTTTCACGGTTTTCCCGTTTGACATGCTTCTTTATTTTTTGCGTGCAAAATAATTTTGGCGTTTTGTAGATTTATTAATTATTTGGCGTTTATTGTTTTTTTCTCAAATTTCTTCTCTTTGAGTTAATTCTTTTTGTGTCACATGGTTAATATTTTGGCGTTATGGCTTTTTCCATGTTTTTTTTTTGGCGTTTTGTATCTTTTTATTAATAATTCATTACCATAGATTAATATTTCAAAAAATTACAATAACTCGAAAATCAAAATAATCTAATAGTCTTCCGTAGGTGGGATTACATCGGAGATGTACCCATCGCTTTGTTCTTCACTTTCTTCAGATTCTTCATCATCAAATTTCATTTTTGCGTATAACGCCATTAGCTCGTCTCTTCTTTGCTGCAGCCTATTCAAGAATATGACTGCATCCTTGGATTTTGGATCGTTTGAAGGTGTTAAATCACAGAGTTGTTCAATGATAGATAGCAACCCTGTCTTCAACATTTCTTCCATTGATTTTGAATATTGCACCTCGTTTTTATAAGTTACTTCAAGTGTTCCTTCTTTCTCATGCAATACCCAACTGTTAAGTTTTGGTATTTGTGTATCTTCAATATCATCATCATCATCTTCATTATCTTCTACTAGAAACTTTCTCTCTAGTCTTCTTATTACAGTTCCTATTCTTTCACAATCGTTGTCTCTTGGAACCCCAAGGGCCAGGATATCCTTTTGAATATTTTTATTCATTCCCATCATGGCTTTTATTGTTCTTACCTTAACCCTTCTCCTGTCAGCGAACTTTATGATGAATCTTTTTTCTTTCCTTTCAAACCTCCATGCAATAACCTTAGCCATTTTTTAAATTTTTTTGGCGTTTTGGAGAATATGTGGCGTTTTAGTTTTTTTGGCGTGTTTGAACTTGGGTTCTGGGTTCTGATGGTCTTCTTTTATATTGACTTTTTTTCCCGCGTATGTCAGGTAATTATGGCGTTTTGAAAAAGATAAATAAATATAATATAATAAATGTTAGTAATTATGTTTTCCATCGTTTCATTTTAATGTTTTTTGCAGTTTACCGTGTTTTGTTTTCAGACTCAATTGTTTTAATGGTGTAACACGTCAAATCTTTTGACGGCTATAATTATGGCGTTTTGTTTTCCAATGGCGGTTAGATAACTGTTGGACTTCTTTTGTTTTATATTCTTCTGCACATTTTTTCACTCTTTTTTTTTTATAATATTAGTTGTTCAAATTAATTTTATTATAGTTTGGTAGTTTATTGGGGGGCTTTTGTATGGCATTATGGCGTTTTACACGTATTTGCTAATTTTGGCGTTTTATTATATTTTTCGTTATAGCATTAATATTATTTTTTGTTTATTAACTGACATTACAAAACAAACAATAGACAAAGAAAATTAAAAAAAAAGTAAAAAAAAAAAACAAAGTAGAAGCAATTTATTATTTTAAATCTTCAGTGTCATCAGTATTTTTTCTTTTGAAACTACAAGAAATGTGGCAAATAAATGGCGTTTTGGGTTTGGCATTGTTTATTTTCTTTGTTCTTGTGTTGAATTGTCTTTGTTGATGTTTAAGTCATAGAGCGACCCTCTGTGGGTGGATGCTATCTGTCACTGGTATAGGTCTCTTCTTATCATCCAAACCTTCTTCAGCAACAAAGATGACAGTATGACATATAGGTGTCATCAGTCCCTCTTTTTTTAATTTTGTCCATCTCATGCAGCAAAATCTTTTCTTCACTGTAAAAAATCATTAAATGAAGCTTTATGTAGAACTTTACTGAGGATTAAAAAAAAGATGTTTGCTGTCGTTGTATTTTTTTGGCGTTTTACATTGAGTTATAAATTTTTTTAGCAACCACTGTGTGTTTTTTTGGTGTGATAAACGGAATGTGGTGAGGCGTTTCTATTTTATAGAATTTTTTTGGCGCGTAGGTTAGGCGAGATGTTATTTTTATAACACAAAATGTAAGTAACATTTATTCGGATGTAAAGTTTGGCGTTATATATAATGGCGTTTCATATTTTATGGCGTTTTTGTAGCCAGTGAGCTTAAATAAAAACACAGAAAAAAGTACCCAGTGATAAAATCGGCATTTGTATTTATTTGGCGTTTTATTTTCAATGGCGTTTTATGTGAGGAATAGTTTTTTTTTTTTTACTTTTTTTACCCTTAATGACGTGCGTCCACGTAATAAAATTGGTGTTATTTACTAAAATGCCACCGCGCCAATCTAGTCCATAGATTGTTTTGATCGGACGATCCATAAGCGTTCTCTCCGTTCTCACACTTTTGAGCGTTTTCTCTAAATCCTGACCCTATATATATATATATATATATATATATATATATATATATATATATATATAGGTATATATATATAGGTATATATATATATATATAGGTAGAGGATCCTGTAAAAAGTGCTCAAAGTGTGAGAAGTGTATTATAACACTATATATAATACTATATAACACCATATAAACACCGTATAACAATATGTAACACCATATAATACCATATAACACTATGTAACACTATATATCATTATATAACACTATAGGTTGTCTAATAGCATGTCTATGATAGATGTATAGTGTTATATTTGTTATATAATGTTATATAGTGTTACATAGTGTTATATGGTATTATATGGTGTTACATATTGTTATACGGTGTTTATATGGTGTTATATAGTATTATATATAGTGTTATAATACACTTCTCACACTTTAGGCCCTTTTTACACTATCCTTACCCTATATATATAGGGCTGAGTTCATTTCAGAACTCTAAATAATTACAGAACTTTCAAAACTCCTTATAAAAAATCATTATATATATATATATATATATATTTTGCATTTATGATCTTTTTATCATCTCTTATATGTATTTCTTTAATTACTTACATCTTAAAAGTAGTTTACATATGTAAAATAGCCAAATTATATATATGTGTCATAACTAATTACATATATGTAAAAAAAACTAGTTTACATATGTGTAATTATAAAATTACATATAAAAAATGATTAAAATACTCTTAACATGTATATAAGCATAAAGATACACATAATAAATGATAAAATTATCCTAAACATAAAAATATATAAATAAAAAGATTTTTTTATTAGGAGTTCTACGAGTTCTGTAAATATTTATGGTTCTGAAATGATCTTTACCCTATATATATATATATATATATATATATATATATATATATAGTGGAGATCCTACGAAAAGTGTGTTTTTCTTAGAAAGTCTAGAAAGCAATCTGGGCCATCCAATGGGTGTGTTTAATGGCTGAGATCATCTTGGTGGCATTTTGGTAATATGTGTTTCTTAAAATAGGATGATTTAATTAATCAGGGGTAGATATGTCATTTAACTTGATTTAAATACGGAAATAATTGTCATTCCATAACCACCCCACATTTCTTGCGATTTTTTTCTCTCTCTCTCTCTCTCTCCCTTTCTCTCTCTCTCTCTCTCTCTCTCTTCTTTCTATCCTTCATGAAGAAACACATCGTATTAATCTGCTTGCTAATCTGCTTGCTGTTAAAACACAGCGTCAAGAAATCCTCCAGCATTACCAGCATGGATGGTAAAACACAGCGTATGAATCTACTTGCTGTTAAAACACAATTGTATGAATCTGAATGCTAAAACACAACTATATGAATCTGCTTGCTGTTAAAACACAACTGTATGAATCTGCTTGCTGTTAAAACACAACTGTATGAATCTAAATGCTAAAACACAACTGTATGAATCTGTTTGATGTTAAAACACAATTGTATGAATCTGAATGCTAAAACACAATTGTATGAATCTGCTTGCTGTTAAAACACAAAGTCAAGAACATTCTCGTGGTTTCCAGACATAATTAAAAATCGATACAGACCAGATAATAGTAAACAGAAAAAGAAGTGTATTTGTCATATCCGTAATCAAGAATTGTGTTTGAAGCCATGACTATCTCTCACGTAAAAAATGATTTACGAATAAAGTTGATCAAGATTGTGAAAGGAACGAATGAGAATTTGATTGATATTTACATCTGGTAGTAATTCGCAAATCATGGAGAATCAGTTACCATAAAATCGTGCATAGTTAGTTAATGAGATATAAATTCCAAAACTAAAATAAAATGTCAAATTACACAATTGCCCTTTTAGTTAAAATCCTTCAATGCCACATGTCACATTCTGATTGCTTCCTAGACTTTCTAGGAAAATAAGGCTTTCTACCCAACTCCTAGTCTCTCTCTCTCTCTCTCTCTATATATATATATATATATATATTAGAGGTTTCAAAAATGAGAAGAAACTTTTTGTAAGAATGAAAAAGAAGAAATTTCAATCAATAAGAATCATTAATTTTACTTTATTTACTTTTTGTATTTAATATTAGTGTAACGGTATATTGGTAAACTTAGATACATCATTGGTAGTCTTCCTTTTTAATAGCTAACTACATTAAATTTGTAACTTATTTTCAAAAAAAAATATTTTTTTTTCAAAGAAGAAAAAAATTAATTTAAAGTGTCGGATAAATTACGAGATGTGTGGGATGAATTACGAGCTATGTAGGATAAATTTCAAAACGTGTAGGATAAATTTTGATGTGTGTAGACAAAAAAATTAGTGTGGAGAATGATAATATTTATGACTAATTAATTAGTCAAAGATAATAATAAATAAGATAAGAGAAAAAACTATTTAATATTTTACAATTGTACCCTTTATTCTTTTTCTTTTCAATTTAATTTTCTTCTCAAATTAAACAACCCATATCTATATATATAAACTAAGATAAATTGAGCCCAACTCACGAGTAAGCCATCTCGACTTGGTTACAAACCGAGCTAGTTTAGCTCGATTTTAAATTCGAACCACTTCGAGCGGACTTTTTCTTGATGAAAACACATGGAATTCCAAAACCATTGAAACCCATAATAACATCAATTAACTAAAAGAATTAATGAAGTTAGAAGTATTCACTGGAATTCCATGTTAGTCTTATTCATCTATGTAATTTCTAAACATGAGGTTGATTTGAAATTGTTTTACAAAAATCGTATTCTTCTTTTAATTTATTAAATATCTATAATCAATACAAACATTAAATAGATATTGGAAATAATTAATTTTGTATTAATGTTTTTTATTTAAATACTAGCATTTATGCACTTACTAATATTATAGTATTTAATTTTTATCAATAAAAGCGACATACATAACACATATTTATTATTCTATTAACGTAATTGAACACTAAACGACGACGTATATCATATCATATCTCGTGAGTAATCAGTTAAATGCGTATGTACGTCTATAAATACGAAGATAACTACCGATTAGTTGTATGCACGCCTCATTTACAAGCGATATCAGCATCAACAACACAAGAAAAAAAAACTATTTTCACGTAAGTTTGTGAATCATTGCTATACTAGTACCATATATGTTTTTTTTGTTGCAATAGAATTCTTAATGTTCTTCTAGTAAGTAGAAGCATTTTTGCTTGAAGAAATGATCTTTTTGGTTTTCAAAGAAATTCATTGAAATTTATGTCCTCATTCATCGTCCATGCATAAAGCTGAAAGTTGTTTTCGAAAATCACATTTTTTTAATGCAAAATAAGTAATATTTATATGTCTCTCTTCTTTTGCTTTCATACATTGATTATATGTTATTTAATTTATGAAATATTGAATTTTATATCTGATAGTTATCATTGCACTTGTTGTTTTAATGGTATAGACGTGTGTTTTTCACACCATATAAGGTTAGCATGTTAGAATAGTTAAAATCCATTTCGCATTTCATGAGAAAAACACAAAATAAATGCGATTTATTTATGTAAGTTTATATTGTTTTTGTCATTGTATAAATGCGATTTATTTATGTAAGTTTATATTGTTTATAAATGCGATTTATTTATGTAAGTTTATATTGTTTTTCCGGGTTGAGATCCTGTACAAACAGTGCTAATTATAAGAACCGTAAGAACAGATCTGAACCATTGTTAATTTAAATCAAGGGTTGATATTGATTATAAATAAAACTCTTATAATTAAAAATTACTACTAACAAATTAGGGGTAATTTTGTAAAATTGCTAGTCATTTGACCATTTTCTATTAAATACAAATTCCACCAAGGTTTTTTAAACTAAAATAACTTTTATATACTTCATTATTTTTTTTAAAAATATATACCATAAAATCAAGTATTTTTTTTATCTTTAATATGAGTACCATATTGCTATACCTTTTTGTATTTATAAAAGTGTTTTTTAAAAAAAGTTAACAAAAGGTGTTTTATATTTGTGCTAATAAGGTGCTGATTATGTGTTAATTACAAAATAATACAAACAAACACCAAAAGTAGATATAATCAGCACATCTGGTGTGCTGATAATGGAGAACGATTGAAGATGTTGTGCTAATGTCGTTTATGTTGATAATGGAGAACGATTCGAGGACGATGTGCTGATAATGAAGAACGATTAATGATGTTGTGCTAATTATATAGTGTTGTGCTGATTATATTTTTTGTAATTATTTTTAATTAGTTATAAATAAATATGGTCAAAAAGTCTAAATTACCCCTAAACTAATTTTTTATTGATGGACACTTGTCAATTATGTATTGGTTCTTATGGTTCTTACAAACTTAAGTGTTTGTATTTGATCCCATTCCTTGTTTTTCCCTCTCCTGAGATTTTTACGAGATTTTGCTTTTACTCTCTTTTGCTAAGCTCTAATTACACATTTATTTATTAAATTCTCAATCTTATAATTATTACAACAATTATATAACTATTGAGGTTATTATATATATTTTAATAATTATTATTACTACTATTAGTAATTGCTTAAAATACAATTTACCATAATGGCCAGCTTTTCAAAAAAAAAAAAATCTAAAATACATTTTTACTTTACACACACATTATTATTTTATATATATTTAAAGTTCTAAATTACTTATGTACGCAAAAAAATAAAAAGACAGATTCTCTTAATTAATAAATGTAATTAGCATGTATAATGCATACACATTATAATATAAGACGTAATATTTGTAAGTAACATTATATCGTTAACAACTATATATAATTTATGATTAATAACAAATAACTTACCTTTATTTTTATCTCATTATATTTTTTAATTAAACTTGTGGTTTAAAATTTTGTGTGTAGAGAAATGGGAAAACCTGCTGGCCATACTCTAAAAGATGTAACCATCAACCAGACCAATGGAAATCTTATGCGTCATTTAGATTTGAACAAGAATCTTGTTGAGGACAAATCACCAGAGGTTCTTGATAAGAAAGACTCAAAAAAGAAGGGCAAGCTCCCCAAGGTACGTGTTCTAACGAGCTTTTGTGTAGGGCAGACTCAACCTTTTCAAGGACATAAAACAGATTACTAAACGCTTGTTACGTGAAAAAAAGAATTTTTTTTTTTTTTTTTTTTTTGCTTTTGATCCCAACACATAGGAATACGAATACACATATTTTTTTGTATATGATATGATTTTGAAAAAGCACACAATCAGTTGAGTCTTAAACCTTTTTTTTTAATCAAAACTTAAAAATTAAACAAAGTTAAACTTAAAAAATGAGGGCCCTTAAATCTTAAACCTTTTTTTATTAAAACCTAAAAATTAAACAAAGTTAAACTTAAAAAATGGGGCCCTTAAATACAGGGCCTAAGCTTCAGCTTATTTTATTTTTATTTTTTAAGTTTAGCCGTCTTGATTTCTATGTAAATAAACCCGGCTCTTATACTCTTGTTCTTCTGTAGATTGAGACGGCGAACACGTTAAAAAGCAGTGGCCGTGCCAGATCTGCACGGCCACGTTTCAGGAGAAACTCTACGGCTCAAGAGCCGGCTTCGAGACAGTCTCCTCCGTGTAGTAGCAAGATAAAGATTGAAAATTGCAAACTCGAAGATTCGCCGTTGTTGCAACCTAAACAGGAACCAGCCCAGAGTTCTGCTCCTGAAACTAAAAGGGTTCGTGAGCCAGAGTTGATTGTGATGAGTTGTCTAAACTGTTACTTGCATGTGATGGTGTGTGATGATAACCCAAAGTGCCCCAAGTGTCGCAGGGGAGATGGTTTGCTTGACATGTACCGTTGATGAGACTTTTGTGAAGAAAGTCAGGATTAGTTTTCTCATTTTCATGTTTTTTTTTAAGTTGTTGTTTCCTTAGGGATGAGTTGTTGTTTTCTTGATTGAACTAGTTCTTTATTATGGTTTTGAATTGAATGAGATCTATTTTCACATTATGGATGAAATGTTGTTGAATGAAATTATTGTGTGAAAGTAGATTAGAAAGGAGTGAAAAATATAGAGGGGAAATGAAAGAGTATGATTACAACCAGGGTTGTATTCGAGGATTCAGGTGCCCTGTTTAAGTAGAAAAATGTACGATAGAATATGAATGGGCCAAACTAAATAGGTTATTGGATTTATTTGTTTGGGTTAGTTTTTTTTTTAAAGGCTAGTTGTTTTAATATATTATTGGGTTTAAATTTGTAGATTTTGTATTACAATAATTATTGATTTTAAATTAATACTAGTTTTTTTGATGTCGCGCGTTAACCGGACAAATGATAATGTAAAACAAACGTGATTTGAAAATAAAGCATGTTGTTTAGAAAGTCAAACGATTAAAATGATTTAGTTTATTATCGTACCGTTTTATGATACCAAATAAATACTTTATTTTGAGTACAACTTTGTTTTTAACAAAACTTTTAACGGAATGTTAGAGAAAATATTAAACACAACTACGTACTTAAGTTTTTAGAAAAAAAAATTATAAATGTAAATTATTAAAGAATTATCAAATTAATCGATAAATTAATATATGTTTAAAAAAAGGATAAAAGAATTATTAATAAATCTTCTAAAAAGAAAAAAAAAATATATTAAAAAATGGTAAAGAAAATATATGGTTTTAAAAAGGAAAAAAATTAAAAAATATGTTATCAAAAGTAAATATAATAATAAACTATTATAATATATTAAATAAAAATAATAATAAAAAACTATATATTTAAAAAAAGTTATAAACATAAATTACTAAAGAAGTATCAGATTAATCGATAAATTAATATATGTGCTGAGAAAAGAGAAAAAATAATTAATAAAAAATTGTAAAGGAAATATATGGTTTTAAAAAGGGAAAAAAAATAAAAATATGTCATTAAAAGTAAATATAATAAAAAACTGTTATAATATATTAAATAAAATAATAATAATAAAAACTATATATTATTATAAAAATAAAGTTACTATTCATCATTCTTCATCAACAATATATATAAATAATGTTTGGGCTCTAAAGGGACTGGGGGTGGTCCGTGATGGCCACCCCATCACTCGTTAAAAAATAACGTACACCGCCGCCGCCTAATGTATCACGCGTTGAATTTCTAACGCGTTCTTTGTGTCACGCGTTGAAAACAAGTTTGATGAAAGTTTGAATTAATAGCAAGTTTGTCGTTTATGCAATTGAATTAATATCAAGTTTGATGAAAAGTGCAATTTAGCCCCTCAACTTTTGTTAGCTATTTTTAAATAGCTTTCCTTTAATTGCAATTCAGGTCCCTCATCTTTATATAAATTTTAATTGCCTATCTCGACGAACCGTTTAAGTCGGTTGTAATTCAACAAAAGCGCGAGATTTGCGAAAGGTGGGGTTGGGAGATGCCACCCGTTTAAGTCGGTTGCAATATCCCCGGATTGGGTGCCGGATCCTCCTACACAAGTTCAAGTTCCACAAAATATTCAACAAGAATTGCGTAATGAAGAAACTCACTTTCGGTTGAGATACAATTTAATCGAACTATTAGGTTCTCTAGGTTTGGAGTTTCATGAGTCGGATGAGGAGTAAGTTTTTTTTTTTTTTTAAATTGTAGCCTAAAATATTTCTAGTATGTTAAATTGAACTAGTATGTTTTAATTTTAATGAAATTTATAATTTTAGTGTTTTATTGTAAATTTCTAATTTAAAATTAAAAAAAAAAATTGTGAGTGATGGAATTCTATCACTAGTGATGACCACCGCAACTACAATTCTATCACTAGTGAAAGAATAGTGGGTGATGACATAGCATGAGTTGATTGGATATTGGGAGTGATAGAATTCTATCACTCCCAAGAAAAATAGGTCTTGTACGATCACACTACTTGCACTCCCTAAAATCCGGCCCCAATTCCATCTTTGCTTCAAATATTGTTGACAAACTAGTAAATTACCCCGCGCTTTGCAGCGGGAATTCGTCGGGTAGCGGGAAATCGTCGGGTGGATGCTACGATGAAGGCGCGGGTATCGTATTTCGGTGCATTCAATGTAGCAGACGGAAAGGCAAACCTAAAAATTATAGTCATACCTAAAAGCGAATCGATATGCAAACCTAAAGAATATGGTCGTAGGTAAAGCGAATCTGACATGTTTTTAGTTCTTTTGTTTTTTTTTTTAATTGTAGCTAGACAATTATTCTTGACATCTGAGCTAATGGGTTGCATAAAGATGCATTAATCGAATAGTCAGATATATAAGTATCTTACAAACTCTAGTTATTTACAAAGTAAGGATAACAATGATAAGAGGGTGCATGTTGGATTATGAAAGGGAAAATAATTAAAATCCAAGCAGATACAGAACAGCAGACACAAAACCAATTGTATAATATCAAAATTTATAGCTAAAATGGAGTTGGTGAAATGGGGCATACATGTTAAAAGTTGCTCATAACCTCCTAAACTCGGCGTTCTCAAATATGATATTTTCAGCAATGAAGTCCTTTTCTTCAACAATAACACATCCAAACGATTCAGTTACAATCAATCGTGATGGCTGTAAATACATCAATCACATGGACACGTTATACTGATGCAAACTGGGGAATTATGACCAAACCAACAAATGATCTAAAACTATGGACAAATATCAGGTTAGAAGCAACATGATGTTATACACAAGAATACTAAGTCAAAAGCAATAGTATGACCGTCAAAACTATGAAGACCAACAATATCAAAATTCAAATAATCAATCAATAAATACAACAAATGACATGTACACTAATACAAATCAAACTGATAATTTAGAAATAATAAGTAACATTTACCAATTCAAACGCCAATCTCTGACTCATCCTGATTGAGAGTGTAACAAACACCGGTGTCGCTGCTGCTGAAGGCAAGAATCGCTGGCAAAGTGAAGAAATGATTAGCGTGTAGCGACACATTACACAACAGTATGGTGTACTCCAGTTTGTCACCGGCGTCCTTGTATGGTCGCCAGAGATGGTCGGAGAAGCCTTCCTGGACATCGTTAAATTGGTATGTGTATTATTTCCTTGTGAATTGTAGAATCAGGTTACCTTAAACGGAAAACTAAATTTACCTTTCGTTCACCAAGAGCAAACAAATTCTCTTCGACCTTCGAATTTACCATGACTTACATCAAGCAAGATGATTGTTCTTCAACTTCAAATAGCCTGAGATGATGAATGATTAACATTCAAGATAATTTGCAGTTCTACTTTCTTGTTTATTCAGTTCATCATAAGATCATTTAACCATTAGAAATCAATACATCAGTAAAAGGAATAAGTAATTAGTATCAATCCATTTGTGGTAACATCAAGCAAAATGAGAACTTTTGATCAACTACTTGCCAGACACAAATACTAAAAACATAACATGAATCTCACATCAATAGAGATGCAGTAGCTGACTTCTTCCTGTCACTCGTACAGATCTGATTGAAGATATTGCATTTTTCTTCTCACACAGCCAAGTTATGATTTTGCCCTCAACCCCATTGGTCCATGGAATATACGATTTTATCCCTGTAACAAAATTATGATTTCCCCCTCAGTTCAAAGTTACGTTTTCCCCATCGTTTTAATTTTTCTAGCAAAACTATAAAAGTTTTTTTTTAATTGGTTGACTCGATTTATTTTTTTTTTTTTCGTCTAAAGGAGCTGCCTAACACTCGCTCATTAGTCCTGAAAAATTACAGTTTTGCCATGAGCTCAAAATTACGGTCTTATCATCGTTTTAGTTTTTTTCTAGCAAAAATATAATAGTGTTTCTTTAATTGATTAAGAAGTATTCGGCCATCGCCCCGCAATGCGTGCGGGACACCAACTAATACTCAAAGAACCATTGCCAAAGAGATCATAGTTCTTGAACGGCAGAGGCGCAGTGAATGCTCGAAGCGCCATCTTCATCTGTTAAAGATGATTCTGTAACGCTAGACTGCTTGAGTAAGTTCAAGCTGCATATTAATGTAGAAACTCAAGCTAAGTTACTAAGTCGAAAATAAGGCTTGTGATGAGCTCATTTGTGCCAACGTGTTCATTGGGACATTTCGTCTTGTGATGAGCTCATTTGTGCCAACGTGTTCATTGGGACATTTCGTCGAACAGGTTAAGGGTTATATCCATTGATGAACATCTGCTGCATTATATTAGCTCATGGAGAATTATCATCTTGTTTTATTGAATAAAAATTGGTGGGTTTGTTGCAGCTGTGGATATAGTGAACATCTGCGCAAAAAAAAATTAGAAATTACTGATAAATATCTAAGAGCATTCACATCCAACCCCCTAAAATTATACATACATTCCACTAAAAAACAACTCCTATATCAATATATTTCCACTAAAAACAAATACTTTTTCTCTCTCATTTTCAATTAAATAATATTTTTATACCTTTATCATTACATTTTTCTCTCTCTTTCACTCACAACCACTTTCAATATATATTAAAAAATTATAGTGGGTGAACAGTGTCCCCCCAAATATACAGATGAACAGTAACATTTTCTCTCTCCTCCACTCACAACCACTTTTTATACTTTTTATATTTTAAAAACACCACACTGAGAATATGATGTCTTGGATGTGAATGCTCTAACCAAACCAATGTTACCCCCAAATCTGTGTCCACGGTGGTTTTCCCTAAAACCATCTCTGCAAACCATTCCCCTTTTTCGCGATGAATTTCTAGATTTTCCAGGTCAGGGCTGATGGCTTGATGCGTCTTTTGGTAGTTACGGGAACGGAGAGACGGTTCACAAATGATAGCAAATTGGTCCGTGTGACAAATTTCGTGTTGCATACTCCGATTGAAGGCGATTCCGAAGCCCTAGTGTTGAATTAGGTGGTTTTTCAGGTGGCAATCAATGGTGATTGTGGTGACGACGGAGGTTAGCCGATGTGCGGGACGAAGTTGATGCCGGAATTTGGCGAAGGTTGTGTTGCCGACCTCAATTTGGGGCGGAGCAGTGGTGATCGGTGGAATGGATCAGGGTCTAGACCACGTGGTTTACTCTTTTGTAAACGACGTTAAGAAACGGCGTTACTACTGTAGCTAAGGAGCTACATGAATTGTTATTATAGATAATTGACTATTTCATGGAGGGAATTTAAGCACATTCTTAAGCACAAGAAACAGGAACTTTCTCATGTGCAACTAGAGAGCCACCCACAATAAGAGGAGGAAAGTAGCTAACCCAAGAATATGTTCCTCACTTCATTTCTATCAAGAATTATGGTGTACCATTCATCAATGAAGCATGTTATGTGTAGTGAGATGATCTTGCATGGTGGGTAGAGTTTTACACAATTAGTCATGGATGCTGATTACAAAATTGATTCAATACCAGGGGTGGCTCGACTACATAAAAAAATAAGTTCTCGCTTAGGACCCCCACATATAAGGGGCCCAATTTTGTTGATTGTGTTAAAACCGGACATTAGTGTTTTATTATTTGAATATGGTTCTGCAAGTTTTGGTCTTGTTAACATATTAGAAAGTGTTGGGAAAAAATATATTTACCATTTATCTTTGTGATTATAACTTCTTTTTTTTTTTTTTTTTAGTTTTTTGCATTTCACAAATTGGATTTGAATATGTGATGTACGATTTAACTTCGTTTAACTTTCTTTTCACAAAAACACACTCTTAACACTATAAGGGTATTAGAAGGTGAAACTCATGTTTACCGATCTACACTCAAGAAAACATCATATATTAGAATGTACACAACCACTACACGATAAAAAGAAAAAGTTTAAAAGCGTAAGAGTTGACTAGAAAGGATGTGAAGCAAGCATTTGGTGTCCTCCAAGCTCATTGGCCAATGGCACAAGTTCTAACAAGATGTCGGAGTTTAGATTGCATAATATGATTGTAGAAGACGAAGGATATGCAATAAGTGCTTTGGTCAGAATGTCATATGACGTAACTCCATTATGGTGTAACGATGCCAACAAATGTCAACAACACATTCAAAGTAACGTAGCAATACAGAATAATGAAACATATCATGGCCGTCGAGTTGACTTAGTGAAGCATATTTGATGACTCAAACGCATTCAAAACTAAGGGGATGGAGGGTTTGAAAAGGAACTGTATACAGAAACTATGTGACAGTGAGGTGTATTCGCCAAGATCTTATTATTTTTTAATTCATTTCCCCTTAACCACAACTTCGGGCCCAGATTTTTATGTCGCCCAGGGCCTAGTTTTTTTTTAGAGTTCTCGGGGACGGCCCTGGGTGTATTAATACTATTATCGTAGATGCTCTTACGGTTATCATTTCTGCACTGCACATCAAACACACAGACAAAATTTTCCCATGTGTAAAGTGAATGAACATGTTTGCATTGACCTTTTCTTATCTATAACAAAAAATTTGATGAAACATTACATGCCTGCAATCCTTCCTGTGATTCTTGCAAGCATACTCTTTGAATCATGAGTTGCGTTCTCGACCATCCACATCGCCAAAACTTTCTTGATTGACAATCATTTTGGGTCTGCTTGCATGCTAAAGCACTAAGCACTCGAATAATGATCATACAAGTTATATTCCCTTACCAAAACTCTCCACACGAACAAAACCCATTTTTAAAATGATGAAACCGATTCGTATCCCTCACAACAATCTCCCTTCCGGTAATCTTGGAAGCCAGCTTCATAAACGCATGGCAATCGCCACAGATTCTGAGGTTCTTCATGATTCTTATAGGAGCAGAAGACGGTAAGCACATTAATCCAAAAACAAGCGCAAGTTTCTCACTGTGATGCCGTAAAAGTTCCTCTTTTTTATCATCTTCGACATTGTGCAAGTCATGTTGCGTCTCGCATCTATAACCATACTTTCTCATTTCTTCGATTATATCCTCCAGTTCCGAATAAATCTCACCGATTCTATCATGGTTTCTCTCTCCAACCATAAACGCGTGAACTTTATCTTTAATCTCGATCCAACTTTTGCCCCTTTCTTTCTTTACTTCCGTATCTTTAATCAGCTTTCGCGTTTGTATAACTTCGTCCCACTGTCGATTTGCTGCGTAAATGTTCGAAAGCAAGACGTGGTTTCCCGCATTATCGGGTTCGAGCTTGAACAGATGTTTAGCAGCGATCTCGGCTAATTCGACATTGTTATAAACTCTGCATGAACTCAAAAGTGATCCCCAAATGGAAGCCGTGGCTTCGAATGGCATTTTGTCGATCAACGTCTTCGCTTCGTTAATCAAACCCGTTCGACCGAGAATATCGACCATACAAGAATAATGGTACACGTTAGGTGACAAATTATGTTCTTTCACCATCATGTCAAAGTATTTCTTACCCTCTTTGACCAATCCCATATGACCACATGCGGACAATACGGAAACGTATGTAACCTCGTTGGGTTGTAATCCGATTTGCTGCATTTTCTCGAATAATATCATTGCCTCCATGGACCGTCCATGTCTCGAAAATCCGGAAATCATCGCGTTAAGTAACACAACGTTTTTATCTTGAGCGTGTGCGAACACCGAATAAGCTTCGTTAATGCTTCCACATTTGGAATACATGTCTACTAGTGAAGAACACACGAAGAAGTTTACGATAAAACCCGTCTTAAACAACACCGCGTGTGCCTGAACCCCTTCGATTTTAGCAGCTATAGCAGCACAAGCAGCAAGAACCGACGAAATAATAAACTGATTAAACTCAACTCCAGTTACTTGCACTTTCCTAAACATCAACAACGCCTCCTCAAAAAGCTCGTTTTTCACGTACCCCGCCACCATCGAACTCCACGTCACCGCACTCCTTTCCGGCATATACTCAAACACCCGAATCGCATCTTCAAGCAAACCACACTTAGCATACACATCAAGCAAAGCAGTACCCACAAAAATGTTCGTGAGCATCGACGCTTTAAGCGCAAAAGCATGCAACTGCCGACACTCAAACACTGCAAACTCGGCAGCACACGCGCACAAAACGCCTGAAACCGTGAACTCGCTGAACTCCGTCCCTTCTCTTTGCATCATGACAAAAAGATCAAGAGCCTCTTTTTCATTTCCATTCTGGGTATATGACCCAATCATGGTGTTCCAAGAAACTAAGCTTCTTTCAGGCATTTCATCGAACACTTTGCGTGCGTATTTTAAAAACCCGCATTTAGAGTACATGTTTATGAGTATATTTGAGGTTAATGTGTTGTTCCACAATCTGTATTGAATTATGTGGGTATGGCAAGCCATACCCTCCTTTGGAAGCCTTTGTTTGGCGCATTTTTGCAAGATTTGGTGTAAATTGGATAGAGGAGGTGGGTATAAAGAAGGTGTTTCATGTTGGTGTAGGGTTATGGGTGTAGCGACTGATGAGAGATTTCTTGTATACGTATGTAAGGTTTGAATGGGTCGAGTGAATCTACTGCTTACGGGTTTCATGTCATTGTTTTATTGGAATCAACATACGGGTTATCCAGTTTCAAACAATCCGAATTAGAGTTTTGTTTTCGTTTCAATTATTCCGACTCAGAAACTATATTGCTTTTGTAACATGTGTTAAACTGACGGCTAAAATAAATGAAATCATCAATTTACTTTTTTCATTAAAAACATGACATAAATAAATGACACCTCCCTCCTTAAACCAAACCTCCACAAACCCGTCCTACCTCCTTTCGACAGAAAAGCTTTCTATCACAAAAGACCATCCTCCTGGAAGGAGGTCGGTACCGACCGGTACCGGTACCGAATATACCTGGTTCGGTACCATACCGGACCGGTACTGAACTGGTACCGAACATATACCCAGTTCGGTAAATTCGGTACCGATACCGGGTACCATTTGCTCATCCCTAAGTCCTGGTGGCCCGTCTTTTCTTTTTATTCTCTTTTGCTTTTCTTATTTCAGAAAACATAACTTTTATCTGTAATATGTTTTCTTGACCGTTTTGCGACATTAAATGTTTATACCGTGCTAAGTCAAGCTAACCCAAGGCCGAAGCAAACCCCACACAAGCCGAGATTGGTGTACTCCACACAACCACAAGCAATATAATTTGTATATTTTTTATACATAAAATAAAAATGGGTTGTGAGCCACAAGCTTGTGCAGGTTTGGTATTGTAGGAAAACTTAGGGTTTTTAAAAGTTTTAAAATCTAATATGACATGTTGAGGTGGAAGTTTGTAGCTCGTAGCGTTAAGGCCATGTGTTTCAAAGCGGTAGCGATTGTAATGATTCCCAACACTCTAGCAATGATCCTTTGTGGATTGGGATTGAGTTTTCAACCAAAGACTTAACATTTTCTTTTTTTTCTTTATTGAAACAATATTTTTTTTCTTTAATGAAACAACCACACCCGATAATTATTCTGTTTATTTCACCCAATAATTATTCTGTTTGTTTCACCTAATTCCAGTGTCCATGTTAAGAGCCAAAACTGCTACCAAATACCAAATGACTACCAACGGGGTGGTGATGGTCTATTGACAAAGGGAAAAACTTTGAACATCATAAAAGAGGAAAGTCTTGGATTCAAGTTCCACAGATGAAAAGAAATTTACCGTTCATAAAATGTGCGAGTAAATGTGTGACAAAAATCGTGTAACTTAGTCATAAAATTAACCAAAAGATTACATTGCCAACATTGCCACTGCCAATGCAGCCCAAAATCAAAAGTGACCAAGTTCCCTTTTTAAACACGAAAATATATCACCCTTTTTAACAGTGTGAAGTTTATTGGTGGTATCAACGATGAACGAACCCAACTCCCCAATAAAGTTCAACACTTCATATGCTCGAGGGTGCGTGTGATATTCAAAAACTTATATATGACACACTATGAGCATTTAGAGCCGGGAATTAAGCCATGCCCCCTTTTAAAACCTTATTAAATTTTAGCATGTGGTGCCCCATGTAACACCCGCTTACCTGCTAAAACTGTTAAAAAACAAAACAAAACGAACAAAATAGAAAGAACGAGGCACGCAACCAACGTGGTGCTAAAACCATTTAGAAGAGAACAGCAAACAACATTACAGTCCATACATCCAGAAGTACTGTCACACTGTACAGAGACAAAGTCACAAGAAAACATTTTGAAAACCACATACATTTATTACTCCGAACTAGTTTCAAGTAACGGATTAGCAGCAGCAGCATGAATATCAAACTGTCAGCAGTATGCGAGCATCCCCCTGGTCCTTAAGGTTTCTGGAAGAAAAAGGGTCATTGATAAAATGAATTGATCCGGGACAAAAAAAAAAAACATATACAAACAAGTGTCCAAATTAAGTAAGCATAATCCCATTTATTTACTTTTTTTACATCATTAACATGTTCTCTCTGTTGAAGAGGAATTTCCTTATTCTCTTTCAAATAGGTACTTCACGAGTTCACGCGGGGTGAGCAAATTAACCACCATAACCGATAACCGAACCATAACCGACATAACCGAACCACTAATAACCGATAACCAATATAACCAATGGTTATGGTTATGAAACTTTGTATAACCGCTCAATCGGTTATGGTTATGGTTATGAAGCTTTGGTTAACCGAATATAACCGAAACCGAACCGAAGTTGTGATGTTAACTTTATATAATAGATTTATGTTTTACAAAACCATATAAAGGGTTTTTACTAAGATAAAAGTATGTTAGTAACAAAATGATCTTGATATAGATGTCATTTATTTTGATAAAGAACTAAGGTGTTTATGGCCATGATTATTTTTGTTTGAGAATTACCTTATTAAAAAGAACTCTAAATTGTTAGTTTAACTAAAAAGTTTAGTCTTCGTTATCTTATAAAATAGGCTCAAGCTAAGTTCAAATCGTGCACAGCCCTATTTATTTCAAACCTTGCTTGGTTACTTAACCGAAATGAACCAAAACCGAACCATAACCGACTTCATAACCGATTAACCATAACCGAAGTTTGGTTATGGTTATGGTTACCAAAACTCCATAACCGAACTAGCGGTTATGGTTATGGATAATAGTAAAAACCGACCCAAACCGACCCATGCACACCCAACCGATTGCGACACTTTGTTTTCCATTGTTTTATAATTAATTCCTATGTAAGGTATTTGAATGTGTCTTCAAAGTAACTACTGTCTTGAAGAATCAAAACTAAACCAGATAATCGAAGTTTATCGAAAACATCATAACTCTACCTCAAACACCTTACATGCTCAATGTTTTGTCCCTAAATAATTAAAATATCATAATCATACTTAATTTTTTCACCATACGCTGAACTGATTATTGCAACTTCAAGTCTAAAAGCTTATATTAAACACACATCCAGGCACCCCCTAGCATCCAAAGACTTGGAAGTTTATCCCCATATTCATTTTCCCAGAATAGTTATAAACTCATAATTATAATCAACTCTTTTAACACACTTTAAACTGATTATTGCATCTTCAAGCCTGAAGGCCCAGAATAATTTTTTTAAACCTTAACACACATCCAGACACCTCCCTTATCACCCATCTATCAATTCATCAAGCTACCTCTATTTAACAAATAGCATCTACAACATGAGATATTCTAACCCTATCATATCATGATTGACGAATATATAACAATCTGAACTAGAGATTTGAGTCATTATCTGACCTTTTCAGCATTCTCTTTCTCCGCTTTCGCTTTCTCCTTCTCCGCTTTCAGCTTTTGCTTCTCCAACCTCTCCTTCTCCATTTTCTTCAACACACATCAATAACAATTAATAACAGTATAATACCAAAAGTCCATCAATCATCATCAAACTCTACATAACTTCAATCGATAAGCAACAAATACACACATATGTATCCAAATCACAACCGAACACTGTAATCACTAATTTATAACCACACAATTCCTCTCATCCAGTAATACCCCACAAAGTCGATCAATCATCATCCAACTCTACATAACTTCACTCAATAAGCAACAAACACAAACATATGCATTCAAATCACAACCGAACTCTGTAATCACCAATTTATAACCACACAGTTTCTCTCTCTCCCTCTCTCTCTCTCTCTCTCATTATATAGCACTAAACTAAAAATAGTTATCATACACAAAGTCAATCAATCATCATCCAACTCTACATAACTTCGATCAATAAGCAACGAACACCTACACACGTATTCAAATCACAGGCGAACACTGTAATCACTAACTTATCACCACACAGTTTCACTCTCTCCATTATATAGCACTAATAACACACAAAGTTAATCAATCATCATCCAACTCTACATAACTTCAATCAATCATCAAACACAGACATGCATACTCAAATCACAATCGAACACTGTAATCACTAACTTATAACCGCACAGTTCCTCTCTACACAAAGTCAACCAATTATCATCCAGCTCTACATAACTTCAATCAATTAGCAACAAACACAAACATACGCATCCGCATCACAACATGAATCTGTAATCACTAACTTATAACCTCACATATGACAGATATAGAGATAGATTCATGTATTCATACACAAATAGTCAAATACCTTGATGTAAACATTCTCAGCAGCACGTTCTTCCTCGCTTAATACGCGACCTTGATCGCTGAAAAAGCGATAGGATGAACGAGAGCTTGAAGAATCCATTGCACGAAGAAGTAGAGAAGCTCGTGAAGTCATGGTGGATCTCATCGCCATTGTTGATTTTGAAAATTAGGGTTTTGGTAGTTGCTGAGTCAACACTGGTGAATGGTAAGCGTGGCAGTGACTTTATATAGATGGTGAAAGACTGGGCCCGGTGGGGCCAGTTTTGATCTCCTGGTCCTGCCACGTATGCCTATCTTTCCATTTTAAGTCTATCTTTCTATGCTTTTGTTTGAAAAACTATTTTATCTTTAGAAATTAGAAGTTTATCTTTAGATGTCTCAATCTGTGTTAAAGAGTATTTTCACAACACTTTTTTTTTTCAATTTACAAACTAATCTAATGATTAGTTTGTGTTTAGTGTCTCGACAAATAAGGTTAATCTTTTTTATTTTGTTTAAACTGTGATGTGATGATCCTGTAAAATACTAAATGCACCGTTAAACTCGTTACGAGGAGGGGAATAAGGAGGTTCTCCTCGTAACCACCATCCAGCGTGAGCAAGGTTGGAGAACTCGCTAGTCGGCTGGTGAGGTGGGGACTAGCGACTACTCGGGATTAATCGGATTGGAAATTTTATATGTAAATTTTATTATTTTTTATAAGGGTTATTGGATTTAATCACCTCTAACTTTTGGCTATTAGCCGCTGCCACCCCCAACTATCACTTTGACGTCCACCACCCCCAACTTAACACTTACTTTGTTCTATCACCACGTCATTAACTGATCCCTAATTTTTGAGCTTGTTACTATACTTTTGGAGGTGTCCAAAGATTCCTAAAACCTTCCTAGGATCCCTATGACACCCCCAAAAATATAAAAACAACATCAAAAGTTAGTGATCAGTTAACGACGTGGTGACATAACACACTAAATGTTAAGTTGGGGGTGACGAGCATCAAAATGATAGTTGAGGGTGGTAGCGGCCAATAGCCAATAGTTGGGGGTGATTAAATCCAATAACCCTTTTTATAAATATGTATATATATACTCACACATCCATATCAATATAATACTTAAAAAGGTAAAAGTAGTTTAAAAAATACAAACTAAACTTACATATAAGTCATAACATAACAAGTCTCAGTACTTCAAATTCAAACATTAACAAATAGCTCAAATGTAATCGTCATCCCCGTAGTGTTCAATGATTTCGACACCATCCGACTCGTATTCAATCTCCTCGTCTACTTCATCCTCTTTCTCCGACTCAAATTCTTCGTCATATTAGGGTAAGGGATAAGGAAAATGGGCTAAAGTTGTAATCTTGGGCCTGTTTTGTAAGGATTTCAAATGGGCCGACTAGGGCGGCTTGGACCGGCTTTGACTGAGTAGCGATTTTTTGACTGATTAGTGGAAAATTACTTAGTATGAGGCCGACTAGCGACTAGTCGGCGATTAATTGCCGAGTAATCGCGATTTTTGCAACACTGAGCGTGAGAATAAGTATATGCTTTGAGGATATAAGTCCTATAAGTAGCTTTGCTATTTGTGAGATTTACTGGGTATGGTTGTTGTTGTTGTTTAAGGATATAAGTGTGTGATTAAGAGTGAGAGAGCAAGGAAGTTGGGTCCTTAAACCTAGAGATGAAGGTCACTATTTATAGCCGGAGTGGTGTGGAAGGAGATGGGCTGATGGGCCTTGGGCCTGCAGTCAACACCAATGAATATCCGTTTTGTCTTCTCTGCCACGGCTGTTGGTGCTTTTGGGCGAGAGGGAAGCTGGCGCAAGCTGTATGGGTCCACGTGGCCTGACTGTTGTCCTTGTTGTCTCATCTGTCATCAACGGCTAAGTGGAGATCGTGGAGCAGATGTCGGCGCATGCTGATTGGTACCACGTATGCGTTCTTGTGTATCTTCTTGTCTCCTGTACGATTGTTAATCGTGGAGCACGATTGGATACAGCCTGTTGGATGCTCATTGGTCCACTGCTCTGTCACTTGCACCTTTAGTACTTGTCCTTGGATTACCTACGCTTTTGTCCTCTGCGCGGCCATCGGGGTATCCCGTGTAGCCTGTGCAAGGTCCTGGAAGTGAAGGTTTTCATCCAAGGAGCCATGTGTGAAATCAGGTCTTGTGTTTATCCTAACCCCGCACGCGACCTAGGTTACACCTGATTGGCTAGCGCGAGGTTGGAAACGATACCAAATTAGTCTGCTAAGGGTATGGTCCCGCGCGCGAGCTGATTGGTCGGCGCAATATTTGGGACCATACCCCTTCATATACAATTATAAATTTTTATGTTCTTATTAAAGTCAAAGAAAACAATATTCAATTTAGAACCGTTGGATGAGGATGAGATTAAATCTCAACCGTTTAAAACAGAAAAAACCTTCTAGAAGCAGATTATAAAGTGGTTTTAGGAGACTACATGTCATAAGAGTTCCATTGGAGCCCAAAATTGTCGTTCGCGTTTTTTTGAGCATAATGATTGATTATGTGGGTATCATATTTGATTAAACTTTGCCCGAATTTTGTATTTTACTTGCATCCAAAAAGAAATTCATACAGTTATCCACCTGTTTGGATGCTATATGATGTATTATGTTTGTTTTGGCAGTTGGCATCTTTGCACTACGTTTAATAAGTAGCTTGAATGTTAGAATAGTGCTTGACTATGAATTGAAATACGATCGATTGTGCTCATCATCATATTATAAATAATTATCCAAATTATAAGTACTACTCGCTTTAATCTATGCTATATTATAATGCATGAGGTAGGGATTCCCAAAAGTTAAGAATTTCTTTCCCCCTTATTTATAAATAAACCCCTAAAATGAGGATAAAGTGGTCTTTTAAATCATAATTATTTTTTAGTCCCTTAATCTATTACATTTAGATCCTTGATATTTAACATAATTATAGGTAATTAGTTAGACTTCCTCCCTCTTTAATCCAAAAATAAGAACTTTTCCCCCTCTTTATTTATAGATTGACCCCCTAAAATGAAGGTAATTTAGTCTTTTAAACATTATTTATTTTTTAGCCCCTAACCTTTTAACCCCTCAAATCTTCCAAACACGTGCGTATGTGAGAAAGCTAATTCAAAATTTGAAAACCCTAATGCTTCTTCAGCACTCTCTCCCTCTCTATAATTTTCGGCGAAGATGGAAGTGACGACTCACCCATCTTCTCCCCTTTTCTCTTTTTCTCCGGTAATACCAAACATTATTTTCTACTCTTTCTCGCTCGGCATTCCAGCAGCGGTAGTGAAACCGACGACAATATAAGCGATCACGATAGCGGCAGAGTTAGGTGGAAAAAGCGGCCACTACGGCAAAACTTCGGTGAGCACATATCTTCTTGCTTCCAGTCTTATTTGTGTTCGACACACAATTTTAAGAATCCTATTCATTGATTTTAATCGATTATTTAGCTTACCTTTATTTAGCACGTCATTAGTTCATTGATTTACATCAATTCGTTTCTAACAGTTATTATTTTTGTAATTTCAACATATCTGATAATTGAAGTTCTTTATTGCAATACTGGTGAATTTTGTATGGTCTACGCTTTATTTGTTTCATGATATATTTAATGAATGATGAATACGGAAGGAATTTTGACTTTTGGGAATTTAAATTTATATAGATTGTGCAATGGCTGGATTTAAGGAGAATTATTCAGATGTAATTTGCCCCCTACAAAAACCCATGGTAAGTAAGTTCAATGAAGGATACGAGTTAGATTAAGTTTGGTTATCTAAACTTATAACTTGATGTTGATTTACAGGTTATTGATCAATCATTCGGGTCAAGCTGCAAACAAGCAGGGAGTTGTTTTGGTGAAGGGATGTTTAGACTTTCGGTTCCCAGCATGAACCAGGTAAGCAACTCATTTTATGGGTTTAGAACTGCTGATCTTGATCTAATTTGCTGCATGTGTGCGTAATGGGTAAACCCTAACAAATGGAGACGATTTTGGGAGTGTTGTGAGTCAAGATGAAGTTGAAGTTGATTCTAACCCGTTAGGGGCTGCTCACGAAGGTGCTGATTGGAGTCACAATTTTCAGCAGTTACAAGGTGAGTTTTGAATGTATTTGACTCGGTTTTGATTAATTACAACCGGTTTAGTCTTAGGCAACGAATGTGGTGTGCCTTTGTTTCCTTGAAACAAGTTGTGAGGTTGTTTTGAACTAATTCGAGACTACTATAATATGAAGGTTGCAAGCTCTTGGTTTGGTGGAGGAATCGACCCCTAAGCGATGATGGTACGTGGTTTGGTTATGCTTAATAAAGGATCAGTATTATCTCCGTTTTCGATTTCCATTTTACATATCTTTTGGATCTGATGAGTCGATGTGGCTATGTTGATCCGTGTTTGTTAATAATTGCATTTTATTGTAGACCATTTTGAGTTGGATGTGTTTGAAACCAATAAATTTATGTCAAAGAGTTCAAGCAAGAGCTTGTTGCTTTAATTTGTCCCAGTCTTCTAGAGGTTCAGTTGTTATTGCTGCTGCTGTAGTGAGCTTGTTGGTTTGCTATTGGTATTGCTCTATATCCAGGTACATCTTTGAATTTTGTTTTTTTTATAGTTATTGCTTAGATGTATTCCTGCTACTTTAAATGGTTTGATTGGTCGCTGGTTTGTTTTATAGGTTCTTATTCCATCAACAGTAAATCAAATCAAATTGAAATCTATTATGCATTCTACATGAGAAATACCAATCTTGTTTAGTTTTTTACAACTCAGTTACTAAGAAGCATGAATCCTTTTATGTACAGTAATTTTTCAGATAACTTAATAAATGGATCGATGCCTGAAGGTTAGTCCAATCTTCTTTTTCTTCGAAAGCTGTGAAGACCTTTTTCACTTTCCGTTATTTGTAAAATAATTCTATTGGAAGTTAACAAGTAAATTTTTATATTGTGAAAATTGCAGGTTCTTGGAGAACAATTTTCTAAATGGTATTATCTTAGCTGATGTATGTCGGAACAATTTGTTTAATGCAACCTATAAACTTCTACTGTAAATACATTGATGGTAAAGGCTTATTGGGGACAAAGCGTTGTTTAGGTGACAATCGAGTTGCGGTTCCAATTCTCTCCCTTTCTCAAATGCAAATGGTTTTGCATCAAAAAGCCATAACATTGGTTCTCAATCTCATCGTCTGGTAAGGTTTTTTCTTATTGTTTTATGTTTTCATTTGGCAAACTGCAGGAGATAGAAATACTACATGTTCTTGTTATTTATTTTAGCAACCAACTTTAAAATGCGAGCAAAATAGAAGCTAACTTGCAATATATTATTCTTTCTGGAAACCAATCTCAAAAAATGATATAAGTTTTAGAAGTTATTTATATCATGTGGCATATACATGTATGCTAACATTGACATATAAGATGCCATGTAAGTAGTACTGAAAAGAGCAAAAGAAATGTCATGCTATTGGTTGAGTGTGTCATTTTTTGCTACAACCGGTCACGTATTTTACTTATAATAATTGGTAATAAATGTAAGTTGGTTCGATTTTGTGCTTAATTTTAAGTTGGTTGCAAAAGTTAAGAAAAAGTGTAAAGTTTATTTCTTCTTCTTCATCCAGTTTGCTTTGCTCTTTTATTAATGTTTTCGATTTTGATAATTTATTTATTTGGTCTGTAGAGCCCAAGATCATTTTCGGCCATAAATACAAGTGGATATATAAATGAAGTGTACTCAAACAAGTTATACGGGCAGTACAAAGGAGCATGCGGGTCACAAAACCAGCAGGGGTGGCACGTCTATGCTATTACCCACCACGTATGGATGATCTTTCATGATGGCTTCCTTATGCAGCGGCCCTACCCACTTAATGCTCTGATCGCTTAAGGGTGCGGGAGGTCATCTATCGAGATAGCGAATCATGTGCAGAAAGTGGTGGGTGATGTTTTATGTTTAGAATGCACCAATTTGACTAGGAATGTATCTATCTGTTACTTGGTCTACATGATGGAAAGGTGGAGTCTATACGTATGGCAAGAAGTCAATGTAGGTTGTTAATTTGGTGGCATGTCATGGTTGCTGATTAAGTTTTTGTGAATTACCTAGACAAAGAGTCAAAACTATTTGAAAATGATAACAAAAGTAGCTTTTGATGCCTTGTTGCATGTTTTTTCTACATTTTTTATTTATAAGTTATAATAATAAAAGAAAGATGCACCAAATTTTTTTCCATGTTCTGTTTACTATTCTAATTAGTACAAATATTTCTAAATGAACGTGTGTTCATTTACTATTCTTATATTCATTAGTACAAATATATTTGTAAGAAATAGTATCTTCTCTTTTTTTAAATTTTAATGGAGGTAAGAAATAAAACTATTATTATTATTATTATTATTATTATTATTATTATTATTATCTAAAACTACTAATTAAAAGTTATGTAAAGTAATTAAGAAAATTCTATAGTAAGATTTTTTTCTCATGCGAAGCATATCTCTTAGTTGCGAAATGTGTATTTTAGGCGAGTGATATACTTGTGTGTGTAATAATTATCTACCATGCATGTAATTGAGCAAAATATGTAAATAGTTATGAGCTTTTGTGTATAATTATGCACGGTTAAGCATATAGTTACTCGTTGTACATCAATCTCTTTTTGTACATATATTTTAAACACATAAGGATATGAGGGTCAAATTATAACGAATAAATACTCGACTTTATATTGCGTGTATATATATATATATATCAAATAATAAAGTGTATAATAGTTTATGTTTAAAAGCTTTAAGAAACTAGATAAAAAGCCAATAATTGTAACTATTTCTTTTTGCCCCTGTTAATCATATACGAGTAATTTCAAAGCATACTACAAGATGGTGATGTTGTAGCATAGTGTCAGTCTACGACATATACTATTTTAGTTTGATTTTCAACGTTAATGGAGTGTTTTACAACGCATCCATCATGTTGTCGGGTCGGGTCGGGTCGAGTCTGGTTGGGTTGGGTTGGGTTGATGGATATACTGTTAGGCTCATGGTATATATAGACCAACGATACTATCAATAAGAAACTAACAGATGTAGTATACAATATATCACCAAAGGGTTAATAAATTACGAAAAACGGGTGTCACAATGCAAAGTGTTACTCCCGCCGCATCGTGCGGGCACCCTACTAGTATCATAAATACATATCTAAAACAGTAAATTATTTTCATTAAGTTGTTACTCTAAAATAATTCCACATTATATTGCTATCCTTCCCCCCCCCCCCCGAATTTTTCGCTCGATAGTGTTATATATGTAGTTTTCGTATAAATTTTTTTGGGTATATACGTTTTCGACCCCCCGTCATTCGGGTCAAGATTCGCCACTAACTCCAAAATACACCTTAAAAAGGTTTATTTGTACTTGAGATACTGCTTACTTTAGGTTTCCATATAATGAAGCTAAAGTATCATCAACCATGTCACCGCTGATGCCCTAAAACATCTATCCTACAACAATAAAATAGATATGCTAAAGGTAAAGAGTTTTTTTCCATATAATTTATCTAATAGAATGAAGGCATAGGCCCATAGTAGACAAGGGTTAATACAAAAACAAAAATGTAAAAAAAAAAAAAAAAACCAGTATATGATTCAGGTATATGGTTTGGGTAAACGAGTATATAACTTGAGATAATCGGGTCGTTATCACCTAATCTCATACCAACCCATGAAATATTTTATTTCAAATTCCATACCCATCGGTTTACAAGTATATCAGTTCCGATTGTTTTGGGTATCCCATCAGGCCCGAGCTTTTTGTCATGCCTAAACATATACGGTACAGTATTCGGTTTTGAATTTAGTTAAATTTTGGCATCCATACTATGCAGTACAATATTGGTTCATTGTAATGCCAATATTGATCTCATCCCTAACTCTAAGAACATAGACATTTAAAGACCTTTGGTTAGATATTTAGAGTTTTGTTTGTTTGAATTGTTATTATTATGATTTTTTTAACGAAATAAATACTGAAATTTTCATTAAAATGCCAAAGTAACAAATTACAAAAAAGTAGCAGGTAAACGGGCAACAAGCTGCGCCGCAACCCCCTTTTGAATTGCAAAACCAATCCTGCTAAAGACGAAACGACCCTTAAAGGTTGAGAGATTACTATTCACAACCCGTTGAACCCTGTTTAAGAATTCCACAGCCTCAGGGGCTAGGGAACCAAATGTATCAAAGGCGAATGGGATAAACACATGTTGATTCTCTAAACAAGCCTTCTCATGTTTAGCGACCTTGCTTGATTCCGCCTTCAATGCAGCCTGGCCAGCAACAAACCCATTATCCCTGAGCCCAACAAGAGGGGACACTCCTGTAAGGTCCACACAAGCGTGTTTTCCCCTGGCCCACCCAAACACAAGAATATCGGTTGGTCGAAGAGTAGACCTCCCATCGAGCGGATTCGTCAGAAAGTTCACCGGAGCCTCCTTTTTTGCTGAAATCCCTGCCCGCTTTAAAATATCAAACAGAATATCCCTTACCAAATCATGCATGTATTTAAAACCAGGCAACTCCTTACAATGAACCGCATGCTCGCCAAAAGTATCTAAACAAACCTTGCGGCAAACGGGGCAGGGCTCATCAACCGGAAACAGAGGGATCATTAGCCGGTACTTAAGGATTGCCCGGTATTCCACTTCCGACATGTGTTGGCCTAGTCCTTCAATGGGGATGACTGTCAGGAAATCTTGAACATGAGGAGCCCGTAGACAATCGAACACGGCTTTCTGACGAGGGGATAGACTAAACTTCTCTCCCAAACTCTGGACAATTCTACTAAATAGGGCACTCGCCAAAGCATTCTGGGCTTTAGGGGGGGCGGTGTCCTTATTAGAGCCGCCAATATCAAAATCCGGAAGGGACATGTGCATGCAATCCAACGCACACACATAATCGGAATCTAACCCGGCAATACCACTGTCCCGAAGAATGTGGTCCTGCAAACTCCAAGATTGCGCCCTCGATGCCACGAAAGCATACGTAGATACATCCTCAGCCGAACATAAACCCAAACCCCCAAAACGGGTCGGAAGGGATGCAAGCCTCCATTGAAGATCCCCAAAAAACGGACCCCCGCATACCACAATATCCTCGATAGCTCTCCGAAGGCCTTTGTTAAAAACTGAAACAGCCTCCCCAACAAACGTGGGTTGGCACGTTCTGAGGCCGAACAACAACTTAGCAACACCCATGCAAGAACGCAGCAAGAGAAGCTCGCTTTGAGGGTCCCGCAGATGTGGAAGATAGCTCATCAGATCCACTGCACAAGATGCCCTTTTCACGGCCAACCTACTAATAAAACCCGCATCCCGACTAACAGCGCCCCCGAGGAGTTTGACACCCAACACCGGCCTTCCAATCCCACTAGGAAACAAACCCTTTTGCACCTTAACTCCATTGCACGATGGCCAAAAAACTTATGTTTTCTTGACATTAAGTTGAAGCCCCAAACAGGGCCCCTTAGTCCTGATGATTTCTAAAGCTTTAGCCACCTCTTTAGCATCTCCTATAATCGTACCATCATCCAAGTACCAAGCATGGAAGAGTAACTTGCATGTATCTCGTATCTGATGAATGAGGGGATGCAAAACTAAGGCAAAGAGAAGAGGCCCCAAGGGGTCTCCCTGCTGAACCCCAGTGGTGGACCAAATATGATCGTCTCCGACATATAATCTGGTCGGCTGTCCATATAGAAAATCCACCCATAAGGAAATGGATGGGCATCTGGTCCGAACTTCTGACAAAATGGCGGTTCTATCCACCAGGTTGAAAGCATTAGAGAAATCAATAGTAATCATGGCCAACGACCCATCTGAGTGGAACACGTTTAAGAACCTGTTCGCACTATGGAGCACAGCCTCAGCCCCGCTAGGAATACCCACCCCAAATTGAAAATCACCGAGATATTTAGCCATCTCCTTCCCGACCCCCCTCATAGCCGCCTTAGAAACTAACCTCCTCCAAATTGCACCCACAACAATAGGCCTTATCCCGTTGTCCGGTTTTAGTAAGGGCGTGAGGGGCGCGGATGTCACAGCCCCCGATCCCTAACTCCCGGGAACGGGCAACCGTGAGCCAGTTTAGGTGGTATCACATTTATTTATCCAATTTGGCAGCGGAAATTTTCATCAGGACCGTAGTTAGGAAATATTTTAATCAGAGTAAACCACCATGTTTTATAATATTAAACATATGGGTAAAACCCAAGTTTTCAATACACACGTTTCATAGGAATAAATCCTATTAATTTATTAAAAAGCATCTCTTTTATTCTTAGGTAACTTTATTGCCACTTTTCCAAGCCTTCAGTGTTGTCCAGCTGGCTTCTATTTGGCTTTCACATATTGTTACCTGAAACGCGTTTTAAAAACATTTTGTCAGTGGGAAATACTGGTGAGTGAATCCCAGTTTAATCAAGTTTAAATAAAAATTCACAGTGAACAGTATTGAGGGCGCATCCGCAATTACATTTGTTTCCAAGTTATATCAATTACCACCACACGGTAATGTCGTTCCGACTTATGGTCATGTTACTCCTTTACCAGGTGGTAACAAATTTTGTATACAAAACCCCAAATTTATCGACTGTAATTGTATTCTTACAAATACTCAATAACTGTTATTCGCATGGAAATTTAAGGTTTTGTAAAAACAGTTAACAAAAAGATTTACAAAAAGTGGATCAACTCACAAAAATGAGTACATAAAAAGAGGATTAACTCACATTGCTGTCTTAGGTGATTCTTTAGGGTTTCCTGGTGAATATCTATAATTTACACAAATGCACGTGTGTTAGTATAATAACCCATTTTGACATTAGTAATACCCTCCCCGAGACGGCATTCCAACGACTACGTCGGGCAGAACCACGACAGCCGTTACGGAACCCTAGATCAATCGGGCAGCGTATCTAATACGTCTCCAGGGGTTATAATACTTACATCGTAGCAGAACCTCGCTATTTTAGGGGGTATAATGCCCGGGTATAGTGTATACTACTCGGAAATTTAGTAAGAAAGAAAGAAATTGAGCGATCGTCGAATGAAGCCGATGCGTGCTATTTATAGGATCTGATATGGGGTTTCTCGCGGCCCGCGTGACATATGGGCTAAGCTTACGCGGCCCGCGTCAAGGCTGGGTCAACGCATAGCTTGGCCCAGTCATCGTATAGCTTCGACGGGTGTTGGGCCAGGTGGCGGCCCAGGGCGTTGCCAGATCTCCAGGTGCTCGCGGCCCGCATGAACTTGGGCTACCTTGCACGCGGCCCGCCTTAACTTATAGTTTTGGCGAAGTCTGGTTTCATACTCGCGCGGCCCGCATAAGCTTGAGGTGAGGCCCTACGCGGCCCGCCTCAGCTTAATAATTATTGTTTTTATTTATTTTATATAGTATAATCTATTTTGGGGCTCGGTTTTCACATACGGGGTGCATATAAAGTCAAGTTGATATATTTAAAGATATATTAGGGTGACATAATTATCATGCGAGGTGTCGGTTTTACCGAGGGTTGTTATATCCTCCCCACCTTGTTTTAGAGCTCGTCCTCGAGATCTACTGGAACAAGTGTGGATATTTCTTTTGCATTTCGGATTCAAGCTCCCATGTGTACTCGGGTCCTCTTTTGGAGTCCCATTTTACTTTGACTAGAACTAGTCTTTTGTGCTTGAGATTCTTAATTTTCCTATCTTCAATTTGCAGAGGCTTCTCCACAAACTTGAGTTGTTCATTAACTTCTATATCCTTAAGAGGTACTACGAGTGATTCATCAGCTAAACACTTTTTGAGATTAGATACATGAAACACATCATGTATTCCTGCCATTTCCTCTGGCAGTTGTAGCTGATAGGCTACCGGTCCTATTCTTTCAAGAATTTTGAAAGGTCCAATATACCTGGGACTAAGCTTTCCTCTCTTGATGAATCTTACCACTCCTTTCCAGGGAGAGACTTTCAATAATACTTTATCTCCCACTTGAAATTCTAATGGTTTGCGTCTGTTGTCGGCATAACTCTTTTGTCGATCACGTGCTGTTTTCAGTCGTTCCTTGACTTGAATGATTTTATCAGTTGTTTCCTGTACTATCTCGGGTCCAGATAATTGTTTTTCCCCAATTTCTGCCCAACAGACTGGGGTTCTGCACTTTCGTCCATAAAGTGCTTCGAATGGTGCAGCATTGATACTTGTGTGATAACTGTTATTATAAGAAAATTCTATTAAAGGTAAGTGTTCGTCCCAATTACCTCCGAAATCAATTACACAAGCTCTAAGCATGTCTTCCATTGTCTGAATCGTTCTTTCGCTTTGTCCGTCCGTTTGAGGATGATGAACTGTGCTTAGATTTATCCTGGTTCCCATTGCTTTTTGGAAACTTGACCAAAAATGAGAGGTAAAACGGCTATCCCTATCAGACACAATTGATAAAGGTATGCCATGTAAAGAAACGATTTCATTTACATACAATTTAGCTAATTGTTCCATGCTAAAGGTTTCCTTCATTGATAAGAAATGGGCTGATTTGGTTAGCCTATCTACAATCACCCAGATTGTATCATTACCTTTTCTTGTTTTGGGTAATTTGGTAACAAAATCCATTGTTATCAATTCCCATTTCCAGACTGGCATTTCTAATTGCTGTAACAAACCTGAGGGTTTCTGATGTTCAGCTTTAACTTGTGAGCAAGTTAAACATTTAGAAACATAAGCTGCTACATCCTTTTTCATTCCTATCCACCAGAAATTTTTCCTTAAATCCTGGTACATTTTATCATTTCCTGGATGCATCGTATATTTAGACTTATGAGCTTCTTCTAATATACGGTGACGTAAATTTCCTAATTTAGGTATCCACATTCTCTTTTTATGGAATCTCCAAATTCCATCTGTTCCTTATTCTAATTCCTTAATCATTCCTTTTAATTTAAGAGAACGTACCCTTTTTGGCTTTTCATGATACTTTCGACTTAAAGCATCAGCTACCACATTGGCTTTTCCTGCATGATACTGGATATCACAATCATAATCACTAAGCAACTCCATCCAGCGTCTCTGTCTCATATTCAACTCTTTTTGCCCGAAGACATATCTTAAACTCTTATGATCCGTGAATATGGTAAACTTACTACCATATAGATAATGTCTCCAAATCTTAAGGGCAAAAATTATGGCTCCTAATTCCAAATCATGGGTCGAATAATTTTTTTCATGACTCTTAAGCTGTCTAGATGCATAAGCTATAACCTTTTGACGTTGCATTAATACGCATCCATAACCTAACTTAGAAGCGTCACAAAAGACTACAAAGTCTTCAGTTCCTTCTGGTAACGCTAGTATCGGTGTATGGGTTAATCTTTGCTTAAGAATTCTAAAGGCTTCTTCTTGTTTTGGTCCCCATTTGAACTTAACAGATTTACAGGTTAACCTAGTTAAAGGAATGGCTATTCTAGAAAAATCTTGAATAAATCTTCTATAATAACCGGCTAATCCTAAGAAACTTCTAACCTCGGTTGGTGACTCTGGGGTTTTCCATTTGGTGATTGCCTCGATCTTTGTTGGATCTGCATGAATTCCTTCATGGTTAACTAAATGTCCGAGAAATTGTACTTGTTCTAACCAAAATTCGCACTTTGAAAACTTAGCATAAAGCTTCTCCTTTCTCAATAAACTTAAAAGTAAGTGCAAGTGCTTTGCATGCTCTTCTTTACTTTTAGAGTAAATTAGAATATCATCTATGAAGACAATTATGAATTTATCCAAATATGGCTTACATATTCGGTTCATCATGTCCATAAATGCGGCTGGGGCATTGGTTAAACCAAATGGCATGACATTAAATTCATAATGACCATACCTTGTTCTGAATGCGGTTTTAGGAATATCCTCTTCCTGTACCTTTAATTGATGATATCCTGATCTTAAATCGATTTTAGAGAAAAAATCGAGCTCCTTGAAGTTGATCAAACAAATCATCGATCCTCGGTAACGGGTATCGATTGTTAATCGTGACTTTGTTCAATTCACGATAGTCAATGCACATACGCATTGATCCGTCCTTCTTCTTGACAAATAAAATCGGCGCTCCCCATGGCGATGAGCTTGGCTGTATGAATCCTTTCTCCAACAATTCGTCTAGTTGTCTCTTCAGTTCTTGCATTTCAGCGGGTGCCAAACGGTAAGGTGCTTTGGCAATCGGTGCTGTCCCTGGTAATAGGTGAATTCTGAATTCAACATCCCTGTCTGGTGGTAGTCCTGGCAATTCTTCTGGAAAGATATCTGAAAATTGGGACACTACTGGAATGTCTTTTAACTCTTTTCCTTTAGTGTTAGTGATTATAGAAATCAAATACACTATAGATCCTTTCCTTATACAACTTGCAGTTTTCATCACAGAGATGAATTTAGTGGATCTAAATGGTTTATCTCCTTTAATTGAGATCTTTTCACCTCTTGGTGATTTTAATTGAATTGTCTTTTGATCACATAAAATACTGGCTTTATTGGCTATTAACCAATCCATTCCTAATACTACATCAAATCCAACCAGATTCATTGGGTAAAGGTTTGCCATAAATTTTTGATTAAAAATTTCTATTCTTGCCCCCTGCAAGATTTCAGAAATCCTAACAGTTTCTCCATTTGCAGTTTCTACTAGACATTCTTGTGGTAGTTTAGTTAATGATTGATTTAGGAGTTTGCAAAATGAAGTATTAATAAAACTTTGGTTGGCACCAGAGTCAAATAATACTTTAGCAAAAATATCATTAACTAAAAACGTACCAGCAATTACGTCTGGAATCATCCTGGCTTCCTCTGTAGTTAAAACGAATGCTCTAGCATTTTTAGTGTTCTTGTTGTTCGCAGCTGGGGCTAACTTTGGACAGTTTGGCTTGATATGACCTTTTTCTCCACAATTGAAGCACGTCCCATTAGTTGGTTTTCTTCTGCATGTCTCCTCCTTATGTCCTGGTGCTTTGCAGAAATTGCAGTAAGTAGAGCATCTTCCAGAATGCTTCTTTTTGCAGGCTTTGCAGTATGGTGCAGAGGTAGAACCTACATTCCTACGATTGGAATTCCCAGAACGGAATTCTTGAGTAAGCCTTTGGGTTAGGTTTCTTCTCTGGTCTTCTTCTCTAGTACGGATTAACTCATCTGTCAAGGTATTGGCTAGTTCTACAGCTTCTTCTATAGTTTGGGGTCTAGCTGCCTTGACTACATGTCTAATTTCTCCAATTAAGCCCCAGATATAACGGGAGATTAATACCGGTTCAGGTGATGCAAGGGTAGGTACTATCCTAGCATATTCAAAGAATGTGGTAGTGTAACCCTTACTGTCTACTCCGGTCATTCTCAGATTCAGAAACTTATTTGCTATTTGTTCCTTTTCATTGGGAGGGCAGAATTTTCTTTCTACCGTATTCTTAAATTCCTCCCATTCCATGTTATAAATCCTATCACTTCCTTTTGACTGGAGGATAGTGTTCCACCATTCTAAGGCTGCATTTTTAAACAGATTTGAAGCAAACATTATCTTATCTTCTTCAGCACATTTGCTTATTTTTAGAACAGCCTCAGTTTTCTCTATCCAGCGTAGGGCTGCAATGGGTCCTTCATTGCCCGAGAATTCTATTGGTTTACAGGACCAGAATTCTTTGTAAGAACAACCATATGGCATGGTTCTTCTTCTTTTGGGAATGGGCGCTTGAAGTACGGGTCCATTGTTCACGCTGTGTTCCGGTTCACTTGGTCGTTTACAGCTATGCTTACTTTTATTATTCGCTTCTTGAACTGTTTGAATAATAAATGGCATTGCATCTATAATTCCTTGTGCCACTATATGTTGAACGACACTATTATCCATTTGGTTTCCATTGTTATTGTTGTCCGGATTCTCATTAACCACGTTAATGTTACTCTGGTTATCGTTATTCAGATTATCTTGATTTCCTTCGTCGGCCATCTGAATTTTAAACATTTACCAAATATTAATATCACAATTAATATTTGAATATATCCAATCACATGACACGCACGTTTAACCAAAAACGCCGAGCATTGCGACTTTTACTCTATTTATATAGTATGCATCATTACACACTAGTACTGAAATTTAAATTACAATACTGACTGGAATGTAAAGCTAAAATACTAATAATAAGCATCCGTAGTTTTTTTTTTCCTAACACATACACACATATATTATTTTATTATTATTATTATTACTGTTTCTACCATCACCTTCACTGATATGGATTCATCCAAAAATCCATATTACGCTCATCGTATTTCCATACGAGGCGTTCTCCCACCTGTCGCATACGATCACTGCTTTCTAAAATTTCCTCCCCAAAAGTCCTAAGTTCCTGGACATTTTCTGCACTCATTGGGGTGCAGGTTCTAGGATTGGGTTTGGAAACTGAGGTATGGGTTCCTGATATGGAGGCATAGGGGCCTGGTACGGGTATGGATTCTCTAAAATTTCCCTAACATATGCATCACTAATGTTGTAGGGATCTTGAGGATCTAACCCTGGGTAAGCTCCTAAGTTGGGTATTGGCACATTTTCCTGTATTGGATTTTGTTGCACGTAGTCCCTAACATCGTCCCACCAGGGGTCGTAATTGTTTGGGTCTAGAGGATCAGGTGCAGGTACCCTAGGTATTTCCTCCGGGTTGAAATCAGGCATTTCTATCTGGTCTTCTACTTCCATGGGTTGATCAGGATTTTGTGGTTGGGGTGCTAGCATTTGTTCCAGGTTTGGGTCAGCAGCAGTGGTTGCTAAAATATGGATATTAGCGATACCCCTATTGAGCATATCCTGATTATAAGCATCAGTTTCTCTTTTTGCTGCGGCTAACACTCGCTGTTCCTGCAACTTTTTCATTCTTTTCCTACGCTCGTGCGCTCCCCTACTGAACCATCCCCTCTTTTTCTGAGGAAATGGCTCTTCAGACTGAGCCTTAAACACAAAGATCCCTTCTTCTGTGTCAGCAGAATACCCTGAGAGGGCAGGCTGAGAAGAGGAGGTGCCTTCGCTCCTAGGCGAACCAGATAGTTGACGATAAGCGTCAGAAGGTCCTTGGTCACTCATACTGTAAACTAACAAATAGTCAGATAACACAGAGCAAGAAATACAATTATACACGTATTTCCATAATTTATTTCCTAACACTTTTGAATTTTGATGTCAGCAGAACACTTCTGTGGCTGAATCAGTGGCATAGCTCTGATACCACCTTCTGTCACAGCCCCCGATCCCTAACTCCCGGGAACGGGCAGCCGTGAGCCAGTTTAGGTGGTATCACATTTATTTATCCAATTTGGCAGCGGAAATTTTCATCAGGACCGTAGCTAGGAAATATTTTAATCAGAGTAAACCACCATGTTTTATAATATTAAACATATGGGTAAAACCCAAGTTTTCAATACACACGTTTCATAGGAATAAATCCTATTTATTTATTAAAAAGCATCTCTTTTATTCTTAGGCAACTTTATTGCCACTTTTCCAAGCCTTCAGTGCTGTCCAGCTGGCTTCTATTTGGCTTTCACATATTGTTACCTGAAACGCGTTTTAAAAACATTTTGTCAGTGGGAAATACTGGTGAGTGAATCCCAGTTTAATCAAGTTTAAATAAAAATTCACAGTGAACAGTATTGAGGGCGCATCCGCAATTACATTTGTTTCCAAGTTATATCAATTACCACCACACGGTAATGTCGTTCCGACTTATGGTCATGTTACTCCTTTACCAGGTGGTAACAAATTTTGTATACAAAACCCCAAATTTACCGACTGTAATTGTATTCTTACAAATACTCAATAACTGTTATTCGCATGGAAATTTAAGGTTTTGTAAAAACAGTTAACAAAAAGATTTACAAAAAGTGGATCAACTCACAAAAATGAGTACATAAAAAGAGGATTAACTCACATTGCTGTCTTAGGTGATTCTTTAGGGTTTCCTGGTGAATATCTATAATTTACACAAATGCACGTGTGTTAGTATAATAACCCATTTTGACATTAGTAATACCCTCCCCGAGACGGCATTCCAACGACTACGTCGGGCAGAACCACGACAGCCGTTACGGAACCCTAGATCAATCGGGCAGCGTATCTAATACGTCTCCAGGGGTTATAATACTTACATCGTAGCAGAACCTCGCTATTTTAGGGGGTATAATGCCCGGGTATAGTGTATACTACTCGGAAATTTAGTAAGAAAGAAAGAAATTGAGCGATCGTCGAATGAAGCCGATGCGTGCTATTTATAGGATCTGATCTGGGGTTTCTCGCGGTCCGCGTGACATATGGGCTAAGCTTACGCGGCCCGCGTCAAGGCTGGGTCAACGCGTAGCTTGGCCCAGTCATCGTATAGCTTCGACGGGTGTTGGGCCAGGTGGCGGCCCAGGGCGTTGCCAGATCTCCAGGTGCTCGCGGCCCGCATGAACTTGGGCTACCTTGCACGCGGCCCGCCTTAACTTATAGTTTTGGCGAAGTCTGGTTTCATACTCGCGCGGCCCGCATAAGCTTGAGGTGAGGCCCTACGCGGCCCGCCTCAGCTTAATAATTATTGTTTTTATTTATTTTATATAGTATAATCTATTTTGGGGCTCGGTTTTCACATACGGGGTGCATATAAAGACAAGTTGATATATTTAAAGATATATTAGGGTGACATAATTATCATGCGAGGTGTCGGTTTTACCGAGGGTTGTTATAGCGGAAGCAACAAACTCCGCCAAGACCCTAGGGCACCTCCCACCCAAGCACAAGTTGACCACCTCAGAAATAGCCTTAAGCAGCCCGCAGGCAATCACTAACCCCTCTCCACAAAGAGCATCCAAAATGTGTTGTACCCTCAACCCATCCCTCCCACAAGAGGTCCCTTTGGGGAAGGATTTAATGCACCCAAGAACGTTATCAACATCCACAATAAGGGGTGGTTCCGATAGTAAGGACCCAGGCATAACCGGAGGAGGTAGGACAGGATGTTTAGCCACCAAAGCTTTCATAGTATTCTCACCAAGAGGTGCAACCCCCGAAGAACATAAAACTTTCACCGCCGCAGTGAAATGACCATCTGCAACTTTCCGTAAACATTGCTTAACGTTGGTGCCCACCCTAGAATTATTAGACCCATGGGGAGGCTCATTAGGGCGCGTAACCACGTCTGATGGTTCGGCAAAAAGTGATAGGATGAGTTCAGCAAAACCATCCCCATTGCCCCACGCAGCCAGGGCCCGCTGAATACTAAGACATTGTAAGGCCTTCCTGTTCCCCGACCTGCGCTCCTGACGATTAGAAGGCCTGAAAATCCGCAATGTGCAACGTGGCAACAACAAAAGTCTCACCCACGCCTCAACAGACTCTGGCGTAGCCGCCACCTTGCACAAAGATGCTGTTAAAGCCTGGGAAAAGGCCATTCGGCAACTATGAGGGATGCTCTTAACTGTTTTGATGGGAAGAGAGAAGACACGATCAAGTAGACTCACGTCCACCCCCATACCTCCAAAAGAAACAATCTTCTTTCCAACATGTGACGTGGGAATCCCCACCATAAACTCCTCTGCATTTCCCATAACCAACTTGAATCGTGCCACCCCATCTGCATGGTGGCACCCCCGACTGAGAGCATGTAAACACATACACTCCCCACATAACCATTGGCCAGAGACCTTAAGAGCCTCACCGACTGAAACAAACAAATCCCTATCCGCAGCTATGGCATCCCGCATGGCCCACTTCTTGTCATCTGAAGACAAATGAAGCCGCTTGATATGGGCCACCAACCTCGGGAACCCCTTAGCCCCTGCTTGTCCATCAGGGCAACAATGGAAGCTTTTAAAAGTGCACAACCAGACACCCCTTGAGGAACCAACAACCCCCTCCTCGGATGGAGCCCCACAAACAGTCAAAGCCCCAGACAAAACCCCCACTCCAGACCCGGGCATCAACAATTCAAAATACAAATGAAGTTTAAGGGAAATTCGTGCTGAGCAAGGAAATAAATAACGAAAAGTAATAGGTTTGCGGGGGCAACGACAAGTTGCCCCACCTCCCTTTAAGGTTCACCACACTCAATCCATTGCGGGCTTTCGAAACAGAAACAAAATGAGTCCTAATCTATTTTCGGTGTTCCGAATCCGACATCTACATCTTTATCACATCTAAAACCCCAACGGAAACTATTTGAAACAGCTGATTATTCAATCAGTTGTAGTAAACAACTGACATTCAGCCTTAAAACAAATAGTTTTTCTTCTTGACATTTCATCGAACAACTGGCGTGCAACTTACAATAACTAGTTTCTCAATGAATTTCAAACCAGTGAGAATCGTAGTGTTGAGTAGAAGAAACAAGTGAAGGTGGAGTAATGAGCAGGAGAGTGATTTTAAAGAATTACAAAAGGGATTTTATCGAATAATAAAGGCAAACAGTAAAGAACTAAAGATCTAAAGAAAGAATTGAAAACCTGTAGAGAGGTGGGTTTGAAATAGTGAAACAGAAAAAGATTGAATTAGTAATCGGTTAAACAGGAATATGTAATTAAACTGTGGCAATTACAATGACTGATTATACCATAAACAGAAGATACGAAGAGAAAAGAGTGAGGGTTTTGAACAAAGGAAAACTGAGTAATGTTATAGAAAAAAAGTCACCAGTTTTTGTCAAACCCAATCAGTGCCGATAATTGACGATGAATATCGCAAGGCGAATCTGAATCGATGAGAGGGATTGATCGCAAGACGAACATGAACCACTACTAGAAATTTGACATTTTCTAACAAGCTTTTTCGTTACAAATGCGTAGTAAACTCAAGTTTGCTACGCATTTGCAACAAAACCTTGATGTTGGAAAAAGCCCCGTCGGAAACTATTTACTACGCATTTACTACGCAATTTTCAACGCATTTCCAACAAAAATATGGCGTCAGAAATTTGTGACGCATTTCCTACGCCTTTTAGTTTAAAACTTTAAAGTTTTGCAACGCATTTGTGACGGAATACTGAAAAAATTAAAAAAAACAAAAAAAAATCCGTTTTTTTTTATTTGCTAAAATATTACAAGAAAATGCATCAAAAGAATTACAAAAACTATTTTAAATCCAATATACTTCGAATATGTTTAAACCACGTCAAAAATCATCAATCTTCTTCTGAATGCACACCATTGTGGCATGTTTACATAATTTAACTTTCTTGGTGAATGTTCTTGAAGGAGAGTTGTCGATCCAGTCAGCGTCCGCAAGAATTCTTGTACGTACCCTGTGAAATTTTACCCGAGACATGGGTTAGGAATGGTTTTTGTTGGTTTTTGTACACTAAATGGACAAAAAAGGTTTGCAAGTCACTCGTCCCGTAATAAAAATGGACCCATTTTGACAGGTTACCCAACCCACCCCATCTTGCGAGTTAAAGGTATCAAAAGAGATGAAAGTAAACCTTGCAGGACATCTTGCTGAACACTTTGATATATCGAGTTTGCATTAGCGCGAAGTGCCTTTTCGAACGGCAACTATGTAAACCTGCACAACCAACACCTTTTCATATCAACACACGAATTAAGATAACGTGTCATAAACCTAGCTAAAAGTTCTTGAAGTGAAATACACAAGAGTTTGCATAACCTTTAACCCAAATGTAGGAACGTATGTGAATCCTCATTTGCCAGAACCCGAATAGAACTACCCGTGAAGAATTTTGCTAACCCGACTACTTGCTTCCTGCACAGAATGATCTTTTTTATTTAGGTAACTGGAAATGCGGAAAAAACGAGTAAATAACAGTTCCTATTTTTTATCCCCATATGATAAGTAAACATCATCAGTTTCAATTTTGAAGGTTGCCAAACATAATTCGTCCTACGTCTGTGATGGCTGCTAGGTCGCTGGAACCGGCTCATGCTTCATTTGCACAGCCTTAGCTTTATGACATCAGATTATTGATTAAACTTACCTTGAGCACAAATAAACTTCTTGTCATTTGAGAAGTCCCTCGCTTCCTTAAGGTTTATAACCTGCAGTAAGTGACCTCCCGTTAGTAATTTGACGTATAAAAGCAATGCAAATATAATAAAATCACTAAAGCAGTGTTGAAATTATCCTTAATATGATTCATCAACATAATCAACGCCGATCCTGAAAGATGATTGTTTGATAGATCCCTGTATTAAAAACTATTTTAATGTGATTGCAATATTGCACGGCTAACAAATGAGTAGAGGTGGCAATCTCGACCCGTTTACTTATAATTGGGTTGACTCGGGTTATTTTTACCTCCAATGGGTCAACAGGGGAGGTTAAGAAAACAAAACAGGTCAAAAGTTGGTCACAGTGTTTTTCATGCATAAAACCTCCTATAACATTCTATTAATTGTTTATAAAAAAAATAGTAAAATGCCATTTTCGTCTATGAGGTTTGGCCAGGTTTGCGACTTTCGTCCAAAAGTTTGTTTTTTCACATCTGGATCCAAAAGGTTTGAAATCCTGCCATTTTCATCCGGCTCGTTAACTCCATCCATTTTTCTCTGTTAAGTCAAGGGTATTTCCGTCTTTTTTGTTAACTTAAAAGGCAATTCAGTCTTTTTCACTTTATGTACAAGCATTTAGCATAATGTACAAGTATTAACTTAAAGGGAAATTCAGTCTTTTTCACTTTATGTATGAAAATGCCCCCGACTTAACGGAGAAAAGTGGATGGAGTTAACGAACCGGATGGAAATGGCAAGATTTCAAACCTTTTGGATCCAGATGCAAAAAAACAAACCTTTGAATGAAAGTTGCAAAACTAGCCAAACCTCAAGGACGAAAATGGCATTTTACTCTAAAAAAGGACCAAAAGTGTTTCGGGTGAACCCAACTCAGTTCAACCATACCAAAAGAACGCCTCATTACCCAACCCGTCTGACCACCCAGCCTGGCAACATGATATCAAGAGAATAAATAATACTCACAGCACTTGCAACGATGTGATGTTGGTCAACTGCATAGGGATTGGACCAGTCAAACTATTATTGTTAAGCCGCCTATAAACATAACGAAAACACTAATCATTCTATAATATAACACAGCACTTACTTTTTGTTATCAGACATATAGTTTTACAGATAAATATTGGATAATAATTGTTACCATTAATAACAAAACTCAAATGATTAGAAAAGCAAACATACAGGAATCTCAACTTTGATAGCTTCCCCAATGTAATCGGGATGGGTCCAGAGAAACCGTTGAGATAAAGATCTAAACTCAGGAAATTCGTCAAATTTCCAAGATCGTTAGGAATCGGGCCACTTATGTTATTGCTGTATAACTCCCTGCAGGTATGCATAAATATCAAATAATTAGATAATCATATAATTATAACCTAATCAGATTATTAGTTTATTAGTTGATTAAAATGACTTACAAGTACTGCAGATTCCTTAGCAGCCCGATTTGTGGAACCAATGTACCAGATAGAGCTGCATCAAATTACATAAGCCTAATACTCACTCATCGTTCTTCAAAGTCTCAATTCAACAGCCAGGTCAATAACAAGCCTTCGATTCGGCAATAATAAGTACTTAATTATTCAAACATGATAACATAATCATAAACACATGCTTTAAACAATACTAGCGTATTCACAAATTCTAAATTATAACAACAATCAAGAACAATAGGTAACTCAATCAACAAAACCTAACTAGACTACGTACATATTGACAACCTATTCCTTGTTCTTCAAATTCTCAATTCAACAATCAGATCATAAACAAGTCTTTAATTGAGCAAAGAAATTTCATTCAGAAATTGTTCAATGCACACAGTAACATAACAGTGCTAGTAGAGCTCACGAAGCCTCAGTGGAATAATAATCAACAACAGGTACTCAATCAACAAAACCTAATCATCCGTACGTACAGATCGACTAATTCTTACGTATGGGAGTTTGAACACACAAATTGCTTGAGGATCCGAATCCATTCTAGATCCAAAATTAACCGTTTTCCAATCGTTTAAGCTCTGTTTTAGTGTACGAATTGATACTGAACGTAAGGTACCTGTAGCCGGAGGAATTCGCCGAAACGAAATTGACCGGTGGAGTTATAGATGCGGATTTCGACTGATGATATATTCGAATAACGTCTCTGCGGCTGATGATTTCGATGACGAATTGTTTGAAGTCATCAAGCTGTTGAGTTTTGACGGACGGTACCGGAACGGTTATGCAAAGACAATTAGAGCGGTAGATTTCTCAGGCAGACGGAGCTCCGGTGAGTATATTAGAGCTGCGTGTGACAGTGATTCGCGTCGGAGATGTGAATCTCGCCGGTGATTCTCGTCGGAGATGCGTGACGATCCACCGGATTTGTATCTTTCCGACCACATGATCGGAATATTGATGAACTGATGGATGAATTTGAGGATTTAGAACAAACTGATGAAATTTGGGGATTTAGGGTTTTCAATTTCAATCTGGCAAACCTATTGTGATTGAAGATATGGCGTATTGGGGTTTAATAGTTTAAAAGGTAATGGCAGAAGTGTAATTATGGTTGCAACTGGTGGTTACTTTGGGCACTTATGAGATCGTGGCAATTTTTTACTTTAGGGCTTTTAAGAATACTAGTTCCCTGACAAATGCATGTTCATCTCTAACGCACTGGGTTATTGATATTTGTGTCACGATTCTGTTACAATTCTGTTTAGAAAATTATGATTTTACTTTCTGTCAGAATCGCGTCACAAATGTGTCAGAATTTGTAATACAATATTTTGCGTAGGAAATTTTCGTAGCAAAATGACCACTTTTCTAGTAGTGAACAAGAAATTTCGTTCGATTAGTTAAATGAACAAACATGAACAGAGGTCTCGTTCGTTCGATTGTGTTTGTTAATCTGTTTGAACAAGATATTTTACTTTTTGGCTTATGAAGTCGCCATTTATTTGATTATGATTTGAAAGGTTGTTGTATACAAACCCAACATAAAGGTATGAAGATGAATCACATAAATCCTATGCTATTGGTGCGAGTTGTAAGGAGTCTTGATCTTGAGTCAAGCTGAGGTGTCATTTGTAAGTTAAGTCATTTCCCTTGATGACATGAATCGAATAAATCAAACTTACATATAAAACTTGTAAACGTTAAACTATCGGCCAACATACATACGTGTAGTAGTGGCTAGTGGGGACTCTGGGCCCAATATATATCTTTGATTAATTGAATGTGGAATAAAATTGTTTGAGAAACATGAAGAAGTATTTAAAGCCGCCAAGTTTCATTTATTAATTTGAGGATTTGTCAATTTTGGTTATGATTCGAAGGGAAAGGATAAAATAGGAAATGTAGTTTGGATAGGAACGGTAGAAAGCAATAATAGAAGAACATGTGACAAATAATAAAAATCACAAGGAAGACCATTTTAGTCCAAACAATCTCAAATACATCCAGATCTAAAAACCCATTTCATTTCTCTTCAACTCAACCCTACACCACCACCCCCACCACTCCACCACACTGTCACCCACCGCCACCGCCACCGCCACTACCATAACCACCACGGCAACCGTTGCCGCCTTAACCACCACCACCAACAACAACACCGATCTCACAACCATCCCTTATCCACACTCTTGCCCGAACTCGACTCTCACAATCCGGCTAGCAACCACCACCTCCGGCGACGGTCCTCTCTTCAAGTGGCTCTACTAGCATATTATTATATATAAACCCAAAGTTTATAAATAATAAACTTCAAATCCATTTAATTTTATAAAAAAATGTAAATAAAACAGAAAATATAAAAAATATAAATATAAATAAAACTTTACATTATTTTTGTCAAATATAATTAATTAAAAAATAGACCCTCTAGATATTAAAGGACATTTTAGTAAGAATTAACAAAAAAGTTAACAAGATTTTGTTGATGTCAGAAAATGTGTGTAGCTGACGCTATCTTGTGAGTCTTGAATTGATTGTAAACTTCGTGTTGGATAATCAATAGAAGACCAGATTGATTGTATTGTGTTCGTGTTCTTCATCCAGTGTTCTTGTTCCTGTTGTGTTCGGTTTATCAAGGGGATTTCGCACCCTTGGTAGATTATCAGTTTTGTGACGATCCATACGAGATAGGGGACCTACAGATTTGGCATTAGTACTCAAATTGTGACAAGATTTGCGCTTAGTACTCAACATTGTAACAAATTATAACATTAATATCTGATTTTGCAACAAAAAACTATTAGTACCCGACATTGAAATTTGGCAGAAACCACAAGAACCAACGGTGTAATTTTTTCATCTTTAAATGAGTATGAGTAAAAAGGACGCTTTTATCAACAAATAAGTATTACATAGTTCGTATCGACGTGAACAGGTGCACAACATCAAATTAAAATGAATTTTAAATACGCATATGTAGTAAAAATGACGTTAAAACACTAGACATAACAATCAGAAGTCTATGTTCCCAACATATGCTACAAGTGTTGGCGGCGTTGTGGCGATTGTTGCGCTTAGCAGCGGCTCCTGCAGCGGCATACACAGGTATGACTGCTCCGCCGCCTCCTTGTCGGGAGAGGCTAGAGTCACCACCATATCCATTGTTGTTTTCTCGAGTTGAGCGCCCAGCACCACCATCGCCACTACCACCTCGTGCACTGGTGTGGGCAAATTTGCTTTGGTTTACAACTCCATCGTCTTCCCTACCTACAAAACCACTACATAATATATTATATATATAGTTATAGTGGGTGAGGTTCTAGAGTGAACACTAGTGTATTTGTGATCTGCGTGAACAAATCCTGACCATTCATTTACATCCTCAAATCGTAAAATACACTATAGTGTATTTTCATCTTCAAATCCTGACAATCCTGACCATTGATTTACACTTGTGTATTAATAATCAAGGGTTAGGATTAGTTCACACAGTTCACTATCAAGAGGGTTGTTCACAAATGAACCTCACCCTATAGTTATATACCAAATGGCTTTTAGCATAGCGGTATCAAGATGTGTAGTAAAAGTGTTCAGTTCTATGTGGTTGAGGGTTCCGGTTCCAAGCGGACACCGTAGGGGTGCGAGTTAATCGTTCTTAACCAATAAAAAAAAAAGAATATGTTATATAACTTAATTAAACAACTTATATGAAATAAGTTGTTAGGTCATAATTTATTTATAAAAAATGGTACAAATTAAATTTTCATTCCAAGGGACAAAACTGACGACAACAAACGTTGGGTTAAGAATCTAATTTTCTGTTATATAATGTTATATCTATATTCATTTGTTTTGGGCATATTTTTGACAACACGAATGAAGTGTGAGAGGATGGATGAGAGTGAAAGAAAAAAGAGAGGAGAAAAAATGGTGGGTTCGGCATCCGTCCCCATCCACCTTATATGTAAGGTGTCTTGAAAAGACGTTTCTTCTTATAAGATTATAAGATTAAGAGGATTCAAGTCTCACGATAGACAAATGTGTAAATTTATGAGTAATATTAGATGGTGTATAACGTTATTGGTAAAGGAAAGTTATTAAAGTAAAAACTAGGGATATAAAGTTATTATTAGTATAAAATAAACAGGTAAAAAAACCTACAACATGAATTGATAGGTTTGACTTTTAAAAATCAGATTGTAAAGTTTGATGGAGAACAAGCAAACCATAGCATCTCCAAGATTCAAAAAGATTAGTGGAAACAGACATCAAATACAAATTTGAAGTTAAAATCCAGTTGTACTAATGAAGGGAGCACTGAGTATTTGCTTAATTATGAGCTTAATACTTTCAAAGTAAGAAAGAAACATAGAGGGAGGGAGGGAGAGAGAAGACCTGAGTAGTTGTTGGCAACATGAGCAAATGATAGAGGAGAAATGAAATTCAAAAGAACCAAAAGAAACAAAATCAGCTTCATAGCACCCATGTTTTTTTCCTTTATTATCTTAAAATGGCTTCACCTTCTTATCCACTACAAGCCCCTTCCTTCCTTCCTTTCCCCTTCCCGTTCCATATGTGTATGTGTGTATATTATATATAGAGTGTGTGTGGGTCACACGGCTATGTTAAAGGTGTTGCAAAACCCAAGAAGCAATAAGGAGATGCCACGTGTCTCAATACTAAAGTTGATTGTATTTATATTTTTTCTGAGCTAACTCGTACACAATCTAATCATACCTTTAAATGTACACATTTGTTCACTATGAGATTTGAATTCTCAAACCATTTGTTAGTTCATTTTTGTTTGTTCGTTTATCTTCATTTTAATTTTGATAAATACATAATTAGTTATATTTATACAAATATAAATATTAAAGAGGCTTTCGAGCTACTTACATAAATACAAATAACCAGTAATTGGGATTTACAATGGAACGTATGTTCATTTGGGTTTATTTATGTTCGTTTATTATTTTTTTTATGTTAGTTTGTGTTCGTTTACGTTTGTGAACTATTCGTTTAGGTTATAAATGAACAAATTCATGTTCGTATTCGGTTAAAGTTAAATGAATGAACACGAACATACCCCATTCATGTTTGTTTGATTCGCTTACATGCCTAGATATGATAGCTCACACTACATAATGATATTTAAGGGATATACTTTAACATGTAAAGAATTGAAGCTTACCAAAACATACTAAAAAGTACCATGTTGCCAAATGCCAACCATGATAAAGTGAAGAAAAGTACAGAAAGATGCCCACAAACTTATGCATGGCCCCCCTTTGTTAACCACCATTGTCACACCAGTCCTTGTTTTGGACCAAGAATGAGTGGTAATGAATATGATAATTTAATATATATTTGGACTTTTGTTATGTCTGATAGGTCATGTTTGCTTATTAATTCAAGCATTGAGAAAATATATTATTATTCAAATATTTGCTATATAGCTTGAACAATTTAAAAGAAACATTTAAATACGTTATTTGAGCATCAAACACATGTGTAACTTGTTGATCACCAAAAGCTTTCCGATATAGACATCACTTTCAATCTTTTCCAAAGTATTCTCAGCCGGCTCGCAAAAGCAAGGACTTAGCCGTCTCAACCGCTCCAAAAAGAGTGTAAGCTTAGGTGTCTCAGCCTCAGCCGCCTTGAAAAGAGTGTATGCTAAGCCGTGTCTACCATTCAGCTGCCTCGCAAAAAAAAATGAATGTATAACTGAGAGAATGGTAATCTTCGTTGATTGTATTGCAACAATAATATTCCTATATAATACAATGGCTCTCCACTATTTTGGGAAGAGATATGGACTATAATTACAAAACATAATTATCTAACTATATACAATATATCGATACCGCAGTCGAAGCGAGAGGTGGCCGAATGCTGAGACTGGATCTAAAATCATCAAATAGCACTCGAGGAAGGCCTTTGGTGAAGATGCCTGCTATCTGGTAGCGTGAGGGGATATGAAGCACACGAACGGTACCACGTTGCACCAAATCACGAACAAAATGAATATCCAATTCAATGTGTTTGGTGCGCTGATGCTGAACCGGATTACCCGAGAGATAAACTGCACTGATATTATCACAATAAACAAGGCTAGCTGTTGGCAAGGGCTGGTGTAATTCCAACAGAAGATTTCTAAGCCAACATAGTTCAGCCACTACATTAGCAACGCCCCTGTATTCTGCTTCAGCGCTGGAACGAGAGACGACTGCCTGGCGTTTGGAGGACCAAGATAAGAGATTGGGGCCGAGATACACGCAATAACCAGACGTCGAACGACGGGTGTCAGGGCATCCTGCCCAGTCAGCGTCCGTGTAGCCCCGTAAGGAGAACTCAGTGAATGTCCCAAGGGTTAGACCATAAGAGGAGGTGCCCTGAAGATACCTGATGATCCGTTTCAATGCATTCCAATGATCAATGCATGTAGAATGCATGTGCATACAAACCTGCTGAACTGCATAAGTAATATCTGGTCCGGTGAAAGTAAGATATTGTAGTGCACCAGCGAGACTACGATACAGCGTAGGGTCATCAAAAATGGGGCTAGAAGTTGCACTTAATTTGGAGTTGGTGTCAACAGGTGTTGCAACCGGCTTACAGGAATGCATACCGGCCCGTTCAATAATATCCATGGCATATGACTGTTGGGATAAAAACATGTGGTTCTTCTGCCTAGTGACATTGATACCCAAAAAATGACTTAGAGGACCGAGATCTTTCATATCAAACTCAACGGCTAATTGTTTCATAAGAAGAACCTGTAATGCATCACGTGAGGTAGTAAGAATGATGTCATCGACATAGATAAGCAGATAGGCAATGTCTTGGCCATGATGATAAATAAACAGGGAGTTGTCACTTTTGCTCTGCTGAAAACCAATGGTTAAAACGAAGTCAGTGAATCGTTGGTACCAGGCACGAGGTGCCTGTTTTAACCCATATAAGGATTTCTTCAAAAGGCACACATGATCCGGATAGTGACGATGACGAAACCCCATAGGCTGATACATGTATACAGTTTCAGTCAAATTACCATGTAAAAAAGCATTTGTAACGTCCAGCTGATGAATAGACCAAGACTTTGATAAAGCAAGGGTCAAAACAGTCCTGGTGGTAGCTGGCTTTACAACTGGACTAAATGTCTCACCACAGTCAATACCTACCTGTTGTGTGCTGCCATCACAAACTAAACGAGCTTTATATCGCTCCAAAGTGCCGTCAGACCTGAATTTGTGGCGAAATAACCACATGCTACGTATAACATGCGTGTCACGTGTTCGAGGGACTAATTCCCACGTCTTATTTTTAATAAGAGCATTGAATTCAGTAGTCATGGCATTATACCATTCCGTTGTGCACAAGGCATCTTTAGGTGTTTTTGGTATGGGAGTGATAAGTGCGGTGTGAAGGTTAAACAGTTGTTTAGGTTTAGATATCCCGTCCATGGATCGTGTGCGAATTGTCCGAGTCGTTTGCGGAATGGAGGGAGGAGGGGGAGGCGGGTTAGAAGGAGGGGACGTATGGTGATGAGTGGAAGTGGAAGACGTACGAGGACGCCTGGAATAAGTTCAAATAGTAGGGGGTGGGCTGGAAGTATCGCCTATTGGTGTTGGACCAGAGGTAGAAGGAGCTAAGTTTAGGTAGGTGTGTGTCGGTTGTTGAAGGGGAGTAGGAAGAGGGTTGTTAGTTGGGCCGGGAGAGGGAGATGCGGGTGTAGTGAGTTGTGGGCCAAGAGGATGGGTGGAGGTAGTGTGTATAGGTGGATTTGTAGGCTGAGAAGTAGATTGAGATTGGACATATGGCCAAATGAGAGGGTTAAGAGAAGCAGTAAGAAAATCATAAGATTGAAGTGAGGGTTGGGGATGATTAGCAAAGGGGAAGGTATGTTCGTCAAAGATGACATGACGATTAATTATGATTTTGTTTGTGGCTAAGTCAAGGCATTTGTAGCCTCGGTGGTTTGGGGGATAGCCTAGGAAAACACATGGCATGGATCGATGTTCGAGTTTGTGAATCGTAGTGTGAGGGATTAGAGGATAGCACAGACAACCAAACACACGAAGGTGGTCGTAGGAAGGGCGAGTGAGGTAGAGTCGTTGGGTTGGGGATTGATATTGAAGAAGTTTGCTAGGTAGGATATTTAAGAGGTAAGTGGCAACGTCAAGAGCGTGATGCCAATAGGTGTTGGGTAAGGAAGAGTGAGCAAGTAAAGTCCGAATTATATTATTTATGGATCGGATCTTTCGTTCGGCTTTACCATTTTGTGAGGAGGTGTGTGGGCAGGAAAACCGAAAATGCATACCATTTTGATTGCAAAATTGTTTAAATTGAGAATTAGCATACTCTTTTCCGTTATCACATTGGAATTGTTTGATGTGTTTTTGAAATTGAGTGTTAATGAGTGTGGAAAAGATCTTGAAGGTTGAGAAAACTTGTGATTTATTACTGATCGGGTAAGTCCACAAGAAATTTGTGAAATCATCAAGAAACAATATATAATAACGGTGACCTCCACTGCTCAAAATTGGGGAGGTCCATAAATCACTGTGAACGATATCAAAAGGTAAAGACGTGTTATTAAGAGAATCCACAAACGGAAGTCTAATATGTTTACCAAACACGCATGATTGACAAATTTTAGGTTTCAAAACACCACAATTAATAAAATGAGAATGTTTAAGAGAATGCAATAAATTAGAGCCCGGATGACCAAGCCGTTGGTGCCAAATGTCTTGAGTGATAGCTGCAAAGGTGGTAGGAGATGTGAACTTTGATACTTGTGTAGGATCCAACGTGTAGAGATTGATGCAGGCCCAAGTGTAGAGGAGCGGGCTATTTTGTATTTGGAGGCCCAAGACCGCGTAACAAAAGGGGCCTCACTAAAATGGCTCTAACTTGGGCTACGGGGGTCCGTTTGGGACGTGCGACCAGGCGATTCGAACGTGAGAACAAGCTCTATCTTGCTGCAAACGGCCTATGGCGGTTTGGGTCATCGCCCGGGCCAAAAAACGCTTATTTCCATGAGTTATTTTATGTTTTATGTTTTTTAGTGGGTTTTTTGGACTTTTGTTTTGTTCTAGTTTTTGGCCCAAGTGTGTTTTAGGCCCATTTTCGAATTTCAGTCTCTATTTATATGTTGCTAAAGATAATGAAAAGTTCAGGCTTGAATTTTGAGAAAACTGATTTTTCACTTCAAATTCCGTGCCCTTTGGGTTGAATTTTGGGGTTGGGGAAGAACTACACGGGTATTCGTAGAATCAACGTGTTTGATCTTCATTTATCGTACCACGCACTACATCAGAGATCCCCGGAACTATTGCATCGTAGGATAGGGGTCCGGGTCTTGAGATCCTTCACAAGAAAACCAAACGGGTCAAATTCAATAGACACTTGATTGTCCGTTGTGAAACGACGGACAGAAAGAAGGTTTTTGATTAAAGAAGGGGCATAAAGGACGTTGTTTAATTTAAAGGGTGGGAAGGGAGGTGGTAAGGTTTGATTGTCGTGTCCACGGACGGGTATAGTTTTACCATTACCGACTACTATGTGACGAAACATGCCATTATTAAAAAAAGACGAGAAATTAATTGAATTACGAGTCATGTGATCAGACGCACCTGTGTCCATTGTCCAGTTTTGATCAGGCTGATTCAGGGATAAGTTGTAAAGTGCCTGATTAATGTCTGTCATGGTCTGACCGTCATATGATGAAGCCTGACTTGCAGCATAATTTTGGGCTGGTCTTGGGCCTAATATGCCTTGGGCTGGGTTGGTGGATTTCACGGCCGTCGGGTAAGGGCATGGGGGTATTGTCCAAGGGGCCCACTGATGTGAATAGTAATTAGGTGGTGGACTGGCCCAGTACGGAAAGGGTGAGGAGAATGGCTGACCAGTAGATTGAGAGACATATTGTGATGCTGAGTTTGAGTAGCCACGTCCCCTGTTCGAGTTTCCACGGCCACGGCCACGGCCACGTCCCCTGGTGCGATTTGAAGAAGATGTACGAGGAGAGGTACCGCGGTCCGCGGTTGCAGCTAGTGCAGTTCCAGTGATCTGTGCAGCTTGCTTGGCTTGATTCAGTTTTCGAGTTTCAGCCATACACAGACGAGATCGGGTGTCATAGAAGTCGGGTAATGGTTTCGTTTGTTGTATGATGAGAGCAACACTTTCGTATTGTTCTGTGAGACCCGTGAGAATTTGTAGTACCAACTGCTCATCTGTAACAGATGCTCCAACATTAATAAGTTGATCATAGATGACTTTCATAGCCTGGCAGTATGCGGACATGGATGTGAACTGATCAAGGCGGGTAGTAGCGAACCGATTGTTGAGATCAATTGTCCGTGTGGCCTTGTTGTCTTGAAAAAGATTAGATAGCGCGGTCCAGGCATCGTAGGCTGTGGTGTTTGGCTTCAATATGGTGCGTAGCAGATCTGTGGATATAGTACCGTATATCCATTGCAGGACGATGGCGTCAAGGCGCTCCCAAGATTCGGTTGGGGCGGACTTTTCTTTATCCGTACCAGAGGATGTAGCAGGAGCGGCCCTTGGTTGAAGGTGATCATATACTTGAAAAGCCTTACAGTGGTTCTTGAAAAGTTCCGACCACGATGTATAGTGGCCAGATTCAATGTCCAGGGTGATTGGGATAAGTGTTCGGATATTAGAAACAGTGACAGCGGGGTGAAGAGGAGTAGCCATAGGGAAGATGAAGGGGAAAAAATATATATATCAGAGGTGAGAAGATAGAAGGCGACAGAAGTATCAGAGGGTGGGAGGGAGGATCGTTATGCTTCTGATACCATGAGAGAATGGTAATCTTCGTTGATTGTATTGCAACAATAATATTCCTATATAATACAATGGCTCTCCACTATTTTGGGAAGAGATATGGACTATAATTACAAAACATAATTATCTAACTATGGGAAGGAGTTGGCTACAAAGCCTATTTTTCCTACAAAGTGTAGGAAGTGATCTTGGCCATTGGATGGGTTTGTTTAACGGTTGAGATCATCTTGATGGCATTTTGGCAATATATGTGAGTTTAAAATAGGCTGACTTAATTGATTGAGGGTAAAAGTGTCATTTAATTAGTTTTAAATATAGAAATAACAATCAATCATGTAACCTCCCCTTATTACTCGTGAATTTCCCTTTCTCTACACTCTCTCATCTGATACACCAGATCTAACCAAATCAGATGCAAATTATGGAGTTTTGTTTTAGGGGTTTTTATGTAGGAACAAGAAAGTAGAAACAATACAACCACAAAAACACGACTGGGAGCCAAACATGAGGATCAAAACGGAAAATCGAAGAGTTAGGTATGGTTTTTTTGCCGTATTTCAACTATAGGGTTTACGTAATTGTTGTTTTTTTAGCGAATATAGTTGATTTCGGATGTATGGCGTGTCTTATGAGTTGTATTTTATTACAAAAGTGATGTTTTTTTTTATCATCTTATGGATCTAGGGTTTGATGTGTTGTAGCTTGCTTTTGGTTAAATCATGCGTTTGAAGTATTCATTGGGTTGTATTGAAGACGAAGACACTGGGTTGTGCTGAAAACGAAGACATTGATTGGTGTGGTTGTTATTATTATTTTTTTTCTTCAGGATGTTGTGTTCAAAGTAGTGTGTTTTATAGTTGTAAGGGCAAATTAAGTATGTGTTGTAATATAATGGATCTAAATTGCTAGTTTGAAATGGATACAAATATGTTTGATACTAGATGTACTATGAATGTGTTCAAAGGTAACCAATTATGATGTGTTTTATATCTGGTGTGTTATATACACTATAACACATAGTGAAGAACCCAATACTTATAAAACACAATTTCAAGAAAAAAAAACATGTCATTCGTGAATCATAAACTGGTATAACACATCATGATAAAACCAATAACTGGTAAAACACAACATCATGAATTACAAAGACATGTCCTTCATAAAACATTGTTTTATCTATTATAACACATTGGTAATAAACTATGACTAATAAAACACAACGTGAAGAAAATTATTCATAAACGATCAACAAAAAACTCAACGTGAAGAAATTGTTCTTCGTAATTTAAAGTAAATGTCGATTTTAAATTGATATGAGATATTTTGTTTCCTTAAAAATCTCATTTTTGTTTATGATATAAATCTTCCATAAATAAGATAATTAATCAATTACCTTTATGCCCTTTAGTAAAAAAACACTATATGCCACATGTCACAATGAGATCACTTCCTACACTTTGTAGGAAAAACACACTTTGTAGAGGAACTCCACCCATCTAACTATATACAATATATCGATAACTATTAATAACGTCTAGCAAACTCACTAAAAGTATAGGCTAAATTCTAGCCGTATTAACCGGCAGAGCTAATGTGACAACTTCTGATTGGTGAAAAAGAGATTGACTACTTTAAAAATGAGTCAAATATGATGAGTATATTGAGAAAACTTTGTCCACAATATCTATTTTTGTAATTTTCCCTATTAATTTGTTTTTTTTTTTAAATTAAGTTCCCACATCTTGTTTGTATTTAACCTAAAAAGTAGATTATATATTTTATAATATATTTAAAAATTCATAAATTATAAGGTGAAGTCTTTTTATGTGTGTATGTTTATGTACTCAATGATTGAACGAACAATATGTGGACGTGTATTTTAAACTCATGGTCACTAGATGCTAAGAAAGGATAACGTTATATATCATTCTTAACTATACTTTAAAACATCACGAAAGGTTTGATTGTATATATTATTATGTATTTCGTTCTTTAAACATTTTAAAAGAATGTTTGAAAATTAAACTTTAGTATTATAGTTCAAAAGTTGTAACCACTTGACTTGGCTATATCGATTACGTATATTGTGCAATGTGCACTCTTTTCTTTATAAACAAATAGCTTCTGCCCTTTAGTGGGTGGAATTGGAGTGATGTGGGATAAAAGCAAATTATGTATGTATAAAAAAATATAAAAGAAGAGAAGTTGACTACTAACATGACTTTTATGTGGTGTTCGTTTTTTAGAAAAAAATTGTGTGAGGTTTTCTGTCTGCGTTGCGTAGACTACGTGCAGATATTATCATTTGCAGATTGTTTGTTTTTCCAAAAACGTTTTATTTAAAAACGTCTGTGCGAGCTCTTTTTGGCTCAGACTTTGCCCAACAATTTCTAAGATCTTCTAAGGTCTGCAGAGGGTTAAACACAAACACCCACCACCACCACCACCACCGTCCACCACTCACCACTACCGTCTACCACCATCATCGTCCACCACCACCACCCACCATCCATGTCCACGTCCACCACCAACCGCCACCGTTCGTACACCACCAACCGCCACCGTTCGTACACCACCACCAGTTTATTTTAGAAGTCTACATAAATTAAAAAACAAACGTCCTTCTTGCAAGACTGCAGAGGTTTGGTCCACCTTTTCTTCTAAATATGTCTCCAGATTTAGTTCGCATACTGCAGATATTTTACCTTTTAAAAAATAAACAACACCTTAGATGGTTTCATAACTTGAGCTTCTTTTTTAGTTTCATAGGGAGGCGTTGCTAACTTGAGGTTATTTTTTTGTGAGTTTAGTGCTTTGTTGACTTGTGTTTATTTATTTGTTTATTTTTTGTGTTTTTGAGTTTTGTTTTTTACCGAATAAAACCGATAAAGTTACGGAAAACCGCTTTTAACTTTTGATTTTTTTTAACGAATGGAACAAGCGCAGATACCCTTTTGGATATATTTTTAAAACTTTTTTTTATTGTTTGCTATAATGAGTGCACCGAAACCGACCGGGTTCCTGTCGTTTTCTTTTACGTTTACCTTTGTTATTTGCCTTATTGTTTTATCTTTTCTTATTATTTTGATGTATAGAGCATAGCTACGACGCAAACAACATTAACACATTTAGATATCATTTTGTTTGATTTTATGAAGTTATTCATGGGTTATCATAGTGTACGGTACGTAGTGAATTTCAATCGCAACGCTCGGATTACTACGACCCTAGTATATATAATATATACATATGTAAACATCAAAAATTTAGTTTTTTTAATTATTTTAACAATTTATTTTTATCATAAGACAATCACGTTATTTAGTATAAGGGTGAAGAGGGCGCATAGCGGGTTGGGCTTTAGGGTTGTTACCCTAGACGGGTACACCGCCACCACCCATACAAGTAGGCTTGGTTTGTTGGATACAAGGTAGATCAAGTCGCGTTGTTTGCTTTGACCGTTTAACGGTCATTAGACCGTTACAGTTTAAAAAAATATATTTTTAAATAATCAACTATAAATACAAATCATTTCACCCGTCCATCACAAACCATTTTCACCCTTCACCACACTTTCATTTTACAAAACAAATTTCATACATACTACGGAATCTCTTTCAATGGCGGAATGTACCGAACAACAAGAACTCACATTGGCGAGGCTTGGTTGAGTCTTGCCGAGAACAAGGCGCGCGGCTCGTGTGCATGCGGTTTCAAATCTTTGCACTATTTTATGAAAAATGGTTAACAAAACACCAAGGTGTATGAGATCATTTGAGGTGGCGGATAATCCGGATTCAAGGTGTCAAGTTTGAGACACTATTAAACAAGGCGATGAACAACGAACATGTGCAAAATGAAGAGGAAGCGATTCAGGTGCCCCTTCGTGAGTACAAACGGACATACGAGCCCAAAGAATTTGATTCTTACGTTGAGGTTTGGAAAATCGTGAAAACTCATCCCCAACAGAGAGAATTCGTTTAATTTTAATATTATGTATTTTATTAATTTTAAGTTTTGTTGTTTCTAAGTTATCAATATTTATTTGTTTAAGTGAAAGTTTAGTTATTTATAACTGTTTAAATAAGTTTTTATCAAAACTAAAAAAATTCTAGGGTAGTTGAAAGGAGTGGTGATAGTGTTATTGTGGGTTGATGATAGTTTAGGGTAAAAATGATATGGAAGTGCAGGATTGGAGGGGGCTAGGGTACATGAAAGGGACACCCCCTTCACCCTGTGACCGGACGGTGTGGAGGGCATGGAGGTGGTGTGTAGGCCTCAAGCACGCCGGCATATTGCCCTGTGCCATGGCGTGGAGGTGGAGGCGTGGAGTTTTCCATTGGCGTGAGGGAAGATAGTGGGTGACGTGGAGGCATGCGATTGGTGGGTGATATTTGGATTTGTTTTGATTGGTTAATTGTAATTTATTTGTTGATTTTATTTTTATTAAAAGGCCCCCTTTCAAGCTCTTCCCATCCCGTGCCTTTTTTTACAACACCCCTTGTTAACGTAACTGTCACATAACACTTTATGCCTTTTCTTCATGTCTCTTCACGCGTTTCTGAATGATTTTACAATTTACAGAGTTGATACTTTTGTCAACCTTTTCCTTTCTTAGTTTCTTCTTATTTTTTGAAGTTGGTTACTCCAATATGATAACTAAAAACAATAAACAAAACCTCAATTTATTTTACAAAGCTAACAATTAGAAAGTTGATACATGAACACTTATAGTTAGGCTATTGGAAAGCTCAATTTTTTTATACCCTTCACCCTTACTTTATTGTTTGCCTCCTTTATGTAGTAGGTTGATTTTAGTTATTATACACAATGTTTTAAATACCGGTATGAACCGGCCGGTTATACCGGTTAAACTGGATATCAGATACGAGTCCGGTACGATAAAGGCCAGTAAAACCCGAATACGGTATGTCTTATGTACCGGCGTAAAATCCGGTTCTACCGGTTCAAACCGTTGAACCGGTTTGCATTATCTTAAGATTTGATTTCTTATTTTTAATAAAATATGATATTAGGTAATATTGATCTTCCATATTTCCGGTAGTTAACCTAGTGCCTTCTATCCCAATATTTCATCGTTGTTGAAAATGTTACTCACCTCGTACAATGTAATATTGTTTATAACTAATAAAAATATTCTTAAAATGCTTTATAGTTTACAATAAAAATAGTTGTTTTTAGATAAAACTATGAATGGTTACATAAATCCTAGTGGAGATTCGATTGTCTTTTAAGATGAATTTGTATTTTATGGAATTTATAGGGTTAACTAGTAACCCGGTTCAATCGCCTGATACAACTCGCTTCAACCGGTTAAACCATTTTAGAGCCAAACCCGGTATGAGTTAAAAACCGGTTTTTAATACATTGATTATACACACCTTTATAATTAGATTATTTATTAGGTTATCTAAATCTTGAATTGATCGAGCAACATAAATGAACATAAAAAGACACAAAACTAGAAATTTATTTATATGTTTTTTTTTTTAATTTTAGTTAAAGTTTAACGAGAAAATGAAGAAATATATATGTTAGCCTCACAAATGGTGGCTAATGAGCCGAGTTCAATTCGAGCCAGAGCTAGTTGGGCTTGAGCTCAAGAGTATATGGGTAGCTGAGTAGCTCGTGTTGCCTCGAAATCCTTATCGAACTGAAATATCAAGCTTCAACTCGTGTCATTTTACTTTCAAACACGTACTAGCTTGTAGCTCGCCTAGAGATGTTTAAATAGCTCGAAGCTCGCTCGAAAATAGGTAAAAAAGGCTTTTTCAAAGTTGTTCGTTTTGTAAAACGAACCGACTCTTCTCGGTAGGGATGAGCTCGGTACCGAAAATATTCGATACGGTACAGTACCAGTATTGAAGGTAAAAATGTAAAATTTGGTAGAATGCCGGTACCGAAACAAAAGTACCGGTGCTGCATACACCAAAAAGTGTGTAATTATTCGGTGCCCAACACAATTTCATCTTAAACTACGAGGTTTTATTCTTCGATGTTTGTTTTGTTACCGGAGAAGGAGCAGCCGTCCAGTTCTGATTTTTTTTTTCCTCTATTTCGAATGCGCTTAAAGCGCGCCTCGTCAGGCGAATCAAGGCGTTCGCTTCGCTCTTACGAAGCGACGATTTAGGGTTTTTAACCGTTGGACAATGTTTCACATTTTTCTATATATTTTAACCTAAACCGCCGTCACTACCATATGCGAGATTCATCTTCTTCTTCTTCCCCCCTGTTTCAGATTGGTAGCAACTAGCAACAGATTCTAGATCAGTTCTTGCTCCCCCCCCCCCCCCCCCCAACAAATATTTATGTGAGTTTTCTGGTTGCATATTCAAGTTCAGTTCTTTTTGGTCATGTTTGGTTCTGTGTTTGCTCTCATGTTATGCATTTTTATGGCTTTATGTTTGATGTTTCACAGTTTCTTGCTCTCATGTATCACCACTTACATATGTGTGTGTGGTGGGGGGGGGGGGGGGGGGTAGGGCTGCAAATGGACTGAACGAACACGAACAAGACCTTGTTCGTGTTCGTTTGTTAAGAAATATATGTGTTCATAAACAGTTCACGAACACTTATCGAACGAGATTTTATGTTCGTGTTCGTTTGTTAAGGAAATGAACTTGTTCGTGTTCGGTTGTGTTTGTTTGTTAATTTTAGGCAACGAACAAAAACGAACGTTGACAACACAAATGAGCACCAACTAATGTTCATCAACACAAATGGAAACAAACGAACACAAACAATCGTTCATGAGCAAAATGTATAATACACTAACACTTATTAGATATTTAATTTGTCGGAATTTTGAAGTATTTAAATATATATAAAAACTAAAACACTAATGAACTACCGAACACAAACGGACACATTACCGAACGTTCACGAACACAAACGAACGAACACGACCTTTGTTCATGTTTCTTCATTTAACTAAACGGACAAAATTTATTGTTCGTGTTCGTTTGTTTAATAAACGAACGAACACAAACGAACTTCTCGCCGAACAATTCACGAACTGTTCGCCGAACGCTTGGTTCGTTTGCAGCCCTAGGGGGGAGGGGGGGGGGTACATTTTGATATTATATTCGAACAGTGGCGGATCTGGGATTCATTCTTAGCTTTAACGTTTTATAAACAAGCGGTAACGAAATCGAAAAAATGTCAATTTTTTCCAAAATTTACACTAATTTTACACTACCGCCGGAGCGCCAAGCGGTAGCAGGCGTTGCCCCTTGTCGAAACATAGGTCCGCTTCTGTATTAGATTGATTTTATGTTCATTGCTTGTTTTTGTAAGTTTATGTTCACTGCTGTGTTTGTTTCCCACAGAAATGGCTTCCGAAGGTGATTCGTCATCCACGACATCAATAGAAAGTGATGATCCCGGATGGTTGTATAATAATTTGGAGGAAGATGATGGTATCACTTGCTTATTCTGCTACAAAGTGACCAGAAAAGGGATCCATGGAGCAAAACTGCATCAAATTAAAGCATGTTCTTTCTGTCCCGAAGACGTTAAAGACAAGCTCAACGTGTTAGTAAAAAAACACAAGTCAAAGAAGATTGTTGTTGCTGAAGATGGTGTAGCGAAGATACCGAAGATTGAAAAGAAGAGGAGTGGGGTGTATATTGGGGGACAAGAGAAAAGGTTAAAGTCGAATGCCAACGGTCCGCATAGTAACCTAGAAGCAACAAGTTTGAAACAAACAAACATGAACGATGCTTGTGAAAACGAGCTTCGAGCAAGAACCGTTCAAGCAATTGCTCGGTTTTTTTGCGAAGCAGGCGTTGCGTTCAATGTTGCTCGGTTAGATTGTTTTAACGAGATGATTGAGCTTATTGGAAACTACGGGCCAAATCTCAAGCCTCCGAGTTATCATGAATTAAGAGGTCCGCTTCTTAAGAACGAGGTAGACAACGTAAAGAAGTGGATTAAAGTGCATGAAGACGAGTGGTCAAAATACGGGTGTTCAATAATGTTGGATGGTTGGGCGGATAGAGAGCAAAGAACATCGATCAACATCTTGGTCAATAGTTTCATGGGGACTGTGTTTATGGAGTCGGTTGATGCGTCGTCTTATACCGAGTCCGTGTCGGAGATGTGTCGTTTACTTGATCGCTTTGTGGAGCGAATTGGGGAAGCTAATGTTGTTCAAGTTATCACAGATAGTGGAAGCAATTCTGTACTAGCGGGTTAGTTGCTTGATATTTTTTCTTTTATGTTTCAACTCAACTAGTTTTAATTATTAGGGTGAGCGGGGCACTTCTCGGGGAGGGGGGTCGGGGACTAGTTACCGCGCGGGGAGGAGTGCCGCCATCATCATTCACCGCATGGAGGGGATGGAAGGTCGGGGACTAGTTACTGCATAAGGGAGAGAGGGAGAGGGTGGCCCACCAGATTTTCAACCAATCAAGTTATTTTCCTTTTTTTTTTCTTTTTTTTTCTTTTTGAATAAAAAACAAGTCCCCTAAGAGAGGAGTGCCGCCATCAAATTGAGGGTGTGAGGGGAGTTAAGGGGGGAGTTGACGTGGCGCGTGCTGATTGGTTTTTTGTAAGAGAGGTCACTCCCCTAAGAGAGGAGTGCCCCTCTCACCCTTATTTTATATATGATTATGCAGGCAAAATGTTGATGGAAACTAGGCCAAACTTGTTTTGGACTCCATGTGCCACTCATTGCATAGATCTAATGCTTGAGGATATCGGGAACCTTGCTAAAGTCAAAAAAACCATTAAAAGAGGAATATTTCTTGTTGGTTATATCTACAACCGTTGTGGCGTTTTGAATATGATGAGAGAGTTCACGAATAACAAAGAGTTGACAAGAAACGGGATTACACGCTTTGTAACGACCTATCTTTCTTTACAAAGCTTGTACAAGCAAAAGGGGAGTTTGGAGAGGATGTTCATAAGTGAAAAATGGAGATTAAGCGTATGGGCCAAAGAAGCCAAAGGAAAAACCGCTAAGAAACTTGTTTACACACTTCCGTTTTGGAACAATGTGGTTTGGACTCTTAAAGTTACGGGTCCTTTAGTTCGAGCATTACGACTTGTTAAAAACGAGAAAAAACCCGCAATGGGTTATATTTATAAAGCTATGGATACCGCAAAAGAAGCAATTCGATCCGCTTTCGATAAGGAAAATGATTGTAAGGTGGTGTATGATATAATCGACAAAAGATGGGATTGTCAACGCCATCATCCGTTGCATGTAGCGGGTTACTACTTTAACCCGGAGTTCTATTGCACAAACCCAGATATCGAGAAAGACAGTGCGGTTATGAAAGGGTTAACTGCGTGCGTTCAAAAGCTTGTCCCTAGTAATGCCGAACAAGATCTGATCATGACGGAGTTGATAAAGTGGGTGAACCAAGCGGGACATTTCGGTAATGATCTTGCGATTAGAGCGCGTGACAAAATAGCTCCCGGTAAGTTATCTAACTTTAAATTAGAGTAAAATGTCATTTTCGTCCCTGAGGTTTGGTCACTTTTGCGAGTTTCGTCCAAATGTTTGTTTTTTCGCATACGTACCCAAAAGATTTGAAATTTTGCCATTTTCATCCAACTCATTAACTTCATCTATTTTTTAACGTTAAGGCAGGGATATTTTCGTCATTTTAGACTTTTTAAAAATAAATTAAAACTTTTTTATTCAGAAATGCCCCTGACGAGTTAGAATAAAGTGGCAAGATTTCAAACTTTTTGGATCCAGATGCGAAAAAGAAACATTTGGACGAAAGTCACAAAAGTGGCCAAACGTCAGGGACGGAAATGACATTTTACTCTTTAAATTCTATTATACTTTATATATTGTACACACTAACTTTGAAATTTGGTATCAGCTGACTGGTGGAAATTATATGGGAAAGAAACTCCAAATCTGCAAAAATTTGCTGTCAAGGTGCTTAGTTTGGCGTGTAGTTCGTCGTGTTGTGAAAGAAACTGGGGCTCGTTTGAGCATGTAAGTATTTTAACTTTCAAGTATATATGAAGTTCTTTTGTTCTTGTAACTATATAAAAGTTTTCTTGTTTTAATAGATCAATTCCAAGAAAATGAACCAGTTGGAGCACAAGAAGCTGCAAAACCTTGTGTTTGTCAAATATAACCGAACATTTAAGAATCGTTATGATAAAGATGTTTATGATTCTATATATTTGAAGGGCGCTGATTATAGTAACGAGTGGTTGACTGGAAAAATGGAAGAAAATCGTGTTCTAGAAAATGAGGACTTAACACGAGTCGATGTAGCAAATGCAATCTTGGAAGATGAACAAGTTTCTTATGAAAGTGACATTGATGATGAAACTTTGGTTGATTGGTTTGGCGATTTTGACGATGACGTTGAGGACTACATCGACGAAGTCGACTTTTGAACTTTTGGTATTAACGTGATGCTTTAGTTGCTAATTTTGATAGTTCCATAATTATATTTAGGGGTAACTTCGTAGAAATGTAACCAACTTTGACAAGTGTTCCAATTAAGTCATTGAAACTTTTTTTGTCTCTATAAAATAACTCAAGTTTCATTTGATGTTCTAATACTATGTAATTATCAGGTTACCAGGTTAGTAATGATGATGTGTCAGGTTTTATTATTTTTTGTTAATTTTTAATATGATGTAGAAAATAAAATTAATGACATGGATTTTTTTATAAAAAGTTGAAAATCATTTTTTATTCTAAATAAATAAATTAATAAAATATGTACTGTTATGTTACGGTTGAATATTTTTAAAGCAAAAAAATTGTACTTTTTTGAATGACAAAAGAAAACACTTTTTTTTTGCTTTTTATGAATAGAAAATAAAAAAAACATGTGTTAATTATGAATATTCGTTTTGCAAAATAACGATCATCAAAGGTTTTAATATTTTTTTTATTTTATAATTCCACCTAACATAAAGAATATCCAAATAAACATTAAAAGGAAAATAAAAAATAAAAGAAAAACATAGTAACCTGATGACCTGGTAATTACATAGTATTAGAACACAAAATTAAAGTTTAGTGACTTTAGAGAGACAAAAAAAGGTTGGATAACTTAATTGAGACACTTGACAAACTTAGTTACATTTTAGTGGCATTTTCCCTTATATTTATGGAATAGTAGTGATTTCCTAAGCATATATTTTAACTATCTAGTTATGTTTTTTTGTGTGTCTGTGTTGTTTTTTGTTTTTTTTTTTTTTTTTTTTTTGTTCTGGTAGCACTTGAAGAAAAAAACTGGTTTAGTTCCTTTTATTATTAATGAAGCTTAAAACACTAGAACAACTAGATCAAGGTTTGATATGTGAACTGAATGACAATGTTATGTATTATGTTCAGGGCGTCCGGTCCATTTTGGGGCCGTAAGCGAACAAAAAGTATAAGCCCCTTTAATGTTACAACCTTACTCTTTTATCCGGGCTTGAAACCGACAATAATAAACTAAAAAGTGTTGGAAATTTCGAATTAAAAGAGATTCCTTTGCGTGCAAGGCAAGGAACCATGGAGTGGATAATTATTAGAATATTTAAACGTGTTTAGGTTTAATTATTTAGTGATAATTATCATGTCCAATATAATAGGTTTATTAGCAATCCTAGTTATAATCTAATAGGAGTGTTTAGATTATAAATACCATGCTTTGGGTATTAGTGATTGTAATTCAAGTTTTGAGTCAGTTTCTTGAATAATAATAAACGTTTGGGTGTTAGCCAAATACTTTGCAATTTCCGATTTCAATTTCCGTTCATACTGATTCATCTTGAATTGGTATCAGAGCGACCTGGGAGATATCACGTACCTGCGATTGAGACTGGGATCGTAGGAACAGAGGAAGCAGTAGCGTGAACTTGGCTGCTGTTGAATTGCTTGACCGGAAGTTTAATCGGAGCTACAACCCTGCTTGTTGGGATCTAGACAGGGAAGGGAACAGGGCGTGTGCAGCGTGTTGTTGTTTCTGTCGACCAAAAGGGGGAAGCAGCAAAGGGATTTCATTGGATTATTTTTTATTTTTTATTTTGGGTTAGATGTGAAAAGGCCCAAATTGAAAACATAATAGTCCAATTTAATTCTAAGTGTGGTGCTGTTGTGTTGTACGAGAGCAGTACACAATCATAAAGAAGTTTTTTTTTTTGTTTTGGATTTTTTTTTAAGTTCAAGACAAAATTTAGCATTGTTTATTCGGGTTCGTGTTCGGAGTGGAACTCAGAATTAAATGTGTAGACTGCAAGAAACTGAACCAGTTACACCGGGTTTGTTTAATCGTACGTATAGTCGACGCAAGAAAAATATGGTTGAAAGCAATGGCGGTAGTGGCTCGAATACCGAGAAATCGGTTCCAAATTCAACAGCGTTTCAATGCCCGATGTTGAATAAGGTTAATTATACAATTTGGGCGTTGCGTATCCGTGCGATTTTTAACATTCATGGCGTGTGGGAGGCCATTGACCCCGGAACTGAAACCGATGTGAAGAAAAACAATATGGCGATTGCTTTGTTGTTTTAATCTATACCGGAAGAACAGATCTTGCAAGTTGGTAATATGAAGACGGCAAAAGAGATGTGGGATGCACTGAAAGCGCGCCATCTAGGAGCCGATCGGGTACGTGAAGCAAGACTACAGACACTCATGTCTGAATTTGAGGCGTTGAAGATGAAGGATTCTAGTACAGTTGATGAGTTTTCTAGCCAGTTAACAGGAATGTCTTCAAAAGCGGCGTCTCTCGGTTCTATAATAGAGGAACAAAGGATCGTGAAAAAGTTTCTCAGTGGTTTACCAAGGCGGTTCATCCATATGGTAGCCTCAGTTGGGCAACTTGTGGATCTAAAAACAGTTGCATTCGACGATGTGGTTGGTCGAATAAAGGCGTATGAAGAACGCATAAAAGATGAAGAATTGCAGTCGGATAATCAAGGTACTCAAACGAAACTAATGTTTAATAATTCTAATACCTCTTCAAGTTCTAGACAGACTTCACGCGATTCGAGTAATGGACGTGGGAAAGGCTCGAGCCGTAGATGTGGTGCGGTGAACAATTCATTAACTCCACACGTGAATTCAGCAAAAACAAATCAAAATCGTCCAACTTATGATGACAATTCATTAACTCCACACGTGAATTCAGCAAAAACAAATTCGAATGTTGCAAATGGTGTGGGCCCAAATAGCCAAAGGATGAGATCAAGTGTTGTTGTGGTAGAAAAGTCAACAAAAGACTCATGTGTGAACAACACTTCAACGAATTACATATGCCTAGCTACTGTGGAGAATTTGGGCTCGCCAGGTGTAGTCAGAATAGCTTCAACGGCTGTTTGCAGTCCATCTCGCCAAAGTTCCATGTCACATGAACAGATTTTTGCGGCTTCAAACAGTAGCAGTTCAAGCGACGTGAGCAGTAGCGATAGTGAGAATAATATTTTTGTGGGGCCCGAGTCGATTTTACGACGATTGAATCGAAGCACGGTTACACTGGTACGTTTTAACGATTATATTTTAAATTCGAGTACTATTGATGAAGAATTTTTATTGCTTGCGGATGACGAACCGGCTTATTTTAATGATGCCAAAAATAAACCGGAGTGGATAAAAGCAATGCGCGCAGAAATCGAATCAATAAATAAAAACAATACGTGGTCGTTAACCGAGTTACCGCGTGGTGTAAAAGCGATTGGTTTGAAGTGGGTTTACAAGAGGTTAAAAGAAACGCGGATGGCTCACTAAATAAACACAAGGCTAGACTCGTGGCAAAGGGTTATGTTCAACAACCCGGAGTCGATTTGACGAAGTGTTCGCGCCAGTTGCTCGACTTGAAACAGTTCGGTTACTTTTATCTTTCGCAGCGAATGAAGGTTGGGAATTACATCATCTTGATGTTAAATCTGCGTTCCTACATGGCGAATTAAAAGAAGAAGTTTATGTCGTTGAACCGGAAGGGTTCGTTAAAAAAGGCGAAGAGCGTAAAGTTAATAAATTGTCAAAGGTGTTATACGGGTTAAGGCAAGCTCCACGTGCGTGGAATACGAAATTAAATAATATTTTATTAAATATGAAATTCCATAGGTGCTCACAAGAACAAGCCGTATACCGAAGAACCGTTGGAACGGACGTCTTATTAATTGGCGTGTACGTGGACGATTTAATTGTGACGGGTTCAAATTTGAAACTTATTATGGAGTTTAAGCGCGGGATGGCTAAAAAGTTGAAATGTCGGATTTGGGAAAGCTTACTTATTATCTTGGAATTGAAGTGTCGCAGAGCAAGGACGGGATAAAAATTAAGCAAGAGGCGTATGCAAAGAAAATACTGACGGAAGCCGGTATGATTAACTGCAATCCTACTAGTGTTCCCATAGACACGAACGTGGAAGTTTCTAAATTTGAAGACAAAGAAGATTTTGATGCAACGAGATATCGAAAGATTGTCGGGTGTCTCCGGTACCTTTTACAGACTCGACCAGATTTGGCGTTTTCGGTCGGAGTAGCCAGTCGGTACATGTAATGCCCGAAGCAATCTCATGCAGCTCTCATCAAGCAAATTCTTCTCTATTTAAAAGATACTTTTAGTTATGGCATTACCTATACTCGAGGAGAAAATATGTTGGTCGGTTACAGTGATAGTAGTCACAACATAAATCCGGACGATGGAAGAAGTACTATGGGACACGTGTTTTATTTTGGGTCTTCCCCAATTACTTGGTGTTCTCAAAAGCAAAGCAAAGTACAGTTGTGTTATCATCGTGTGAGGCGGAGTATATAGCGGCTAGTGCAGCCGCGTGTCAGGTGGTTTGGCTAAAAGAATTGATTGGTGAATTACTCGACAAGAAAATTCAAGCGGCGGTGTTACGTGTTGATAATACATCGGCATTAGTTCTCGCGAGGAACCCGGTTTTCCATGGAAGGAGCAAACACATTAAATCTCGGTTTCACTACATTCGGGAATGTGTTGATCATGAAGATATCGTGGTCGTGGTCGAGCATGTTAATGGCATTGATCAAAAGGCGGATATTTTGACGAAGGCTCTTGGGAAGATCAAGTTCAAGGAGATGACTGAAAAGCTTGGAGTTGAAGACTTGTTAGATACGAGTTCGAAATTCCGGGGGTGATTGTTGGAAATTTCGAATTAAAAGAGATTCCTTTGCGTGCAAGGCAAGGAACCATGAAGTGGATAATTATTAGAATATTTAAACGTGTTTAGGTTTAATTATTTAGTGATAATTATCATGTCCAATATAATAGGTTTATTAGCAATCCTAGTTATAATCTAATAGGAGTGTTTAGATTATAAATACCATGCTTTGGGTATTAGTGATTGTAATTCAAGTTTTTAGTCAGTTTCTTGAATAATAATAAATGTTTGGGTGTTAGCCAAATACTTTGCAATTTCCGATTTCAATTTCCGTTCATACCGATTCATCTTGAAAAAGTCCCTTTTGTGATTCATGTAAGGCTTCTAATTTACTTATTTTTTTCCTTTTTGAACAAACCCGTTAGTTCTTTCGATTTGACATGAAACTTAGTGGTGGTTCAACCATGTACCCTGGTATTGCTGACAGGATGAGCAAGGAACTCACCGCCCTGGCGCCCTCGTTCCGACTCAGCAGCAACGCGTGACGTGGTTTTATTTATTTTTAACTAACAAATTAACTTATTTTTAAAATTTTAATCAACGCATTATACCTTTATTTTTTTTTCTTATTTTATATTACCATTTGAATAGCAAATTCAAACTGAAATAAGTTAGTGAGTGTAATTCTCTGTAAACTTGAGCATTCACAATCGATTCTCTGATCTATCTTTATAATTATACTAAAAACACTATTATAATTATACAAAAAAACACTATATTTTCTCTCTTCTTTTCAATAAAACTAGTAGGGTGCCCGCGCGATACGGCGGGGGCGACACTTTGCATTGCGACACTCGTTTTTGGTAGTACTTCAAGAAACCATTGATGCAATAAAGTAACACACGAATAAGAAAAATTAAGTCTTAAACATAAATAAAAGTTATATAAAGTAGCACATGAATAGGGAAATATAAGTCTTAGACATAAAAGTTGAAAACTAAAAACTCAAATGTCAAGTACTTTGCATCATGACGAAATCAATTTAGTAATCATACGGCTTAAACATCTCAAGGATGTCATCTATATTGTCACACAACCATTTATCATCATCGTGCTCAGTGTCCTCCGGAATTTCTTGTATCTTTTCCTGTTTGATTGTTACATCCTTTGGAGGATGAGTTTCATCAGTAGTAGCTAGAGCAGTTTGGGGAACTGAAAAAAATGTTAAGCATTTTAGTTACATATTTTTATCATGTTATCGTTATATATAATATAGGATAGAAACGTCGTTCACAATTAAACATAATAAACCAACTGGGGTAGCCCAGTTGGCCACCGACACCCACCTCTTCCCAGAGGTACCGGGTTCGAGTCTTGGGAGTGGCATATGTCGCCCAGGGTAAGAACTCGGCAAGGGGAATTCACCGCGGAGCTAGCTTGGTCGGGTAGCGGCTCCCGAAGTGGGATCACTCCGGCGGTTGAGAGGACCGTGCACTATCCCCCCCCCAGTTAAACATAATATAAAAACCAAAAAAACAAACAATATATCATGTTTTAAAAACATGCATACATGTGTAAGGATCTGAAAGGGTGAATATTGAAGCTCCAAAACACTAAATAATAAATAAGATGAATGATTGAATGTTAAGTGTGAGCATAGAAGAATAAATCAAAGTTATACATAACAAAAAATTGAAGTACCTGTAAACCAAGAATTCTAAACCTATAAACCAACGAATCGAATAACCTGTAGCTTTTTTCAACTAACTAATATTATCTATAAGAATATTTTTGAACTTATAATCCCTAAAAAATGCAACACAATCTAGTATTCAGTTTTTGAAGATGTATTATGTTTAGATTATAGAGTTTTTTCCTAAAAGTTTGTTGGTGGAAAACTTATTTACAAACTTCTAAAAAACATTTATATAAAATAAAGTTTTATAAAACGAAAATGCTTTTAAAAACATTTTTATAATTTTTTTAATAAACTCGGGCTAAAAACTCTTGGCATAAAATAATGAATTTGAACTATATATTTAATAATAAACATTTGAAAAAGCTCGGTGTTGTTTGATTCTGTTCAGTTTGATTTTAGAGCGAGGCATAACCGAAATTAAAGTGTAACTACTGGTTAAAAAAGACCAAATTGTCAGTTATTATATAATAACCCTCCTAGAACCCTTAAACGTAACCCTAAATGTCCTAGAATATACCTCGTATGCGAGAAACGACCCATAATACCCTTATAATTATAAAAATCAAGCAAAACAAAATCTGGGAGCCGCTCGCGGGCGCGACTCCCTTAGCCATTACTCTCGCGGGTTGCGACTGGCCTGGATTGCTGGACAAGGCATTGTGCCACGTGTCCTAACATGTGTCGAAGCTAGTGTGATGACCGGACAAGGCTAGAGCCTAACCTACCTGTCTCGCGGGCCGCGTAAGGGACGGAGGTGTGCTTCGCGGGCCACGAGCCGCCTTCCGTCAAGCCTATAAATAGAGGCTTCAGGCTTCATTTGCAATTCGTTCAAATTCGAATTCTCTCTCAAAATTTCTGATAGTTATTATTATACTCGGGTATTATACCCTATAAAGCGAAGCTCTGCCTTGTTGTAAGTATTATAACCCTGTTGTTACCCTACACGATCGATCTAGGGCTCCGTAACGCATGTCAAGGCTCTGCCTGACTCAGTCGTTGGAGTTCTGTCTCGTGTTACACCCGATTGATCTAGGACTCCGTAATGCATGTCAAGGCTCTGCCTGACTCAGTCATTGTAGTTCTGTCTCGAGTTGTACGGTTAATGTGATTTGGGTTATTTTACTAACACGTGTGCATTGTTTAATATTAATAGATAATAACCAGGAGATACACCAGGAAGCTTTAGTATCACCTAAGTCAACAATGTGAGTACATTCTCTTTTTCTCACCATTAGTGAGTACATTTCTCTTTTATAAACACTTTTTGTGAGTCAAATTGTTTTACCCAAAACCTCAAATGTTTTCAAATACAATTACAGTGATTAAGTCTTTGTAATTCTACAATTGCTGCCAGTATTATGGGGTTTGTATACAGTACTTGATAGCCTTCACAATTGGGCACCGGTATCCAATGTGTGATATGACCATAGTCACAGATCCGTCGAGTGACACGTACTGAACGAGTAATTGTGTAGATATAAACATTGTAATCGCCCTTAATACTGTAATGTGTAATAACTGATGCTTTACAAAATGGAATGTACTTGCCAGCATTTCTTGCTGATAAAATGTTTTTAAAACGTGTTTCAGGTAACAAAATGTGAAAGCCAATAGAAGCCAGCCGGAGAGCACTAAAGGCTTGGAAAAGTGGCTATAAAAGTTACCTAAATAAAAAGGAGTTTTTATTTTCAATAATTAGGGTTTATCCCTACAAATGTATTGTCAAATGAACTTGGGTTTTATCCCAATGATTTACTATTATAAAAGCTTGATGTTTAACTCTAATAAAAATATTTCTTAACTATGATCCTGATGTATTCCGATGCCAAATTAATAAACACTGATACCACTAATCTGGATCTCGCGGCGCCCGCTCTCGGGGTAGGGGTCGGGGGTTGCGACATGTTAGCTTAGGTATGTTATTTTGGTTTGCTTGTTTGCTTTTGTCAGCTCTTTCGGTTTTGCTTCGTTAATCAATTATTTTAGTTAAGTTCTTAGTTATGGACCTTGTAAACTATCATTAATTACAAGCTACTATTTTCGATATAAAAGGAGGATTTCATTAAGTTGTTTATAATTACTGACTTTGTATTGTTTTTGTAAATAAACAACAACATGTTTCAACGGCTTAGAGGATGAGGTTGAAATTATCTTCATGGCAAATGGGTGGACTCGGTCTTCTGCTCGTGGGTTTATTGTTGATCTGGCTACAGACTATTTTTTTTTTTTTTTTGTCGTTATGCTTGTATGAAACACGTTGAAAAGGGTTGGAATGTGACAATGTAAACTGGACAAACTCGAACAAGGTAGCTTTGTACATTTTAATCTGCACAACACTTATGGTTGCAATTAAATATGAATAAGTAAAATGATATTATTTTATGGTGTTTACTTCTGTTCAACCTGTTAATCCTTTAAAATAAAATATTATGGACATATAACAATATCTTTTGCATACACATGTGGATCTTCGACTAAAAAAACGCAATGCAAATAACCTGCTAAAATCAATAAAATTGTTATTCCATTATTTAAGGGACATCATCTAACTCAAACAAGTGTGTTTTAGCCTATTAAAGGTTTCTCTTTTTCATTACGACCACATACCAGTTCATTAGGTATAAAACATTATTAGATGGAGAAAACTAATAAACGTTATTTTAATATAACCAATTAGATAAACAAGTGAGCTTGTTTGATGTCAATTTACTACCTGCTAACTCATGTAAGTGTGTGCACCTAACCAAGTAAATACACAAACATACAAAATATGAACAAAACTCACATCAAACCCGTATGTGCAAGGTTTCAAAATTTTATCTAGTCGCCGGAACAAATTGGTGAACAATCTTAATCAAACAAAAATCGGAGTGAAAATGGTTGGAATATTATTAAATGGAGAATAATGACAACAACGCAGAGAGTCTTGAGCATTTGAAATGTGATAGGACACATTGCTTTAATCACTTGTACACTAGTGCATCATCTATTTGTACATTTTAATCCGCACAACAATACTGACCAAGACAACTATTGAAAACGTCGACAAAAATGAGTAGGTCATCACGGTACCTTTGGAAATTTTTTTAAAACATTATAGTTTATAAGATATGACAAGAATACGTAAAAGAATTATAAGTTTTTGTGGAAGGAGAAAATTGTAACAAATTAGCCATAATTTTGTTAAAATAAAGGGGTTTAAGTGTAACAATATGAAGGACTAAGATATAATTAGTGTTTAAAAGACCAACTTACCCTCATTTTAGGGGTGTTTTTATAAATAAAGAAGACAGAATTCTGAATTTTTGGGTATCTTAAAATAATTCTCTCACATGCATTATAATATAATAAAGATAATATATTATTATATTTTTATCATTACATTTTGTTTCTCCTCCATTCACAATCATTTTCAAAAAACATTAAAAAAATATAGAAGGTACTATGAACAATAACTTTTTTTTCTCCTCCATTCATAACAACTTACAACCACTCTAAAAAATATAGAGGATGCACTTACATAAATATGAAGGTTCGATTGTGAATGTTGTTATAGAGTTGAGATTCTGTACAAACAGTGCTAATTGTTTATGGAGAAAATGGATCAGGGCGAGCCTTAAGTCAAGTAGAGCATCCGTCTTGGTAAACGGATCGCCTACGGATGAATTTAAATTATCTCGGGGGTTACGCCAAGGGGATCCGCTATCACATTTTCTCTTTATTTTTACATTAGAAGCTTTGGATGTAATAATGAAAAGGGCTATAAAGATTGGGGTATTTAAAGGGGTTTCGATAAAAAAATGGGGGGGGGGGGCAATGATTTTACATCTTTGTTATGCGGATGATGCAATATTTCTAGGTGAATTATCTAATAGGAATATTAAAAACTTAAACCGGATATTAAGATGTTTTTATTTATGTTCGGATTGAAGGTTAACTTAAATAAATGTAATTTATTCGGGGTTGGTGTCCATGAGGAGAAAATTAAACAAATGGCGGAGGTAATAAATTGTAAGGTTGGGAAACTACCATTTATTTTCTTGAGGATTCCGGTTGGGGCAAATATGAAAAGAATAAAATACTGGAAACCTATAATAGATAAATTTAATTCTAAGCTTTCATCCTGGAAGGCTAGATGTTTATCGATGGCGGGTAGAACTGTTTTAGCGAAAGCAGTTCTCAGGACATTACCAAACTACTATTTATCTCTATTCCTAACCCGCAAAAAAGTGATAAATGATCTTGAAGCAATTAGGAGGGACTTCGTTTGGGGTAAAAAGAACGGGAAGTACAAAATGTGATGGGTTGCATGGGGTAAAATAGTAAAAGCAAAAGGGTAGGAGGATAGGGGATGTTAGGAGCGCAAACCTCACTTTATTAGCGAGGTGGTGGTGGAAGTTTAAAGAAAGCCCGGGAGCTCTCTGGGTTAAAGTATTTGAAGCCATCCATTCGAAGAAAAGGTCAGTTATGTTTATTCCTTCAAAAAATAAGTTATGTGGTACGTGGAAAGATACTATTGGGGTAGACAAGGAGTTCACGAAGTTGAATTTGTCGTTAAGTAAAAATCTGATTGTAAAGTTGGGTAATGGAAAAAACATAAAATTCTGGGTCGACATGTGGGCTGGGGTAACAAATCTAAGGGACAGGTTCCCTGCTACTTTTGGTTTGGTAAAAAGATAAAAACATACAGGTTTACGAATGTGCTACAAAAATTGGAGAAAGGCATGGCTGGGCTTAGGAGTGAGTTCGTGGGCCAAAGAGTGCTCAAGAATGGGCCCAATATCTGGAGTCGTTGAGAGTATTAAACAACTACAACATAAGTGAGAAGGAAGATTCATGGAGATGGAAACTGAAAGAAAACGAATTACTTTCAGTCTCGGTTCTTAGGAGTGACACACAGAAGAGACGCGATAGAAAGCGATGTGGAATGGGCATTCTGGAATAAATGGGTGCCGCCAAAAGTCAATTTACTTGTTTGGAAAGCTGCAAAGAATCGTATCCCGGCTAAACTAGAGTTGGCTCGTAGAGAGATTGCTTTAGAGAACGGAATGTGCTCGAGGTGTGGTGTCGAGGAGGAATCGGTAGAACATTTATTATTTAACTGCATACTAGCTCGTGCAACATGGTGGAACATTATGGTATGGTTAAAACTAATGGATCAGCAAGAGATTAACAACTGCGAAGACATTTTTCAGCGAGTGGAAGCATTCAAAGGATCGACAGCGTGGAAGAATGTAATTAAGGCTATTATAATGACAACGATGTGGCAAATATGGAAATCGAGGAATTCACTTGAATTTAACGATTGCAATCTATCTGTATGGAACATGGTGGAAGAAATAAAGGAGAATGCGTTTCTTTGGATCAAGGAAAGATCAAAGATAGCAGGTTTCGTTTAGGGGAGATGGAAGGATTTTAATGTTAGAGATGTTATAATTTAATTGTTTGTTTCGCTCACTTTATTATTTTCTATATTTATACCTTAGGTTTTTTATGCTCCGCTAGCCTTTTTTTTTCTCTATAATCATAGAATATTTACCGTTAAAAAAAATAAACTTATAACCGAACAATGAAGACCCTGTTATTGGAAACAAAGTTACCATGTACTATTTTTAATATTTAAATAAAGCCACAGCTCATGCGAAATTGCGAACGTAATATATTAGTTAATATACATCACCCACATTTAATCTGCCGTATAAAGTCATATAACTTGACCATCTTCCTTTGAAACCTTATTCATCATCTCCTCCAACCCCCCCCCCCCCCCCCCCACAACCCATACACACCAATGCATCCAGAAACCATAATTCAAGATCTTGATCATTGCAGCAATAAGAGCAATGATCAAGATGAACCCGACCCGTCTAACAACCCACCGGAGTCATACGCGGTCTGCCGGACCAAAGTAGCAGAATGGCTGAACCACAACACATTCATCCAACGTAAACCCTCCGTAAAACTATGTTCAAAACCCCAAGATCCATCCCAAACACCCTCGTCTCGTCGCTCAGTCTGTACAACCCAAAGACCCAAACTGTCCATAATCGGGTTCAGCAAAAAACCGGTTCATCAAATGGATGGGAAAACCAACAAGGTGGAAAATGTTAGGCTGTTCAGGAACCGGTCTGAACCGGGGAGAGACTACTGTTTGTTGATAACTGAACCGGTTTCTCCTAAGGTTTCTTGTGTGGGTCGGGTCGGGTCGGTGCGGGTGGTTCAAGGACGGAAAGTTGGGGTTTGGAGGAGTTTCAAGGCTGTTTTATCGAACTTGATTTACGCGAATAGAGTTACAAAGGTAGCGGCTTGATACCGGTTGGACCGGTTTGGTTGTTTGCCGGTTCACGGTTCGGCGAGTTGTCGGTAAGGAGGATATGAAAAATGTTTTTTTCTTTTCTTTTTTTAAATACATATAATAATATATAGTTGTTTTGTCTGGTTCGTTATAGTTGAATTTAGTTGTAATTATTGGTTTCAAGCTGTGTGCTTAGTCCATACCCTATAATTGAGACTAAAGAGAGTGTCGTTTTTGACATTTTGACACAAGTACATACATGGTTTTTGACATTTTGTCACAGACACAAATATAAATCATTTTGGTCAAGAAATTAAAGTTATATTTGTTAATACATAAAGAAATCATTTACCAAACAGCCCCTTAATAGAACTGTGCAAATATCTTTGTAAATTACTTTATCTTTATGTGAATTTATTTTAGCTCAATGAAAGCTGAAATAAACAAAATAAGGGAATTGTGGGAATTTCAAGTAGTAAATAAATTGGTAAAAGAATATAATTTAATATTAATAATATTTGAAAATCCAATCTAAACATTGTCACATACTCACATTTGTCTAGTTAGCTTGTTCAACGGCCCAACGCATAACCATCCGAGCTAAATAAATGTGATTCAATATGTTTTTCCTCATTCCGTTTTAGGTTTTTAAATATCAAACATAACTTATAATATGCAAATTGAATAACTAACTAAAATGGAAAACAAGTTAATTAGTCATATGAGAAAATCACGAACTCTTTTTGTTAAAGCTTAAACTCTTTTCGTTATATACCATGTTAACAAAAACTTAGGTGACCTCAGGGTGTTAGTTTGTTTTTTCAGATGTAAAATGTATGCAGTCTGCGAATCACATCTGCAGACATTTGCAACAGAAGAGGTGTACCAAACCTCTGCAGTCTGTCAGAAAAATACTGTTTGTTTTTTAACTTCTATAAACTACTGAACATCATACAAATTCTAATTACCATATTTTAGTATTTATTACAAATTGAATATCTTGACATGTATTAATTTGCTAATATATAGTGTGGATATATGGTCTAAAAAGTAATTATATTCCGAATATATCTTTTTAACATTACAAAATAATGTCTCAACTATCAAAGTAAAAAACAATGTGCCATACTCCATCCAACTCTGTTACTACTCTGGAACTACATGTGACAAAATCAACTCCACTAAAACCTTATCTTTTTACAAGCTTCGTCACATTACCACCACCGTAAATACAACGCAACCACCTCTGTTATTCTGCAACCGCGGAGGGAAAAGCGGTGGGTTTCAGGCCACCAGTGATGGAGACGGCTGGGAGGAGGTGTCGGCTGGGCGACGTGGTGGTGGAGGTGCCGGCTGGGCGACGTGGTGGTGGTGGAGGTGACGGCTGGGAGGAGGAAGGGTGGAGGAGAAGAAGATGTTGTGGATCTGTGTTTTGAAATGGCAGAGGAGAGGAGAAGAGGTTTGAAGACATGAGTCCACATCTGCCCCAAGAAGAGGTCTCGCAGACCTTTTTTAATGAAAGGTCTTCGAAAAAACAAACAGTCTTTAGACCCAAAGGTCTGCGGGTGGTCTGCGCGGCACAGACATAAGAGGTCAAGAAGCTCTTCTTGCAAAAAACAAACAGCCCCAATAAAAAGTAAACGGTACATGTAAATTTTGTAACAAACTTTTTTTTTTTTTTTTTTTCAGGGTAAAAACGATAATATCATTCCACATGAAAAAGAGCAATTACAAAGCAATGGCAGGTAGTCGGGCAACAAGTTGCGCCGCTACCCCCTTTTGAATAGAAAAACCAATTCTACTAAATACAAAGTTTGAAACCTTTAGCGACGAATAATTACTATATTAAAAATATATATGATATATGGTTCAAAAGTCACTGTTAATATTTATTTGAGAGCACGTTAACGTTACTAGTATTTTTAAGTTAAAAGTATTTCTATTTGCAATTACATCACCTACCAATAAATATATATGCATTAATCACATACGTTTATTATGTGATTACATTGTATCAACGATACATTTATACATTATAATTATAAATAGAACAATTGATGAAGCCTCTTAGGAACAGTGTCCGCTTCCAAGTTCCTTTTAACCGGCATCTGCCGGTGTTCCCAACTAATAGGTTAAGAAGACTGAAAAGTCTGTCTTCTTCGTTGAACGATGAGAACCAAAACCCTAATTCCCTTTTCAGCCGCCAAGGTGAAGATGATGATTGACGATGACAATGACGGGAGTGTTAACAGTGAAGGTGAAGATGATTGCCGGCGACAGAGATGATGATGATGATAACAATTCACGTCGTTCCTTAGTTCTTAATAAGGAAGGAATGTCACTAAAATGACTCGAGTGCTGACGTGTCCATTTGACTGACAAAAAGTCTTATTTTGTCCCTTGGGCCCTCCAATGGGCCGGCCTCATTTCTATGTGTGTGTGAAAATTGAAACCATCATCCGTTCATGAAATGATGAAATGAGCATCGCTTCCAAGTTCCAAATGATTGTTTTTCCAAAAAGTTGTATTGGCTCCATTGCACATTCTTAGTTTTAAAGAGATGGTAAGATGATGTTGACTATTTAGAAACTTTTTTTCTATAACGCGAGTCTCGTCTTTAAAGCAGGTCGTTTTTGGTATGGATACACACATGAGAAACATGCTAGTTCCATGTGATACTCACTATCCACTCCTTACGATATCAAGCTTCAAAGGTTGTTTTGGAATGATTTTGTTTGGATTTCTTTATCTACAAGCAATGGTCAGAGATTTTGAAAAAAAAAAGGTTGTAAATCATTGTATTTCTTACTTTCTTTGCAAATTATTTTTCAAATCCTAGAAAAAAACACCAACACAATCGACATCATGAATCGGATTGATACTACGCGAACTAGTAATATGCTCTAAAGGGAAGATCCACAACCTCACAATTTAAAAGGTGATATAAGTTATAACCTTATTTTCCAAATAATCCATGTAATTTTCTGTAAGACATAAAACAACATCAAAAGTGTATTATCTTCCTACCAAACATAAAACCACCCCAATATAGTATCTTCTTTGCCTTTTGACTTGTGAATAGTTTTAGAGAGAGCTTCAAACTACATCGAAGAAACGCATTCCAATGCTCTTTAAGAAAAATGTTTAGAGAAAATGATTTAAGTTTTAGTTTTGATAACTTTTCATCGAATTTATCGTTGATTTGAGCAATTAGAGCACGCCCTATGAGAAACTTGATAACCAAATGTGGATGTAAAAGGAGCATCTAAAGGAGTTATCATATGCCAAATAATTTGCTTTATGATTTGAGATGGAGCTATAATCAAAAGGAATAATCACGTTAAACACAAAACAAAAATAAACATTCTAGCTAAATGCTAATATAACCTTTTGTTTATTAGGTTAAATTCTAATATGACAAGTATTATATATAGGTTAATCCAAACATTGACATGTTTAATAAATTTAACTAGAAACATGTTTAAGAATTGTTTTTAAGAATCATCTTTTTAGAAATTAGAGTTGGTTATTTTAAAAAGTATTAAAATTTAAGTTTTTTTAATAGCAACACTTGCTTTCTACTTTATTCACCAATAATTTTAAATTATTCATATTTGTCTAGGATTGAACCTAAGATCTCTCCTTTAAGAGACACATATCTCTATCAAGTATACTAGCCTTATATTGGCCTTTAGTTTTCTTTCTAACTTCTATTTTCAAAAGTGATATTTAGTTTTTTATGTTTAAACTAGGAATTAGTACCCGCCGCAATGCGGCGGGGTTCTTACATGCGGGAGCATCCGTCCTTGTCTTCTTCTCCAACCTTCAGATTGGAAGGTATGGTGACGGAGGATGGGCTGTCACGTCACCTGAAAGTGAGGATTGGCCTAAAAGGGATGGACCAAAGGGGTGGGGGATGAGCCCCTTTATGTATATATATGTATGTATAGGTATATGTGAGAGAAGGAATCACGGCGAGATCGTCCATGAGCAGACGGAGACGACAGGGACGGGCCAAGGGGGCGGTGTTCCGGGGCGGCGCCGGGTCTCGCCATGCCTTGACCGTTCCCCATACCCACTAGTCTAATCCAAGCACTTTTTTAAAAACTTATTTCACAAGTTCATAAGTCAATAACTTCTTTTAACAAATTTTTTTGAAGTTAGAATAAAATTAGCCAAACACCCCCTAAGAAAGGATTCTTTCTCCGTTTAAGATGGCGACTTCAAGATTGGCAGCAGCAGCGGCGGAGAAGGTACGGACGGCGGCGAGACGGCAAGCCGTAAGCCTAACAGAAGCAGCGGCCGACAGGGTACGCCACCTCCTACAGCAGCGCCAACGCCCCTTTCTCAAACTCGGCGTCAAAGCTCGCGGTTGCAACGGTCTTTCCTATACCCTCAATTATGCAGGTAGGTAGGTTAGGGTTTTTCTATTCATTTACTTTTCCTACATCATGAATCCTTCATCAATCTAGCTTATAATCGTTGCTTGCTGTATAAATTCCTTACCTGTGGTTTGTTGTTGATAGGATTTGACTTTCAATCGAAAATAATTGAACATTGATTGAGGTTATTGGGATGTGATATGTAGTGTGAATATTAGCATCTCTTGTGATGTTACCTAACTATTTAATGATTTCGAACTCCTTTGTTTACATGGGCCTATGTTTTGGTTAGGATGCATAACACATTGAAGGTGTTTTATGCTTATTAGTCATTACTTGATGATTATTTAAGTGCGTTTTCAATCACATATGCCTAACCGCCTGTTGTTCATACGTCCCGTAGCACAACGGTAGGGTTGAAAGGGGGCATTAACAATTCCTTGAGCTGTTCGTTTAAAGACTTACGCTCCTATTCGCTTTTAGGGCTTAACCATTTTAGTTGCTGCATGAAAATCTTTACAATCAAGCTCCTACTCTAGAAATAGCAACGTTGTAATTGAACTTGAAATAGCAAAAGAACTGAAGATTATAGAAGAAGAGGAGATGATTTCATTAGTTGTTTGAAACAGGAGATAAATTAGAGAATCTTCTTGCCCAAGTTATAATAGCCTTTACTAGCTATATACCTCTCTCTCTCCAGGGATAACTACCATTCCTTTGAGCACCAGGCCCAATGGCTCCCTTGATTAAAGAGGGAGTATTGCTGGCCTCATCGGAATTGACAATGAATACAGTAGGAGGTATCTTTCTAAGTAACGTCTACCATTGCTGGCTTGCTTGCCATCTTTATATATAGTGTAAGTAGCTAAGCATTAGCGAGAGATGTGGTGGTTAAATCTGTTTCGTGACTAGAAAGAAGAGAGGCTTCGAACAACACGATTGTTTCCACGGGCTCTTTTGAGGAGAGAGAGACATGGAAGAGAGATTGAATTCTTGCTGAATCAGGAAGCTGGAATCTGTAAAGCAGCTGGACTGACTTTAGCAATGATAGGAAATGGCTATAAAAACATGCTCGTAACTTTTGAATGATCTTCCAAACCACAGGTTGTTGACCGTAAGGACAAAGCTTAATAAACATCTATTCCCCCACCTTAATGCAACATTCTATGGTGTTTATCAGCAACTGCTTTCATGTACAGTTGAACTCATGTTAGGATATGTAGTTAATATCGGTGATATATTGGTTATCGGTCCCCATTTAAAATATCTGTACTGATATTATCGGCAATATTAACCGATATATATATCACTGATATTTGACCCATATAACCCATATAATGGTTTTAAATTGCGTGATGCGCTCCGATGCGTTTGGTTCAAAAAACTGATGTGCAATGCGTGATGCGCGATGCGCTCTTTATAAAAAAATATTAAAAAATAATTTATACATAACAACTTATTAAAACATACTTAACCTAAAAAAACTGACGTAATAAGAAGACAAGAGGTGTGCTGCATACTAAAATGTTTCTAGAACCATAAACAAGTGTTTAGGAACCACAATGGTTCAAATCAAACATACTAAGATATTAATTACTGAAAAAACCCAACTCATTTCATAAAATCTGAAAAAAAAACGTAACAGACAATGTTGCGTGCATCGGAGCGCATTATGCGAAATTGTAACAATATCATCGCATCATGTAAACGCAATGCATCAGGTGTTGCGATGCGCTCTCGCTAGCGCAACGGGCGCATCACGCATTATGCGCGCATTTTAAGACCAAGCCGATATATCACTGAATTGTTAGTGTTAAGTTGCTATATATATAAATTCTGCATGATATTAAAATTACCGATGTCTCACCGAGATAACCTATATCTCAAATATCGGTCCTTGACCAATATCCGATATTTTATCGCATTAACTGCATAGGTGTTAGGTGACATTTGAGTTTCGTTGCGTCGTTACGATCCATTAGTTCCTGCATTGTAACTTCATGATAACACCATGATAACTCCAATAGATTATCTGGATGGGGGTAGTTTCTTTGTGCCAAAAATCAGCTCATGGAAGCCAATAAGACCATGTTTTCAGCTAATTTTACTGCAACAAATGTAAGTAGGTTCTCAATGTCATGATTGCTTCCATTTGATCATTTGTTTCCATCTGCTGAACTCCCTTGTACGGTGGAGATTTCTTGCCAATTTGAAATAAAGGGTCTAAATCACCAAGTACTGAAATAGGAATCCTCTGGTGAAGAATAACCTCCATTAGGAGAATCTCAGTTTAAGATTGCATTGAAGGTCAAAGGGGTGTTGGAGAAGTATAAAATGGTAGTATATAGAGACACGGTCAGTTACTACTAGCATGACTTCATACCGTTTTCACTTCGACATTCTAGTAATAAAACCAATAGGGATGTCTCCCGAGATGATGGATGGGCTGAAGAAGACCCCTCAGAGCCAAAGTAGAGGATTTGTAGGCATTACAAAGCTATATTTGAGGATTTATGGGCTTCATCCAATGTATTCTTTGTTTACATGAGCCAAGCAATACTGGAAATAAGATCCAGTGGCCCTAGCCCCTAAATCATAGATCGAAACATCAACTTGCAGGAGAAATACCCAAACCTGCGAGTGATCTCTTGGCGTTTTTTTGTGACCCACGTTAGTGTTCTATCCCCAAATGGATTCTCAACTTGCTAATTGGCTCAAGTTCCAAGCAAATGCCCCTTTTTAGAGAGAAAACTGTCAGTAGTTCCACATTTAATAAGAAACTAGTGGTTTCCACCCGTGCTTCGCGACGGGGCAAACAGAACCCTTCCCTGATGAATACCACCCCGAAGATGGCACCGCAACCGATTGCTATTCCAGAACTGATCCCCCCTTTCAGGTCGTCAAACGCTGACTTCCATGGGTTGTCGCCGGAGCACAGCCGTAGCTCTACCCTTTCTCTCCAGTTTTGTCAAAGATGGTCGCTGTAATTCGGTACCTACAATAAGGCATGTGTTAGTGGTTTATGTATGAGGTTTTGTATGGAGCATTTTTGTTTGATGAAATGAGCTTTTTGTCCTTTGAAAACACATTTCAGTTATATATTTATCTAGATAAATAATTATAAGTATTGGATGTAGTCATGGTAACCTAGGAATTTTATCTCCTTATACAATACAGCCCATCAAAAAGCAAAGAACTTCAATAGATTTGAGGTCTATAGCTTTTAAAAATTATTCACAGAGCACATTTTTGGCCATAAAAATGTTTTTCACAGGGTACTCACTTGGTAGATGAACATAGCCGACTAAAAAATAAAACGAATAGAACCACCTAGAAGCCATAAAGCTGCACATAGCAGGCTGATTTCAACCTGATATTGGTTGCAATATGCTTGCCAAAAGTATAAGCCGGTTACTTGATCAATGTAGACTAAATAGAACAATCTCAATTTAAGAAAACTTTGATTAATAATGACTCAAATTTTGTCTGTTCGCCAATTCCAGAAAAACTGTGACGAATAATAACTTGCATTTTGTTGTTCGTGAAACAACAGTTTATAAGGACCTAGAAGTTTAATAAGATTAATGGGTGTTGTTATATGATAAATGAGAGATTTTGATCCACCTGCGACATCTTCCTAATAATATGATACATATGTAAGAACCCCTACCCGGGAAGTTCCCGGGTGATGACCTAGTACTATATATATAGATTTTGAAATTACTTTTTTTTATATATAAAATGGAGTAGCAGAGGATGAAAAATTAAAAGGCAAAACACAATCTAGGCTTATTTGAGTAATGTGGAACCATGTGACGATTATGCTGTTGATTGTTGTCCATGGATAAATAGGTGAGGTTTATGGGCGTATCTCTCGGTCGACCAGCACATAGTGTATTTCGTTCTAACTAAAGGCTGGAATCCAGTTGCATACAACGCGTACCTCAACTGCTGGTACAGCTCCCTCTGGTCTAAGGGTTGATATGTCTGCGTCATCCATCTCCTGTGACCTATTTTCAACAGAAATAAAAGAATATTAATCGAGTTTTTTGAGGATAAAAATTATATTAACTGCTGTTAATAGGTTTTCACATATGATTTGTACCCAAACCGACAATACAAAGGTTGTCTACGAAACTTTGTATACCTCATTAACAGTGGACACCACAATTAAATGAAACTTGCAAAAAACTTTTCATAAAAAACGTCATCCAAACAAAGTACACCAAAATATCAATCCCCTAACTAACAATATCTTTTGCATCTGGTTTTGACTTCTACCTACTCTCACCCAGTTGTTTATACTTTCTCACGTGTTCTAGTCTGCCAAAAGATAACTTTTGAACTATGCAAATTTTCAAACAAACAAATATTACATATCATAAACATTAAAAATTACTCATACCATCAGTGTTGACTACTACACTGCATTGTTGCCTGAATAATTGAAGTGAGTTTTTTTCTAGTAGTTTATGTATGTTATTGCATACTAAAGCAAACCTGAGATTCAAAAATTTTATAGAACTACATACCTAAAATGCCCACTGATCATGTATTAAACCAATCTACTTCGAGCCGTGGTATGACCCGTTACCCCTATTGGCAGATTTAGTTATCATTACCCTAACCGACCCGTACTGCCAGATTAATTTTCATAAATAAAAAATAATCAATCAAAGCCTAAAGCATATGCATACATTCTAAGTTAATTCATTTTACTACAAAACTATTCAAGGCACTTATTATAGGGGTGTTTGGATATAACCTTAAGTGATAGTATAACATGTTCGTCCATATCTCATTTCTTAATATCCCTAAAATTGAAACCATTAACTGTTTACGCCAAACATTCCCAAATCAAACTACAACACTCATCCACCAAAATTTATACAGGTTCAAAGCACCATATGTACGATCAAGAACTTAAATAACCCATAATAAGAGCACCCGTAGTGGGGCGTTTTTTTAAAAAAAATTGAAAAAAAACGCCCGGAAACGCCCCTCCCCCCATTACATCAAGCGTTTTTGGGCGTTATAATTTGGAATCTTGCATGCAGGCGTGTTTAATAAAACGCCGAAGGGATGAAATTGAACATGCAGGTGGCCAATGAGATTGGTCCAAGTAAGGGGCCTTTTCTTTCATTTTTTTTTTAATCTTCAACCCTTTGACCAGCCAATGACCTTTGTTTCTTTTTTTTTTTAATGATTGAATGGGGTTATTGGCATAATGCCCCACTACGCCACTTTTGCTATAATGCCCCAACGCTGACTAAGATGCCACGTGTCGGATAATGCCCCATGGTGGGGGCATTATAAGTTGTTACCACTACACATGGTCTAACACAATTAGCTAATAGCTACCGATGCGATACGTTAGCTAGTAGCATAAAATAACACGATTTAGATCTATGTTCGGCACAAAAAAATATCTAAAACAAAATGTTAATTTCTTGATTATTACATAGACCCGTTTGACCCCTTTGCAGTGAACTTTCAAGTAATCATTCTTAAGAATGTTCTCAACTTCTTTCTTTTGTTCTAACCAAATTTATGAGCATATTTTGTTCTAAAAACCCAATGTAATCATATTAGATTAAATTCTAATTAAAACCTATATGAAGTGTTTCTTACGAATTCATATTGTTGAAATCTCATGGCTGGTTAGATGTTTTAAAGTCCAATAACATCTTTGGTGATGACCATGGCTTAATCAGGAGGCGCTAGCAAAGCAATCAAAGTAGCATGAAGTTATGTCTATGTGCAGCCGTTGCATGTCATCGGGGACATTATCTTGAAGCTAAATCGGCTGTGGGATACGGTAACCAGTCGGAACCCTAGTTCCATGTCGCTAGGGATAATCTTGAAGCTAGAACGGCTGTGCGATACGGTAACCCGGTCGGAACCCTAGTTCCAGTTTCCGCCGCCGCAACCACCGGTCGACCTTGTACACCATCTGGACCATGGGAATGGAACCACCGTCGCTTATACCACCGAGCCGGCATCACTGACGGAACCCTCTTCCTCCGGCCAGCTAGTTGCAACAGTGTACGTGCCGGGTTCTAATGTCACCGTCGGCGCGACACCGTGTCTCCGTCGCAAGAATACAGGCCCCTACTCTCTCTTTACCGCATTCTCTCTTCCTTATACCAAGTAGATGGCTGAATCGTAATTAACATTCGGTTTTTGTCCAAAAATTTTACTGTTCCTAAGACTCTACGTTAATTGTTATATATAGAAATAGGGGGTCGAACCGCTAAATTCTATTACATTTTTTAAGGTTACAAATTAGCGGAAGAGCCTGAAGACACCCTAATATGTTCCAAGTCATTGCACTCCCATTTGAGAACCGGTTTAATCTCTTTTAGCCTTCATTCAACGAATCTCGTCTTCACTGTTCATCTCTTCCACATCAACAATGTATTGTGGAGAATACTTATGCCCACAACAACTGAAACATAGACCTCTAGGGTTCAGAGCTCTGTTAGGATTAAAAGTATGATGTTGGGTTATGGGTATTGATGACCAAGCCAGTCAGGTCTGTCTTCTTTTTCCATAACTGGTTCTTGGAAAACCGCTTGCACCCTTGAAATACATTTTTCTTTGGTACCTGATTTCTCTTCCTGGACAGGAGAAGTGATGGTGACATTACTATAGTGTAGTGTAGTGACAAGAGTTGGGATTTAAGGCTCACATTCAATTTTTTAATATCATTATATAGCCTCAAAGGAACATTCCAAAGGCCTGGAATTAGGGCAGAGAGGGTGTTACATACCCGTTATTGGGTGACACAGAACCTGACCCAAATCCAAGCCAAAACTGGACCCAGCTGCAGATTCAATTAATTCAGAAAAATAGCGCGAACAGCTTCACAAGCGGTTTTCTAGCAGTTAATTAACTTCTGTTTCTTTTGTGTTAAATAGGGCAGATTAGGTCATCTTTCTTTTTGTCGATGTTTATGTTTATCAATTTTACTAGGTAAAACCTTGTAATTGTTAGGGTATCGAATCAGAGTAGGCTCGAGTGGAAGCGGAACACACACACACACACTGGCAGAAAATAAAGAACACGAGAATTTACGTGGTTCGGTCAAGGTGACCTACGTCCACGGGTTGCAACTAGGGTTTCACTTTTATTAGATGCTCACAATTGTTTTCAGAATGACACATACTACAATTACATCATAGGTGTTTATAGAACAAGATTAGGGTTTCCTACTTGGTCAACAAGTTAACTAAGCATGCCTAATAACTAGGGCCGGCTAACCCTAATTAGGGCCGGCTACCCTAAAGCCTACGAACCCAACAGTAATCAGAGATCATGCCTATCTCGAATTTGGCTAATTGTTCTTAATTTCAGTATCTTGATTCTTGAAATTCCGTTTCGTATTAGAGGACTTTGAATTCTTCAATATACGCTTCAATGTCTCCTTTTTGATACAAGAATTTCAGAGCCTTGTGAGCATTACAAAATTCTGTTCCAGTGAATCGGGTCATGAGCTTGCTTCGAAATTGATAACAACATAGTTGAATGTAAACTAGTCAGGTAGTCATGTCCCAAAAGATATGGATTGCTTCACATTGTTATTATATATGTTTGTCGTTTTTCTTTTGATTTTCAACGGGTTCACATGTGAATCATTGGATAATTATGAACCTGCTGTCACCCGATCACTTTGATCATGGGGCTGAAGGACGTAACTGTCTCATATATTAACCATTCATCAAGATATGATCTAAGGGCCAAAAGGTGGTTCCTTTGGTTCTAATTATTTAATAGTTCTCATTCGGACCTTTGTCTCAACTCAAGATAGTGATTGTAACATGTAAGTAGTTCCTAAAACACTGATAATCTGATATATTAATCGTACAGATGAAAAAGGGAAATTTGATGAATTGATCGAGGACAAGGGTGTAAAGATATTGATAGATCCAAAAGCTCTTATGCATGTTATTGGTACCAAGATGGACTTTGTAGACGATAAGCTCCGGTAAGAAACTTGTTCTTTCGTTTATTTTGTTTTTTCACTTGGTGTATCTTTTGTGGACATATGGTAAATGGGTCGTGTTTGGGGGTGGGTGGGTCAAACCTAACACGAACCAGAAAATCGTGCCATACACATGAACCCAAACACAACACGAGCTTTTGCGGGTTGACACTAAGACTACCCGTTTAACCTTAAATTTCATTTTATTTTTACTTTTTTGCATATAAGTTCCAAGTTATAAATTTACAACCAAAAATAAAAATTTATATAAAATAATTACGTTTAAGCTATATAAACATGAATACTAATTTCTCTTTTATTTCTTAAATTTTGACCAAAACACTAACCATATTTAATTATGATATAAAACACATTCTTAAAAAGAGTAAAATGCCATTTACGTCCGAGGTTTGGCCACTTTTGTGACTTTTGTCCAAAGGTTTATTTTTCTGCATCTGGATGCCATTTTCATTGGGCTTGTTAACTCCATCCATTTTTCTCTGTTAAATGAGGGGCATTTCCGTCTTTTTAGACTTTTTTATTAGAATAAAAAAAAACTATAAGAAATGAAGATCCACCTCTGTTGACTTTCTCCCCACCCAAACCCTTTAATCATCACAAGAAATGTCTAAAGAGACGAAAATACCCATGACTTAATGTTAAAATATGGATGGAGTTAACGAGTCGGTTGAAAATGGCAAAATTTCAAACCTTTTGGATCCGTATGCAGAAAAAACAAACCTTTGGACGAAAGTCGCAAAAGTAGTCAAACCCCAGGGACGAAAATGGCATTTTACTATTTAAAAAAATATACAAATATAAATGGATTAAAGGGGTCAAGCCACGATCGTGCTGCGAGGGAAGCCTGTATACAACCTGTTTAGCTAAAGGTGGTTGTGGGTTCAACCTGAACCCATTCAGACTACATCCAATCCCGCGAATGTGGTGTTAGGTTCATGTCGTGTTAGAAATCCCCACCCCTACATGTAATTAATGAACATGAAAAGCTATGTTGATCATGGTTTAAAGATTACTTCTAAAAGTTTTGTATATGGTTGTAATTTGGTGCAGATCTGAATTTATATTTATTAACCCGAACTCAAAAGGACAGTGTGGCTGTGGGGAGTCTTTTATGACCACGAGTGGCACAGAAGCTGCAAAGGCCGGTGGCACTTCTTAATTGTATTTGCAACAAACTACACACCTTATAATCCCTGTATAGTTTGTGTCACAAACTGTAACATTCAAAAAAATAAGAATAATAAAAGGATATATTCAAACCTACCCGGTGTACTACTATTTTTTCGTGTTGTACGTGAAATGAAATCTCACTGTACATGACCACGCAAGCGATTTTGGAAGTAGATGACTTCTCGTTATGGTTAAGGTATTTTTCTTAGGCTTGTAACGTTTTGTAGACTTACCAACTGAAAGCCGTTAAATGGGTAAGTTTTGATCTGCACACGATTAACGTTCTATCTCTATGATTATTGTTTAAGAAATGACAGTGTTACACTGTGGTAGCATTTTGATTATATGGTAAAACTTACTGATTTTGTGAGTCAGTTGAAATTGTTCTATAGTGACACAAGTGACATCTACAATAACTTCTTTTCCTTTTTCTCTTTTAGTATATGTTTGTTTTTCTCACTTTTGCCATTCAATACTTAGTATTGTTACTTACAACCACTCAATATTGTAAAACTTTGTAATCAATTTCGTGTCTTATTTTTATGTACGTGTCGATGTAAATTCAAATTGATTTTGGGTTTCGACTTAAATTATTTTTTCGGAAATGGGTAGGCTCAGATATAATACATTTTTGTGTTTTTTTATGTACGTTTTTCGTTAGTCTACGTTTTGACATAATTTTTTTTTTAAAACAAGTCGGATAAAATATAATGCGTTTTCATTAGACGGTATACATTTGAATTAGTTTATGTTTCGTCGCCGCCGCAATGTGTTAGTACCATTCTTTAACTTAAAAAAAAAACATAATTCTCTTACGTACTTATTTTTATGTATGTGGCGGTATAAGTTCAAGTTGGTTAACGTTTCGATGTAAATTTTTTTCGCAAATAAGTCGGGTCAAATACAATACATTTTCGTGCTTATTTTTATGCACATTTTCAGATTGTCTACGTTTTGATGTAACTTTTGTTTGAAAACAAGTCGGGTAAAATATAATACGCTTCGAGTTACTTTAAATTTTGACACGCCGCAACGCGCGGGGAAATTTACGAGTTATGTAACAACCAAACAAATGCTAGTCAGTGTTACAAATTGATTTTATAAATTTATTTAAATAATATTTGTTTTTTCAAATTATCAAGATATTATATTTATCAGAAAGAGTATTGTGTTATAAATTTCAATATTTGTGTGGTTTTATTAAGAGCATTTTCTTAAATTATTTGCTATGATTTAGATTTACGCCAAACTGAAATATTATCTTGTTTCTTTGATTTTGATTCACAACGTTTCTAAAAGGATAAATTGCAAAAATTGGTAATAAATTTTATAAGAAACAACTTTATATAGAACATAGTTTTTGTAAGGGGCCGTTTGGCAACATCTGAATGATTAAGTGCTGAACCAGTAAGAGGTCTGAACCATTAAATGCTGAACTAGTAAGAGGTCTGAACCAGTAAGAGGTCTGAACCATTAAATGCTAAACCAGTAAGATGTCTGAACCATTAAGAGTCTTATCAAAAGCTAAACAAAGAGCCCCTAAGCAAACATGAAAAGGAAATAAATAAATAAATCATTCTTTTCTCTATCTTTAAAATGTAAAAAAAGAAAATGAACGGTAGAAATGCAATTCATCTCTTTTGAAATTTATATAAAAAAAAAAAAAAAAAAATTGTTTATAGAACAACTTACACATGGGCAAGTCATGTTATATTACTTACACGTAATCTACACGTGTAGGTAAACTTTTACAACTTAAAAAAACATATAAACATGATTAATGAGCAAGTAAGGTACTTTTTTTTTTCTTTTTTACCGAAAACAAATAAAACTTGTCAATATCCTGCTAACCAACGTAATAAGCTAAAACATAGCATGGGTTGGTCAAGGGGGTTAAAGGCGGAAAACAAACGGGGGATTCTAGATACCTCCCTCTTAAGGGCCTCAAGTGCGCGCCACTTTACTGTGTATAGTTACTTCAAAAATTTGGTGGTAACTGTTATAAATATTGTTAAAGCGTGCAATTACCGAATCTTTATGTGAGTTAATCGTATTAAGATGTAATCAACTCTTTTTAGATGAAATATTTTTGCATAATTTGGGCTTTATATAGATGTACAAGGTGAGTAGGAGTAAACATAACCCGAATCAGCCAATTCATGTAAAATTCCATAATAAAACGGAGTCGTAATATGTATGTATTATGCTACTCTTTTTCTTTCTCATATTTGAACAAAATTTACTATGACATGTTGTATTTTTCATTTGGAAATCTCTGTTTAAATATTCGAAGTCACACGAGGTGTTTATTGTAGAAAGTGGAAAAACTTAGGATGCGATATGTGTACATTAGTGAGTTTAGGGGTGTTGATAGATAGTACAAATCTAGCTCGTATTAAACATAAAAAAGATAACTCCGTGACATTAAGCTCACTCTCATGAAACCTATATCTTTGTTTTACTTTCAACCTCATCCTCATCCCGATAGCGAGACCACAATGCATCACGCGTTGAGTCTTGTTTCCGGTCCTTGTAAGTGGTCAAGAGTTTCTGTATTGCTTCCGAGAATCGTTTCATTTTCTGACCGTTGCTTGACGCTCGCTTATTTCCTGCGATGAAGCCTTGCTCGTTTTGATCAACCTTGCTCTTGTGTAGCCTCATGTATTTCATTTTGGGCTGTGTGTCAAGTGTGTAGTGGTGATAATGATTTGGTGCAATTTATAAGGGGTTTATGAAGGTGTAAAGACAAAAGGAAAGGACAAATAGAGATGGTTGGATGTAAATATGGTTGTATCTATCAATATTTTAACAAGTAACGTTACCTTAGGGGCAATTCATGCACCTTTTTGATAATCATCCAAAAATATACCAACGTGTGGTTGTCTGGTAGAGGATCAAATTGACACTACATATTTTGTTCTTATGTGTAGGGATGAAAAACGTACATCAACCCGACACCAAAACCCGAAACCTAAAATATTTTCGACGGGTATTTATGTATATGCGGTATGCTGTGACTAGTATTAGAAGTTATCGCGGGTGGGTTCTGGACGGGTGTGGTATTAGGGTGATCCGCCCCTCGACGCCTGATTACCCGAACCTGCTTGCTTGAATCGAAACCAAATATATTAATATATTGTATACTCTTAAAATATTGATTATAGATTTTTATGGTAAAGTTAGAACTTAAAATTATTAACATCCTAAGTGTAGATGGATATTTTTGTTAAATTCTTAGGTGAGTTAAAGATAGTGATTCAGGTAATGGGCATATAATGTATATGATCATAAGGGGCAAAAGTGAAAGTGTACTAATTTTAAAGTTATTTTACTAATTTCGTGAAAATAATGTTAAAAGCTGAGAACGGTTAATCATGCATGATGTGGTGGCGTTGATAGCTGAAAGACAAAAGGGTACATGCACTAATCGGTCTTTGTCCCGATTGCTGAGTGTTATGTGTCTTATGTCCAAGGGTTGATGCAAAACTACTATCGAGTCAGGGGTCTCACTGGAAGCAGTCTCTCTATTCCTACGAAGTAGAGGTAAGGTTGTCTACATCTTACCCTCCTTAGACCCTAGCCCTACCTTTGATTTGATATTGGTAGGATTTACTGAGTATGATGATGATGTAATGGGCATCCCGGCGGTTATCTTTTTACTATATACGACCACAAACGAGTATATATGTGATACTTGCAAACTCCATGGATAATGAGAAACCAATACCTGACGTGTATGAGGCTATATATGGCATTTTTATTGCCGTTAATTATTTATAAATTGCAAAATTAGATTCATTCTTATTTTATTTAAAAGACCCGATGTAACACCAAGACAAATATCACATATTAGACTTTGTTAGATTGTTAGAGAAAACATTTTAGGCCATGTAAGACTGGTAAGAGAAAACATTTGATAGAGTAGATGTGACACGGAAATTGTTATATTATTAGTGAAATTAATTTATTATATTTAACTTTTTTTTTTCTAAAAATATATCGACATTGAATACAACTTATATATGTTTGCAACAATGCATGTGTGTCGATACATTGTTTTGTTATATACAAATAATAAAATAACACAACAATGCATCTGCGTCTTATGCATTTTTACGGACAATATTTGAGTTAAATTTGTGGTTTGGTCTTTTTTCACCTTTATTACCTAATTTTCTAAAATTACAGCTATAGTCCTTAACTTTTCAATTTCCGTTTCCGGATAGTCCCTAAGCCTAACATCACTTAGTTTTTGGGGTTAAGGGGAGGGGGGTGGTTCACTAGTGATAGAAATTATCACTCACAAGCACCAATCAAGTTCCGCCATGTCATCGACCATTTTTCCATCACTCACAACCTTTTTTAGTGGGGGTGGTCATCACTCATCACCACACCCAACAATTTCCCCCCAACCAACAATTCCACTCACAAAAATAAATCATCACGCGTTGTACAAATAACGAAAATCGATTTCGTTGAACTCATCACGCGTTATACTTGTTGTCGGCGGTGGACATTAACGCGTTGAAGATTGTTCCCGTGATACTATCACGGACGAGCCCGGGTGCTCTAAGTGGAAGTGAAATAACCTAAATATCCTTACTTGTTAAATTAATAATTATAAAATTAAAAGAAATGTAATAATACTTAAAAATGATGTGGGACCCACCACCTACCCACCCCTTCTTTTTCCGGACCAACCCACCCACTTACCCTTCCTTCTTCTTCGATGATCATTTTCACCGGGAAAATTCCGATCGCCCACCACCTTCATCTCCGTCAAGGAGCGTTTGATTTCGAATCCACCACCAAAAACTCCGGCCACCACATCCTTTGGCCTCATCCACCTTCCACCGTCGACCCCCAACTTTAACTCCGACAAAAACCAAACAAGCTACGACAACCACCATTTGATTTTGAACCTGCAACTTTGATCGCGAACCAGCCACTTTGTTCTCAAACGTGCAACCACCGTTTCTTTGTTCTCTATTTCGAACCTGCAACTTTGATTTCGAACGGAATGTTGTCGGAATTCACCTCCATCGAACCTGCAACTTTGATTCTGAACAAGTTTTGTTTTTCCGACGATGGGGGCGGAGGCGTTATGGTGGTGGTGATGTGGTGGTGTTATGGTGGTGGAATGATGATTGTATGGTGGTGTGGAGGTGTTTATGGTGGTGGTGGTGGTTGAATTGTGTGAACTTATGTTGCATGTTGCAGATAAGGGAAAAAGAAGAAAATGGGAATGGGGGTGGGGGTGGGGGTGGGGGTGGGGTAGGGTAGGGTAGGAAAAAGGTGGGTCATTGATTTATTGTTTTTTTATTTTTAATGGTAAGGGTGTTTTTGTAATTTCACAACCACTTAACACCAAAAACTAACTGATGTTAAGTTTAGCGACTATCCGGGAACGAAAATTGAAAAGTTGAAGACTATAAAGGTGAAAAAAGACCAAACCACAGGGACTATCCCGATATTTAACTCATAATATTTTGACAAAACTTAACAAAATACTCTAGAAACACATCCATTAATCCCAGAAATCATTCAGTTGATATTGGGTCAAAATATAAGTCAGATAAAAAAAACAATAAACAATGACAAATAATATGAAACGATTTAGACCATGTTTGGGATTCCATTTAGAATCTCCTTATTAATTTATTGACTTTCTAAAAAGTTAATAAGGAGAAATGATCTTTAGATAACTCAAAAGGACTTTTATATATGACTCTTTTAATATAAGGGGAATAAGTCATTTTGAGAAACCAGGGATTCCTGACTTTTTGAAACTCCTTATAACTTTTGAGATTATTATTAAAAAAATACCTCCATCATTTGCCTAAAAGTGCTCCTCACCCAAACAACTCCTAATGACTTTTGGTCATTTTACATAAATAAGTTAAGTCAAACACCTTTTAAAAAACAGTTTATTGACTTATTGGTTTTCCCTACCATACACGTTAATCCAAACACTTTTTTTTAAACTACTTTTAAATAAGGTATAAGCAATAAGTTCTTTCAACAAAAAGTTTTTTTAAGTTAAATAAGCAATCCCAAACACTCCCTTATTCTATGATTAGCAAAGAAAATACCACGTGGTTTGGATTAATTCTTGAAACTGGTATGTCGTACGTGCTCTCTTAATTTGTGTATTGAAGTTGTTTGATAAAGTAAGATTTTGAACTTTATATAACTTAGTGGATCCCAATAGGGCTGTAAACGAACCGAACGTTCAGCGAACAGTTCGTGAACCGTTCGGCGGGAAGTTCGTTTATGTTCGTTCGATAAGCTTAACGAACGAACGCGAACAAAAAATTTCGTTCGATAAGCTTAACGAACGAACACGAACAAAGGTCTCGTTCGTTCGACTGCGTTCGTGAACGTTCGGTAATATGTTCGTTTATGTTCGTTCGTGTTCGTTTGTTTATGTCCGTTCGTGTTCGTTTTTTTATGTTTATTTTTCTAAAAGTTTTTTATGTTTTATTAATTTTTTACTTTCCCCATATGTATTATTTCCCTCTCTCTGGCCCTCTCCCTCTTTTGATATCACGCTCCTTCATTCAGCTTATCTCCAATCGATTGAACCCAATATTATCCATCCCTTCAATCTTTAAATGGTTATATTTAACTACTTTCGTTGTGTACAATGTTTAAGATTAACGGTGTCTTTTTTAATTTTCAAAATTAAAGTTCATTTGTGTTCGTTTGTGTTCGTGGTTAATGTTCATGAACTGTTCGTGAACAACCAAAATTCCTTAACGAACGAACACGAACACAAACTTCTGTTCGTCATGTGTTCGCGAACAGTTCACGAACATTCAAATTTCCTTAACGAACGAACACGAACATAGCCTTGTTCGTGTTCGTTCGGTTCGTTTACAGCCCTAGATCCCAATAAATACTATTAACTTAGGCCATCTCTGAAAATCCAAAAAAACTTTTTGGTCCTGTGCAAGATAAAAAATTTGGGTCATATTTGCGAATCTTCATATAATATAAACTCATCGAACATTCAATCAGATATATAAAAACTAAAAAACCCATAATACAACCATAATTGTTAATGAAATAGATAAAACAAATTAACAAAAATAGTGTAGCAAAAATGATCAAAGTAAACCTACTTACTAAGCGAATAGTGTGGTTCTCCTGGCATTTTTTGAAGCAAAGCTCCCGATCAACTATTTGTAGTCAATAGTATCTAATATTTCACTTTCAATAGATATCGTCGCCAACCTGTTTAGCTTTTTCTTGTGACATTGTAGAACGTAAATAGGTCTTCAACAACTTCAACTTTGAGAAACTTCTTTCTGCCGATGCCACAGTTACCGGAATTGTCAACAACACTTTATATGCATTTATAACATTAGGATATGTAGTATTGCGTTGGAAGATATTGTCTAAAACACCAAAAGGGGTGTCAACGTGGCTCGGTAAAAATGCATCAATCAACTTCAACTCCGTATACAATTCCTTAGCATCAATATCAGACTCTCCTTCATACTTTAATGCATCTTGAAGGCGATAACAACATGCCTAAGCTTTGCTTCATCAAGAGTCTTCAACTTTTTAGTGAAAAAATAGTTTGATCAACAATACATAAAAATAATTTACTCTAAAATCCTCCTCGGGTGAAATTGTTACTTCTTCTACACTTGACGATTCATCAAATTGTTTTTTCTTATATATCACACGTTTTTTTTACAGAATTCCGCATTGGCATCTATTTCATTTGCAATTTCTCTAGTTTTATCAAACGCCTTAAAGAACCCCACTTCTCTATAATTCTTAAAGAATTTAATCAATTTGTCCACTTCGTCAATAACAACATCAAGACCAACATCTTTTGATTGTAATCGTTCGCTCACCACATTCACCTTTAATAATAATTCAAACCAAATGACAATTTGTGCCACAAATTCAAAAATCACCAAGTTCATACTCTTCTAGTGATTTAGCTTCACTTATGATTTTAACATCTTTATCCATCTCCCTAACTTCTCGCAAAGCTTTTCTTACATCTCCAAGTTGAGTTCTTATAGGCTTAATACTATCTATGCGACTTTCCCAACGAGTTGTAGACAATGATTTAAGAGTTAACCCTTTAACATTGTATTTCAAAATTTGCCACCTATTAATAGAATGGGCAAAGATAGTATATAACTGTTTTTTTGTTCCAAAAAAATCTTTAGACAGTAATTGTGTTAGCCATGTCACATAATGCTAGGGATTAGACTATGACAACCACAGGCACTATAGAAAGCTCTAGAATTTTTTTTTTTTTCTAAAAATCTAGTTTGAACTCCTTTGTTTTTTCCTCTCATGTTTTCCTCATTATCGTAGCCTTGACAACGCATATCACCAATATCAAGACCTAGAGACTCTAGTTCCTTACATGTAACTTCAAAAAGTCCTAAGCTCGTGGTATTATCAACAACCAAAAAACCTAAAAACGATTCCTCAATTGTCACAAAACTAGAGTTAAAATTCACATACCTCACGATTATGGACATTTCCTCTTGGTGACTTGTATCAGACGTGCAATTGAGGATGATGGAATAATACTTTGCTTGCTTAACTTTTTTGATGATTTCGGTTCTAACTTGATCCGCTAATAATTGTATACACTCATTTAGAATATTGTGGCCAAGAAAGTGTACATGGCACTTTCATTCAAAATACGTCGCACATGTTCTTTCATAATCGGGCCAAACTCTTCCAACATCTCAACCAATCCCAAAAAGTTTCCATTGCCTTTTTTATACAACTTCTTATTTGACTCATGAAATGCTAACCCATGTTTTGCAAGAAATTTCACAAGTGCTACAATCCTTAAAATGACTTATTTCCAATAATCTTTTTCTTTTGTGAGTTGCTCATACGATACTTTGTCAATTGTTTCTTTGCAATTCAACCTTTGGCACAATTCAAACCATTCATTCATATTCTTCAAATGTTCCAAGCTAACTTCATGTTCTTTAAGTCTACCACTAGCATGTCTCCAATCGGTATAGCCTTCATCATCCAACCCACCTTTCGGATGCCCCGTTCTAAAAACTTTACAATAAAAACAATAAATTTTGACAAGTTTTTTCGAATACACTAGCCATTCTCTATCACACGTCTCCCTATTTGATAGAATTCTAGTGTACATGGTATTAGAAAAATGTCTTCCAAATTTATCCAAGGGGCCCTTAACAACATCCATATCCCTTTTTGGACCTTCGGTAACCAATTCTGTGACACTTCGGGTTCTCCTGCACATTTCTTTTATGTTGTAACATTGGGGATTTAATAAACAAGAATTAAATCGATAATTAACGGATTGATTATATGTTAGTTATGGGAAAATGTGTAAACCAAAAATTATAATATAATTATTTAAGTTAATATATGTGCAAACGTATATGTATGAAGGAGAATCGAAACCTCTCGGTTCCGACTCGAGACCTCTCAGTTTCGAGTCGGGATTTCCTTGGCCCCGTACACCCCCACTAGACTCGCACACCCCTCTCGACTTACCTTAGGCCACCGCACACTCCATGCGGGGTATGGAGAACCAACTTGAACTCGAGGACGACGGCCTACACTATTTCATGAAACGTATTTGGGTTCCGTCATACGGAAACCTCCGAGAGCTTGTGATGGACGAAGCACACAAGTCTCGCTACTCGATACATCCCGGTTCTGACAAGATGTATCACGATCTCAAGACTTTGTATTGGTGGCCTAACATGAAAGTTATTATTGCTAAGTACGTTAGCAAATGCTTAACTTGTGCTAGAGTCAAGATCGAATACCAAAAGCCGTCGGGCTTACTGCAACAACCAGAGTTGCTAACCTGAAAATGGGAACAAATTTCCATGGACTTCGTTACTGGCTTGCCGAAGTCGCAAAGTGATGTGCACAAAATGCAACATATAAATTACATCAATTGTGGCATAAAACTAACCCTTTTTTAGTACTAATGTTGGAAAAAAGCGTGTTTTTGTCTTCCTTTTGTATTTTCAGGATTAAATGAGCTCAAATGAACAAAAGAAGCAAAAAGGCAGCTAAATCTAACATAAATACAAGAAAAGGGACAAACGTGACATGCCCGACCCCCCGACAGCATCTTCCCAAGCAAAAACAAGAGAACAGAAGACTGAACACGCCCCGTGCTCACTGAGCACAGGGGCGTGCCCAAGTGTCAGCAGAAAAGACAAAGTTGTAGAAGCTTCTATCACCCACCACGGGGGCGTGCCCAGCGGACATGGGGCCGTGGTCAACTCTAAGATTTGCAGAATCTAGGGAAATCTTGATAGTACAGATACGCTTCTGCACACGGGGTCGTGCTCAGCGGACACGGGGGCGTGGTCAATGATGTGTGCAAAATTATACACATTATTTATATCAATTATCCTCAACTTAATACAATTTTTATAACAAATCCATTTGGTTTGATACTTAATTATTCTTAACATGGATTTGCAGGTTTGAACGATGAATTGGTCCAAACAAACGAAAAATGCCGACAAAACATGCACAATTCAGAATCCAAACAAAACTGGAATGAAGCACCAGGTCCGATAAGGGAATGAAGTAACAAGGTCTGAAAAAGAAGTGTTGAGTGAACAAAAGAAAAACGAAGAAGAAAAGAGCACGGGTTAAAAGCCAAGACAAGACAAGAAAATAAAAAGAATTAAAAGATCCTGACAAACCTTATGGGTTGTAAACAACCCTTACAGCCCATAAAGACAGCCAGACAAAGTCTTTAATGAATCGACACAAGAATCAGAGTAGGCCTGACACCTATGGAGCATAGACTAGATCCTTACGAGTCATAAAGAACACTTACGACCCATAAAAGTCTGTCGGTGGACAAAAAGTCTTTGTCGGTGCCAACAACTCCCGAAAAACCCGGACTCAAGATGACGAAATCTGAATAAAATAACCTTTACGGGGGCGTAACTAATACTTACGACCCATAAAGGTTGTCGGTGGCAGGCAAATCTCCTTAAAATCCGGGAAAAAGTCAAGATCTCTGAAAAAGTAACCTTTATGGGTTGTAAAAAATACTTACGACCCGTAAAGGATCCCAGATGTTTGCCTATAAATAGCAGCCCCGGATTTCAGCAAAGACCACCGAAAAATCTCATTTCTTTTCTTACTTTTCTGCACATTTTCACTTAATAAGTCATTAGGGATGTCTTAAGAGTCTTGAGGATAACCTAACACTCCTCGGGAGTTCCGAAACACTTCCCGAACGATGTACGAGTCTTATGACCCAGCTTTGTAAGTTTACTTTCATTATGTTGTCATGTTAATTAGTATGTTAGGCTAATTAAATATTAGTTTCAACGCTTAGGTTCTGTTTTGTACCTTTGATTCGAATATTGTGAAATAATTATGTGATTTTATTGTTGAACGGTTTCGTTTGTATAATTTCTCGAACTTTAAATCTGAGACTTTGTCAATGATTCAAATTAGTTTGTTAATGAACTTGATCATTTTGTTAATACACTAATGACGTTCTTCAAGATAAAAATGTGTCTATAATTTTAATCTTGATACCAGAGGAACAATTAACGGTTTTGTGTTTGTCTATGAATTCAATTTCGTTAAAGAAATTATACAATATGTTTTAGTATTCCGAACAGCGTGAATAGTAAATCATAATTAATACTTTCATCACATGCAACTCGCACATTAAGATCCGAACGGCGTGAGCTTAAAGTAGCGAGTTGGCTCTAATCAACGAACTGCTATTGGTTAGACATAGATGGAGGGAATGTCCGAACGGCGTGACGTTTAGTATTGACGTAAACCTTTTGATAAAAAAGAATCATGCACCATAATTATTAATGATCATAAATCGAATCAAAATACGAAACATCCTATGTGTTGAAACTATTTTACTAAATCTAATTTCCTTACATTTATCGCTTTATTTCTTACTCTATCGTCAATTAGTTATGTTGTTCAATTATTTATATTGCTGCTAATTAGTTTGCACTTACTTAATTTCTAGTTAATTAATCAACCCCCCCTCCTGTTACGAATACTTGTTCTAAATCGTTCTTGGCTATAAGATTGTTAATCCGCATTCCCTGTGGACACGAACCTTACTTCCACTCATACTATCCATATTAGTGTGTAATGTAGTGAGTTCACAATTATAAATTTATTTGCTGGATTCGACAACCATCAGTCAACTAATGCAGACAAACTGCAATTAATGAAGAAAGAGAAGGAGGATGGACACGGGGCCGTGCCCGAGCTGCTGTTTAGGCTATAAATAGGGGTGCTTGGCTCATTTGCAAACCATCCCTTGGCACACCACCTCTCTCACACTTCACCCACCACCCACCACCATCACAACACCATCATCCACCACCATCATCCATCATAGAGTGTGTGAGTCATCTCGGGATCCAAGATTGATCGTAAGAGTTCTTAACAATCAAAGGCCATGTTTCCCTAAGTCTCTTACATCACTTGGTGAAGACAAGTGTTTAATGTAATACTTTTTATTTTTAATCTTTTCGCACTTTTTATTTGGTTATGTATTAATGACTTTAATAACTAGTTTCTTATGTTGAAGGTGATTCTTCCTTATCGTTTGTCCGTGGTGTCTTGGCATTATTTTACTGTCTATATAAAATAAAAAATTTTCACCATTCATATCTCCACGGTCTATATGGAGATATGTTGGCTACCTGGTCGGGGGTTAAGGGAACGGTTTGGTAAGAGTCTTGCCATTGTTCAGTGTATAGATCCTGCAAAGGACCTGGGTCAAATTTAGTAGGACCTCCTTCAATACCCACCGGTATTGGATGGCGGGGGTCCAAACTCTTTGATCCCCTCATAAGTAAGCTACTATTAAAACTTTAACCCGGCTACTTAGGACTGTATCCCTGCTGACTCAGACTACTTAGCCGAGGGTAACGTCACCTTCAAAAGAGGGGCCTACCACATTATGCATTAATAACTTAATTAATTATCTTTCAATAATCCGACCCTTTAGGATTGTATCCTTGCTGACTCAAACTACTGGGTTGAGGGTAATGTCACCTTCAAAAGAGGGGCATACTGACAATAACTAAGACAATCTCTTAAAAAGTGCAAAAGTGCGGAAATAATCAAAGGTTACACTACACACGAGTCGAATCCAAGTGATTCATCTTGTCTATCTGTTTTTACTTTTATTTTATTTTTCAGCATTTTAGTTAGTTTTATTTTTTGTAGTTAAAAACTTTTTTCTAACTTTTTATTTGATTAGACGTTGAGGATAAATCAGTACTAAAAGCTCTTGTGTCCTTGGACGACCTCGGTATCTTACCAACACTATACTACGTCCACGATGGGTGCACTTGCTCATATGTGTGTTTAGTGTTAGTAAATATCGTGTTTTATAAATTTAAAACTTGGCTAAAAAGTGTAAAAGGGCTTAAAATATATAAAAACCTATAACACACGAAACACGCATCACAAAGCGGAAACGATACCATTTGGGTGATCGTAGACCGTTTAACCAAGTCTGCTCACTTCCTCGCGATCAAAGAAACCGATAAGTTTTCGAAACTTGCAGCCATCTACTTGAAAGAAGTAGTTGCCAGGCACAGAGTGCCAACATCCATTATCTCTGATCGTGATCCACGTTTCACCTCTGAATTGTGGCAAGCACAAATCCTTTAGCTCACAGTTAGATATGAGCATCGCTTATTGCCTGCAGATGGATGGTCAGATTGAACGTACTATCCAAACACTCGAAGACATGCTGAGAGCATGTGTTATCGACTTTGGAAACGGGTGGGAACGACACCTGCCTCTGGTAGAATTCTCTTATAACAACAGCTACCACACTAGCATTCAGGCAACACCATTTAAGACATTGTACGGTGGTAAATGTCGGTCACCTTTGTGTTGGGCGAAAGTTGGCGAAAGCCAAATTACCGGCCCAGAGCTTGTACTTGACACTACGGATAAGATTGCCTAGATCAGACAACGAATGGCGGCAGCTCGTGACCGTCAGAAAATCTATGCTGATAGGCGTAGGAAACCTCTAGAATTCCAGGTCAGGGACCGGGTTCTACTAAAAGTTTCACCTTGGAAAGGTGTGGTACGTTTTGGAAAAAGGGGCAAGTTTATTACATGTGTTTGTGCGTTTAATAATCATACATGTTACAACCCAAAAGAGACTTAAAGCGGAAAAAGGGTTCAAGTATACTCACATTTTGCGTAGGTAATTTCCACAAAAGTATGAGTTGATTTCGGAAGGATGGAATTCACTAAGTTATCCTAGAACGATAAAAAAAGGTGTGTGAGTTTATGGAAGTTTGATGATGAAACGTATTCGAGAGTTTAAATAAGAAACTACGTAAAATACATCTTGTTTAGATACTCATTTGGACACCATTTTTGTTAGTATTCTTCATGAGTGTTACACTTATTGGAAGCCCAAGATGAGGAGTCTAAAACTAAGATAAGTCTCACCTTACCACGACATTTAACCATGTGTTGGTTAACATCATGGCTTGGTTTTGTATATTATAAATGGTCCGGATGGTCATGAATACTAGTACAAGAATGTAAATAACTCATCCAATGCACCAAGCAACCAAGTGTTTTAACTAGACGAGTGCATTCCAAACATGGTTGTGGTTTGGAGACTTGGTGTGGTTTGTTCACTTTGTTTACTTGAAAGTTGTTTGGTGAATTCGATAGTATAGAAAGTAAGCTAAATGACTATCATTTCTGGAACAAACATCAATCTAAACCTATCCCACAAAGGGATTTGTTGGCAACTTGAAGATGTCCCAAAAGATGAAGTGGGATGAACATTGTTTGAAAAGTTTAAACAAGATAAGATAATAAACCTAACTTCGGACCTCAAAATGGTGATGTACTAACGTGGTTTACCTTGGTAAAATTGTGGTAACACTCCTAGATGCTGTCCAAGTAGGAGGAAAGCAAGAAACACGAAGAAAAAAATAGGAAGAAGGTCCAAAACTCACTATTTTGGACTTGATGTTTTATGCTTGAAAATGGAGATTTCTTGAGGATTTAAGAGGATTGGAAAGTGATTTGAGAGTGTGTAAAGGGGTTAGGAGGTATGGAGGAGGTATTAGGGTTTATTGTTTAATGAGGTTAGTTGGGAGTTAGGGTGGTTGGAAGTGAGTTAAAACACCAAAATTTAAGCGAGCTGTCCACTTTCTGCCGGCCCAAACCCCCTTGCGAACCGTAAGGAATCCCATAGATTAAAAAAAATCATTTTTAACCTTTGAACTTGTATAGCTTGTTATTTAGGGCCTTTAACTAAATGATAAACATGATTTTAGGGTTCCAAGATGTAATTTGGGCATGTTATAAGTGTGACAGAAGTATAATTATAATCCGAACATGGTATAAACATAATGTATGTCTCAGTTTTGTATAAGAATGCGCGTATTCGTGATTGATTACATATTGTGCAAGTATGTTAAACAAGATTGATGTAAAATATGATTTTTATTATGATCAAAGTCTTGGCTTTACAAATGATGATTGGCTAAAAAAATAATAAAAAAGGTGTTTCACTCTCTCTGACGCCCGGGTAACACCCCTTGGGGATTGTTGGTGCACTACATCTACTGATTCCGTCTTGTATCGAGTCATAGTCTTAGATTGTTAGATCTGGGCGCGTAATAAGAGAAATAGTGAGATTGTATAGTTTTAGGCTTGCTGGATCGCTTTTTTGGTTAGTAATGGGCTGAACCGCTCGAACGGTAAATAGGCTGGTCCGCTCGAGTGGCAAACTAGCTGGACCGCTCGAGCGTCAATCATCCTGGACCACTTTTATGGACATGCCATATGAGAGGGCCAGAAATCCTATAAATACCGTATGAGCGATCCCAGTTGAAAGGTTGGATAGAAATCGTACCGAAACTCTGCCGGTGCGAGATTTGAGCTGTAAACGTTTGAAATCAATAAACAAGTAGTTAAAAGTGATTTGCCTGCTGTTTCTACCTTAGTTTCTTGTTATTCCGCACCTGAAACCAAGGAGAAAGCCTCTGAACGACTTGTTCGGGTCAACACTCGATCCTACAATTGGTATCAGAGCTCAGGAAGAGGTTCTCTGCAGAAATTAGCCGGATTTCGTCACTTTTTCTTACTTCTACACCTTCTTCATCACGTCAGACCAAGATTTCACGGTCCGTTTTGGCTGATTTTTGAGTATGTTGTGCGAAATGTGTTGATTAAAAACCCTACCAAGTTTCAGCTCGAAATTCTAAGCCGTTTGGGAGATATCGAGGTTTTTCGGTTCGAAATCGCGAAGTTATCAGGCCTGAATCGCTCCAAATTACCCCTGGATCGCTTATTGGACCATCTTGGATCGCTCATAAGTTGGATCGCTCGAAAACTTGGCTGGATCGTTCGAAAAACTGGTTGGATCGCTCAAAAATAATGTTCTGGATCGCTCATGTGACATCTTTGGACCGCTCGAGTGACATTTGTGGATCGCTCGACTGACACATACGAATCGCTCTTCTGGACCGCTCAACTGGACTCGCTCGAACGACTGATTTAGGACCGCTCGTCCGAACAGTCTGGTCCGCTCGAAACAAACTGTTTGGTCCGCTCGAATAGTTTATTTTGGTCCACTCGATTGAAATAGCTGGCCCGCTCGAATTTACTTGTTGGTCCATTTTTGTCAATTCCATTGGATCGCTTATTTGGCAGTTTGAAAAACCGAGTTAAGAAATCATGGGTTTCAATGTGTTTAATATGACTCAGGAAAAAATGGATAAAATAAGGGAATTAGAGAGAGAATTTGATTCGTTTTCAATGTTTCCAGGAGAAAGTACAAAGAGTGTTATTAAGAGATACAAACATCTTGTTAGTTCAATGTCTGATTTAGATATTACAAAAGAACCAGAAGAGTGGGTTGAAAAATTTATTAGTGCTTTACCGAAAGAAGAATGGGAAGATTATGTCTTGAGCTTGAAAAGTTCTAGAGAATTTTCTCAACTGACAATTACTCCACTCATTAAAAGGATTGAAGAACAGATGGTGATCAAGGATGAGAAAAGGAAAGAAAAAGCTGTAAAAGTCAAAGAATCTGTAAAGAATGAATTGTCAAGGTCTGCATCAGTATGCTCAAATTGTCACAACTTCAAGACAGTCAATGCCAAACTTGTGAAGGATGCAGAAAGTTTAGCATTGGAGATCAAGAAGTTGAACAATAAGGAGAAAGCCTCTGAACGACTTGTTCGGGTCAACACTCGATCCTACAGGGATGGTGTATCACACCTCCGAATGCTGAGGTGGATGTGTGCGTGGGCGCGTAACACTGAGTCTAAACATGTTTAACTATGGAGAGGTATCATCCTGTTAACAAAACGATGTTAGATTCGCCAAATATATCACAAATACTTATTTAGTAATTTACCCTATAGTAATTTACAAATTTTTATCCTCTCACAAAAACACTATTCCTTTTTTATTTTTTACGTTTACTTTTTGTTCGATTTAACAGTCCCGCTGCAAAGTTGATAGATCCTAGTTTAAAAAAATATTAGATAATGTGTAACACCCCGAAAATATAAAACAGTATATCATAATTATGAAGCATAAATAAATGGGGGTCTACTAACTAGTAATTCTAACCTAGTTAGTTAACTAGTCTAAAAAAATAGCTTATAAGGTGATTAAAAGTTACCAAACTATATGTGGAACAAAATGGAGGGACCCTAGTTGTTAAAATCTGAAACTTAATTAGAATTAAACCAAACACTCCAAAATTTGAAGTGTTGGTCGACCAGGAAGGAGCAGGGGGCGACATCCCCATTCCAAAAACCCTAACTTCACAAAACAATCAAATTGAAGGCCTAAATCTGGTCCAAACGAAAATCCGAGCATAGAATCGTGACCCTCATCACAAGAGGATCTCAAGGTATGTAAAATTTAAGAATTTCTCTCATATTTGAAATTAGGGATGCATGTGCATGTTATGATGATTGAGGAATAACTATAGTGTCTAAGGACAAACCCTGGATCGATAGAAGTTGAAATCATAAGAAATTTTAGGTGAATCCATAATCACCTTGGTAGGTGATTAGTGGGTCATGTGTATTTGGATGAACACTAGAAAGTAGATTGTTAACCTAGTGTAATTTAGCAATCTGGAAGTGATTTCAGCAATTAGAAGCTAATATACATATAAATTGGTTGAATTATATGAAAATAGGGTTAAATGATAAACTAGAGATGTGAAGTTTAATCATGTAAAAATATGCCTATGAAGTGTTTGTTGAAATGCCTCTATGAAGGCTTAAAAACTGAAATTTCGAGTTAAACACATAATCATGATGTTCGGTGTATTATGCGAATTATGATTCGAAGAGAGTTCTAAACATGTCTTGCATTGAACTCTATAGGACAAGATACCGGAACGTCGAGTGGACAAGCCGGTGGTGACTCACGGTTGAAGGGCGTGCGCTAAGGTATGTAACTTCACCCGTTACATTAAGTAAATTTGAATCATCATAATATGCATAGTTGAATTTTGGAATAAAGGTTGCTATGAATTTAGGCGATGATATCGTTATATTGAATAATTGGTCAAAACTTGGCTAGAACTCGTTGGTAGTCGTCAAGAGGAAGAAATTCCGTAGACGAGCCAAACGGGTCGGTTAAACAAGTAAGGCATGGTAAATGCTCCGGAATGTGATAGATTGAATTGTTGATATTGGATATTGTATAACATATTAGAATTTCGAGATTTAACGTATTGGCATCCTAGAAAACTAAAATCCGAGAGTTTGGGTTTTGGTGTAATAACCAAACCAAACAAAAACATAAATTTCCAGGTGCTACCGTAATTTACGGTGGTACCGTAAATTACGGTAGAGGTCAGGGATTTACGGTGGTTCACTACTGTGTTACGGTGGCCCCAAAAATTTCCAGGACTCACCGTAACTTACGGTGACACCGTAAGTTACGGTGGAACCAGAAAACAAAACTTTTATTTCGTTTTCTCCATTATTTGATGTTGGACCTCATGTTTATGTGTTGTACAAAATGTCAAAACTAATATTTTAACGGTTTTGATTCTAGGTGTTTAGATGGATCGTACGGATGGTGGTCAAGCGATGTCGAAGAACCGAACACGATTGGTTGAAGCTTCCGCTATGTTTTAAACTTATTAAATAGTGGTTTTTGGGTTGTAAACAAATCCTCTAACGACTTCGTACGTTCTACCTTAGTCATTAATTGACTAAGGCGTATAATACTTATGAAACTTATGTTAAACTATCATCTTTTGGTATAAATTAGTAATTAATTCTAGTATAAATTTAAGGGTGTTACATAATGTTAGGGTTAAGATCAAATAAAAAGTTTATTTTGCTTAAGTAGGATGAGAAGAAATCTTAACCATTCATTTTTCAAATCAATGGTTAAGATGAAAGTTAGGAGAAAGGAAGAGTGCAAGGGTATTTTGGGAAAATCCTATTTATGGGCCTTAAGGAAAGAGATGATGCCCACGACAGCACTACTCTTGTCGCCACGAATGATGAGAGGTTCACTGCTTGCACGAGAGATGCGGACAATTTTCTCTTTGCAGAGTATTTCCGCTCGATGATGGGATAAACAATCCATCCCAATGACGACGTCGAAGCTACCAAGAACGATGGGGATAAGATCGATAGAGAAGATCTGACCGGCAAGGCGAGATTACAACCCTTAACTACGTGTGTGGCCTCAAGATGTTTACCGTTTGCTAGCTCTACAACATGCTTGGTGTTTAAGGGAATTGGGGTATGCTTAAGAATCTGACTAACTTTTAAGGACACGTAACTAGTGTCGGCACCCAAATCGAATAAAACAGAAACAAAGAAATCGTCCAGTAGGAACTTACCCGTCACAACGTTGGGATCGTTCCTCGCATCACCTTGACTAATCACAAAAGCACGTCCCCTGGCACCATTGCCATCATTGTTATCCCTGTTGTTTCCATTCCCCTGGTTGTTGTTGTTGTTCTGATTCTGGTTCAGCTGGGGGCAGCTCTTTTGAAGTGGCCCTCAATACCACACTGAAAACATCCTTTATTGTTACCCCTCTGCTGCTGCTGTTGGGGCTGGTTCTGTGAAGTCTGTTGCTGTCGCCTCATATTTGCAGGATAAGGACTCCTACAATCTTTGGTTGCATGACCTGGTTTGTTACATCTCTGACAGTTGCCCTTGCTACACGGCCCCTGTGGTGCAAGTTACATCGATTGCACTTAGGGTGGCTTCCCCTGTACCCACCCTGACCTTGATTACCAAAGGATTGTTGACTAGGGCTCTTGTAGTCGTCAGTCCTTCGCTGCTGAGACTGAGACGGAATAGAAGTTGAACACTTGCTTGAATTTCCATCCCATTTGCGTTTGTTGTCGCTAGGAGCATCAGAAGTAGTGGTAGCACTAATACGCTTTGGCAGTCTGATGTGCGTTAGGTGTAATATAATTTAGGTATATATTTTAAGCCCTTTTTACACTTTTTACCCAAGTTTTAAATTTATAAAACACGATATTTACTAACACTAAACACACATATGGGCAAGTGCACCCATCGTGGACGTAGTATAGTGTTGGTAAGATACCGAGGTCGTCCAAGGACACAAGAGCTTTTAGTACCGGTTTATCCTCAATGTCTAATCAATCAAAATGTTAGAAAAAGGTTTTTAAACTAAGAAAATAAAACTAACTAAAACGCTGAAAAATAAAATAAAAATAAAACAGATAGACAAGATGAATCACTTGGATCCGACTTGTGTGTAGTGTAACCTTTGATTATTTTTGCACTTTTGCACTTGTTTAAGAGATTATCTTAGTTATTGTAGTAGGCCCCTCTTTTGAAGGCGACGTTACCCTCAACCCAGTAGTTTGAGTCAGCAAGGATACAATCCTAAATGGTTGGATTATTGAAAGATAATTAATTAAGTTATTAATGCATAATGTGGTAGGCCCCTCTTTTGAAGGCGACGTTACCCTCGGCTAAGTAGTCTGAGTCAGCAGGGATACAGTCCTAAGTAGCCGGGTTAAAGTTTTAATAGTAGTTTAACTTATGAGGGGATCAAAGAGTTTGGACCCCCGCCATCCAATACCTTTGGGTATTGAAGGAGGTCCTACGAAATTTGACCCAAGTCCTTTGCAGGATCTATACACTGAACAATGACAAGACTCTTTCCAAACCGTTCCCTTAACCCCCGACCAGGTAGCCAACATACCTCCATATAGACCGTGGAGATATGAATGGTGAAAATCTTTTATTTTATATAGACAGTAAAATAATGCCAAGACACCACGGACAAACGATAAGGAAGAATCACCTTCAACATAAGAAACTAGTTATTAAAGTCATTAATACAAAACCAATTAAAAAGTGCAAAAGATTAAAAATAAAAAGTATTACACTAAACACTTGTCTTCACCAAGTGATGTAAGAGACTTAGGCAAACATGGCCTTTGATTGTCAAGAACTCTTACGATCAATCTTGGATCCCGAGATGACTCACACACTCTATGATGGACAATGGATGATGGTGGTGGATGATGGTGTTGTGATGGTGGTGGGTGGTAGGTGAAGTGTGAGAGAGGTGGTGTGCCAAGGGATGAGTTGCAAGAGCTCAAACACTCCTATTTATAGGCTGAACAGAAGCTCGGGCATGGCCCCGTGTCTATCCACATCTCTCTCTTCATTAATTGTAATTCGCAATTTCAATAAATGCGTCTGCAGGAAGTTGACCACGCCCCCGTGTCCGCTGGGCACGGCCCCGTGGTGGGCAACAGAAGCTTCTATGAGTTTGTCTTTTCTGCTGTCACTTGGGCACGGCCCCGTGCTCATTGAACACGGGGCGTGTTCAGTCTTCTGTCTTCTTTGTTTTGCTTGGGAAGATGCTGTCGGGAGGTCGGGCATGCCACTTTTGTTCCTTTTCTTGTATTTATGTTAGATTTAGCTGTCTTTTTACTTCTTTTGTTCATTTGAGCTCATTTAATCCTGAAAATACAAAAGGAAGATAAAAGCATACTTTTTCCAACACTAGTACTAAAAAAGGGTTAGTTTTATGCCACAAATGATGTAATTTATATGTTGCATTTTGTGCACATCAAATACCCCCACACTTGAATCTTTGCTTGTCCTCAAGCAAAACTCTTTATAATGTGGCTTACACATCCAAATGGAATGGGTAGAAGAGAAGTTTTGGGCTTGTCATAGAGTGTCGGGATTTCCAAGATTCTTTAATTAAGTTTTATTTTTATTTATTTACAATCCTATTCGTCATGATTTTGTTAAAAACGTTTCATAAACTAAATTACTTATTAGGGCATAACATACCTTTTTAAAATTTCATTTATATACAAGTTCACATACCTCACGGGGAATCACTCAACACTCGGCCGAAGGTGTATTTTTAGTGAATCACTCGAGAGCGGCATGGAACTTACTCCTACCATAAGCTTGCCAAGCAATCAATCCTCCTCATTTTTAACTATATACCTTTGTAAATATCAAGAGGACTTTTTGGGTGAAGGGTTAGGCTTGGGCTAAAGGTGGGTGGTTGGGTTAGTGGTTAGTAAAAGGGCAAAAAGCGTAACAAACGTCGGTTTTTTAAAGACTTTTTATTTTTCACATTTTTATTTCATTTTGATGAACCATTTGTTTCAAACAAATTTATTTTTGATGGACGTGTTTGTTTATTTGGTTTCATCAAAATACATATTTTTTTTCAAGTCATAAGAAAACCGAACGTTGTTACTAAAAGAAAGGGTTAAAATAAAAAGATTTAGGTGGGTAAAAAGGGCGATTTGTTTTGGGTTAAGAAATGAAAAGGTTTAGGCTCAAAGGGGTTAACTAGGGGGATTTTGGGTAGGTGGTAAAAAAATGAAAAATAATGGTGTAGAAAGAAAAAAAAAGGGTTAGTCCTAATGCCTCCATCATTTACTTATTTGGGTTTAAGTTGGTAAGGACCGGGAATGTATTGTCGTGGCAAGTTCTAGAGTCGTACGAACCAAGCGGCTATTCACACAAGAAACGAAAAATGAGCATTTAGTGTAAAGATATGTATTTGTATGCTCGATAAAGGCTCAAAACTCACTTCTGTGGGAAAGGGTTTTTATGTGATCAAGTATATATAATCAAATTTTAACTAAGCTTGTCATGCCGTTTCATAATTTTCTTATGTTGGTTCTTTTTTTCACGACGCTATCGGTTGTAAACTTGTAAAAATATAACCTTGTTAGAACTTGAATTCCCAACTTAAACTTCGACAAGTAAAAAAAAATGAAAATTTTTGAAAAAATTTGGGGTGATTAGCGGTTCCAATAGAGTTTTGTGTAAGGCTTGTTATTAGGACTTGCAAGATTCAAGGTTTTAGCATCCCCCCCCCTACACTTAAATTACACATTGTCCTCAATGTGTCCCAAAAATAAGTTTTTAGGTTGATTGAATGTGTAAAAGGGTGTTAAAAGCAAAATTTTATGTTACTGGCACTCTGGACACGGCCCCGTGGTGACCGGGCACGGCCCCGTGTTCAGGTGCCAGTGACAAAAATTAATAAAAAGAAACAGAAGCCTGGACACGGGGGTGTGTTCAATGAACACGGCCCGTGTCCAGTTACCTGAACTGGGCGATTTTCTACAGATTGTGCAGCATGGGGCCGTGTTGGGCGGACACGGCCCGTGCTGAACTTGCTGTAATGAAGAAATTTTTGTCGGATGGCCCTGTTTTCGTGCATGGGGTGATGTTTCTCATTTCCCTTGTTATCCTTCACCATCCCGAGTGTGTTTTATTTATTACAACATCATCCAAACCTTAAAACCATCATTTTATTGAAAACCATCATAGAGAGAATTACATTATCCTAAAATGCTAGTAAGTTAGATAAGTAAGTACAAGAAGCTTAAACCAAGGAGTTCTAGCCTACTAGTTATTTTAATTAGCAAAATTTCCAAGAAGATAATATTCTTGGTTGGATGCGGCTTCATAGAACTCCTTCCTCCGGGCATGGACTCCTCATATGTCGGCGAGCCACTCCTCTATCTCCCTTGGGAGGAGGAAGGAGGGCTCGTTGGCTTCGGTCTGAGGCGGTGCAACTTCCACCGGGCCTTCTTGTAGATTTTCAAGGGGAGGTTCCGCTGAAATGTCATCCCACCCGGTAGGGTTGTTGACTCCAAGTGCTAGGTTCCAATCCTCTTGAAGGAGGACGGGTTCCATGGGAGGTGTTACAAGAATATTTAACCTCTGGTGCAAGAGGTTGATTTCTTGAAAACTATTTTCCAGCCCCACCGTAAGATAATTTATACGGTCTATTAGGACCTCCTCTACCGAAGTCATTTCATCGAGAGCTTCCCGTAGTGCCATGACATAGTGTACAAGGGTAGCTTCAATGGAAGGCCTTCTCCCTCTTCGACTGTTTCTTGAATGCATGGAAGATGTTCCATTGTTTTCACTCGACATTCTACGAAAATAAACCAGAAATAGCTTATTTTAATGAAATAGTACTTTGGACACGGCCCCGTGCTCAACGAGCACGGCCCCGTGTTCACCTTTCTGCAGAATTTTGGAACAAGGAATCTTGAAGTTTTAAGTTATTTCTCTAATTTGTGAAGCCTCTTTGAACAATAACAACTTAAAACAGTGCTATACAACTTATTTTTAACAAGATTCTTTGAATAAAACTCAACAATCCTTGCAATAAAGCTTGAAATCTCAAGCTTTAATGGAGGTTTTTGGAGAAAGATGAAGAAGAAGGAAATGGATAAAAGAGGAAAGGACAAGATGGTTGTTGGAACCTTCTTTTAGAACATACCTAGGATGGTAGGAGAGAAGATCTCTTCAAATCTTTGTCCCTGGATGGTCCAAATGTGCAGGATTCTTGGCTGCATTTATAGAAAACGACAGCATGCTGGACACGGCCCCGTGTGCAGGCAGGATCCTGACACAGTTTGTCCGTATTCTGACGTAAAGTCAGAAAGGAATCTTTTGGTCGACACGGGGGCGTGTTGGCTGGGCACGACCCCGTATCGAAAGGCTGATTATGAAGTTTGTCTATTTTCAAGGAACTTATCCGAATCGGGCGGTTCCTTACTGGATGGAACAACCCCTAAGTGCCTAAGATACCTTAATTGATCTAGATTAAGACGAGAATGCAAGAGGTTGTCGGTGAGGGTGATTCCTATGCTAAATGTAGGTGGACAAGTCCAACCCTTTTCTGGGCTCTTGTTAAAGAAGGTGTATGCCGAATCGCTCAGGTCTATGTATGCATCGAACGAAGTCGATGGGGAGTCCTTCACGGCACAATCGGCACAGGGACGACTATCGTCCAAGTCTTCGCTGGAGTTGAAGGTATTATCGGGAGCAACGAGGTTGTTTGAATGCGACCCCAACACTTCTTCTTGGTCATCGTCTTGAGATGAATTAAGGAAATCCATCTTATGTTCTTTTAACCAATTAAGAATCAGGTCTTCTAGTTGAAATAGTTCATCAAGAAGCATTTCTCCTAAAATATATGGCTGGGCGCATTCGAGGGAGAGATAAGGATTATTTTTACTTTCGCTCCTCTTAAGGCTACAGGTAAACGATGGGTCTATATAGTGGGGCTTATAATTTAGAAAATAGCATTATAATTCTTTATGACCGCCTCCACATAATTGAAACCACGTACCATAAGAGTGCCGAAAGTAAAAAAGATCATTATCACTCATTTTTGTGTCAGAAATTACCAACCGTCGGGATCTTACGGTTCTGTTTTCAGTAACTGAATTTTGGGCACGGGGGCGTGTTGGGTGGGCATGGCCCCGTGTTTAGCTTACTGTCTGACTTAAAACAAGATTGCCAGTTCCAATGATTGGGCACGGGGCGTGTTCAGCGGGAACGGCCCGTGCTGAGTTCTGCAGAAGCTGAAAAATTAAGAAAATCCTAAAAAAAATAAAAAGAAAATAGAAAAAATGATTAGGCCGTTGATTCCTAACTTTCTTAAAATCCTTGTGTCCCCGGCAACGGTGCCAAAAACTTGATATGCGTTAGGTGTAATATAATTTAGGTATATATTTTAAGCCCTTTTTACACTTTTTAGCCAAGTTTTAAATTTATAAAACACGATATTTACTAACACTAAACACACATATGGGCAAGTGCACCCATCGTGGACATAGTATAGTGTTGGTAAGATACCGAGGCCGTCCAAGGACACAAGAGCTTTTAGTACCGATTTATCCTCAACGTCTAATCAATCAAAATGTTAGAAAAAGGTTTTTAAACTAAGAAAATAAAACTAACTAAAATGCTGAAAAATAAAATAAAAATAAAACAGATAGACAAGATGAATCACTTGGATCCGACTCGTGTGTAGTGTAACCTTTGATTATTTTCGCACTTTTGCACTTGTTTAAGAGTTTATCTTAGTTATTGTAGTAGGCCCCTCTTTTGAAGGCGACGTTACCCTCAACCCAGTAGTTTGAGTCAGCAAGGATACAATCCTAAATGGTCAGATTATTGAAAGATAATTAATTAAGTTATTAATGCATAATGTGGTAGGCCCCTCTTTTGAAGGCGACGTTACCCTCGGCTAAGTAGTCTGAGTCAGCAGGGATACAGTCCTAAGTAGCCGGGTTAAAGTTTTAATAGTAGTTTAACTTATGAGGGGATCAAAGAGTTTGGACCCCCGCCATCCAATACCTTTGGGTATTGAAGGAGGTCCTACTAAATTTGACCCAGGTCCTTTGCAGGATCTATACACTGAACAATGACAAGACTCTAACCAAACTGTTCCCTTAACCCCCGACCAGGTAGCCAACATACCTCCATATAGACCGTGGAGATATGAATGGTGAAAATCTTTTATTTTATATAGACAGTAAAATAATGCCAAGACACCACAGACAAACGATAAGGAAGAATCACCTTCAACATAAGAAACTAGTAATTAAAGTCATTAATACAAAACCAATTAAAAAGTGCAAAGATTAAAAATAAAAAGTATTACACTAAACACTTGTCTTCACCAAGTGATGTAAGAGACTTAGGCAAACATGGCCTTTGATTGTCAAGAACTCTTACGATCAATCTTGGATCCCGAGACGACTCACACACTCTATGATGGACAATGGATGATGGTGGTGGATGATGGTGTTGTGATGGTGGTGGGTGGTGGGTGAAGTGTGAGAGAGGTGGTGTGCCAAGGGATAAGTTGCAAGAGCTCCAAACACTCCTATTTATAGGCTGAACAGAAGCTCGGGCACGGCCCCGTGTCTATCCGTGTCTCTCTCTTCATTAATTGTAATTCGCAATTTCAATAAATGCGTCTGCAGGAATTTGACCACGCCCCCGTGTCCGCTGGGCACGGCCCCGTGGTGGGCAACAGAAGTGTTAATGCATGGAATGTTTGTTGACTACGTCTACGTGAAGTCTTAGGTCAAGAAAGGTCAACACAGGATATAGAAAGTCAAAATATGTATTGTATGAAGTAGATTCGCTTTTATGTACAAAATAGAAGTAGGTCCGCTCTTAGGGTTTTATATTGTTTGTTGACTACGTCTACGTGAAGTCTTAGGTCAAGAAAGGTCAACACAGGATATAGAAAGTCAAAATATGTATTGTATGAAGTAGATTCTCTTTTATGTACAAAATAGAAGTAGGTCCGCTCTTAGGGTTTTATAGGTTCGCTTATTAGGTATTTGAGTAGGTTCGCTCTTTAGTCAGTGTGACAGGTCCGCTCATATGGTGTCCATATGAGCGAACCACTAACACTATATATACCTGATGTTTGTGTCATTTGAGCGGACATGTTATTGTGCTTTTGGAACGGAACTCTGTCAAAATCTATTCAGAAAGCAATAAAAAGCATAGGAATTGAAAGGACAAGCTGTGTAACTTCATATATACTGATTCCGCCTTTATATACGAAGATGAACTGTCTCTACTGACTTTTCGGGGTCGAAACACGGTCCAACAAAGTGGTATCAGAGCTCAGGACGAGGAGTTCATATTACTACAGCTTGAATCTGCAGAAATCTCTCTTTTCTACTCACTTTCTCTCATACTTTTTCGATTTACAGTGGTTCCTACGGTTGAAATTGTCTGAAAATTGAGTATAATGTGTAAAACATACAAATAACAAACCCTAGAAAGTTTCAGGTTAAAACTCGGATTAAAAATGGTTAAAATTGGGTAAAAACATAGGTCCGCTTTTACAGACATTGCTAGATTCGCTTTTTCAGACATAAGTGATTAGATCCGCTCGTAATTCACAAGAGGTTCGCTCGAAATAACCGGTTTGGTTCGCTCATTCAGACAGTTTCACTGATAGATTCGCTCAAACAGACACATTCAGGTCCGCTCGAACGTACGTTTCTGGTTCGCTCATTTGTTCAAGTGATAGACTCGCTCATCCGGTCCGCATATTCGGACAGTTACTGGTCCGCTCGAAAGGATAAACTCTGGTTCGCTCATACGAACATACATATCTGGTTCGCTTATCTGTATATTACAGATTCGCTTATCTGTCATTCACATATAGATCCGCTTTTGTGACACTGTTTTTCAAAAACTTCGGAAATTTTTCTAAGTGTTGGTTGATTTTGCAGGTACATTCATGATGGATGATATTTTCTTGAATCCGTTTAGCGACATGTACGCGTTCACAGGAAATTCTGGAAACAATGATACTTCTTCAAGCAATACAAACAAGAGTCCACCGAAAGAAAGAAAGAAGGAAGCGTGGGAGTCTGAGACTGCATTCGGAACATTCAACAAACCTCCGAAGCTGATGGCTATAGAAGATTATAGTAGGTGGTCAACAAAATTCGAAGACTGGCTGATGGCATTCGCATTAGCCAGCTGGAAAAGTATGAAAAATGGTTATGCAAATGGAAAGAAGAATGGTGAAGCATTGAGATCAGCTGAAGAGATTGAAGGATTTGTAGCCGAGCAAAAGTGTGTGGCATTACTGTTTCAGTCGGTTCGGGAAGATATCATTTCTTTGATAGACTACTCCAATGCAAAAGACTTGTGGCAAAAACTTGAGAAGAAGTGTATAGGAAGTACTGAGATTGTAAAGAATAAAAAGAAACTTCTTAGGAAAGAGTTCGATATGTTTGGGTGTCTTAAAAATGAATCAGTTTGTAAAATGATAGAAAGGTTCGGTCATCTGAAGCTGGAGTTAGCACGACATAAGATCACGTATTCTGATGAAGAACTTGTTGACAAATTGTTCGATTCATTACCAGACGAAATGGATTGGAGATATTACGCACTGATGTTAAAGAACACTATTGCAACTAAAGATTTGACTCCAGATTTGGTGATTGAGAGACTCGAAAGTCACGAACTGGAATTGAAGAAAACGTACAAAGTCAATCACTCATCTTATCAGCAAAATTTGGATCTTTATTATCCAAAAAGCATGATGCCAAAAGCTACTTCTCCAAAAACTGCATTTTCTGCTGAGAATGTATCTTCAGCAAGCAAAGAAAGTCAAAGCAGTGGAAGTCACAGTGGATCTTCGTCTTCTGCAAATCGTTCTGATGCAAAATTTTCATGCAACATAGCAATCGATTTGAAGAATGCTCAGAATTTTGATGAGGAGTCGGCGAAGCAACAAATGGTTTTCTTGGCGTCTGTGTTAGAATCATATGAAGGGTTGGTGGCTGGTAAGATCGGGAATACAAATCTGACGAAAAAAGATTATGATCAGATAGATCCCAAAGAAATGGAGCTGATTGATATACGTTGGGCAATGGCTAGTGCAGTTCGACGTGCACAACGTTTCATGGAAATTACCGGGAGAAAAACGTTCGATGGTCCGTCTACAAAGTTGGGATTCGACAAATCAAAGGTGACGTGCTTCAAGTGTAAGCAGAAGGGTCACTTCAAGCGAGAATGCAGAAATGCGTACGCTGATGAATCGGAGAATCCGTTTCGAGATGATTACTACAAAAAGGCAATCTATCATCAGAATAAATCCGAGCCGCCTAGATTGAAGCAGACTGAAGATAACAGAGACAAATCAAGGGCTCTTGCTGTGATTTATGATGACGAAGGGTACGATTGGAGTAAAGAGGTTTTACCGGAAGAAGATGCGGTTGGCTACACATTCATGGCAAGTAACGACGAACCAATTCCGTGGAAAGATGATCGTACTGAAGAGCGGAAGTATTGTTATCGGAAAATGATTGCTAAAAACAGAAACTTGAGGATTTCTCGTATCTATCTAGATGCTAGGAGAGCGAGAAGATGGGATCCAGACAGGGAGTGCTATCTTGATGAGTATGGAAATATTGCGATTGATGACAGCACACTTGATATGGAAGCCATTATCAAAGAGATAAAAGAAGATGATGAGTATTGGCAGCACAAATGGTGGGGAACGCCAACTGAGAAGATGATTGAAGAAGAAAAAGAAAAAGAGAGAAAGGAGAAAGAAGAGAAAGAGATGAAAGAAAAAGAAAAGATCGAGAAAGCAAAGCAGATTGATACCGGCATGATCGATACAACGCAGGAGTTGACGGCTGAGAACTTGGGCAAAATGGCTGACAAAGTGCTAGCTGCTAAGGCACTTGAGGTAGACTCTAACTCTGTGTCTGAGTCAATAGACCAGGTCAGTCCAAATTCGTCAACAAATGCGTCAGGTAAAAAGACCGAAGGTAATGCTGATTGCAAAAATTGCAACAAACAATGCGATTTTTGTAGCATTGTCACGTACCTCAACAGTGAGAAAATTAAGAATCTGACAACGAAGGTCAGAAGCATTGAGGATCAGATTCTCGGTCGTGACAAAACCGTAAAAGCTTCAACTGAACGGATTAAAGAATTAACGGCTCAAAGTGAAACTGATAAAATTGAACATGAGAAAGTTAAACGTGAAAATGAAAAGTTAATTCTTGAAAACCGTCAGATTTCTGCAAAGTTTGAAAAACTTAAAAGCATTGTGAAAGATAGTGATGAGCGTAATGGTAAAACTTATAAAGAAAACGAACATCTAAGAGCAGTGCTGAGAATAAAAGAAGAATCAATTAATGAACAACTGGATGAAATCGCTAAATTGAAACTTAAAGTTCAAGAGGCTGAAATTGAGAACGAACGAATCTAGTTGAAGCTTAACAGCTATAGCTCCGCAAGCTTTGTTTTGCAGCACATTGTTCCCAAACCCATAGGGAAAAACAAAGCTGGAGAAGATGTGTTTTCTGATGGAACTGGCGTAGGTTTTCACAAAGTTCCACCGCCAGTTTTGGATAATTACACGAAAAAGCAATCTAGTTTGGTTGAACTTGAGGAAGAAAGTGAAGTTAAACTTCCTGAGAACATTGATGTCACGTTCACGTCTTCCAATGACGAAAGTGTCCAAAATGATGTGGTAAAAAGTGTGGTTGATAAAGTGCTAAAACCGGATTGTGACACTTCTGAGGAGGATGGGTGTTTCTTAGACAAATACATTCCAAAACAAAAGTCCAAGAACAACTTAAATGAAGAATCAAACCTTGTCATGTACAAGATGATGGGTTCGGATAAGTTGTTTTCGGATTCAGAGTTTCCAATCGAGAATGTAAACATCAACAAATTGACAAATGTTTTCAAACTGGTCGAAGCTGAGTTGTCAGCAGTGAATAATCTGTGTCAAAAGAAAAATAAAATGAGGTTTGAGAAAGATAAGGTTTACAATAAGAAATCTGTTAATCCACCGCATTTTTACAATAACAATAGAAACAACTGGTCAGGTAGTTATCAGGGGGTTAAATCATATAAGAAAAGAAATGTTTCAAACAAGAGGTTTGTCGAGAAGAAAAAGTTTGTGAATAGTTCGAGTTCACTTGCTGATGAAGAAAAAGAAATTTTTTCAAAATCGAACAAAGAGTTTTTTGAGAAGAGAGCTTCACAGGCTCAGTCTGAAGGCACGAGTCGGGTAGTTGATACTCGAACTTGCTTTAGATGTGATCAGGTTGCTCACATTGCACGAAAGTGTACATTTGTGAAGCCTAAGACTGAAGCTGTGAAAGTTCAACAGAAGAAGGTTGATGTGAAGGGTAAAGCACCGATGATTGTTGAGAAAAGGGTTGTTGAGAAGAAGAATGTTAAAATTGACAACTGCAAAGTGAAAAATGAACCCGTAAAGAAGTTGGTAACTAAAAATGACACATTTTATAAACGGGTTGCATTAACTCAACAGGTGTGGAAACCTAAAATTGAATCAAAAGTTGAGAAGAAAGTTTCAACTTCTGAGGTGAAAAAGGCTGAAGAATCAATTACGGTTGATTATGATGCAAATTTTCCACCTCTCAACGCTGAAAATTTCAAAATTCAAATTGCGAGAGTCAAGGTTACACCTAAGGCTGATGAGGCCTGGGTGGACACCATGTTTGATTAAACAGTTTGAATTGCCGGAGCTTCCTGGATTGCGAAGCATGAATCGGCATCTTTCTTGAAGTTGTTTAAGTGATGATTTGTTATGTGCAGGATCTTCCAAAACTTGTATCCAGATGGATAATGGATAGTGGAGCGTCAAGACATATGACAGGGAAGACTGCGTTGCTGTATGATGTGAAAAACATTAACGGTGGTTACGTAGGTTTTGCGGGTAATCAAGGAGGAAAGATCATAGGTGAAGGAACGTTATCGAATGGCATCGTAACGTTTGAGAGGGTTAACTACATCGCTGAGCTGGAGAACAACCTGCTGAGTATCTCCCAGATCTGTGACAGGATGTATACTACTCATTTCACTGACAAAGAATGTTTGATCTTGAAACTGGGATTTGTGATACCTGAGGAATGGATCATCATGAGGGCACCAAGAGTCAATGATCTGTATGTGTTGGACATGAGCGTCGCTACTACAACCACGGGTCAGGCTCATTGTTTTGTGTCCAGAGAAACGGAAAAAGAGTCAAGATTGTGGCACCGAAAGATGGGGCATATTCACCTAAGAAAAATGAATCACTTGGTGCATAACGATTTGGTCACAGGAGTGCATGTCAAAGGTTTTCATCTGGAAGGGGAGTGCATAAGTTGTGTCAAAGGCAAACAGAAGAAAAAGTCACACCCTACAAAGCAAGTCAATTCAGTTTCGAGACCTTTGGAAAGACTTCACATGGATTTGTTTGGTCCGGTGAATGTCAAGAGTATAACAGGAGATTACTACTGTTTGGTCGTGACTGATGATTATTCCAGATTTTCGTGGGTTTCGTTCCTGAAAACGAAAGACGAAACGTTTGATAGTTTGATGGCGTTGTTTAAAGGAATTGAGAATCTGTACCAAAAGCCTATCTATAGAATTTGTAGTGATAATGGTACTGAATTCAAAAACAGTAAGATGGAAGAATTTTGTGACAAAAGAGGTATACTGCATGAGTTTAGTGCTCCGTACACTCCGCAGCAGAATGGAGTTGCAGAACGCAAAAACCGGACACTAATCGAGACAGCCAGAACGATGTTTGCAGACTCTAAGTTACCAATTAATTTCTAGGCTGAAGCTGTTTCTGCTGCATGCTATACTCTCAACAGGGTTCTTACTGTCAAAAAGTTCAACAAGACGTGTTTTGAGCTAATCAATAACCGCAAGCCAAATTTGAAGTATCTAGAACCGTTTGGGTCTCCCTGTATGGTGATAGAGCCTAATGGAAAGTTTGGTTCGAAGAGCATTGAGGGTATCTTTGTTGGTTATTCAAGTCCTACACGACGTGTCTTTGTTCCAAGTGAAAAGCGGATTATTGAAGCTGCGAATGTTGAATGTCAAGGTTACTCTATGCCACCACAGAATCCTGGTGATTCATGGCGATATCATTATGACAAACTTTGGGATTCGTTTGACATGAGAGAAGAATCAGAGGAAGAAGAAGATTTCTTTGATGAGCTGGATATTTTGCGAGAGTATGAGTCGCAGCTCAGGTTCCCAGCGGAGTATTCTGAAAGACCTCGGGAAACTTCAAATGATGATGAAGCTGGTCCTAGCAATGCTGGTGAACATGATGATGAAGTTGCTCCTGGTAATCAGTCGGTAGTGAATGATGATCAAGAAACTGATAACATGCCAGTATTTGACCATGATGATTCAGATCTTGAGGGGGAGCAGATCCAGTTATCAAGTCAAACAAACCAAGTTGGTGAACAAGATGCAGAGCAGAATGTTACTAATCTGGAGGGAAATGTAGATGTTCCAAGCGAAGTGATGCCGCGAACTCTTTCTTATCATCCAGAGGAGTTGATCATAGGAGAATTGCAATCAGGCGTTCGCACGAGACATCAAATTGACCAGGGTCTTACATGTTTTTATTCTACAGTAGCACCTTTACAAACTGAATTTTTATTAAGTTGTTTTATCTCGCAGATTGAACCGAGAACTTACAAAGAGGCGCTTACTGAAGACTCTTGGGTCATAGCAATGCAAGAAGAGTTAAGTCAGTTTGAAAAGTTAGGAGTGTGGAAGTTAGTGGATTTGTCGGATGGTCAAAGGAAAATCAATACAAAACGGGTTTTCAAATGTAAGAGGGACGATAGAGGAGTGGTTGTAAGGAACAAAGCTCGACTCGTTGTTCAGGGCTTTAGTCAACAGGAGGGGATTGATTTTACAGAAGTCTATGCACATGTCACACGACTAGAGGCTATCAGAATTTTCCTAGCATTTGCGTCTTGGAAGAATTTCAAAGTATATCAGTTGGATGTAAAGTCAGCGTTTCTTTATGGGAAGGTCAAAGAGGAGGTTTATGTTGGTCAGCCGCCGGGCTTCACTGATCCAATCCACAAAAACAAAGTTTATCTGCTGGACAAAGCGTTGTATGGTCTACATCAGGCACCGAGAGCCTGGTACGAGACTTTGTCTCAACACCTACTCGCTAACCAGTTCATACGTGGAAAAGTGGATGCCACTCTCTTCACTAAAGTCGTTGATGGTCATCTTCTGATAGTACAAATTTATGTGGACGATATAATTTTTGGGTCAACAAATGAGAAATTGTGCAAAGATTTCGAACAGGTGATGAAGCAGAAATTCGAAAAGTCATCAATGGGGGAGATGAAATTCTTTTTGGGTCTACAAGTTGAACAACTACCTGTGGGAATTTTCATTCATCAAATGAAGTACGTGCATGATATTCTAGAGAAATTTGGAATGTCAAGTTCTACTCCAGCTGCTACCCCACTTGCGACTAATCATGGGATTCACCCAGATCTCACCGGAGACAGGGCTGATGAAACGTTCTACCGTTCCATGATAGGTTCTTTGATGTACTTAACTGCTTCACGTCCTGATATCATGTACCCAACGTGCCTCGCAGCAAGATTTCAGTCAAACCCGAGAGCATCGCACATGATTATTGTCAAAAGGAAATTACGTTACCTAAAAGGTACTCCGTCATTGGGGTTATGGTATCCTAGGAAAGGCAATTTTATGCTCGAAGGGTATTTCGATTCGGATTTCGGATGCTGCAAAGTCAACGCGAAATCAACAACTGCAGGATGCCAGTTCTTTGGTCCTAGATTGGTTACCTGGCAGTGTAAGAAACAAACGTCTGTGGCGTTATCTACATGTGAAGCAGAGTATGTTTCTGCTAGCAGTTGCTGCTCTCAGATCCTGTGGATACAGCAACAGATGCGCGACTATGGTTTGCAGTTGCTTAACACACCTCTGTTTGTTGATAATGAGGCCGCTATAAATATAACTAAAAATCCAGTACATCACGCTAAAACTAAACATATAGAAATTCGTCATCACTTTATTCGCGATTGCTTCGAGAAAAAGTTGATACGAATTGAGAAAATCCACACTGACGAACAAAAAGCTGATTTGCATACCAAAGCTTTTGATAAAAATCGGTTTCAATATTTGTTAAAACTTAATGGTATGAAATTGCTTTCGGTGTTGGATAGAGTTGTGAGCGTTGATGAGAGTACTGTTGCGGATGAAGACGAGAAGCAATCTGCAATGGTTTGTCGCTTTTTTACGTGTTTTGGTATTTAGGGGGAGATAGTTAGTTGTATATAGATATATTTTCAGAAAATACAAAAACAGTAAAAAATGAAAAATACAAGAACATGATAAAATTGAAAAAGAGCTTGTGTATATAGGGAAAATGATAGTACATCGGCTAAACAATTACAGTATGCAAAAGATTTGAAAAGACAAAATGAGTTAAACAGTCTCACTAATGATGTGTCGATAGGTTTTCGTACATTTAGTAGATTTATTCAGGATATAAACCTAAAATTTCAAACTTGTGAAATTCGTGGGGAACACTACTTGGATATATAGGTAACCCCTGAAATCTCGTTTGAAAGGTCCCATATTCTGAGATACTAGGTCTTTATACTCAGTGATATCTGGGGTATTATTCCGGGACTTCTGCTGTATAGAAGTACTGACCTAGTCCCCGAATAATACTTTCTGCAAAATGCTTGAAACATAGCATCGCCCTCAGCAAGCTGATGAAACAATAAAATTGATAGTCGCTGTTGTTGTAACTAAAAGATCCTCTAAAGGGGACACACCAAAAGTCGAGCCGTCATCTCTCTGCTGAACGGAAGTTCTGACCTGAGCTCTCACGGTTTCGCACCTAACCCCTTACAGATATCATCTGTGGTATTCTAACCTGTAAGACTGAATATCTGGGATTCTGGATACGGGAGTATATTCAAGAGGTGGGACACATGAATTGAACTAAGTTCTTAAGACACTTAAACTGTATCCTGAATAAATTGAAGTTTGTGTGAGAATTTAAGATGGATCAGTATATCGACAATCGAGGTGAATTGTTTAAGTCTGAGTATGTAATGTAGCTTAACGGTACTAGTAATTTGTCTGAAAAGCTGATATGATTCCCTGACACGCTCGCCAAAAATAAATTTGTAAATAGTTTACTTTCTGCAATTTAAGTTTTTTTCTGTTATTTCATTTCTTAGTTTAGAACACATTAAAATCCAAAAAGATTTTATTTCTGCTTTATTTTAGACAAACCAGAGTGGAAAGTTGATTGTCGGATTCTAGAAAGATGAAGCAGATGCAGGAGATTCTGAGCTGAAGAATGAGGAGAGCTTATTTTGTTGGAAGTTTGATTGTTTTCAAAGTCAAAAACAAGTTCATTAACTTGATACTTGTTATTTTCAGAAAAAGTTGAAAATGATTTTACTAAATCAGTTTGTTTCGTTAAAAGATCAACCAGGGTCATTAAATTGAACTTGGTAGATTAATCAAGTGATCAGGGTCATTAACTTGAACTTGAACACTTGAGTGGATGTTTAAAGCTGATTGAATTTGAGTTTTATTGTTAGAAAAGATAAATTCTAATGTTATTGTTTGAATAACAGGTTTAGACTTCATTATTCCCAACGGAGGCAAATTATCAAAGCTTGAATCAGATATCTCAGATCCCAGCATACTGAGAGGGGGAGTCAGTGAAAGGGGGAGTCTGGATCAACTGCTAAAGGGAAGATGAAAGTTAGAGTCAGGTGTTAATTCTGAAACCTGTGTAGAATGCTTATGAGGAGGAGACAGAGTAGGAGAAACGACCAAGACCGAAGACTCAGGAGCTGAAGATTGCTGAAGACTACGTCAACATCCAAGGGGGAGTCTGTTGATGCATGGAATGTTTGTTGACTACGTCTACGTGAAGTCTTAGGTCAAGAAAGGTCAACACAGGATATAGAAAGTCAAAAGATGTATTGTATGAAGTAGATTCGCATTTATGTACAAAATAGAAGTAGGTCCGCTCTTAGGGTTTTATAGGTTCGCTTATTAGGTATTTGAGTAGGTTCGCTCTTTAGTCAGTGTGACAGGTCCGCTCATATGGTGTCCATATGAGTGAACCACTAACACTATATATACCTGATGTTTGTGTCATTTGAGCGGACATGTTATTGTGCTTTTGGAACGGAACTCTGTCAAAATCTATTCAGAAAGCAATAAAAAGCATAGGAATTGAAAGGACAAGCTGTGTAACTTCATATATACTGATTCCGCCTTTATATACGAAGATGAATTGTCTCTACTGACTTTTCGGGGTCGAAACACGGTCCAACAAGAAGCTTCTATGAGTTTGTCTTTTCTGCTGTCACTTGGGCACGGCCCCGTGCTCATTGAACACGGGGCGTGTTCAGTCTTCTGTCTTCTTTGTTTTGCTTGGGAAGATGCTGTCGGGAGGTCGGGCATGCCACTTTTGTTCCTTTTCTTGTATTTATGTTAGATTTAGCTGTCTTTTTGCTTCTTTTATTCATTTGAGCTCATTTAATCCTGAAAATACAAAAGGAAGACAAAAGCATACTTTTTCCAACACTAGTACTAAAAAAGGGTTAGTTTTATGCCACAATTGATGTAATTTATATGTTGCATTTTGTGCACATCACAGACTGTTCTGCTCGATTGCCTGATCGGTGAGGCGGTAGGATACTCGTTTAACTCGCTGAATGGTAGGGAGATTAGCTAAAGTAACCACGCTCTGGATTTCTGGCACTAAATTTTTGATATAGAGCTCGATACGCTTGTAGGGAGGATCTACCATGATGGGACACACTGCAGCTAACTCGTTCGATCTCTTGGTATACGCTTCAATCTCAGACCCCGTCATCTTCAAATTGTAAAATTCCACTTCCAGCTTGTGAATGTCATCACGATGACAATACTCCTCTTTGATCAGATCTTTAAAGTCATTCCATGGGGTGGCTTTAGCAGCTCCCAACCATAGCATTTGAACCTGTGCGTTCCACCAAGTTAACACACCAACTTCAAGAGTTCCCGTAGCAAACTTCACCCTGTGTCACACCCCGATATTTCCACGTATTACCGGTGGGCCCGGTGGGGAGTATCGTGATGTAGTTGATATTATCATAGTCAAACAACACAAATTTAAATGCACAGCGGAAGCAAAAGATAGATTTATTTCAACCGAATAAAAGTGTAATATTGAGTATCACAACATGGCTGAAAATGATCCACAGGCGGATCGAATAAAAAGGAAACTTTGTTCAACAGACTTTAAAGGCATCTAAGCTTGCGAGACTTTTATTTGATGCTAGGAGAGGCCAACCTATTCCGATTAGTACCTGTACTTAGCCTTTTTGGGAAAATACGTCAGTTTACACTGGTAAATACCATTTAACTGACTCATTTTGAAAACGTTTAAGAAAATTAATTTGAATGCACATGGCACAAAACTTTTTATAACTTGGGATAATTATTTATATATAAACTTGTAAAAGAATTACATGTTCGTTATACGTTCAGTAGCCCAGGTTGAATACCGGGTTAAAGATTAATAGACACACCACATGGTATAGTCCCGCGGCGAGTTATTCTCATAACCGGCGGTTATACCTTATTATTTATATATGCACAGGCGGGTGTACGCCTACACCCCGTGCTATGGTCGTGGCCATTCAATGAATGATGCCAAGGATATCCGGGACATGGTCATTAACCCCCCAAAGGCTTTAAGCAAACAAAGCAATTTAAACGGGTCATTTCAATAAATTAACCATCATACGATTAAAGATTCAATGCCCGACCAAGCGGTATTTGATATACCGTACCCCAAGCCCGTATTGTGACAACTCGAGTTTCCAAGATTCCATCTTCGCACTATTGCACGTTAATTGTTCGATTGTTTGTTGACACAACTTGTTTATTCCACAACTGTACGCGTTATAATATGTTGAATCGTACTGTGGTTGATATTTTATATATATATTGGTGTGCATTATATAGGTGTGTATGTGATTTATATATGTTTGTCGGGACGTGTATAATTAATAAAACTAGAACACTTGGCCAAACCCCCTCCCCCCCTCACGAAAACACCCCACCCACGAAAACAACTTATGTGTTTTCGTTCAACAAGAGGCCAATGAAATCAGAATGGGCTTTAGGCCCAATAGTGGATCAGTTTTATATTGTTCTCAACCCTTACGTGAAACTGGTAATTGGCAAACCCTAATTCTCAAACGGCAGTTCCTTCCTTTGTAAACTCCTTCCCTTTTTGCAAGTCCCTTACCTGCAATCATATCTCTCGATCTTGTGGTTAGTGTACTACCTTCACCTTTTAAATTGTTACTGAGTATTTGTTTGGTGTTTATTTGATTTAAATCATTATTGATTAATTGTTGCGCAATCGTGAACAAATTGTTATTATTGCGATGATTAGGATCTTATGGATTGAATGAGTTTATGTATAAGGGACCATTACAATCTTGTTGATATTGATGATCATATTGCTTTACTGATGGTATAATGTAGATGATTAGCAGATAATGGTCCTAATAGATGCGTACATTGAATGATCATATTAACCTGCTAATATCGTTAATGATTGATCGATGATAGTGATATAACAAACCATATGATTACATGAGCCTGTTTGATGATATGATTGGGTGGTAAGAGTGATGTAACTGTAAGTGATGATCAGGGTTTCGGCATTGTGTAACTGATATGTTTGTTGCTGTGATGTCGACGAAAACAAGGACCATACGAAAACACAAGGAGTGTTTTCGCCATACATCATACCCGACGAAAACACCATGGGGGATTTCGTGCCCCAAGTGTTTTCGGCCCATAGGTGTTTTCGCCAACCAAGGGTTTTCGGCCCAAATGGTTTTCGGCCCAAGGGAGTTCGGCCCAAAAGTGTTTTCGCCACTTAGGTGATTTCGTCACATTGCATACTGTTAACTATTAACGCTATTAACTATGTGATTTAATTAAGTTAATTACTTGATTTACCCTGTCAGTTTACTCGACCTGTTGGCTGTTAACTCTGGTAATTTATTAACTCTGTTAATGGTTCAAACTTTGTTAAGTCATTAACCTTGTCAAGTTGTTAACTCTTGTTAGATTACTTGATTATGACAAACATGATTACACTGTTAAGTTTACAACATCACTAGTTTAGTAACTCTGTTAACTCAGTTAAACTCGGTTAAGTTGTATAACCCTGTTAGAAAGATAACTCTGTTGATACGTTAATTCTGTGGTATGTTAACTCTGTTAAACCTGTTAATTGATTTAACTGCTTACGTGATATATGATATTAATTGCTAAGCACCTTATGACATAGATTTGCCTGTGAAACATTTCGAGTTCGAAACTAATTATACATACGTGTGTACTATAGGTCGTGATTGATTTATTGTGGGCGTGTAACCCTTTTAGCATACCGAGCAAACCAAGGTGAGTTCACACAGCCAAGGCATGGGGTTCCCGGGTGGGAATGGGATTGGATGACTTATTGTATATACTCAGATGATAGAACCTAACGATACGATACGGCTAGACTAGTAACACTTATTGAACTGATTTTCGCACACCTGCCAAGGGTTGGCCGCGATATTATGACTGACTTCGCACACCTGCCTTAGGAAGGCCGCGAACTAAATTTACTAATCTTCGCATACCTGCCTGGGAGGCCGCGATACAAATAAACCTAGTCTGGAATACTTGGGAGGAACATCCCCTAACATCTTCGCATACCTGCCTGGGAGGCCGCGATGGAAATATGATATATGACATAACGAACGAACATACTACTACTCACACTATACTATTACTGAACTATTAACTGTGAACTCGCTCAACTAGTTGTTGACTCTCTGCTGCATGCCTTGCAGGACCTTAGGTACTTTTGGAGCTTGCACTAGGAGGAGCAGGTCGTTGTGGAGCATGGATCGTGGATGCCATGTTAAAACGTTTAAACAATCAAACTTAACATTATTTTGGGTTTACACTGACATACTTTGGATTTTCATTATTACGCTTCCGCTATTGATACTATGTTTGGTTTAGAACATCAATTGTATTGAATTGGGTTTTACGAACTATCTGATTTATATTATGCTATGTTCAATATGATTGATGGCTTGATCCTGGTCTGTCATGCTCCCAAGCGGTGATACTCCGCAGGTGGAATTTGGGGGTGTGACAGATTGGTATCAGAGCCATTGGTTATAGAGAACTTGGTTTTAATATGGGAAAACGTTTTATTAAAACCAGACTATAACCAGAACAGTGCTCTCAACGATCCACAACGACGCTTCGCTCCACGTGCAAGACTCGACATCCTAGGTAATAAGGTTTATGTTTATTACCTGCTTGCTAGAACTGCATAGAACTTTGCTCGTAGTATGCTAGATTACATTGCTTACTATACGTCGTTACATGAGAACCCCTATGTGCCTACACTCTTCTGTCATCGCCCTATTTGCGAACCTCTCTAACTCACGTTGCATTTGCTATGAAGATCATGTCTGGACGTGTGAACATGACTCAAGCCCAGTTGACGGCTTTCGTTAATGAACAAATTGCTGCGGCACTTGCAGCTGCTTAAGCAGGTAGTATACCCTGCAGTATAGACTCACACTAGGATCTTTAGATTCTACATTAACTCTCGTATTTAACTTTGTCCTATTCGTACACAATAGGTCAACACGCGCAGCAGCCTGTATGCACTTTCAAGAACTTCATGGACTGTCGTCCAAGCTCATTCAGTGGCACCGAGGGGGCAGTGGGACTCCTCCATTGGTTTGAGAAGCTAGAGTCAGTGTTTGAAATGTGCGAATGCCCTGAGGCTCGCAGGGTCAAGTATGCCACTGGCACGTTGGAAGGGATTGCGCTCACCTGGTGGAACGCGCAAGTACAGATCCTAGGGTTGGCAGCTGCTAACGCCACACCTTGGGAGGATTTCAAGGAATTGATTAAACGTGAGTATTGCACACGAGACGACATTCACAAGTTGGAGAATGAGCTATACCACTTAAAGATGACGGGGTCAGAGATTGAGGCTTACACGAAACGGTTAAACGAACTGGCCATCTTATGTCCAACGATGGTGGACCCTCCAGTTAAGCGTATTGAGTTGTACCTCAAGGGGCTTGCGCCAGAGATTCAGAGCCACGTGACGTCGGCTAACCTCAACAATATCCAAGACATTCAACGTCTTGCTCACCGACTCACCGATCAGGCAGTGGATCAGAACAAGCTGCCAAAACGCATCAGTGCTACCACTACTGCGACTACTACTCCAGCTACTACTTCTGCCACACCCAGCGAGAACAAAAGAAAGTGGGATGGGGATTCCAGCAAGGGATCAGTTTCTGTTCAGTCCCAAACACAGCGGCGCCGCACCAACGACTACCAGAGTCCGAATCAGCAATCATCAGGCAGTCAGGGGCAGGGTGGATATCGGGGAATTCACCCATGGTGTAGTAGGTGCAACAAACACCATAGTGGAAGATGTCGCAGGGAACGTTGTCAAAGATGCCTCAAGCCGGGTCATGAGGCTAAGGATTGTAGAAGCTCACGGCCAGCAAATCAGAACCAGCAACTCCCACCGCCAGCTCCACAGAACCAGCAGCAGCAGCCACAGCGTGGAAACCGGGGATGTTTCCAGTGTGGGGCTGAAGGCCACTACAAACGTGATTTCCCTCAATTGAACCAGAACCAGAATCGCAACAACAACAATCAGGGCAACGGGAACAACAACAACAACAACAACGGGGGAAATAACAATGGGAATGAAGCTCGGGGTCGTGCATTTGTACTAGGTCGGGGCGACGCAGTGAATGATCCCAATGTGGTTATGGGTAAGTTTCTTCTCGATGATATTTACGTTACTGTCTTATTTGATTCGGGTGCTGATACAAGTTATATGTCTTTGAAAATGAGTAAATTGTTAAAACGTACACCAACACCCCTAAACACCAAACATGTCGTAGAACTAGCAAATGGTAAGAGTGTAGAAGCCACACATGTAATCAAGGGTTGTAGCATCGTTTTAGCTGGTCAGACCTTCTCGATTGATCTTATACCCATAGTTCTGGGTAGTTTCGACATCGTCATCGGCATGGATTGGTTGTCCAAGCAGCAAGCAGAGATCCTATGTAAGGAGAAGATCATTCGTATTCCTCGTTCGGGTAAGGAACCTCTCGAAGTTCAAGGCGACAAGAGTGGTGCTGTGGTTGGCATCATCTCTTTCTTGAAGGCACAGAAATGCTTACGGAAGGGTCATACTGCCATTTTGGCACTAGTTACTGATGCAGCTTCGAAAGAGAAAAGAATAGAGGATATTCCAGTTGTACGAGAATTTCCTCAAGTGTTTCCTGAAGATTTACCTGGTCTACCGCCTCATCGTCAAGTCGAGTTTCAAATCGAGCTAGCTCCAGGAGCAACACCAATAGCCCGCGCACCGTATCGTTTAGCTCCAACTGAACTGGAAGAACTTTCAAAGCAACTACAAGAGCTCTTGGATAAAGGTTTCATTCGTCCAAGCTCTTCGCCTTGGGGAGCTCCAGTATTATTCGTGAAAAAGAAGGATGGCACTTTCAGGATGTGCATTGATTACCGCGAACTGAACAAGGTCACAGTGAAGAACCGCTATCCTCTTCCACGCATTGACGACCTATTCGACCAGTTGCAAGGGTCGAGCTACTACTCCAAGATTGATCTAAGGTCAGGTTACCATCAGTTGAGAGTCCGGGATGAGGATGTCTCCAAAACCGCATTCAGAACTCGCTACGGTCATTACGAGTTCCTTGTCATGCCATTTGGGCTTACGAACGCGCCTGCAGTTTTCATGGATCTTATGAACAGAGTGTGCAAACCCTATCTTGACAAGTTCGTCATTGTCTTCATCGACGACATTCTGATCTACTCCAAGAGTTAGGAGGACCACGAGCAGCACTTACGCCTTATCTTGGAACTTCTTCGAAAGGAACAACTGTACGCAAAGTTTTCAAAATGCGACTTCTTGCTTCGTGAAGTCCACTTCCTAAGCCATGTGGTGAACAGGGATGGGATTCATGTCGATCCATCCAAGGTAGATTCGATCAGGAACTGGCCTGCACCGCGTACACCAACGGAAATACGCCAATTTTTGGGTTTAGCGGGTTATTACAGACGATTCATCAAAGACTTCTCCAAGATCGCACAGCCGCTTACACTACTGACACAGAAGGGTGTCACCTACCGTTGGGGAGATCCCCAGGAAACCGCTTTTCAGTACCTTAAGGATAGGCTTTGTAGCGCACCTATTCTCTCATTGCCAGAGGGCACGGGTGACTTTGTGGTTTATTGTGACGCGTCGATACAGGGTCTTGGGTGTGTATTGATGCAACGGGATAAAGTTATTGCATACGCTTCTCGTCAACTCAAGGTTCATGAACGGAACTACACGACGCACGATTTAGAGCTGGGAGCTGTTGTTTTCACGCTTAAGATATGGTGACACTACCTGTACGGTACCAAGTGCACAATTTACACCGATCACAGGAGTCTCGAGCATATCCTTAAGCAAAAGGATTTGAACATGCGTCAACGAAGATGGGTTGAACTTCTGAACGATTACGAATGCGCTATTAAGTACCATCCAGGCAAAGCCAATGTTGTGGCTGACGCCCTCAGTCGGAAAGACACTTTACCTAGACGCGTACGAGCACTACAGCTTACTATTCAGTCCAGTCTTCCTGCACAGATACGAACTGCTCAGATAGAAGCTTTAATACCCGAAAACGTCAAGGCTGAAGCCTTACGCGGCTCAAGGCAACGAATGGAACAAAAGGAAGACGGCGCATACTATGTGACGGGGCGTATTTGGGTCCCACTTTATGGCGGTTTACGAGAGCTTGTGATGGACGAAGCACACAAGTCTCGCTACTCGGTACATCCAGGGTAGGATAAAATGTACCACGATCTCAAAACAACATATTGGTGGCCTAGCATGAAGGCCCACATCGCTACTTACGTCGGCAAGTGTTTGACATGTGCAAAGGTCAAAGTGGAATATCAGAAACCAGCGGGCCTACTTCAGCAACCTAAGATACCGCAATGGAAGTGGGAAGAAATTTCCATGGATTTTGTTACAGGCCTACCCAGATCCCAGCGTGGGAATGATACCATATGGGTGATCGTGGATCGACTCACCAAATCTGCACACTTACTGGCTATAAAGGAAACGGATAAGTTCTCCACTCTCGCAGACGTTTATCTTAAAGAAGTTGTTTCGAGGCACGGGGTGCCCACCTCCATCATTTCGGATCGGGATGCACGATTCACGTCAGAGCTATGGCAAGCGATGCATAAATCTTTCGGCTCACGGTTAGACATGAGCACAGCATATCATCCTCAGACGGATGGACAGTCTGAGCGAACGATCCAGACTCTTGAAGACATGCTTCGGGCATGTGTTATCGATTTCGACAACGGCTGGGAAAAGCATCTCCCTTTGGTGGAGTTCTCATACAATAACAGTTATCACACCAGCATACAAGCCGCTCCATTTGAGGCATTGTACGGGCGTAAATGCCGGTCACCTCTCTGTTGGGCAGAGGTGGGGGATAGTCAGATCACGGGTCTAGAGATTGTAGTGGACGCCACGGAAAAGATTGCACAAATACGACAACGCATGGCGGCAGCACGCGACCGTCAGAAAGCATACGCGGATAAGCGTAGGAAACCGTTGGAATTTCAGGTCGGGGACCGGGTTTTACTAAAAGTCCCACCCTGGAAGGGTGTGGTTCGCTTTGGCAAAAGGGGCAAACTGAATCCGCGGTATGTCGGACCGTTCGAGATCATTGAGAAAATAGGCAAAGTGGCCTACAAGCTAAACCTACCAGTTGAACTCGGTGCAGTTCACAATGTATTTCACGTGTCGAATCTGAAGAAGTGCCTGTCAGATGAGACCCTCATAGTTCCTTTTAAGGAACTCACTATCAACGAGCGGTTGCAGTTCGTCGAGGAGCCAGTTGAAATCACGGATCGGGATGTTAAGGTCCTCAAAAGCAAGAGAATCCCTCTTGTTCGAGTTCGTTGGAACTCCAAACGTGGCTCAGAGTACACCTGGGAACGCGAAGACCAGATGACAGAAAAGTATCCCCAGTTACTCGAAAACCGTGCAACCACTACTGAGGCTGAAGCTACTACTACAGAATTTCGGGATGAAATTCCAAACCAACGGGGGGATGATGTGACACCCCAGGAAAAACCAGTAAACGATGCAACTTACATAGCTTCCTCAGTACCGCATGCTAAATTTCGGGACGAAATTTCTTTCAAGTTGGGGATAATGTGACAACTCGAGTTTCCAAGATTCCATCTTCGCACTATTGCACGTTAATTGTTCGATTGTTTGTTGACACGACTTGTTTATTTCACAACTGTACGCGTTATAATATGTTGAATCGTACTGTGGTTGATATTTTATATATATTGGTGTGCATTATATAGGTGTGTATGTGATTTATATATGTTTGTCGGGACGTGTATAATTAATAAAACTAGAACACTTGGCCAAACCCCTCCCCCCCTCACGAAAACACCCCACCCACGAAAACAACTTATGTGTTTTCGTTCAACAAGAGGCCAACGAAATCAGAATGGGCTTTAGGCCCAATAGTGGATCAGTTTTATATTGTTCTCAACCCTTACGTGAAACTGGTAATTGGCAAACCCTAATTCTCAAACGGCAGTTCCTTCCTTTGTAAACTCCTTCCCTTTTTGCAAGTCCCTTACCTGCAATCATATCTCTCGATCTTGTGGTTAGTGTACTACCTTCACCTTTTAAATTGTTACTGAGTATTTGTTTGGTGTTTATTTGATTTAAATAATTATTGATTAATTGTTGCGCAATCGTGAACAAACTGTTATTATTGCGATGATTAGGATCTTATGGATTGAATGAGTTTATGTATAAGGGACCATTACAATCTTGTTGATATTGATGATCATATTGCTTTACTGATGGTATAATGTAGATGATTAGCAGATAATGGTCCTAATAGATGCGTACATTGAATGATCATATTAACCTGCTAATATCGTTAATGATTGATCGATGATAGTGATATAACAAACCATATGATTACATGAGCCTGTTTGATGATATGATTGGGTGGTAAGAGTGATGTAACTGTAAGTGATGATCAGGGTTTCGGCATTGTGTAACTGATATGTTTGTTGCTGTGATGTCGACGAAAACAAGGACCATACGAAAACACAAGGAGTGTTTTCGCCATACATCATACCCGACGAAAACACCATGGGGGATTTCGTGCCCCAAGTGTTTTCGGCCCATAGGTGTTTTCGCCAACCAAGGGTTTTCGGCCCAAATGGTTTTCGGCCCAAGGGAGTTCGGCCCAAAAGTGTTTTCGCCACTTAGGTGATTTCGTCACATTGCATACTGTTAACTATTAACGCTATTAACTATGTGATTTAATTAAGTTAATTACTTGATTTACCCTGTCAGTTTACTCGACCTGTTGGCTGTTAACTCTGGTAATTTATTAACTCTGTTAATGGTTCAAACTTTGTTAAGTCATTAACCTTGTCAAGTTGTTAACTCTTGTTAGATTACTTGATTATGACAAACATGATTACACTGTTAAGTTTACAACATCACTAGTTTAGTAACTCTGTTAACTCAGTTAAACTCGGTTAAGTTGTATAACCCTGTTAGAAAGATAACTCTGTTGATACGTTAATTCTGTGGTATGTTAACTCTGTTAAACCTGTTAATTGATTTAACTGCTTACGTGATATATGATATTAATTGCTAAGCACCTTATGACATAGATTTGCCTGTGAAACATTTCGAGTTCGAAACTAATTATACATACGTGTGTACTATAGGTCGTGATTGATTTATTGTGGGCGTGTAACCCTTTTAGCATACCGAGCAAACCAAGGTGAGTTCACACAGCCAAGGCATGGGGTTCCCGGGTGGGAATGGGATTGGATGACTTATTGTATATACTCAGATGATAGAACCTAACGATACGATACGGCTAGACTAGTAACACTTATTGAACTGATTTTCGCACACCTGCCAAGGGTTGGCCGCGATATTATGACTGACTTCGCACACCTGCCTTAGGAAGGCCGCGAACTAAATTTACTAATCTTCGCATACCTGCCTGGGAGACCGCGATACAAATAAACCTAGTCTGGAATACTTGGGAGGAACATCCCCTAACATCTTCGCATACCTGCCTGGGAGGCCGCGATGGAAATATGATATATGACATAACGAACGAACATACTACTACTCACACTATACTATTACTGAACTATTAACTGTGAACTCGCTCAACTAGTTGTTGACTCTCTGTTGCATGCCTTGCAGGACCTTAGGTACTTTTGGAGCTTGCACTAGGAGGAGCAGGTCGTTGTGGAGCATGGATCGTGGATGCCATGTTAAAACGTTTAAACAATCAAACTTAACATTATTTTGGGTTTACACTGACATACTTTGGATTTTCATTATTACGCTTCCGCTATTGATACTATGTTTGGTTTAGAACATCAATTGTATTGGATTGGGTTTTACGAACTATCTGATTTATATTATGCTATGTTCAATATGATTGATGGCTTGATCCTGATCAGTCATGCTCCCAAGCGGTGATACTCCGCAGGTGGAATTTGGGGGTGTGACACGTATAAGGGAAAATAAGTTAAAAGTATTTACCTTTGAAAGTATAATTCACAATAGCAAGTGCACGTAGCTTTTACTGGTGCTCCTAATCTGGAACGAAGGTTTTTAATAACCTATTAGATTCCTAACGGGTCTTTAATTAAGCCTAAACTTAGACCGGTTAGTTTTAACGGAAGATAAGGTCTAAAACGCATGATGAAGCGAAGTCCGGAATAGAATGTGATTTAGACCCGACAAGTTTAAAGAATTGTATAATATGGGTAAACTAAACACATTCTGGATTTTGAGACAAAAATGATAAGGTTTGTCCCGTTTCGGTCAATTTATGCAAACTAGTTACATAAACCGAACCGAACGCGAAAGATGCATAACGGGTAACCATAAGAGTCATATATAGGTTTCCTAAGTTAATATGCTTTAAATGTGTTGTGACATCAGTAAGATATCTTCTATTATGCCCAAAACGAATTTAAACTCAAAGTATGCCCCGTAGGGGCATTTTGGCCATTTTAAAGGTTATAAAAGAGTTCAAATATTAATCTGAGTTATAGGTATGATAAAGTCAGTAAAAATACTAAATTTAATAAGTTATAACAGTAGGGTATTACATATATGTGAAATTTATCATTTTTAACTAAACTATGCACCATAGGGGCATTTTGGTAATTTCACATAAGCCTAAAAGGTCAAAACTAGAAATCTGAGTTTAAAACTTTTGCTTACTGTTAAAATATAAAAATTTACTGAAAATATCAGTAGGTGTCAACTCTTATATATATAAAATAGTTTTAATACATACTATGCGTTTAAAACGCGTAAAAAGGCGGTTTTAAGCGATTTCCGGGCTTTATAAGAAAAGCTGATATTTTTATTATTCTAGAAGGTAAAAAAATAATTTATTTATCATATAAGATCAGTAGAAAAAGGTTTGGTATCAAAATGATTTGAAAAACTCATTTTACAAGCCAAAAGGGCAAAACCGGCAATTACCGAATCAAGCTTAGAACCCTATGTTATGCTTAGCCTAAAAATAAATAAAAATCTTCAAAAATCCCAAGTTGTATAATCACAGAGGGTTATACTAACATGTAACCTGGTCCTAATAAGGCTCTAAGGCATTTCTAAACTATACTCTAACGGGTCAGAACTGAAAGTCAAAGTAAAAGTCCACTTATGCGACTTTCGGTTCCAAACCGAGCTTAAACTGAAAATTGTCGGGGTGAACATGTTTAGACATGTTCTTGCATTAATTACCAAGTTATATTAATGATAAAACAGGTTGCATGGTTTCTACATTGCTAATTATGCATTAATTTGAAAATAAGCTTTCTGTTGACTTTTTAAGATTAGCTTTGACCCGACAATTGACCTACTTAGAGTGGGAATCAGAGAGTACCCTTTTAAGGGTTTATTACCCACATAATTACCAACTCATAGGTACTTTCAATTCGAGATTGACTGGAAAAATCTTGATTAATCTCGAAGTCAAACCTTAATTACGACGGTTTGACTTTAAGCTAATTAACTAAGCAAAACTTAATTAGAGAAGGTTAAGGACACTTACAATAGTCCTAAGTACAACTAGTGACTTCTAGGAAGGGTGCTTGAGCTCCAAAATTCTCCAGGAGTGAAGTTGTGAAGTTTGCAAGTGAATGTGTGAAGTGTTGCAACTAAGGAGCTCCTTATATATGGATTTTGATGCAACAAGATCATGACAAGGAAGTCTACTGATGTTATGGGATCATTACAGGTGCCCCTATTGCATGTTAAACCATTGGAGGAGTCCCTGGTATAAGAAAACAAGCTTTTAAGTTGGTTACAGACCTGAACTAGCACCTGCAGGTGACTTCTGTTGCTGTAGGTCAGACGCGGCCCGCGTAACAGACTACATAGGTCTTACGCGGCCGGTATGAGTCCTCAGAACCAGCCAAACAAGTTTCAACAATTGCAATTCAGCCCCTGGTCCTTTTTAAACGTGGTTTTAAGTTGTTTTCTTGCATTTTCACCCCCTTTAACTTTACTTTTAAGGGTTCCAAGGGATAATCAAACACCGTTAAGTCCTTGGTTAACTTTGTGATCACCCGTATGGCCCTAGATTTCAACATTGACGCTTTTAACCCCTCGTATACGAATATTGTCATAACTTTCTCATACTTTATCAAAACCTTGTGAAATTTTTATCACTTATTCCAGTGAGTATAATTAATAGTTACAAAGCTTTGGGTTTGCTAAATGGTCACCCAGAGGTATACTTTAAACATGTTGACACATTTAACCCCTGTAGTTTGTAATTTCTCACTTTCTTCCACAATTAGCTTCGTATGATCCATGACGTATTCGTTTAAGGGTATAAACATCATGTAGGGTTATTGTAAAGTATATTTATCCATTGTTGACACTTTCAACCCTTTTATTCACATAGTTTCTTTGTTTGTCATCTTTAGCCCTTTTAAATCAATTCTTTACACGTTTAAAGTCCATGCCACGTGTTAATACATTATTGGACATAAATTTTCAAGGTGTTACATCCTCACCCCCTTAAAAGAAATCTTGACCTCGAGATTTACTGAAACAATTGAGGGTACTTTTCTTTCATTGTGGACTCTGCCTCCCACGTATACTCGGGACCTCTACGGGCATCCCATTTGACCTTTACAATCGGCATTTGCTTCCTTCGAAGCTTCTTAACTTGTCGATCCTCGATCGACACAAGTTTTTCAACAAACTTTAAGCTCTCATCTATGTGCACATCCTTATGCAACATGACTAGTGATTCATCAGCTAGACATTTCTTCAGATTGCAGATGTGGAATACATTATGAATACCACTGAGCTCTTCAGGCAAGTTTAACTTATAAGCCACTGTTCCTACATATTCGATGATCTCGAATGGTCCTATATACCTTGGGCTTAACTTACCTTTCTTACCAAATCGCATTAATCCCTTCCAAGGTGATACTTTAAGTAAAAGCTTATCACCAACCTCAAACTTTAGAGGTTTTCGCCTTTTATCAGCATAACTTTTCTGCCTATCCCTGGCGGCTTTCAGGCAGTCATGAATTTGGACAATCTTGTCCGTTGTTTCAAGGACTATATCAGGTCCTGATAACTGAGCTTCTCCTACTTCTTCCCAACAAATAGGCGTTCTGCACTTCCTACCATATAATACCTCAAAAGGCGCAGCCTGAATGCTTGTATGGTAGCTATTGTTATCGGAGAACTCGATCAATGGCAGGTGGTTATCCCAACTACCACCTAAATCAATCACACATGCACGAAGCATGTCTTCCAAAGTTTGAATTGTACGCTCACTCTGTCCGTCCGTCTAAGGATGGTAAGCCGTACTAAAATTTAAGCGCGTCCCCAGAGATTGTTGGAAACTTTTCCAAAAATGTGATGTGTATCTAGTATACCTGTCAGAGATAATAGACACTGGTACGCCATGAAGAGATACAATCTTATCCACGTACAACTGGGCTAATATGTCAGAGCTATGAGTCACCTTGATGGGTAGGAAATGTGCTGACTTAGTCAGTCTATCAACTATAACCCATATTGTATCATTTCCTTTCTTTGTCTTTGGCAATTTGGTGATAAAATCCATTGTCACCATTTCCCACTTCCAGGTGGGAAGTTCAGGCTGTTGTAGCAAAACTGACGGCTTCTGGTGTTCAGCTTTGACTTGCGCGCACGTCAAACATTTGGCTACATAGGTAGCTATAGACTTCTTCAAGCTTATCCACCAATAGTTTGCCTTCAGATCCTGGTACATCTTATCAGCTCCAGGATGAATGGAGTACTTAGAACTATGGGCTTCCTAGAGGATAACATCAAGTCCTCCACAAACTGGAATCCATATTTGTCCATTTAACCTTAGAATTCCGTCCTTGCCATAGGATAACTGCTCTTCAGTTACTCCTAGCTTTTCATCAGGATAGTTAGCTTCCAATACAGCTTCCTTCTGCGCAGCTAACAACCTTTCATTCAGACTATTCTTTAATTCAAAGCTCTTGGCATTGATTCTTATAGGCTTCACCCTTTCCTTTCGACTTAAGGCATCTGCGACTACATTCACCTTGCCAGGATGGTATCTTATCTCACAGTCATAATCATTCAAAGTTTCCATCCAACATCGCTGCCTCATGTTCAAGTCCTTCTGATTGAACAGATGTTGATGGCTTTTGTGATCAGAATAGATCACATACTTAGTTCCATACAAATAATGCCTCCACAGTTTTAGTGCAAATACAACGGCACCCAACTCCAAGTCGTGGGTGGTGTAATTCTTCTCGTGCAACTTTAACTGTCGAGAAGCATAGGCGATAACCTTACCTTTCTGCATAAGCACACATCCCATCTCGGTGTGTGATGCATCACAATATACCATAAATTCATCAATTCCTTCAGGCAACATCAATACTGGAGCATTGCTCAACTTCTGCTTCAGAATATCAAAAGATTCTTGTTGCTTAGGCCCCCAATCAAACTTGCTATTCTTGCGGGTTAGTAGAGTTAGGGGTGCTGCAATTCTTGAGAAGTTTTCAATAAATCGCCTATAGTATCCTGCCAGTCCTAGAAAGCTGCGAATCTCTGTAGGCGCCTTTGGCTCTTTCCAATTCATGACAGCTTCAACCTTAGCGGGATCTACTTGGATACCACGCTCACTAACAACATGCCCAAGAAATTGGACTTCACGAAGCCAGAATTCACACTTCGAAAATTTGACATAAAGCTTTTCCTGTTGAAGCGGTTTCAGAATGCAACGGAGATGCTTCTCATGGTCAGCTTGACTCTTCGAGTAAATGAGAATGTCATCGATGAAGACGATGAAGAATTTATCTAGGTAGGGCTTGCAGACGCGATTCATGAGATCCATGAATGCGACAGGTGCATTAGTGAGCCTAAAAGGCATCACTAGGAACTCGTAATGACCAGAGCGAGTTCTAAATGCAGTCTTGTGTACATCTTCATCTTTAACCTTCAATTGATGATAGCCTGACCTCAAATCGATCTTAGAAAAGTAGCTTGCCCCTTGCAGCTAATCGAACAAATCGTCGATCCTGGGCAATGGATACCTATTCTTAATAGTGACCTTATTAAGCTCACGGTAATCGATGCATAGACGCATTGATCCATCCTTCTTCTTGACAAATAGGATTGACGCTCCCCAAGGAGACGAACTAGGTCTAACAAAACCTTTGGCTAACAAATCATCTAGTTAGGTTCTCAGCTCCTTCATTTCTGTTGGTGCCAACCTATAAGGCGCTCTTGCGCCAGGCGCTGCCCCGGGGATGATGTCAATTCTAAATTCTACTTGCCTATCTGGTGGTAAACCAGGTAGTTCTTCAGGGAAAACTTCAGGGTATTCAGAAATGACGGGAATATCTTCAATCTTGGGCCTCTGCTCATCAATAGTTACCTGTGCCATATAAATGACACAACCCTTTTTCAAGCATCTAGATGCCTTGAGCATAGCCACTTGCTCAGGCAATCCATACTGGGTATCTCCCTGAATGGTAAGTCGCTCACCAGACGGAGTCTTGATCACCACTTCCTTCTTATTGCAGATGACCTGGGCTTGGTTATGCGATAACCAGTCCATGCCTATAACTATATCAAAACCGGCTAACCTCAAAGGAAGTAAGGACAATGGAAAAGAGTGGTTCCTAATGGATATAACACATCCATCTAACACGGTTGATGCGGTTTCTATGGTTCCATCGGCTAATTCAACCTCATACTTCACACTTAAGGTTTTAACAAGCAATTTCAACAATTCACAGAACTTATTGTCTACAAATGACTTATCAGCACCAGAATCAAATAACACTCTTGCATAAACATCATTTATGAGGAAGGTACCTATTATCACATTGTCGTGTTGGATCGCCTCCTGTGCGTTCATCTGGAAGACCCTAGCGTTGGTCTTTTTCCCCTCCTCAGCCTTCTTCGCAAACTTCGGGCAATTGGCCTTGATGTGCCCTTTCTCGTTGCAATTGTAGCACGTTGCGTCCATTATCTTCTTGCAGTCTAGAGTCTTGTGCTCAGAAGATTTACAAATCCCACATGCCCTTGGCTGTGAGTGGGATTTCGACTCATATCTGCACTTCCCGAAATGGTGCTTCTTACAGATTTTACACTTGGGCTTATCACCCGTCTGCTGACCATCTTTCTTAGATCGAGAACCCTTTTTATGGTCATTATTTCCCTTATGCTTCTTTTTTGAACGTCATGAGTTGTCATCCTCACGCTTTCTCTTTTCAGTATCAGTGTTCCTCTGCGATCTCTGCCTGACCGCGTCCAGTGTGAGGGACAAAGATATATCAGCTGCAGATCTGAAAGTAGCTGGCCGAGAGGCCTTCACACTCGCCTTGATTTCTAGGGTTAAACCCCCAATGAAACGAGCTATCCTCTTGGGTTCCGGTGTCAGAAGATAGGGAACCAACCTTAACATTGTATTGAAGCTAGTAAGGTAGGCTTGACAATCCAGGTTCTTCATAACCAAAGATAAGAAATCAGACTCAATCTTTTCAACCTCATGCTGAGGGCAGTAGTTCTCCATGATAAGAGTAACAAATTGATCCTATGTCAGATTGTATAATGGAATCTTCCTGGTAGCTTGGACCAACGACCTCCACCAGGCTAGGGCTCACCCTTGAATGACTGAGATACAAACTTTACAACATCCTTATCAGCGCAACCACTGATATCTACCACAGTTTCCATCTCATCCAACCATGTCATGCAATCAACTGCCCCTTTCACCCCAGTAAAGTCCCGGGGTTTGCAAGAAACAAAGTATTTATAAGTATAGGACTTAGCATGTGGTTCATTATTAAATACTATTCTCTTGGATGGAATACTGTGCTGGTTTGAGGAATGTTGAACATCCTCTTTCTTGGGCCCATGCTGTGTAGAGGGTGGCTTACTGTGTGCCTCAGATTGAGTTCTGGGTTTAGAGTGTGGCACGGACAGAGTCCTGCTTCGAGTCCTGCTGGATTCATTAAACTGCCGCTCCATAGCTTTTGTAACAGCATTATCTATTAATGATTGCAGTTCCGCACCGGTCATATGTATCTTAGTATTTTCATGGTTATCCACTGGATGACTGTTTACCTCTTCTGACCTAGTCATGTAGCTTTAATTGCTACATAAAAGAAAACAATTGACAAGGTTTATTTAGAAGCTTTTACAGTATTTTATGATTTATTAACCATGATTTTAATAACTTATTCTGGTTAATTTGATAAGTATTTATATATTCAGGATCTTTATTACAATCCTTAATTATAATTTAATAATAGCACAAAAAACCTAGTCACATAGACAGATTTAATTTATAAACCAGGATTTTACAGAATCGAGGTATGAAGGTTTGAATCAAAGTTCATTACCTTTTCTTGACAGGGAGTTGTAGGCTACTACTGTCTTTAGTCCCCAAGGATGTTAATTATAGCCCGTAGGCACTTCATCCTTAAGGGATGATTATATAATAAGGGAATTTGGAATAACCCAATTTAGAGATGACTTATGCGATTTTATCGAATCACATTTTGCCAAGAGTGTTAACATGTTTTCAGATGTTAACAAGGATTGGAATCTTTTGAATAGGTTTTACCTTCTTGGCCATGTCTGCAACGACATATAGACTAGGTTTTACCTTTAAGATTCTCTTTTAATATTTAACGCAGAACAATCCTAAATTGAGATGTTAATATGGATCTGAATCTAATTATGGAACTACCATCTTGGCCCTGTCTTAAGGTGACACATGGCTAGGTCCTGTCCTTTTTAGATTTTGCCATTTTATTATAATGGTAGATCTTATAATAGGAATGTTATTTTATTTATTTTCACATTTTGTGTTTATGCATGTAATTAATAAAATGAAATTTTAAACTAACCATTCCATTAAAATTTTAAACAAGTACAATTTTTCCCTAAACGGGATTTCTAAAGAAATAACACGCCCACTCAGGGGCTAAACAACAAACATACCCACGCAGGGGTCAACAGAAAGACATGCCCACGCAGGGGCAAAATACAAAAAGACATGCCCACGCAGGGGCGGAATACAGAAACAAAAGTCCACGCAGGGACTTAATTACAATATAAATAATTAAACAATGATCTTCAAAAATCCCCTCTCTTGGACTTCTCCTTAATTAGGCTTGCCAAACCTTTGAAGAAGCCTTGACGTTCCGTGCGATCTCTTTGAACCTCCCGCTCAACCTGGTTCAACCATTCAAGAACCTCCTGTTGTCGTTCTGGCGGGATTAGTTGCGGCTGCGGCGGCTGTTGATGTAGAGGTTGAGGAGGTGGCGGGTGCTGGTACCTATAAGCTGGGTATCCAGTGGTCCAAGGACCACCATAGGGCCCTTCAAGATGAAGAGCGTTATAGTCCCACGCTGCTTGGTACGGATCGACCTCTGCATAGTTGTAGTTGGTGTGGGCCGGCTGCTCAAATGGGTTGTACGCCGTTGAACCAGCGTATGCAGGGATTGGGTCACCAAAACCCAACGGTGGCACGATAGGCGCAGAGTCTACTTCCGAGACGGGGTTTGAACTTCCTCCCGTCTGCGGCTCTTCATGGAGTGGCGGGTAGTGGCTGCCACTTGAGGGTTGAGGGGTGTTGATACGCACTCCTCCTCGCACGGTCATCTGTGCGTTTGATCTTCGTCGCCTCGGTGGCTCCGGAGGCGGCTTCTCAACTGGTGGTGGTGGCGGTGGAGTGACTGCCACAAAACGAGAATCCTCGGAGGGATCCTCTTGCTGCTGCTCATGGGGCGATGAATGGTAGGAAGGAGTAAAATACGATTCATACTGGGCGAATTTCGCCTGGAAGCTATCTGGACCACGGTAAGGTGATCCATGGAAGGATGACCCATCAGAGATCTCGATGGGGTAGTTAGGGGTTCCGGACGGTGGTTCTGCAAGATCGGTGTCTTCGTCCATGTCATTGTTGCCCGAAGAGTGGTCTTCAGGTCCTAGTGGGTTAAAACCCACTAGTTCTTCAATATAGTTTGACGGGTTGAACCGGCTCTAGAAGACAGGAGTGGGGTCGCCAAAAGAATGGTGCGAATTGGACCATTGTAGAGGTATAAAAAAGGTTGCGGGTTATAGGGCTCATTTTTCGATTGAGGCCCGAAAGAGTGGAGATAAGATGGTGATGAGCTTAGAGAGACAGATCGCCTCCCTGGTTCTATGTAAGTCCTCCAAGGTTCTTGTGGACTTGTGCTCATAGTTATGGATGGTGTGCGCCGGTGGGAAGGTCCGGCTTCATGATCATGACCCGTCACTGAGGCCTTGCCTCTACCTCTTCTGAATCGTGGCGGCATTTTTGTTCCTGTTAACATGAACAAAGATAACAACAAGAATATATATAAAAGACAAAAATAAAACAAATTAGGATTTGTCCTATGTTCTTTGTCTAGACTTGAAAATTGAGGAATGTGCAATTTGTGTAACTGAGATTAAACACAAAAGGCTAGTGTTTAATTCACTCAGTGTTGGCTCAGATACCAACCTGTCACACCCCGATATTTCCACGTATTACCGGTCGGCCCGGTGGGGAGTATCGTGACGTAGTTGATATCATCATAGTCAAACAACACAAATTTAAATGCACAGCGGAAGCAAAAGATAGATTTATTTCAACCGAATAAAAGTGTAATATTAAGTATCACAACATGGCTGAAAAAGATCCACAGGCGGATAGAATAAAAAGGAAACTTTGTTCAACAGACTTTAAAGGCATCTAAGCTTGCGAGACTTTTATTTGATGCTAGGAGAGGCCAGCCTATTCCGATTAGTACCTGCACTTAGCCTTTTTGGGAAAATACGTCAGTTTACACTGGTAAATACAATTTAACTGACTCATTTTGAAAACGTTTAAGAAAATTGATTTGAATGCACATGGTACAAAACTTTTTATAACTTGGGATAATTATTTATATATAAACTTGTAAAAGAATTACATGTTCGTTATACGTTCAGTAGCCCGGGTTGAATACCGGGTTAAAGATTAATAGACACACCACATGGTATAGTCCCGCGGCGAGTTATTCTCGTAACCGGCGGTTATACCTTATTATTTATATATGCACAGGCGGGTGTATGCCTACACCTCGTGCTAAGGTCGTGGCCATTCAATGAATGATGCCAAGGATATCCGGGACATGGTCATTAACCCCCCAAAGGCTTTAAGCAAACAAAACAATTTAAACGGGTCATTTCAATAAATTAACCATCATACGACTAAAGATTCAATGCCCGACCAAGCGGTATTTTATATACCGTACCCCAAGCCCGTATAAGGGAAAATAAGTTAAAAGTATTTACCTTTGCAAGTATAATTCACAATAGCAAGTGCACGTAGCTTTTACTAGTGCTCCTAATCTGGAACGAAGGTTTTTAATAACCTATTATATTCCTAACGGGTCTTTAATTAAGCCTAAACTTAGACCGGTTAGTTTTAAAGGAAGATAAGGTCTAAAACGCATGATGAAGCGAAGACCGGAATAGAATGTGATTTAGACCCGACAAGTTTGAAGACTTGTATAATATGGGTAAACTAAACACATTCTGGATTTTGAGATAAAAATGATAAGGTTTGACCCGTTTCGGTCAATTTATGCAAACTAGATACATAAACCGAACCGAACGCGAAAGATGCATAACGGGTAACCATCAGAGTCATATACAGGTTTCCTAAGTTAATATGCTTTAAATATGTTGTGACATCAGTAAGATATCTTCTATTATGCCCAAAACGAATTTAAACTCAAACTATGCCCCGTAGGGGCATTTTGGTCATTTTAAAGGTTATAAAAGAGTTTAAATATTAATCTGAGTTACACGTCTGATAAAATTAGTAAAAATACTTAATTTAATAAGTAATAACAGTAGGGTATTACATATATGTGAAATTTATCATTTTTAACTAAACTATGCACCTTAGGGACATTTTGGTAATTTCACATAAGCATAAAAGGTCAGAACTGAAAATCTGAGTTTAACACTTTTGCTTATTGTTAAAATATAAAACTTTACTAAAAATATCAGCAGGTGTCAAGTCTTATATATATAAAATAGTTTTAATACATGCTGTGCGTTTAAAACGCGTAAAAAGGCGGTTTTAAGCGATTTCCGGGTTTTCTAAGAAAAGTTGATATTTTTATTATTCCAGAAGGCTTAAAATAATTTATTTATCATATAAGATCAGTAGAAAAAGGTTTCGGTATCAAAATGATTTGAAAAACTCATTTTACAAGCCAAAAGGGCAAAACCGGCAATTACCGAATCAAGCTTAGAACCCTATGTTATGCTCAGCCTAAAAATAAATAAAAATCTTCAAAAATCCTAAAATATTATATTACATCAGTGGGTCAAAAGTTTGGTATCAAAATTTGGGTTTAGATAGGTTTTATGCTAATTATGCCGATTAATTAATAAAAAGCTTTCTATTTACGCTAATGAGCATAACTCTTAATTTAGACCTCAAACTGATGTCAAATTTTAGGGACAAGTCTATAAATCAGTAATGAAGGTTTCTATTCTTTTACTTTTTCAAAAATCACGTTTTAAGGTGAAAAGGGTATAATAGTCAACATTTAAGCATTTAACGGAAACATGCATATGAATCGGATAACTAATGAACCAAGTTGTATAATCACAGAGGGTTATACTAACATGTAACCTGGTCCTAATAAGGCTCTAAGGCATTTCTAAACTATACTCTAACGGGTCAGAACTGAAAGTCAAAGTAAAAGTCCATTCATGCGACTTTCGGTTCCAAACCGAGCTTAAACTGAAAATTGTCGGGGTGAACATGTTTAGACATGTTCTTACATTAATTACCAAGTTATATTAATGATAAAACGGGTTGCATGGCTCCTACATTGCTAATTATGCATTAATTTGAAAATAAGCTTTTTGTTGACTTTTTAAGATTAGCTTTGACCCGACAATTGACCTACTTAGAATGGGAATCAGAGAGTACCATTTTAAGGGTTTATTACCCACATAATTACCAACTCATAGGTACTTTCAATTCGAGATTTGACTGGACAAATCTTGATTAATCTCGAAGTCAAACCTTAATTACGACGGTTTGACTTTAAGCTAATTAACTAAGCAAAACTGAATTAGAGAAGGTTAAGGACACTTACAATAGTCCTAAGTACGACTAGTGACTTCGAGGAAGGGTGCTTGAGCTCCAAAATTCTCCAGGAGTGAAGTTGTGAAGTTTGTAAGTGAATGTGTGAAGTGTTGCAACTAAGGAACTCCTTATATATGGATTTTGATGCAACAAGATCATGACAAGGAAGTCTACTGATGTTATGGGATCATTACAGGTGCCCCTATTGCATGTTAAACCATTGGAGGAGTCCCTGGTATAAGAAAACAAGCTTTTAAGTTGGTTACAGACCTGAATTGGCACCTGCAGGTGACTTCTGTCGCTGTAGGTCGGACGCAGCCGGCGTAACAGGCCACATAGGACTTACGCGGCCGGTATGACTCCTCAGAACCAGCCAAACAAGTTTCAACAATTGCAATTCAGCCCTTGGTCCCTTTTAAACGTGGTTTTAAGTTGTTTTCTTGCATTTTCACCCCTTTAACTTTACTTTTAAGGGTTCCAAGGGATAATCAAACACCGTTAATTCCTTGGTTAACTTTGTGATCACCCGTAAGGCCCTAGATTTCAACATTGACGCTTTTAACCCCTCGTATACGAATATTGTCATAACTTTCTCATACTTTATCGAAACCTTGTGAAATTTTTATCACTTATTCTAGTGAGTATAATTAATCGTTACAAAGCTTCGGGTTTGCTAAAAGGTCACTCAGAGGTATACTTTAAACATGTTGACACATTTAACCCTGTAGTTTGTAATTTCTCACTTTCTTCCACAATTAGCTTCGTATGATCTATGACTTATTCGTTTAAGGGTATAAACATCGTTTAGGGTTATTGTAAAGTATATTTATCTATTGTTGACACTTTGAACACTTTTATTCACATAGTTTCTTTGTTTGTCAACTTTAGCCCCTTTAAATCAATTCTTTACACGTTTAAAGTCCATGACACGTGTTAATACATTATTGGACATAAATTTTTGAGGTGTTACACCCCGCTAGCCATAGGGCACTCACACATTTCGAAAACAGATTCAATCTTCTCGAAGCAGTGGAGGAGACCCACGGCTCCTTCAGTGTCGTCAAAGGTACTTGGTCGACAGTCCATGAAGGTCTTGAACCTACACACTCGAGGCTGAGCACTCTGACCTCCTGCTTGAGCTGCTGCGAGAGCCTCAGCAGCTCGTTCGTTGATCAAAGCCGTCAGCTGGGCTTGAGTCAAGTTCAACCGTCCACTCATGATCTTCATGTCTGTAGGATCGTGTACGGACCCGAGACGAGTCGATCAGAGTCGTTCTACTCAATATGAAAGGCGGAAACAGACATATTGAATTATTCAGCAAGAAATTTACTTATAACTGTCTTGTTTATTGATCTGGTAACAATTTACACCACGGAGACACTTCGACAGAGCTTCACTGTCGGAAAACACCATACTAATTCCGTTCCAAATGAAACGGACTGACACCTATTTATAGACACACTAATTTCGGTCCAAACATGTTTAAACGGAAATACAATTCACATGGAATTACAATCCAAACGGAATTACATGTTAATTCCGTGCGGAATTACTTGGATGACCTCTTCAAGCTGAATTAGCTCTTCAAGCGGAATTAACTTTTTGTCTTGTTTTCTCAATCTTCGTGCCCTGAACAATGCAAGACTCGATACAAGACAAAGTCGACAGACGTATGCACCAACAGGCTCCCCCTCGGATGTTGACGAGTCTTAAGTGTCGAGTCTTCAGTCTTTATCAGTCTGTCTGCTCTTTTTGAAGAATCTGACAGTGTAAAACTTCAATCTTTTCTATTCTCTTTTCATTTGCACCAACTGACTCCCCTCGAACAATCCTCGGATGCTGACTCTCTTAGATGTCTTCAGACTCCTCGTTTCAATATGCTGGGATCGCAGTCTGGCTCATTGAAAACACAGAGTCCTCAGGTATCGGAACCTGGCTCTCTATCATTCAGAATCAGGATCTGAAACCTGACTATCCTGCACATTCTCTACCTCACAATAAATTTCACAACTTTGATATTTGACAAAATTATTCATCACTTGCAGAAATTAATTTCATATAACCACTTGTAGGCCAAACACTCAAAATCTGTTTTCATTATACACAAACTCCCCCTCTCGAAATGTTCATCATGTTTAGCACTTGGAATTTTGAAAATCAGCCCTTCAACACCAGTTGTCGAAAATATTTTTGTAATTTTCAAAAATTATGCTAAAACACACTAAAATCTTTTTGGATTTTTGACTTTAAATAAATGCAGTAAAGAAATATTTACAGACACTATTTTTGTAAGTTTGTGTAAGAGGATCATATCAGTTTTTGAGACAAATCACCAACACCATTAAGCTTTAAACATTTTAAGTTCTAAACAATTCACCTAGATTGTCAGTATACTGGTCCATTTAAATTTTCACACAAAGTTCAACTGTATCGAGATACGAGATTAGTGTTTTAATAGACTTAAACCTATTCGCGTGTCCCACCACTTGAATATACTCCCGTATCCAGATCCCAATATTCAGTCTTATAGGTGAATATACCTAGATGATATCTGTAAAGGGTTAAATGCGAAACCGTGAGAGCTCAGGTTAGAACCTCCGTTCAGCAAAGAGATGACGGCTCGTCTTTTGGTGTGTTCCCTTTAGAGAATCTTTTCTTCAACAGCACATGATTAGCATTTTTCAATGTTTCATCATTTTTATGCTGAGGGCAGTGCTATATTTCAAGCAAATGCAAAGTATTAAACGGGGACTGGGCCATTGCTTCCGCAAAATCAGAAGTCCCGGGATAATACCCCCAGATATCACTGAGTATAAAGACCTAGTATCTTAGAAAGAGAGACCTTTCAAACAAGATTTCGGGGGTTACCCATATATCCAAGAAATGTTACCCACGAGATAAGCAAGTTTGAAATTTAGGTTTATATCTCGAAAACAATTTGCTAAATGTGCAAAAACCTACTGGCACATCCGCTGTGAGATTGTTTATCACATTTTTGACTTTCCAATTCTTTAGCGTGTCGTGATAGTCCACTGATGTACTATCATTTCCTCTTTTTCACAACAAAACTCATTTTACAAATTTTCTAATGTTTTTGGATTTTCTGAAATTTCTTACTCCCCCTAAAATTCAAAAACTTTAAAGAAACTTGAAAACAAACTATACAGGTAACGTGACAACTTGATGTGAATCACTTTAATTCTCCATTCACTTGGCATAAACAATCAGAACTCCCCCTCTCAACAAACTATTTTCCCATTATGATTTCAAAACACTTAAGTTTGTTTTAATCAAAATGGTTTTTCCGGAAAATAAGTTTTGTTGATTTTACCACTTGTAGAAAATGGGGATCAATTCATCACTTTGTTTTCAACCACTTGTATGTTCACAAACCAAACATACCATTTGTAGAAAATCAAGTACAACTTAATGTCCCTGATTTACCACTGGTAAGTCAAACCAATTACCACTTGTAGGTATACACAAACGAACTTGATACAAAAAATGATGCCGATTCCTGCTCCACTCTTACCAACCTGGGAGCTCCGGCAAGTCAGGATTTTACTTGTGAAAAACTGCCATCCAAGCCTGACCAAACTTGGATGTTTCCTCCTCAACTTCACTTGGGTAATAAGTTGCTTTCTTTGTTTCATAAAAGTCCTTTACCTCTTTCACCTTACCCTCAACCATTTTTCCAAAAATCTTTTTCACATTGTTGGTGTATTCATCTGTCGACTTCGTCTTGTATCGAGTCTTACATTGCACATGGCACGAAGTTCGAGGGCAATGGTCAAAGGGTTAATTTCGCATGAAAGGTCAACGTGTAATTCCGCACGGAATTACATGTAATTCCGCATGAAGTCTTAATTTCGTTTGAACATGTAATATCGTGTGAAGTTGTATTTCCCTATGAGTCTGTTCATGCGGAATTAGTCAGGTCTATAAATAGGGTTGATTTCGTTTCAGTTGGTACGAAATCCGACGGCTAAGCTCTGTCGAAGTGTCATCTTGCTGTAATTGTGTTCCAGATCAATACAAACGACAGTTTAAGTGAAGATCTTGCTGAATTCATGCATTATGTCTGTTTTCGCCTTTCATAGTGTATAGAACGCCTCTGATCGACTCAATTCGGGTCCGTAAACGATCCTACAACTGGTATCAGAGCTCAGGAGGAGGAGTTCTTGCCATTTCAGCCTGATTTCATCTCATTTTCTTACTTCTACACCTTCTTTTCTTAATTGAACAAGATTTCACGGTTAAAAAGTTCTGAATTTCACACATCTTAATTGGGATCATGTTTTAACAAAACCTTGTGAAAATTGGACCAAAATTCAATCAAAATCTGATAAAACAAGTAATTTCGTTTCAAACATGCTGACATCATCATTAATTCCGTTTGAAAGAGCTATATAATTTCGCACGGAATTAACACTATTGTCTAATTTCGCTTGAGATTGCTGTTTAATTCCACACGGAATTAGTTATTCCGTTTGAAACTCTGTTCAATTCAAACAAAATTAGGTAATTTCGTTTGAAAGACTTAATCTCGTTTGAAACTTAATCCCGTTTGAAGTTGTGTGCAGGTTAATTCCGTTTGACAGAGTAATCTCGCTTGGAGTAATACCGTTTGAAAATGTCTAACGAAGAATTTTACAATGCATTCGCCACATCGCCGACTACTCCGGCTGCCATTGCTCAAAGCATGAACATGGAAAACGAAACCGGAACTTTACAAAAACCCCCGAAGCTTATGGGAATCGAGGAGTATTATGGATGGAAAGATCGATTCGAAAACTGGGTGCAAGCTAATCACTTGAGGTCTTGGGAATGTATCGAGAAAAAGTATGTTAGACCACGTACTGAGCTGGGAGTGACAAAAGCTATTTCTGAATTGAATGATAAAGAACGTGACATGTATAAAGCAGAAAAGATGATGATCAGTCTTCTACATCAAGCTGTAAAGGAAGACATTTTTATCCTGCTTCAACATGATAACACTGCGTGTTCAATCTGGGATGCTTTGAAGGTTAAATTCGAGGGTAGTGAGAAAATGACTAAAAGCAAGAAAGCACTTCTAAAGAAAGAATTCGATTTGTTTTCAAGCTTGGTAGTAGAAACGTCAAAGAAGCTGATTGAAAGATATTGCCACTTAGTTCGATCTATGTCTTTGTTGGGAATAGAGAAAACTCAAGATGAGTGGGTCAACAAGTTAGCTGATGCTTTACCTCAAAAAGAGTGGGGTACATTTTTGATGATCTTGAAGAATACTGGGGAATATGATGGATTGACTATTTCACAGTTCATTGAAAAGATTGAGAGTCAGGATCTTGAATAGCAAAAGATTGCGAGGATGAATAATCCGAGTAATCAACAAGATGTAAGAATGTGTTACAAAGGTAGTGTTCAAGAAGTTGAAATGAGTCCGAAAATTCAAACTGCTTTTAGTGCCGGGAACTCATCTGGAACTGCTGATCAAAGCTCAAACATCGGTAGTGGAATCTCTTCATATCCAAGTGTGAATCCAAAGAGTTCAAATACAAGTTTTCAGCATCAAAGTTCAAAAACTGGAAATGGTTGTGTGATACAATGCAACATTGCATTGAATCTCCCGAATGGTCAGAGTATTTCTGAAGAAGTTGCAAAAGATCACATGACACTACTTGCTACAGTTTTGGAGACCTATGAGGGATTGGTTGCTGGAAGGATCGGAAATCCTATGCTGACAAAAGAGGATTATGATCAGATAGATGCTAAAGAGATGGAATTAATGGACATCAAATGGTGTCTAGCTAGTGTCTTGAGGAGAGCAGAAAAGTTTAAGATGATTACAGGGAGAAATGATTTCTTAGATGCACATGTGTCTACTTTGGGTTTTGATAATTCTAAAGTAACTTGTTTTCGATGCAGGGAGAAAGGTCATTTCAAAAGAGAATGCAAAAATCAAGAAGCTAGTGGAGCGAAGAATCCTTTTGGTAAAGATGATTATTATTGGAAAGCAATATATCAACAAGTTGCTCATCAACCACAACAACAACAACAGAAAGAGCCACAAACTGCTCATGCTAGAATGATCGAAGATGCAAATAAGAAAGCTTATTATGGTATCATTGATCAAGACGATGAAAAAGTGGCAGAAGGCTTCAGCTGGGACAAACACATTCCACCTGATTCAAATGTTGTTGCTTTAGTTTCAAAAATCATCCAAGAACCTGATTTGTTCACTGAATGGATGAATGTGATTGGTGTTAATGCAAAGAATCAAGAAGGAGAATCTGTTTCATCAGATGAAAGTTCTGAAAGAAAAGCAATTTTTGATCAAACACCATCTGAGTCAAGTTCTTCAGATGATAGTACAGAAAAGACAATAGAGTTTGATCAATCACCAATAGAAACTGATGACAGTAGTGATGATGAAGAAGAAAAACATATTAATGTTGCAAAAACTCAACTATCTCCTGAAAGTTTTCAATTTTATTTTGCAGATCGCTTGGAGAAGTTGAAAAAGAAACGAGCAGCAAAGGAGTTGAAAAAGGAGAAAGTTGATGAAGTTAAAATTACTAAGCAGGTAGTTAAAGAAGAAAAAGGTGATTGAGGTTGAAAAAGTTGTTGAAGTTGAAAAGGTAGTCGAAAGGATTGTTGAGGTTATCAAGCCGTGTGAAAAATGCTTGGAATCTTGCAAGCAGTGTGCAGAAAAAGATGAGAAACTGAGTGAGAAAGACAAGATGATAGAAAAATTACTGTTTGATCTCAATTACGTGAAGGAATCATATGATGTATTGAACAGAACGGTAACTGGTCTGCAAAAGACTAATTCTGAAAGAGAAGATGCACTGACAATGCTGAATGCTGTAATGATGTCGAAGCAGAACGCTATCAATTTCTATATTGAAGAAAGTGCAAAATGGAAGCAAGAGTTGGAAACTGAAAAAATAGAAAACGAGAGAATCAGACGATTATTATAGAGTTATTCTTGTTCTGATTATCTTATTGATCGAATTTATCCAATTGTTGCAGGTATAGAAGCATTCAAAGATGAAAAGCCAAAGAAAAAGGATACTGGTAAGAAACAGAGTGTTAGTTATAACAAGTGTCCGTCTCCAATCTGGGTAGGTTATTCTCCTAGAAAACCAAATGAGGAGCAAGTCCAAAAGGCAGTCAATATAAAACTGAAGTCTGATATAACCGATGATTTACCAGAAAACATTGACATCACTTTTACATCGTTTGACACTAATCATGCGTCCGAGTTCATAAAAAAGGTGGTCGATCAGGTGTTGGATAAAGATGAGGAGTCTGATTTTGGAAATTCGAGTTCGTCGGTCAACAGTCCAAAGACGTCGGTTAAACGGGCTTACAGTAAAGAGTTTTTGTTATCAAAATTGAATTTGGATGATGAAACAGTCGAAGTTGCATATACTTTGAATGATTCTGACAAATTATATTCAGACAAAGAATTTCCAATAAGAAGTGTTAAATTTGAAAAGATCAAAAAGGTTTTCAAAATGACAGAAATTAATATTTCTGAAATAAAAGATTTAAATCTTACTGAAAAACCTAAAAAATACATTTCAAGAGTTCAACAACGATTAAACAAGAAAAAAGTTACAATTCTGGTTCTGGTTTTCAAAAGAAACCAAACCATAATGGTAATTTCAAAAAGAAAGGTTTAGGTTTTATTCCACCTGAAAATTATAAAAATGATAAAATTTCTAAAAAAAACATTAAATTTGTTTCAGGAGGAAGTGCTGAAGAGGAACAGAAGAAACCTTTCTGGAGACAATCAAACCAAGAGTTTCTTGTTGAGAGGAAAGGAACTGGAGTTTTTCACAGAAAAGACACTCGAACCTGTTTTAAGTGCAATGAAGCTGGTCACATTGCATTGAATTGTCAGTTGGATACAAAGACAAAACCGGGAGTTTCTGAAAAACTTAAAGAAAAAGTTGTTGTGAAAAATGAACCACTAACTGAAAAATTCAAAATTTTTGAAAATTCAACTTATGAAGTTGGTGAGTGTTCAAAAAGAAATTTTTACAAGAAGAAAGCCAAAGACAACCAAATGTGGATTGTTAAGAAGTCTGATGTGAAAAGGGGCGATGATTCTGGTTCCACAAAGCCAGAAGAGCCACAAGTTGAGTTCAAAAAGGAGAACTTAGTGCCTTCAGTGAATGATGTTAATCTTCCATCATTGAAGGATGAAAATGTTAAACAAAAGGTCGGTAAGGTTGAGATCTCAAATCAATTCTATTCTGAAAAGAAAGAATTTGATGTTGAGAAAGTGTTTAATGGCAATGTGAAAAAGATTTTTGGAAAAATGGTTGAGGGTAAAGTTCAAGGGGTTAAAGATTTTTATGCAACAAAGAAGGCAACTTATAACCCTACTGAATCAGAGTTAAAATCACCCAAGGTTGGTAAGACTTGGGTGGAAATTTTGTTTCCTTAAAAAATCTGACTTGCCGGAGCTCCCAAGTTTGTAATCGTGGAGCAGGAATCGGCATCTTTCTTGATAAAAGTTGATTTTATGAATGAATTTTAAAGTTGATAAATTTTTACAGGTAGTGACTTGCCGAAGCTTCCAGGTTGGTAAGTGTGAAGCAGGAATCGACATCTTTATTGGTAAAATGAATTTATGTAGATGTTTTATTCCTACAACTGGTCATCTACAACTGGTACAGAGGTTTGCTCTTGTTAGTGATTAATCATGGTCATTAAGTTGAACTTGATGTAATCCTTATACAAGTGGTTGAGAACAAAATGATGAACCCCGAACCTACAAGTAGTTAAAACAAAACTTATTTTTCGGAAAAACCATTTTGATTAAAACAAACTTAAGTGTTTTGAAATCTAAATGGGAAAATAGTTTGTTGATAGGGGGAGTTCTGATTGTTTATGCCAAGTGGATGGCGAAATGAAGCGATTCACAACAGTTATCACTTTATTTGTAAAGTTTGTGTTTCAAATTTTTTTAAATGTGTTTGCATTTTAGGGGGAATAAAAATTTCAGAAAAATCCAAAAACATTAGAAAATTTGAAAAAGCCAAAAACATGATAAAATCAAAATGAGTTTTTGTTGAGAAAAAAGGAAATGATAGTACATCAGTGGACTGTCACAACATGCTAAAGAGATGGAAAGTATAAATGTGATAAACAATCCCACTGCGGATGTGCCAGTAGGTTTTTACACATTTAGTAAATTGTTTTTGAGATATAAACCTAAATTCAAACTTGCTTATTTCGTGGGGAACATTTCTTGGATATATAGGTAACCCTTGAAATCTTGTTTGAAAGTCCCTCTTTCTGAGATACTAGGTCTTTATACTCAGTGATATCTGGGGTATTATCCCGGGACTTCTGATTTTGCGGAAGCAATGGCCTAGTCCCCGTATAATACTTTGCAATTTGCTTGAAATATTAGCATCGCCCTCAGTACAAAAAATGATGAAACATTGAAAAATGTTAATCTTGTGTTGTTGAAGAAAAGATTCTCTAAAGGGAACACACCAAAAGTCGAGCCGTCATCTCTCTGCAGAACGGAAGTTCTGACCTGAGCTCTCATGGTTTCGCATTTAACCCCTCTACAGATACCATCTAGGTATACTCACATGTAAGACTGAATATTGGGATCTGGATACAGGAGTATATTCAAGTAGTGGGTCACGCGAATAAGTTTAAGTTCTTAAGACATTAATCTCGTATCTCGAAATAGTTGAACTTTGTGTAAAAATTTAAGTGGATCAATATACTGACAATCTAGGTGAATTGTTTAGAACTTAAAATGAAATGAAGCTTAAAGGTGTTAGTGATTTGTCTCATAATCTGATATGATCCTCTTACACAAACTCACAAAAATATTGCCAGTAAATATTTCTTTACTACATTTTATTTCTTTTATATGTAAAATTACAAAAAGATTTTTTTAGTGTGTTTTAGCATAAATTTTTGAAAAAAAATCCAAAAAGATTTTCGTCAACTGATGATGAAAAGCTGATTTTCAAAATTCCAAGTGCTGAACATGATGATCATTTTGAAGGGGAGTCTATTGAAATTAAATTGTTTAAATCATTCTTTCAAGTGGTTCATCAGAAAGAGATCTTCTAGTGGTGTCTGTGATTGTCTAAGTTGAAAATCATAAAACTTATGTTTGTGGTAGAGACAATGCAGGTTTGAAATTGGAGAAGAGCTAGTTTCCAATACCTGAAGATTCTGGAAGCCAGGTGACGATCCTGATGTCGAGCATAACTCGAGGGGGAGCCTGTAATTGCAAAGAGCCAGATTCTGATCCAGTGATCCAGGTTTCGATTCTGGAGCTAAAAGATCACCCACGTTGATTATGTTGATCAACTTAAGGAATCAAGAGATCTGATCAAGAGAATTGGAGAGAAGATAGAGCCTTGTTCTGATCTTGATTCTGAAAAAGAAGAATGTTGAGAGGAGGAGTTTGTTTGGTGTTGATAGAAAAGAGAGCAGACAGACTAATAAAGACTGAAAATGACAAAGACTCGACACTGTAGACTCGCCAACATCTGAGGGGGAGTCTGTTGGTGTATTCATCTATGGACTTCGTCTTGTATCGAGTCTTACATTGCAAGTGGTACGAAGTTCGAGGACAATGGTCAAAGGGTTAATTTCGCATGAAAGGTCAACGTGTAATTCCGCATGGAATTACATGTAATTCCGCATGAAGTCTTAATTTCGTTCGAAGTGTGATTCCGTGTGAACAGGTAATTCCGCATGAGCATGTTCAAGCGGAATTACCATGTCTATAAATAGCTGTGATTTCGTTTCATTTCACACGAAATTAGTTTGAGATTTTCCGACGGCGAAGCTCTGTCGAAGTGTCATCTTGTTGTAATTGTGTTCCAGATCAATACAAACGACAGTTTAAGTGAAGATCTTGCTTAATTTGATACATTATGTCTGTTTATGCCTTTCATAGTGTATAGAACACCTCTGATCGACTCAATTCGGGTCAACAGACGATCCTTCAAAAGTTTGTTTGGTGTTGATAGAAAAGAGAGCAGACAGACTAATAAAGACTGAAAGTGACAAAGACTCGACACTGTAGACTCGTCAACATCTGAGGGGGAGTCTGTTGGTGTATTCATCTGTCGACTTAGTCTCGTATCGAGTCTTACATTGCACATGGCACGAAGTTTGAGGACAATGGTCAAAGGGTTAATTTCGCATGAAAGGTCAACGTGTAATTCCGCACGGAATTACATGTAATTCTGCATGAAGTCTTAATTTCGTTTGAACATGTAATATCGTGTGAAGTTGTATTTCCCCATGAGTCTGTTCATGCGGAATTAGTCAGGTCTATAAATAGGGTTGATTTCGTTTCAGTTGGTACGAAATTACCTAGTTGTTTTCCGACGGCGAAGCTCTGTCGAAGTGTCATCTTGCTGTAATTGTGTTCCAGATCAATACAAATGACAGTTTAAGTGAAGATCTTGCTGAATTCATGCATTATGTCTGTTTCCGCCTTTCATAGTGTATAGAACGCCTCTGATCGACTCAATTCAGGTCCGTAAACGATCCTACACACATTTCCATTAAACGTTTTCTCGACATCAAATTCTTTCTTCTCAGAATAGAATTGATTCGAGATCTCAACCTTCCCAACTTTTGATTTAAAATTCTCAGCCTTTAATGGTGGAAAATTAACATCATCCACTGGAGGCACTGAGTTTTCTTCTTTAACCTCAACCTGTGGCTCATCTAACTTTGTGGAGTTAGATTCATCGCCAGATTTCACATCAAACTTTTTAACATCACCACAGGGAGCGTGACTTGACCAGGATCAAGCCACCAATCATATTGAACAATGTATTAAAGTAAATATAAAACCAGCCAACAATATAATTGGTGTCCAAAAATGAATTAACTAAGTTCAAGTTATCAGCGGAAGCATAAGTTTGAAACCAAAACATAAGTTTAAAAGTTCATAAGTTTAACATGGAACTAAACAGTCCATATCCCACAACGACCTCGTCCTCCTGTGCAAGCTCCATTTAAGCACCTAACGACCTACAAGGCATATAGTAACGAATCAACAACAAAGTTGAGCGAGCTCACAGTTGGGTGTTTGTTTTAAGTTGTTTCAAAAACATAGGTTTCCTTTAGCTGGCTTACTTGTCGCGGGGGTTACCCCATAGTTTAAAAACATGATTAATCCTTTCCTTTTTCTCTGGCTCCCAGCCGTGGGGGCTACCCCATGAATATCCCACTAGACCCGTTACCATATCGACTACTAACTGAGAAAGTTGGGTGCCCTAAGTCAATGTCTATCATCATTGACGTGCCGAGATCCATTAGTCCACTCCCGTCCTCTGCGGCACAGTGTGAGGATTGTCAAACCTAATAGCGCTATTTAACTAATGACCCATTCACCATTGGCCCGGCGATTAAGTCAATATAAAAATGAGGGACTTAATGATAGAGTTTTTGGTCTAGCATCAGTTAAGAGGGTGGAGGTACGTGTCCTATATAATGTGATCACGCAGGTTCCAATGTTGTCACCCTTCAATTAAGAGGGTGGAGGTACGTATCCTACCCAAGGAGAATATGCAGGTTTCCTTTCAATCAATTACCCATTCCCAACCACCGGGAATCCCATGCCTTGTAGAAAGTGTGAACTCACCTTAGATTAGCTCGGCAGATAAACAAAGGTCACTTGAGCTATTTGTGGTCAACCACGTCCGGTTAGAAAGTAGAACGTGGGTCGATGCGAACAAGAAAGCTTCGAGAGGAGGGGAGATGTTGCCGTCGGTTTCGAGAGGAGAGAAAGAGAGTGTAGGGTTTGGTGTGTTTGAGTGTTTTTCAAATAATGAGGAAAAAAATACCTCATAAGGGTTATGTGTTGGTTTAAATAGGGAAGTGGGCCGAACCCTTGAATGGGCTGCCCCTTGGTCTCGAGTTCAAGTATAGTGGGCCGAGAGGAGTAAGTGGATAGAAACATAATGTGCGGCGTAAAGGTGTTGTGCGATCCGACTCAAGTTGTGCGGTTGGATTTGTGTTGTGTGACCACATTACATATATACATACATTACACATAACCACATAACATACTAAACATAACATTCCATTAACATCAACGTGTCACGTAATCACATAACGTTCAAGCATGTTACATCAAGGTACAATGAAAGGTTTGAAATACGAGTTGTCACATCATCCCCAAGTTGAAAGAAATTTCGTCCCGAAATTTAGCACGTAGTTACTGAGGAAGCTAGTTAGCTTGCGTGGTTTCCTGGTTTTCCTGGGGTGTCACATCCTTCCCCCGTTGGTTTGGAATTTCGTCCCGAAATTCCGCAGTAGCTTCAGCCTCAGTAGTGGTCTCATTTTTCTCGAACAATTGGGGATACTTGTGTTTCTTTTGATCTTCTTGTTCCCTGGTAAACTCTGGGCCACGACGGGAGTTGCAACGAACTCGAACGATGGGTATCCTAGTACTTTTGAGAACCTTAACTTCTGAGTCCATAATCTCTACTGGTTCCTCGATGAATTGCAACTGATCGTCGATGGTGAGTTCCTTGAAAGGAACTATGAGGGTCTCATCTGACAGACACTTCTTCAGATTTGACACATGGAATACGTTGTGAACACCACTGAGCTCTTCGGGCAGATTCAGTCTGTACGCCACTTTGCCGATTTTCTCAGTGATTTCAAAAGGTCCGATATAATGCGGATTAAGCTTGCCTCATTTACCAAACCGAACCACTCCTTTCCAAGGTGAGACTTTAAGTAGCACTAGATCCCCAACCTGGAACTCGAGCGGTTTCCTGCGTTTATCAGCGTAGCTTTTCTGACGGTCACGAGCTGCCGCCATTCGTTGTCGTATTTGGGCAATCTTTTCCGTCGTGTCGACGATGAGTTCTGGGCCAGTGATTTAGCTGTCGCCAACTTCTGCCCAACAAAGAGGTGATCGGCATTTCCGTCCATACAACGCCTCGAACGGAGCAGCCTAAATGCAGGTGTGGTAACTGTTGTTATACGAAAACTCCACCAAGGGTAGATGCCTTTCCCAGCCATTACCAAAGTCGATTACACATGCTCGAAGCATGTCTTCAAGGGTTTGGATGGTGCGTTCAGTCTGCTCATCCGTCTGTGGATGATATGCCATGCTCATGTCTAGACGCGAGCCAACGGATTTGTGCATCGCTTGCCACAATCAGAGGTAAAACGTGGATCACGATTAGAAATGATGGAAGTTGGCACCCCGTGCCTCGAGACTACTTCCTTCAGGTAGATGTCTGCTAAAGTAGAGAACTTATCCGTTTCTTTGATAGCCAGGAAATGTGCAGACTTGGTTAGTCGATCCACTATCACCCAAATGGTATCGTTTCCTTGTTGAGATCTAGGTAAGCTAGTAACGAAGTCCATGGAAATTTGCTCCCATTTCCATGTCGGGATCTCTGGTTGTCGAAGTAAGCCTGATGGCTTCTGGTACTCAACCTTGACCCTAGCACAGGTCAAACATTTACCAACATAGGTCGCTATGTTAGCCTTCATGTGGGTCCACCAGTACGTAGTTTTGAGATCGTGGTACATCTTGTCAGAGCCAGGATGTACCGCGTAATGAGACTTGTGTGCTTCATCCGTTATAAGCTCACGTAGATTACCATAAAGTGGAACCCAGATGCGCCCCGCTAAGTGGTAAGCACCGTCCTCCTTTAGTTCCAACCGTTTCTCCAATCCTCGCAGGGACTCAGCCCTGATGTTCTCTTCTTTCAATGCTTTGACTTGAGCATCACGAATTTGGGCAGGAAGACTAGAGTGAATAGTAAGCTGTAACGCACGTACACGCTTAGGTTTAGTTTCCTTTCGACTAAGGGCGTCAGCCACAACATTGGCTTTGCCTGGATGGTACTTGATTGCGCATTCGTAATCGTTAAGAAGTTCGACCCATCGACGCTGTCGCATGTTCAACTCCTTCTGATCGAAGATATGCTGGAGACTTTTGTGATCGGTGTAAATGGTGCACTTGGTACCGTACAAGTAATGTCTCCATATCTTAAGAGCAAATACCACTGCTCCCAACTCCAATTCATGAGTAGTGTAGTTGTTTTCGTGAACTTTAAGTTGGCGTGATGCGTAAGCAATGACTTTCTCACATTGCATCAACACACAACCAAGTCCTTGGATTGACGCGTCATTGTAAACCACAAAATCGTCCGTGCCTTCAGGCAATGAGAGAATAGGTGCGCTACAAAGCTTCGACTTCAGCTGCTGAAACGCGTTTTCCTGTGCATCACCCCAACGGTAGGTGACACCCTTCTGAGTAAGAACAGTAAGAGGCTGCACAATCTTTGAGAAATCCTTTACAAACATTCTGTAGTAACCCGCCAAACCCAAGAATTGACAGATTTCAGTTGGTGTTCGAGGTGGAGGCCAATTCTTGATTGAGTCAATCTTGGATGGATCAACGTGAATCCCATCCTCATTAACCACGTGACCTGGGAAGTGGACTTCGCGTAGCCAGAAGTCACATTTCGAGAACTTAGCATAAAGCTGTTCTGTTTGAAGAAGTTCCAGGATGAGTCGCAGATGACGCTCGTGTTCCTCCTGACTCTTGGAATAGATCAGGATGTCGTCGATGAAAACAATAACAAACTTATCCAAGTAAGGTTTGCAAACTCGGTTCATAAGATCCATGAAGACCGCAGGTGTGTTTGTCAACCCGAATGGCATGACCAGGAACTCGTAGTGTCCGTAACGAGTCCTGAATGTTGTCTTGGAGATGTCCTTGTCTCGGACTCTCAGCTGAAGATAGCCTGATCTCAGATCAATCTTAGAGTAAAAGCTCGACCCTTGCAATTGGTCGAACAGGTCATCTATACGAGGAAGAGAATAACGATTCTTCACGGTCACCTTGTTAAGTTCGCGATAGTCTATGCACATACGGAAGGTACCGTCTTTCTTCTTCACAAACAAGACTGGAGCTCCCCAGGGCGAAGAGCTAGGACGAATGAAACCCTTGTCCAAGAGTTCTTGTAGCTGAGCAGACAGTTCTTCTAGTTCTGATGGAGCTAAGCGATAAGGTGCACGAGCTATTGGCGCTGCTCCAGGAGCTAGCTCGATTTGAAACTCGACCTGACGATGAGGCGGAAGTCCTGGTAATTCCTCAGGGAATACCTTAGGAAAGTTGCGTACGATCGGGATGTCTTCTATCTTCTTTTCCTTTGTTGAGGTGTGAGTAACGAGAGCTAGTATCGCAGTGTGGCCCTTTCGCAGACACTTCTGGGCCTTAAGGAAAGAGAGGATGCCCACGACAGCACCACTCTTGTCGCCACGAATGATGAGAGGTTCACTGCTTGCATGAGAGATGCGGACAATTTTCTCTTTGCAGAGTATTTCCGCTCGATGATGGGATAAACAATCCATCCCAATGACGACGTCGAAGCTACCAAGAACGATGGGGATAAGATCGATAGAGAAGATCTGACCAGCTAAGGAGAGATTACAACCCTTAACTATGTGTGTGGCCTCAAGATGTTTACCGTTTGCTAGCTCTACATCATGCTTGGTGTTTAAGGGAATTGGGGTATGCTTAAGCATCTGACTAACTTTTAAGGACACGTAACTAGTGTCGGCACCCGAATCGAATAAAACAAAAACAAAGAAATCGTCCAGTAGGAACTTACCCGTCACAACGTTGGGATCGTTCCTCGCATCACCTTGACCAATCACAAAAGCACGTCCCCTGGCACCATTGCCATCATTGTTATCCCTGTTGTTTCCATTCCCCTGGTTGTTGTTGTTGTTGTTCTGATTCTGGTTCGGCTGGGGGTAGTCTCTTTTGAAGTGGCCCTTAGCACCACACTGAAAACATCCTTTATTGTTACCCCTCTGCTGCTGCTGTTGGGGCTGGTTCTGTGGAGTCTGCTGTTGTCGCCTCATATTCGCAGGATAAGGACTCCTACAATCTTTGGTTGCATGACCTGGTTTGTTACATCTCTGACAGTTGCCCTTGCTACAAGGCATGTTGTGGTGCAAGTTACATCGATTGCACTTAGGGTGGCTTCCCTGTACCCACCCTGACCTTGATTACAAGAGGATTGTTGACTAGGGCTCTTGTAGTCGTCACTCCTTCGCTGCTGAGACTGAGACGGAACAGAAGTTGAACCCTTGCTTGAATTTCCATCCCATTTGCGTTTGTTGTCGCTAGGAGTATAAGAAGTAGTGGTAGCACTAATACGCTTTGGCAGTCTGTTCTGCTCGACTGCCTGATCGGTGAGGCGGTGGGATAGTCGTATAACTCGCTGAATGGTAGGGAGATTAGCTGAAGTAACCATGCTCCGGATTTCTGGCACTAAACCTTTGATATAGAGCTTGATACGCTTGTAGGGAGGATCTACCATGGTGGGACACAAAGCAGCTATGTAACACCCCAACCCGGAAGGGCTGACGTGTCACAATAACGGTAACATAAACAAAAGTCATAATTCCATTTATTTATTTGATAAGGATACAACCACACGACTATTAAAATTAAGATTTATATACAAGCGGAGATATTCGTCTTAATTAACTAACATCTTTAGATTTATTCCTAGGCTTTATTCTTCTCTCTTTTCCCCTCCCAAAGTAACCTGTGGACCTGTATATACAAAAAGTTTACGGAATGAGCCGAATGCTCAGTACGGAATTTTAGGCTCAAATAACAAATAATGCTTCATATGAAATCTTATCCGGATGGAACTTTATGCGAAAATGATACGATGCAAGAACATAATTTCATTATCATATCTTACGGATGTACCCATGAGCAAACTTAAAACGTGACAATACACAGGTAGCTACTCCTGCATAATTATCACATGAGATGGCGAATTGGCATACCCGTTATCCACCTCCTTATACTTAAATCCTAGGATCGATCCATACGCCTCCTAATAGCCTTATGTACCACACTTGTACTTAAGAGACGCCGTGAACTGATCTCTCCGTCACGGATGGAGCACATGATGTCGATGCCACAACAACATGCTCGTGGGACACTCCACGAGAAGTGATACTCAGGGTATCAGAGTACAAATGGTCTTATTCACATAACTTATAAAACTTATTTTCATAACAAAACGGAACATATGTTGGAACATGCGATAATGAGTATAACATAATACTATCGCATGACATGAAAGCTAAATCAAACGATCAGGATAGGAATCGAACGGACTGTCAAATGAATCGATAATCAAAGACGTGAGGATTTTTTAACAGATATAGTAATTTAGTGGTTTATAACAACTTGAATATGAAACAATAAAGAGTTGGGTAAGGATCCGTACCTTAACTTCTTCAAAGTGAAGCTACCTTGTGCTAATATTTTAGATTTATATGGGCAGAGTTTCGACTACTGATTAATCTTTTCACCTAATTTAAATAACATGCACACAAACTAGGTTAGTAACTTAAACAGCATTTACGTCAATTCACGAGATCAAACCCTCACAACTATTATCAAGTGCAATACTTAATAATTCAATCGGATTCACAACGAATAACAGAGCATAGTCCGAATTCGAATAGCACTCAAATATTCAAGTTGAAATCACGACGAATAATCAAAGTAGAAGCTCAATTTGAGCAGCACCCAGACAATTGTTGGATAGTTATAATCGATCGGACGTTGAATCGTAATAGCGATCGAGTTATTACCCTGATTGCGGCAGCGTTTCGAGGGGTGTGTGTGTTTGGGTAGTGGAAGAAGTATAACTCGACGTCAATTGAGAATTTGAGCATCGTTTTTGTGCACATAAGCAAGTCCCAAAGCCTGCTATTTATACACAAATTTGGCACTGCTTACGGACCGTAAGCCTGGTCCCTTACGGTCCGTAAGGGACACCGAAAATTCTTTTGCTTGCTCCTCACGGGACAAGCCTTGATTGGTCAGAAATTTGGTCCAATTATATTTAGACAACGTTTTAAGTAGATAATCGTCAACTAAGGTTTACCCCCCCCCCTCTTGAGTTTTAGGGGTCCTGATCCTGATTCTGATTGCTCTGAAATTTTCAGGGGTTGTGCAGAATTACTTGGGTGTCTTAATTAGGGTTTTCTAGTGGTCTATTATTCTTTTTATTTTTAGAATAATGATTTTAAATTTATGGGCATTACAACTATTACCCCCTTAAAAGAAATTTCGTCCTCGAAATTTTTCAAATAAGAAGATTACCTATCGCATAAGTAACAGAAACGAAATTTCATAGCAGAGTTACGAACTTATATAACCAGAATCTCCTAACCACACATGTGTATCTGAAATTCATAACTAAAGTCATGACTATACTTGTCAATTACCTTATATATGTGCCCTAATGGTCCTTCTATAACGCATCTTAATAAAATATCTTACCGTACGAAAAGTTAACAGAGACTTACAGATACTTAGAGTGGCTATTAGTACTGATATTTTCTACATAGATATGCCTAGTCATAGCTAAAATATATTCACATAAGGTAAAGCATAAATGACCGTAAACAGAAACAAATGAACATATATCAAAGAGCAAGATTTACCGTTACTTGACTAAAATTCTATTGCGAGAATAGATTAGGGTATAGAGAACGAATTGATTCTTCTGATTCCCATGTTGCTTCGTGTTCAGAGTGATTTTTCCAAAGGACTTTAACAAACGGAATTACTTTCCTACGCAAAACCCTTTCTTGTCGATCTAAGATGGCTTCTGGTTCCTCTTCGTAGGACAAATCTTCGTGAATTGTAAGTAACGGATAACTAATGACATGGAGTGGATGATAATTATATCCTCTTAAAGAGGATACATGAAAAACGTTATGAACGTGAAAGAGTTGAGGCGGTAAAGCCAGTCGATATGACACTTCTCCAATTCTTTCAAGAATTTCAAACGGACCGATGAAACGGGGACTAAGTTTCCCTTTAATTCCAAATCTACGAACGCCACGCCAAGGTGATACCTTTAAGAATACGTGATCACCAATTTTAAATTCGAGGGGTCGTCTATCTTGATCTGCATAGCTCTTTTGTCTACTCTGAGCTGCTTTCAGTTTTTCTCGGGCCATAGTGACTTTTTCATTTGTAATCTGAACTAATTCTGGCCCTTCAATAATCTTTTCTCCGACTTCTTCCCAGCATAATGGTGCGCGACATTTCCGACCGTACAAAAGTTCAAAAGGTGCCATGCCAATACTTGCTTGCCAACTATTGTTGTAAGCGAACTCAACAAGACATAGATATTCATCCCAGTTTCCAGACCATTCAAGTGCGCATGCTCGGAGCATGTCTTCCAAGGTCTGAATCGTGCGTTCTGACTGCCCATCTGTTTGTGGATGGAAAGCCGTACTAAACTTTAGTCGTGTCCCCCAAGCTGCCTGAAAACCTTTCCAAAATCGTGAGGTGAAACGTGGGTCTCTATCGGAAACAATGGAAGATGGTGTGCCATGGAGTCGAATAATTTCTTGAAGAAATATTTCGGATAACTTATTAACCGAAAATCCTTGCTGAATTGGTAGAAAATGTGCTGACTTTGATAATCTATCGACAACAACCCATACAACATCATTCTTCTTGAATGTCTTAGGTAAACCAGTAACAAAATCCATTGTGATCTCATCCCACTTCCATATGGGAATATCTAATGGCTGCAACAGACCGCTTGCTCGTTTGTGTTCAATTTTCACTTGTTGGCAAGTGAGGCATTTACTTACGTATCGAGCAACGTCTTCCTTCATGCCATTCCACCAGAAGTTCTGTCTTAAATCTCTATACATCTTGGTAGATCCTGGGTGAATCGAAAATGGTGAGCTATGAGCTTCGGCTAACAATGACTCATGAAGGGTAGAGTCATCGGGTACACAAAGTCTTTTGCCGCACCAAATCACCCCCTGATGGTCTATACTAAATTCAGATTGCTTACCCACCTCGAGATTTTGCACAATTGCCCAAAGTTCTCCATCTTGCTTTTGTGCATCTTTGATCTGGGATATGAGGTCGGGTTCAATCTGCATTCTAGCTAGATATCCATCAGATTTACTAACCTGAAGCCAAATGTCCATCCTTTTGAGATCCCTCCTAATATGAGGTTGAATTTGTAGGCAAGATATAGTTCCGGAATTCTTTCGGCTTAATGCGTCAGCTACAACATTGGCTTTGCCTGGATGGTATTGAATATTTGCGTCATAATATTTTAAAAGTTCTAACCACCTTCTTTGCCTCATATTTAGCTCCTTCTGCGTAAATATATACTTGAGGCTCTTGTGGTTGGTAAAGATGTCACAACTTTCACCATACAGATAATGTCGCCAAATCTTAAGTGCAAAGACGACTGCGGCTAGTTCTAAATCATGTGTAGGATAGTTAACTTCATAAGGCTTCAACTGACGGGAGGCATAAGCGATAACCTTCCCATGTTGCATTAGCACACAACCTAATCCTTTCTTTGAGGCATCACTGTAGACTTGGTAACCTCCTGATCCAGAAGGGAGAGCGAGTATCGGAGAGGATACGAGTCGTTTCTTTAATTCTTCAAAGCTTTTCTCTTGTTCCTCATTCCATGAATACTTCACCCCTTTCCTTAGGAGTTTTGTGAGTGGTAAAGTAATTACCGAGAATCTTTCAACAAATATTCGGTAATAGCCAGCAAGACCCAAGAAACTTCGTATTTCGGTAACAGAAGTGGGTCTTGGCCATTTTGTAATAGCTTCAACCTTTGTTGGGTCTACCATAATTCCCTCTGCTGATATGACATGACCTAGGAATGACACTTGGCTAAGCCAAAAGTCACATTTGGAAAACTTCGCATACAATTTCTCATGCCGCAAGGTTCCAAGTACTACATGTAGATGTGCTTCATGCTCTTCGCGACTCTTAGAATACACCAGAATGTCATCGATAAAGACAATAACGAATTTGTCTAGGAATTGGTGAAATACGCGATTCATCAAATCCATGAAGACCGCGGGTGCATTAGTTAGCCCAAAGGGCATAACCAAAAATTCGTAATGACCATATCGAGTACGAAAGGCGGTCTTTGGAACATCATCATTCTTGACCTTTAGCTGATGGTACCCAGACCTCAGGTCGATTTTTGAGAAGAACTGAGCCCCTTGAAGTTGATCAAAGAGATCATCAATGCGAGGCAGAGGATACTGATTACGAATAGTAATCTTGTTCAGTTCTCGGTAGTCAATACATAAACGCATACTACCGTCTTTCTTCTTCACAAATAAGACCGGAGCACCCCAAGGTGAAACACTGGGTCTTATGAATCCTAGATCTAACAATTCTTGCAATTGTTCCTTCAACTCCTTCAGTTCCATCGGGGCCATACGGTATGGAGCTTTAGAAATAGGTTCGGCACCATGGATCAAGTCGATGGTGAATTCTAACTGACGGTCGGGTGGTAATCCCGGGAGTTCATCCGGAAATACATCAGGATATTCACGAACAACGGAGTGGCTATCGATACTCTCAATACTAGCAGAAGTATCCTTAATCGATGCTAGGAATCCAACACAGCCGTTTGATATGGATTTTCGAGCCTTAAGCGCAGAGATGATTTTAAGAGATTTATGAGCGTGAGTTCCCTGATATATAATATTAGGATGATGAAGATTACCGAAAATAACACGGCGAGAATGACAATCTATAGTTATGTGATGTCGAGATAACCAATCTATTCCTAGAATAACATCAAAGTCACACATATGTATAGGAAATAGGTCTGCCTTACACACAATAGATTCAATACAGATCGGACAATCTTTATATACGTAAGTGATTACGGATGAAGTTCCTATGGGAGTGGAAATGGTTAAAGTATGATTTAAGAGAGTTGGTCTTATCGGAAGATACTTAGTAAACGAGTGGGATACTAAAGAATGGGTCGCTCCTGTATCGAATAACACATAGATACTACGTTCACCAATCTGAAGGGTTCCAGATACAGTACCTGGAATATTAGCAGCGTCAGTAGCAGAAAGTGTGAAAACTCTTCCTCCAACATTGGGTTGATTATTCTTCTTAGTATCTTTCTTAGGACATTCCTTGATCATGTGTCCAGTTTGGCCACATCGAAAGCATGCTCCTGTACTTCGGTGACATACGCCCTGATGTCTCTTACCACAAGTATTACATAGAGGATATGTAATCTGATTCGGGTTTACTTGTTGATTCAGTGGTTGAGCTCTAATAGGTTCTGTATACAACTGAATCTGGTTTTGAGCAGGCCTCGGGTTTTGAAATCTAGGTTGCCATGGACGTGCTTGATTTCCAAAGTTTTGATTTCCTTGCACTTTACGATCTTGATGCTGTGGCGTAGTGGATGATTGGTCGATTTCTTGCTTAAATTGGCCTTCCCTATTTCTCTTCTTATTATCCCCAGTTCGAGATAGGAATTCTTTCCTTTCGAATTCAAAAGTTTTGATTGCATCAGCAACTTCGGTGATATCCTTAAATTTCATGTACATGATCGATTTCCGAATTCGATCATTAACTGCCCACTTGCATTTTTCTGCCTGGACTTCTGCTGATCCTGCAACATCTCCTACAATACTAGCCAACCTTGAAAATCGAGTAATGAACTCAGAGGCTGGTTCATCACTCCCCTGTCGAATTATTGCATACTCCCTGATATAAGCTTCTTTATCAGCGGTTGAAAAATACTTATCGTAAAAGATATTACGAAAGTCGACCCATGAAAGATTAGCGTCAAAATCATCCCCTCCTTTGACTTGCTTATATCCTTCCCACCAAGTTTGTGCGTCATCTTCAAATTTGTAGGTAGCCAGTCTAACTTTGTATTGCTCCGGAATTCCAAGAACTCCGAAGATCTTTTCAACATGAGCTATCCAGTTTCTTGCTTCGACTGGATTAGTAGCATGACTAAAGGATTTCGGCTTTTGTTTTTGGAATTTACTAATCCATATGTCTATACTATAAGTAATATTGTTCGTGGTATTCTCACGAATTTCACCACCAGAGGTTGGATTAGTGTTAGTGCATTCTGGATGACGAGTTTGTTGAATAACGGCCTCAGCTGTTTGAGCAACAAGGTTTGGAAGCAACCCAGCAACAGCCTGGTTGATAGCATTAATTATGTTTGGATCAACTGGAGTCTCATTCGAAGAAGTGTTGTTACGTTCATGGTTAGTACGAGTATTCCTACGTGGCGGACGACGAGGAGGCATCTATAAGAATAGACATAGGAGTTAAACCAAATAAGAGATCAAGTTGAATCCTATCATAGATATCTACCCATTCCTCACAGGTCTTAATTACTATCTTCAAGTTTTCTACAGGAAAGAGCCTTTGCTCTAATACCATAGCTGTAACACCCCAACCCGAAAGGGCTGACGTGTCACAATAACGGTAACATAAACAAAAGTCATAATTCCATTTATTTATTTGATAAGGATACAACCACACGACTATTAAAATTAAGATTTATATACAAGCGGAGATATTCGTCTTAATTAACTAACATCTTTAGATTTATTCCTAGGCTTTATTCTTCTCTCTTTTCCCCTCCCAAAGTAACCTGTGGACCTGTATATACAAAAAGTTTACGGAATGAGCCGAATGCTCAGTACGGAATTTTAGGCTCAAATAACAAATAATGCTTCATATGAAATCTTATCCGGATGGAACTTTATGCGAAAATGATACGATGCAAGAACATAATTTCATTATCATATCTTACGGATGTACCCATGAGCAAACTTAAAACGTGACAATACACAGGTAGCTACTCCTGCATAATTATCACATGAGATGGCGAATTGGCATACCCGTTATCCACCTCCTTATACTTAAATCCTAGGATCGATCCATACGCCTCCTAATAGCCTTATGTACCACACTTGTACTTAAGAGACGCCGTGAACTGATCTCTCCGTCACGTATGGAGCACATGATGTCAATGCCACAACAACATGCTCGTGGGACACTCCACGAGAAGCGATACTCAGGGTATCAGAGTACAAATGGTCTTATTCACATAACTTATAAAACTTATTTTCATAACAAAACGGAACATATATTGGAACATGCGATAATGAGTATAACATAATACTATCGCATGACATGAAAGCTAAATCAAATGATCAGGATAGGAATCGAACGGACTGTCAAATGAATCGATAATCAAAGACGTGAGGAGTTTTTAACAGATATAGTAATTTAGTGGTTTATAACAACTTGAATATGAAACAATAAAGAGTGGGGTAAGGATCCGTACCTTAACTTCTTCAAAGTGAAGCTACCTTGTGCTAATATTTTAGATTTATATGGGCAGAGTTTCGACTACTGATTAATCTTTTCACCTAATTTAAATAACATGCACACAAACTAGGTTAGTAACTTAATACAGCATTTACGTCAATTCACGAGATCAAACCCTCACAACTATTATCAAGTGCAATACTTAATAATTCAATCGGATTCACAACGAATAACAGAGCATCGTCCGAATTCGAACAGCACTCAAATATTCAAGTTGAAATCACGACGAATAATCAAAGTAGAAGCTCAATTTGAGCAGCACTCAGACAATCGTTGGATAGTTATAATCGATCGGACGTCAGTGGCGAAGCTTGACCAAAAGTTTCGAGGGGGCGTAAAGTGATGGGACCCAATTTTTTTTCTTATCGTTATGTTTTGGGTCAGGTCGGGTTGGCTATTCGATTCAAGTCGAGTCAAATAATAATAGTTCCAAATAAAACAAAGTATATATTTACCAAACTACCCATCATTTATATACAAAGTTTATAAATATTTAGGATATACAATTTAGGAAAAATAACCGGGGGGCGATCCTATATAATTTTAAAATTCTCGGACGAAAAATCGAAACTTATACACTTCTAACTGAAACATTGGGGTGGGCGGGTGCACCCCCAGGCACCTACAATACTTCGCCACTGTCGGACGTTGAATCGTAATAGCGATCGAGTTATTACCCTGATTGCGGCAGCGTTTCGAGGTGTGTGTGTGTTTGGGTAGTGGAAGAAGTATAACTCGACGTCAATTGAGAATTTGAGCGTCGTTTTTGTGCACAGAAGCAAGTCCCAAAGCCTGCTATTTATACACAAATTTGGCACTGCTTACGGACCGTAAGCCTGGTCCCTTACGGTCCGTAAGGGACACCGAAAATTCTTTTGCTTGCCCCTCACGGGATAAGCCTTGATTGGTCAGAAATTTGGTCCAATTATATTTAGACAACGTTTTAAGTAGATAATCGTCAACTAAGGTTTACCCCCCCCCCCCTTGAGTTTTAGGGGTCCTGATCCTGATTCTGATTGCTCTGAAATTTTCAGGGGTTGTGCAGAATTACTTGGGTGTCTTAATTAGGGTTTTCTAGTGGTCTATTATTCTTTTTATTTTTAGAATAATGATTTTAAATTTATGGGCATTACAAGCTAACTCGTTCGATCTCTTGGTATACGCTTCAATCTCAGACCCCGTCATCTTCAAATTGTAAAATTCCACTTCCAGCTTGTGAATGTCATTGTGTATGACAATACTCCTCTTTGATCAGATCTTTAAAGTCATTCCATGGGGTGGCATTAGCAGCTGCCAACCCTAGCATTTGAACCTGTGCGTTTCACCAAGTTAACGCACCACCTTCAAGAGTTCCCGTAGCAAACTTCACCCTGCTAGCCACAGAGCACTCACACATCTCGAAAACAGATTCGATCTTCTCGAACCAGTGGAGGAGACCCACGGCTCCTTCAGTGCCGTCAAAGGTACTTGGTCGACAGTCCATGAAGGTCTTGAACGTACACACTCGAGGCTGAGCATTCTGACCTCCTGCTTGAGCTACTGCGAGAGCCTCAGCAACTCGTTCTTTGATCAAAGCCGTCAGCTGGGCTTGAGTCAAGTTCAGGCGTCCACTCATGATCTTCACGTTGAAGTAAACACAAGTGAGAAAGGTGTCGCAAAAGTGCGTAAGTATGGGATGGTAGAAGAGAGTAAGCACACAGGGTTTTCAATCAGTTGCTATGTCAACTAAGCATGCTATGAACAATGCACTATTTAACTAACAGGCAGGCAATACAAACACAAACCATATTACCTATAGTGTTGAGCCTTGCACGTGAAGTGAAGTGTCGTTGTGGATTTGTTGAGCACTGTACATGCTATAGTCTGGTTTTGTCAAAAAGCTTTTCCCTTTTTAAAACCAAGTTCACTATAACCAATGGCTCTGATACCAATCTGTCACACCCCCAAAATCCACAAGTGGAGTATCACCGCAGGGAGCGTGACTTGACCAGGATCAAGCCACCAATCATATTGAACAATGTATTAAAGTAAATATAAAACCAGCCAACAATATAATTGGTATCCAAAAATGAATTAACTAAGTTCAAGTTATCAGCGGAAGCATAAGTTTGAAACCAAAACATAAGTTTAAAAGTTCATAAGTTTAACATGGAACTAAACAGTCCATATCCCACAACGACCTCGTCCTCCTGTGCAAGCTCCATCAAAGCACCTAACGACCTGCAAGGCATATAGTAACGCAACAACAAAGTTGAGCGAGTTCACAGTTGGGTGTTTGTTGTAAGTTGTTTCAAAAACATAGGTTTCCTTTAGCTGGCTTACTTGCCGTGGGGGTTACCCCATAGTTTAAAAACATGATTAATCCTTTCCTTTTTCTCTGGCTCCCAGCCGTGGGGGCTACCCCATGAATATCCCACTAGACCCGTTACCATATCGACTACTGACTGAGAAAGTTGGGTGCCCTAAGTCAATGTCTATCATCATTGACGTGCCCAGATCCATTAGTCCACTCCCGTCCTATGCGGCACGGTGTGAGGCTTGTCAAACCTAATAGCGCTATTTAACTAATGACCCGTTCGCCTTTGGCCCGACGATTAAGTCGATATAAAAAGGAAGGACTTAATGATAGAGTTTTTGGTCTAGCATCAATGTTGTCACCCTTCAGTTAAGAGGGTGGAGGTACGTGTCCCATATAATGTGATCACGCAGGTTCCAATGTTGTCACCCTTCAATTAAGAGGGTGGAGGTACGTATCCTACCCAAGGAGAATACGCAGGTTTCCTTTCAATCAATTACCCATTCCCAACCATCGGGAATCCCATGCCTTATAGAAAGTGTGAACTCACCTTAGATTAGCTCGGCAGATAAACAAAGGTCACTTCAGCTATTTGTGGTCAACCACGTCCGGTTAGAAAGTAGAACGAGGGTCGATCCGAACAAGAAAGCTTCGAGAGGAGGGGAGATGTTGTCGTCGGTTTCGATAGGAGAGAAAGAGAGTGTAGGGTTTGGTGTGTTTGAGTGTTTTTCAAATAATGAGGAAAAAAAACCTCATAAGGGTTATGTGTTGGTTTAAATAGGGAAGTGGGCCTAACCCTTGCATGAGCTGCCCCTTGGTCTCGAGTTCAAGTATAGTGGGCCGAGAGGAGTAAGTGGATAGAAACATAATGTGCGGCCCAAAGGTGTCATGCGATCCGACTCAAGTTGTGCGGTTGGATTTGTGTTGTGCGACCACATTACATATATACATACATTACACATAACCACATAACATACTAAACATAACATTCCATTAACATCAACGTGTCACATAATCACATAACGTTCAAGCATGTTACATTAAGGTACAACGAAAGGTTTGAAATACGAGTTGTCACATTGTTTATCTTCAAAAATGCGTTACTCATTTCCGTTCCCATCGACATCGACGACGATTCGGGCCTTTTCGCCCGGCTTCTTCTTCCGGGCGGTCTTGGTAGCTCTTCCACCGGCTCTTCATCCGGAATATCCTCGTTCACCACGGTGTTTCGAGCGTCGGAGGTCGGCGTTTCGGGTTCACCCGACTCGTTTGTTTTGGACCTCTTTGACGACCGTTTATTTTCCGACCGACCAATCGGAGTTGAGATGTTGGCCCATTTGGGGCTATGGCGAAGGATTTGCCAACACCTTAGGTACGGGAAATGGCCATTAGCATTTGTATACTCGACCAAAGCCGCTTGCGTAATGTTCTCGTCCTTGCTTCAACTTTTCCATCCGGCAAAATTGCGTTGGTACACGGTTTGAAATTTCGTGCATTTTTTGTTGATATTGGTCCACTTGCCCGATATCGAGTCCGGTGGCCGGTATTAGTCTCCTTTACCCATGAGATCGAAAAAAAAGATCTCGTATTCGACCCCAAAAAACGTATTTACTTTGATCGTTTGCTACAAAAAAAGATATCATTAATTAGTCTAAAATTAAAAAAAAAACTGAAATAAAAAACAGAATATATAAACTGAAAAATAAATAAAAACAGAAATAAATAAAAAAAAACTGAAAAACTAGAAAAACAGAAAAAAACAGAAAAAATGGAAAAAAACAGAAAAAATGAAAAAATAAAGGAAATTAAAAAAATACCTATCACCGGGTCCTCCGACACATCGATCCAAGCGCGGGTTAGCGCATACTCCTTATCGGACTCCCACGATATCGCATTTTTTTCGCTCGGGTGGTGGTTTCCGCTTTCTTTTTATGTGCCCGTTTTCCTTTTCCTTTTTGCGTCTCTGTAACTTCGGGTCGTGTTTCCGGAACAACATCTGGTTCGTGTAGTGGGGAGCCGAAAGCTTGAGCCGACCCGAACGCTTGAGACGACCCCATTCCACCGGTGTTTTGATTCGGGTTCCACCTGTAGAGATTCGGGTCCCATGATAGCGGTTGGTTCAAAAGATTCATGAACCCGGGATTTTGTTGATTGTAATCGAGAAAACCAGAGCCGAAAGGTTTGGGTCGAGTGGGAACCGGCGACACGGGGCGAGTAGGATTACCACTTTGGTTTGGGTCCGCACTTGATCGGGGAGGAATGAAGCTACGGTTGAATAGATGCATTGTATAAAAAATTTGTGGATTTAAAAAAAGGGTAGAGGGAAAGAGTGTTTGAGTGTGTATGGATTTAAAAATATGGGAAAATGGAGTAATTATTTAAAGGAAAGTTTGAAAATTAATTGATTTTTTTTACATTTATGACCGTTACCTACGGTCAAAAAATCAAAATCACCAAACCATAGCGCCGCTATGGAAATCGCGCCTCTCAAAATTTTTGGGCCATGGCGTCCTTCATCCCGGTGTGCAGCGGCGCTATATGGCGCTATGGAGCTGTATATCGTCCTACAACAGAGAGTCTTAGGCAAAATCCACTTTTTAGGTATCCTTCCCATGTTAGATAATATGTCATGAAAGAAATGCTTGATATAATTTTAAGAAAAAAAAACATTTGAAAAAAATAGAAGAATATAGAATTTTTATCATAAATATCACAAGTTGAAACAACCCCATCAAGCATGGGGGTATACACCAAAATTAAATAAAAAAACAAGAAATACTTCCCTTATGGAATAAATGCTTCAACTCTAGGGCATCCATCATCTTCCCCCATTCGCCATTGGCGATTCGCCAAAATTCTTTCAATCCTCAATCATCTCATTCATTGCTCACTTAATCTCTTCTTTTACTCGTTAATTAACCTTCCAATTGCAGATTTTCACACACAATTTGGTTCAAATCTGACGTAATCAAAAACCGCATTGTTAGGGTTACACACACGAAGATCCGCACGATTTGTTCCCTAATTTATGAGGATTTAGGTACAATTTCTTATTCTTTACTGTTTGTATTACATGTTGTTGTGTTATACGTGTATATGTTTATGTATAGGATTCAGACTGCTTATGTTGCACCCGGTGAAGCTATATGATATGTGCTTTTCAATGATTTGATGTTGAGTTGGTTTATAGAAGGTTAATTTTATGTTTTGTTATCTTGTTTTAGGGTTGGTGATTTGAAATGTGTGATTGATAGGGGATAATTGAGGATTTAGGCTTGAATTTAGATCGGTTTTCGACCTTGAGAGTAACATCTGACAGGTACTAAACCTATACGGATGATTCGGTGCCTAGTTAATGAGGATTTAGGTACAGTTTTTAATTCTTTACTATCTGTATTACATTTTGTTGTGTTATACATGTATACATAATTCAAACTGCCTAATATTGCACCTGGTGAAGCTCAATGATTAGATATTTTGAATGATTTCGTTAGTTTGATACTGAGTTGTTTTGTACAAGGTAAGGTTTATGTTTTAATATTCTGTTTTAGGGTTGGTAGTTTCAAATGTAAAATTGATAGGGGATAATTGAGGATTTAGTTTTGAATTTAGATCAGTTTTCAACATCGAAAGTAGCCTCTGATAGGAATTTAACCTATACGTACGATCTGTCACCTAATTTATGAGGATGTAGGTACAGTTTCTTATTTTTTACTGTTTGTACTAAATGTTGTGTTATACATTGAAAGTAACCTCTGTGGCTCTGTGACAAGTATTTAACCTAGAATTGAAATTGGGAATTACCTATATTTATGCCTTGCTATTAAAATTGTTAGGGTTCTTTAGGATGGTTTCTTTCTTTTTTTTTTGTTGGGGGGGGGGGTGTATATAGGATTTAAACTGCTTAATTAATCTCTTGCACCTGGTGAAGCTCTACAATATGTGATTTTGAATAAATTTGATATTGAATAGGTTTATAGGTCAGTTTCCTGTTTTAATTTCCTGTTCTAGTGTTGGTAGTTTCAAATTTGTAATTCATAGGGGATGATTGAGAATTTAGATCGGGTTTTCGACTTTGAAAGTAACATCTGAAAGGTATTTAACCTATATATGTGTCTTACTGCTGAAAATATAATGGATTATTTAGGGTTTTTTTTTTTTTTTTTTTTTTTTTTTTTTTTTTTCTGGTAGCATAAGGGTTTTATTGCATTTCTATTGCAGTTCAGAAATGGCAGACTCGAAGGTCGATGCCATACTCGAATTTCTCAAAAAGAATAAGTTCGCTAGGGCCGAAGCAGCATTGAGATCCGAGATAGATAATCGCCCTGATTTGAATGGTTTGATGCAAGATCTAAACCTAAAAGATAAAGATTTGGGAAGCAAGTTATTAGAAAAAGTGAGTACAGCTGGCAACCAAGGGAAGGGTTCCTCAACAAGTGACAACATTGCAAAGGAAAAGCATATAGTGAAAGAAATAGAACGTGGGACAGGAAGGAACGGACCTGATAGTAAATTCGAAATCACTTCCTTTGATGGAGAGTATAATAGTGAGCAAAACGGAGCAACAAGTAAGAATTTTATGTTCTCTAATGGTTCAGAGGATAATCTGCTTGATTTGTACACATGGAGATTTGATCCAAGTAACGGGTCAGCTGATCCTAGTGATAACGATGACGGTATTAGAACGGAAAACGTGGAGTATCAAATTTCGTCTCAATCAAAAATTCATCCATCTGAGGCTTCTGACACGAAAGTCTCATTGCTTGGTCCCGTAAGTAACAGTAACAGTAAGGCGAGTTTGGTTCCGAATATTGAACTGAAGGACCTTAATTCGCAACGTCCAACAAGAACCGTTATGTCAAAGGATGATTTTGCGGAAAACCCATGGTCAAGAAATGATGAATTTTGTTCTGTTAAAACCGTATTCCCGTTTTCCGAAGGAGATGCGTCAACCAGTTATAATATTACGAGCCTTGGTACTAGTGAGAAAGAAGGTGGAAAGAGAAAAACCGACAATATTAGGGCAGCGATTAAAGAACAAGAAAATGAGATTGGAAGAGCTTTGTATTTCGGAAAAATTCAAGGAAACATTGAGCCGCAAGCTTTTGGTGGGTTGAGTCTTCCGATTGTTTCGGAGAATCAGAAAGAGGAGTTACCTAGACTGCCACCTGTCAAACTTAAGTCAACTGAGAAATTGTCGAGTTTTGCTTGGGATGAGAAGCATGAACATGATGGGCCTGAACAGATTCTTACTGCTGACAATGCTTATCATATTGGATCTTTTTTGGATGTTCCTATCGGTCAAGAAATAAGTACCTCAGGTACATTGATATCGTTGTCAACACTTATATCCCTTAAGAATTTTGTTGGTGTTTGGCCCACCTTTTAGCAAACATTTATATTCAAATGGATCAATTATTTGTGCTCTTAGATGAATTTATTTTGAATTTGATCTGCTTTTTACTGGTAGATCATGTCAAACAAATGAATATACTACTGTTTTATTAATTAATGATCCAAACAAATGAATATATACATAGAAAACGAGGCCCCAACAGCTATTGAGTTCCTATTTTGTTCTATCCTAAACTAAGAACATCGCAAACTAATAATCTAATGGTAATACCAAAACTAATACATATCTAGAGATTGAATATACTTGACTAATACTCTAATAGTTTTCTTGAAAACTAGAAATGGTAAAATTATAATATTTGGATTTTTAACTTCAACACTAACTATATCTTATCATCACAATTAGACAGCAGTGAGTCAGTGACTCAGTTACACATGTTAATTCATGCACACATCTCACAGCTTTTTTTCTGCATCTTTGTGCCATTTTCCATCTTAATAATAAATTTTATATAGGTCATGAGTCTATTGTTGTGTACATTATTATGTGTTTCTTACTATCCTTGCGGTTGATGATTTAGGTTTAAAAAGGCCCGTTGGAGGTAGCTGGAGGTCAATAAGTCAAGGGATAACAGAAGACACTTCTGATCTTGTATCCGGTTTCGCAACTGTTGGGGATGGTTTAAGTGGATCTATGGATTACCCGCATGAATATTGGGATTCTGATGAATACGAAGACGACGATGACGTTGGATACATGAGACAACCTATCGAAGACGAAACATGGTTTCTAGCTCACGAAATCGATTACCCAAGCGATAACGAAAAAGTTACAATCCCAGATCCACAAGAAAGAACAACAAACAAAACCGAAGACGACGATCAATCATTTGCAGAAGAAGATTCGTACTTATCCGGTGACCAGTATTTTCATTTGAAAAACATCGATCCAGTTGCCAATTCTGATGAACGTAACACTGCTGTTCAGTATGATGGCGAGTTAATAGATGAAGAAGAATTGAGTCTGATGAGTGCCGAGCCTGTGTGGCAAGGCTTTGTCAAACCAACAAACGAGCTTGTTATGTTTAACGAACCCAAACCCGAGCGTAGTAAAGATGAGAATCAACAAAGTTCGGTTAGATCAATTGGTGTGGGAATCAATACTGATGTTGGTGATTTGGGCAGTGAAGGTGACATCACTGACACGGAGTATGTTCATAATAATGATGTCACTATTCTGCCGCACGGGTCTGATAAAAAATATCTTGATTCTAATAAGCTAACTAAAACTGTAAATGAAGGTGGATTTTCGTTTCCTCCTCCTAGAGACGGGCAGGTAAATAAACATTCATTGCCAAAGTCAAAGTCAAAGTCAAACAATGACAGTATCATAGGAGATAGAAACGATGACTTGCTTCCACCATGGAGACGGAAAAGTAACGATTCTTCAACTGGTAAAAGTTCAAGGGACGAAGAAGATGAAACTGACGTTGTAGGCTCAGAAACTTCGGGGCCCACAATGTCCTCGACTTACGGTTTTGCTGAACAAGCCGATAAAGAGGAAGATGAGAAAGTTGCCGATCCAATAGAAGAAGATCCAGGTGCATTATTGGAAGATGAAGAGGTAGTTGCTGTTCAAGAGCAAGTGAAGCAGATAAAGGCTCAAGAGGAAGAATACGAGACCTTTAATCTTAAAATAGTACACAGGAAAAACAGGTATGTAATTGAAAAAGCAGGAGTTTTTAACTTTTTTTTTCGTTTTTGGGCTTGTCTTATTCTTATTCTTATGTCTCTTAAAACACAAATTCGTTGGTATTTACCACCAACACCCTCCATTTAAAATTTTCAATTTTGACATCTGTAATATTACTACATTTTACAATTTTTATAACAACTTTTAAGATCTGCATTTTTAACCCATGTACTACTACTTCATTTTACACCCCTCAACCTTTGAAGTTTGCCTTTTTAATCCTCAAGTTTAAATTCAGGCGCCAGCCCCTCAACTTTTAAACATTGCGTTTTTACCCTTCGCACTGTTACTCCACTTTTAACGCCACCACCCCCTCAAGTTTTAACCTTTGCGTTTTTACTCCTTGCACTAATACCCCCTCAAGTTTTAAAGTTTGCGTTTTTACCCCTTGTACTATAACTCCAATTTTAACGCCACCACCCCTCCAAGCTTTAAACTTTGTGTTTTTACTCCTTGCACTATTACCCCCCTCAAGTTTTAAACTTTGCGTTTTTACTCGCACTGTTACTCCATTTTTACCGCCGCCACCCCGTCAGGTTATAAACTTTACGTTTTTACTCCTTATACTATTACTTTCTTTATACACATCCTCAACTTTGAAAATTTCATATGGTTAATGCACCACATAACGTTTGGGCTAATCAATTCGATGTTTGCAATGTACCCGCGCGGGTCTAATTGCTAGTGAAAATGACTTTGCATTTAATTGGTAAATAAATATATCTTTATCGTTTGTTCAGAACTGGCTTCGAGGAGGACAAAAACTTCCACGTCGTATTAAATTCCGTCATTGCCGGCCGTTATCATGTGACCGAGTATCTTGGATCCGCTGCATTTAGCAAAGCTATTCAAGCACATGACCTTCACACCGGCATGGATGTGTGTGTGAAGATTATCAAAAATAATAAAGATTTCTTTGACCAGAGTCTTGATGAAATAAAGCTTCTAAAGTTTGTCAACAAGCACGATCCTGGTGACAAATACCATCTTCTCAGACTCTATGATTACTTTTATTACCGAGTAAGTGATCATGATCATATAATTTATGACCTTTGTTTTGTAGGGTATACTTTCTGTATTGATACGTTTTTCATGATTTGTCTTTTCAGGAACATCTGTTAATTGTGTGTGAACTTCTTAAGGCAAACTTATACGAGTTTCATAAGTTTAATAGAGAATCTGGTGGGGAAGTTTATTTCACAATGCCAAGATTGCAGGTTTGTCACGTTTGTATACATTAGAGATTGCAAAATGGGAGGTTAGTGTAGGTTAGGTAATAGGCATAGTTATTGATATTTGATAGCGAAGATAGCGTTAGCTATCGCGCGCTTCATAGCGTATCGCACCTACCTCGCATTTTGTTAAGTTGCGACTCCATAGCGTGATTATAGCGGGATTCCGATGACGAATTCTGGCTCCGGTGCTGCAATTTCTGACCGAAAACTGCCGGAAACCAGGAAGAAGAAGAGCAGCGGTTGTTTCTTGCGTTTTAGCCTTTTAGGGTTAAATAACTTTATGTACTTTGCAACATTTAACCCCATCTTTCACTAGTTTACATCTAGTCCCCAAAACTTGTAAAATTTACATAAAAAGTGTAAAATTAGTTTATGTATTTTAACATTTAACCCCTCTATTTTCACTAGTTTACATCAGGTCCTTAAACTTATAAATTTATACATAAAAAGTATAAAAATAACATTATATATAGTTGTATATATAGGGGAGGGTTTAAATGAGAACGCAAAATATCGTGAGACTTGCAAGAACGAATGAACAAACCACGAGAACTTGGTCAAAAACAATTCAAATTCAAAATTTCCCTTTACACTTATCATTATTATTGGAATAGAATATTAGAAATTAAATTTACATGTATTCGTAAATAAAGAAAATTTACACATGTGTACGTTTGCTATTATACATGTGTAAATTTGTTGTATTTAGTTACACATGTGTAAAAACTTTATTAAGAGTGATTTTGAGAGGATAGATGAATTATATAATTTTTAATTTCTTTTTTCATGTTGTATTTTAATTATATTGAGGTTTGTACTAAAAAAAATGATTTTGATTGGTTTTTTCATTCGTTCTCACGGTTCTCGCAATATTTAGCGTTCTCAAGATATCCCTCCCCTATATAATATAAACATATAAATAGCTATTTTTATTTCTTAAATTTTTAACTACCTTATCGCTAAACACGAAATAGCGGGCGCTATTTCTTCGCTATCGCTATGTAGCATATGGGTACCTTGTTGCTATTTTTTGCTGTCGATAACTATGCTCATTCATTGGTAAATGGATTTTAACGGTCATCTCTCGTAGTATGCTCTATTATGGAGAAAAAAATAAATATAATATTTACTTGTACTCATATTTGTGTGCAGTCAATAACGATCCAGTGCTTGGAAGCGCTTCAATTTCTGCATGGTCTAGGGCTTATACACTGTGATCTAAAGCCTGAGAATATTTTGGTGAAAAGCTACAGCAGATGCGAAGTGAAAGTTATCGATCTTGGAAGTAGCTGTTTTGAAACCGACCATCTTTGCTCTTATGTGCAATCAAGGTCTTATCGTGCACCAGAAGTTATTTTAGGACTCCCTTATGACAAAAAGATAGATATATGGTCACTTGGCTGCATTCTGGCTGAACTTTGTACTGGCAATGTAAGTATCTGCAACATTTTGGGGACATAATTGTAAGAGTAAAATGCCATTTTCGTCCCACTTAAGGTTTCGCCAGTTTTGCGACTTTCCCCCAAAGGTTTGTTTTTCTGCATTTGGATCCAAAAGGTTTGAAATCTTGCCATTTTCATCCGGCTCGTTAACTCCATCCATATTTTTCGTCTTTTTTGTTTACTTAGAGGGCAATTCGATCTTTTGAATACTTGTACATTATGCTAAATGCTTGTACATAAAGTGAAAAAAAAAAATCGAACTGCCCGTTAAGTTAACAAAAAGGACGAAAATACCCCTGAATTAACGGAGAAAAATGGCAAGATTGCAAACCTTTTGGATCCGTATGCGGTAAAAGAAACATTGGACGGAAATGGCATTTTGCTCTAACTGTAATTTAGAACTTTTGTTGTTCTAGAACTAATATTTTGTATTTTTATAGGTTCTTTTCCAGAATGATTCGCCGGCTACTTTGCTTGCTAGGGTGATTGGAATTATATCTCCAATTGGCCAAGATATGCTTGCCAAGGGACGGGATACACACAAATATTTTACCAAAAATCACATGCTTTATGAGCGTAACCAGGTACTACATTTATGTTTTTTTTTGCCATTTATTTATGTTAAATTGATCTGCTTATCTGTCTAGCGTTTTTTACAACCATGGCTTCTTCTACTGGTTTCAGTTAATCAGTTACAATTGTTATTGATGTGAACTAGATTTCATCATGATTTATGGGTCGGTTAAAATGATAAGATCTTTGTAAAAACTAAATTAAACAACACCTAAAGTATTTAGTTCCTTTTTACTATCATCTTTAATAGTAGCTGAACTTTCAGGGTACTCTCTAAATTAATACTCATCCAAATCAAAGATATAGCAGCCTTAAAAATTAATTAAAATCAGTTTATACCACCGGAATTGTTATGGGCTAGGTTGTCATCTTAAACAATGAAGGACTGAATATCGAGATGTGGAGTTTAGTTGAAAAGGGTTAGGGGACTTAGAAACTACCAATTTGAGCGGGATTGCGCTTAATGATTTCCGATTTGTGAATAGCTAAATGCAGATATACGAAGAGTCAGGGTAGTAATATGAAAAGTCAGAAGCCTCCTGCTCATGCCATGCCATCTATCTTCGGTCGTATGGATCGGTTAAATGTAGAGGGTTGGTTTGGTTCATTGTTATTTTACTAAATGTTGGGTCGGTGATGGAAATATTAATAACGATAACTGACCCACTAAGTTAGGCTTAGGAAAAAAACTACAAACCAACTCATAAGTTTTTGGTTAGGTTCGGTTCAGTTCGATTTTATCTGTTAATTCGGTTTTATGCACACCCCTAGCTCGGGCATGAAATTCTTAATTAATGATGAGTGGGAAAGTTATAAGGGTGTTTTTGTCTTTTATCAATATGCTCTTCTAACACTAATTTCTTTCTTTTTTTTTAAACAAAGCAGAATATTTCTTTTTATGCATCTGTAACACCTTAATTTATAGAAGCATTATTAATCAAATGGTACTCTAATTTCAGGACACAAACAGATTGGAGTACCTAATCCCGAAAAAGACATCCTTGAGGCATCGATTACCAATGGGTGATCAAGGGTTCATCGATTTTGTCACTCATCTGCTTGAAATCAACCCCACAAAACGCCCATCAGCTGCAGAAGCACTAAAACACCCATGGCTATCATATCCTTATGAACCAATTTCATCTTGAAATATGCTCATCGGATAAATACAAGTTACATAACCGTGTACCTTAATACCTGGGATAGAGAGATTTGATCGTCAAACGGGTTTTTTAGCCTTCCACGTCAGCAAAGGTAAAGGTACGTGCCCGGGTTGGTTCCTTTGCCAAGTTGTATTTATATTTTTGCATAACCAGATTAAAAAAAAAAACTTATACGTTTAGCGCGATTTTAGTGATTTTGATATTGATTTGTTGTGGTGGAAGGTGAATCTTGTTGTACATGACAGTGTGGCGGTTTAGTATTAGTTTGTGAAATAGCCATTTAACCATTTTTTGGGTTGGCTTTGTTGTTCTCTGGGCTCTAGCCATGTGTGTAAGCCACTAATGAACATGACAAGTTTTATGGTGATGTGATGATGTTTTTTGTTCAATTTCCCTTTTTTATTTATATCATTCAGGTTTTATCTCAACTCCTCTCTCATTAACTTTTCAGGAAATCTAATTTTGTTTTAAGCAATGTTTTAAAAATCGATTATATAATTGGCACGGCGTTACCCTTTATCTGTTTATAAAATCAGAGGCGTCGTAACTAATTAAAAATTAAAAATATTGATGAATATTTGATAATGATAATAACAACTCGGCGGCGGGTTACATGAATCTCAGAAACCATCTCTTGAGTGTTCCACTAGTAGACCAGCCATGGCACGTAATGCGACACACCGACTGCCCATTGATCTTGAACAGGTTATAACTTGTATGCCGCCATTGTTAAGTTGGTTGGAAAACTAGACCACCAATAATTAACAGGAGCGATTAACGCCACTCCTGCTAACCTATTAGAAAAAAGGTATTATAAATCGTTTAACACTCAAAACAGATGATCAAACACTTTCCAACTAATAAATTATAGAGTTCTTATCAATGAACTAGATCACTCGTTTACCCGTTACTTGTCAAAAATCAACCAGTTCCGGTTCAACCCATACCACAACTAAATCGGCTAGAGGTTCACTTCCTGGTCCAACCATAGTCTTTAAGTCTTAATAACAACAATGGTTTATTTATTAAATAAAGATTAAGGTTCTTGAACAAACAATTTAAACATAAAAGTTGTAAAAAGTTAAGGAATAATGGAATTTAATAATCCCAACTTTCACCAGTTGGCCGGTGGCGCTCCCAACTTCAAAAATAGTCACTGGCGGTTCCAACTTTTGACATTTTGTAAAACATTGGACCCTTGCAAACACCGTCCAAGGGATGTTAGTGGTGACCACCAGTGGTCCAATGTTTGAAGTTGGGACCACCCTCTCCTACTCTCCTAGCAAGGGTCCAATGTTCTACAAAATGTCAAAAGCTGGGACCGCCAGTGGTTATTTTTGAAGTTGGGTCCGTTGTCGGCCAACTGATGAAAGTTGGGATTATTAAATTCCATTATTCCAAAAGTTAAAATGAACTTGCTTTGAATCAATTTTCAACCTTTTTGACTTTTTGTTTTAGTCAAAATCTTTAGTTGACCATGTTATTGGGTTGGTTATAGAAACATACCTATGACTTGAGTGATGTACTTGAGACTCCCCCAAGCTCCTTGTTACATAAAACTTTGATCCAAACTCTAGTTTATCAGCAAGATCTTCCATATCCAGAGCTAAACTCTTAACCGTCGTTTCTTCGGATTCAGGTCACTCTCTCCATAACCCAGCCTATCGAACGTCACCATGTAGATCTTAAGTTCTTCAAACAATTCCTGACAGATTCAGTAAAATCAATCTAATGATGCATCAAGATCATAGACTATGACGGAAACATAACACTTTTTAATAAAGGGTCAACATAAGGTTATGAAGTCACGTGGTCCAACTCATGTTTTTTTTAAAAGAACCTTCGATTTTATTTAGGATATTGGATTTAAATAACCCCAACTTTCACCAATTGGCCGATAACACTCCTAACTTTCAATTTGTACACCAGCACCCCTAACTTTCAACTTATTTGCCGATAAGATTCCCTAACTAACTGAACCCTAACACAGTCAGCTGATGTCACCTGCCACTTCATCAAAATTGCCATGTCAGCTGTCACATCAACTGTCATGTCATCAAAAATGCCACGTCATCAAAAATGCAACATCAACTGCCATGTCATATGCCACGTCAGCAAAAAATGGCCACATCAGATGCCACGTCAGCAAAAACTAACTGGGTTAAGGTTCAGTTAGTTAGGGAGTGTTATCGGCCAATAAGTTGGGAGTGCTGGTGTACAAATCGAAAGTTGGGAGTGTTATCAGCCAACTGGTGAAATCCAATATCCCATTTTATTTCTAAAAATCAAACAAATTTTGATGACTTTTCGGTCCATACACCCCTATTGACCTCCTTTGGTTCCGCCATTGGATGTGTATATATAGAAGACAAAGAAAACAATGACTGTAGTGACAGAATTAAAACTTGTTTTTATCGACTTTAATGGTCAAAATAATTTATTTTCAGCAGACCCTCCTGACCTCCTTTTGGTTCTGCTATAATTGGCGGTGTGAGACTGACTAATTACCGGATGGTAAAAAGATTCGTCGTAGCAATCTTATACTTGGCTGTGTGTCTGGAGACGCCGTATTCCTTATAGGCTAGATGTCTTCCATCTCTGAGGGTGACACGAGGTCCGGTTACGAGCGGACCACCAGGTGATCCGCAGAGTTTTGGTGGGCGGGAAATATAGTTGAGTTGAAGGGAAGACTTGTTCTATTAAATTTACTTTAGGAAAATAATGAAATTATCAAATTTACGAAGCTATTTCATAATCCGTACTACAATCTTCAGTCTTGACTAACTTCACGATTCTCAATGTTCTAATCAGTTTTGTTTTTCTAATTTTATTTCTAATCAATTATGTTTCTAATCAGTTGAGTTCTCACCAAGGGACTTCTCAATTATAGTCAAGTTTTCTTGATTTTGTAATTGAACATTATTTTTAGCCTAATGTCAAGCATATGCAGGTTTGATTGTCTAAATTTTTAATCACATTTTGTATATTAATCATTTAACCTTATTAATTGATTTGTATTTGAACAGAAAATGTATTTCTTTAGGGATAGACAATAGGGATGAGTTTTTTTTCCCAAATACTCGTAGTTGTACCTATACCGTACCCGTACGGCCGTACCTATACCCATACCGATTTAAGGTATTCGGTACATGCATCGGTTATTGATTTTGGTATTCGGTACTTTCGGTATTGGTACGGGTAAAAGCGGATACTGGTACCGAGTTTTATATAGACCTTTTTATATTATGTTTTATTTCGTATTATGGTATTTATAGTACTCGTATTGATTTTACATATATAGTACCCGTATTATATTGGTACTTGTACCAATTTTACCTATTTGGTACTCGTACTATATTGGTACTCATGTCAATCTATTTAGTACTCATACGAGTGCTCAAAAACTAAATAAAAACAAAATGGTACCAAAGCTGGTACCGTTTCGAAATACCTGTACCCGTACCATACCAATATATTTGGTACCCAGTTTTGTTCAAATAATACCAGTATTTTCGGTACGGGTACTGTACCAATCTTATCCTTAACAGAAAAGGTTTGATTTTCTTCTTTAACTCATGTTAGTTATAAGTATATAACAGAATACAACATCTAGCATTTTTATCACAAAGGTGTTAGACTATCTCCATTGGTGACCAAACTTAACCCAACTTTTTATTAAAAAATTAATATCTCTTTCTTCCACCTACACAACCAAACCTTACTCAATTTTTAACACACATTCACAACCCATTCCAACCTAAAAAGTATGTTTTCTTAACGAACTCGGTTTCTAATAAAATTTATATCAGGATGTTCACAAAAAGAAAATAAGAAATACCATGTATTTAGTTTTTTTTAAATGTTTGAATATTATAAGTTATTTAAGTAATTAAACTAATAGGGGAATTAGTTTGGGTTGCAACCAAGGTTGCTCCACCAACTTGGTTGCCAATTTTAATTTCATTTATGATTTTATTAATTACTCAAAGTTTTGTCTTATTGGTGACCAACTCAACTTTAGTCACCAATGTACATAGCCTTAGGTTATGAGTGGAGGCTCGATTTGGGTGGGGCTTGGTTCAGTTTAGAAGACACTTTTGAAGCAAAAGAATTAAACATTAAACATTAAACATTAAACATTAAATTAAACATTAAACACTATAAATAAGCAACAAGTTTGGGCTAAGGGTGGTTGTACCCTTAGCTTTGGGTGTTTCTCAAAAAAAAAAAAAAATTGGATATATGGTTCTGCTTCAAACACGTGCCAATCACTGCAACATCTCCTCTTCTTCCCCCAAAACACCACACCATCTCATTTCTTCTTCCTCCCAAAAAACCCGTTCTATTCTCTGTCAACACTCAATAGTCTAACTGATTATAAACCTAATAAAAAAAGAGATAAGGGGAAATGTGGGGATATAGAGATGAAGATATAGAAGCGCCCATCGTAGCCGACAAACACGGCGAGGAATCAAAGCGATGATGGTTGTGTTCTTCGTTTTTGTGACAATCGTTTGTTTACATGGTGATTTCGGTGGCTGATTTTGCGTTCCAGGATCGTCAATCGATGGTCGTTTGTTCAGTTCCTCTTCACCAGAGAACGGCGATGAATGTATGGGATTGTCAGGTGTTTCTTTTTCATTGAATTGAATATCAGTGAATTATTAAGAAACCCTAATTTTTAGGAGTTGTTTTCCTCTCATCGCAGGTGGTTTAATCCGTTAGGGTTTTCTCTTCAGCAAAGGATGTTGTGTATGAGCAGAGGTGAGAAACATGGCCGGTTTTTAACTTTAATGTATTTTAATTTTTGCAGTTACTTCAATGTTTTAAAATTTAGGGCATAACTTTTGAGCTAAGCGTAAATATATGTGAAAGTGTAGGCTGTTTGGAATTTCACCTACCTTTATATGCAATATGGAGAGAGATTTCATGGGTTTAATTCTAAGGAAAAAAGCCATTCAAGCAGGTATTTATGTTTTAAATATATATTTTTTCCTTCATAATATTTGGTTTTATTGAATCAAGTATCAACCATAAATCTATGCTAGAATTTTGTGAAATGTGTTGCATTAATTTATATTTTTATCCTACATTTTGGAAGTTTTTAAATTTTATTTAAAATTCATGTTATTGAAACTATGATGAATTTTGTTGATGTTTTGCATAATCTGATACGAACCCAAAGCCTCTGCTGGGCCGAACTGGATTAGAAAGCCCACCTGGGCTAGGTTTGGGCTGGAGTGGATCAGAAAGCCCACCTGGGCTAAGTCAAACCTAATACAAGTTGAGTGGCGGGAGAAATATGCTGAGTGGAGGGAAAAGAGCGGGAAATCAGGAAGTGGAGGAGTGGGGTAGAAAACCACCGAGTAGTTTAGGAATTATCTCTATATATTCAGAGTTTTGTTTTAGATTTAGGGTGTCTTTTGATTTTGATTTAAAGTGTTCCAGTATTTGTATCGGAGATCTCGCCCTTCTCGAAATCGGGCCGACTATCTATCTTTGTTTTCAGTAATTCAATCCATCTTATTTTCTGTTCCTAAATCCAAATTCTGCACACCTAATGCTCACTTAAAACTATAAGTGTAAGTCCACCAATCATAGAAATAGTAAACCTAAATGTTAGTTGTGTTTATTATACTGTATTTGTTAAGAATAATGATTTTAATGTTGCCCTTTCATGCAGCTTGCATCTGCTGATGGTGTATACCTGTGTTATACAATACATGGGCCAGGTTCCCAACTTATCAAGCAATTATGGATTCACACAAGTGTTGGAGATTTGCTCAGAAAAGGAATCTCTTACAACAGTGTATATTTGTATGGATTCCCGACTTCACTTTTTTTTGGTCGATGCACAAAAACTAGAGGTGGAAAAAAGGGCAAGTTGGGAAGGATTATAATGGGTTCGGGTCGATTAATTCTCATGTGAAAGTCAAAAAAAAGTTGAATTAGGTTTGTGTCTACCAGCCAGCACTCCTAAAATTTTTGTCAATATTAAGGTAATAAAATAATTAAGAACTATACTATAAATATGTCACACCCCGATATTTCCACATATTATCGGTGGGCCCGGTGGTGAGTATCGTGACGTAGTTGATATCATCATAGTCAAACAACACAATTTAAATGCACAGCGGAAGCAAAAGATGAATGTATTACAAACCGATATAAATTAATATCAAAGTATTACAAACGGAAAGTAAAGGATCCACAGGCGGATCAAAGATAAATAGGATCAATGTTCAACAAACTTTATGCATCTAAGCTTGCGAGACTTCTATTTGATGCTAGGAGAGACCAGCCTATTACGAGTAGTACCTGCACTTAGCCTTTTTGGGAAAATACGTCAGTTTACACTGGTAAATACAATTTAACTGACTCATTTTGAAAAGGTTTAGAAAATTGATTTGAATGCACAAGGCACAAAAACATTTTATAACTTGGGATAATTATTTGAATATAAACTTGTAAAAGAATTACGTGTTCCTTATGCGTTCAGTAGCCCGGGTTTACGCTGGGTTAAAGATCAATAGACACACCACATGATATAGTCCCGCAACGGTTAATTCCGAAACCGGCGTTTATACCTTATTAATTATTTTTGCACTAACGGGTGTACGCCTACACCCGTATGCTTAGGTCGTGGCCATTTCTTAAAATGATGCCAAGGATATCCGGGACATGGTCATTAACCCCCCAAAGGCTTTAAGCAAACAAAACAATTTAAACAGGTCATTTCAATGATTTATCCTTCATTTGATTAAAGATTCAATGCCCGACCAAGCGGTATTTTATATATCGTACCCCAAGCCCGTATAAGGGAAAATAAGTTAAAAGTATTTACCTGAGCAAATTTTTATAATTTATCCCAGCCGTATACCACCAAGCAAGTACAGATAGCTTTTACTGGGCTCCTAAATCTGGAACGAAGGTTTTTGATAACCTATTAGATTCCTAACGGGTCTTAATTAAGCGTATGCTTAGACCGGTTAGTTTTAAAGGAGGATACGGTTCAAAACGCATGATTAAGCGAGAACCGGATTAGAATGTGGTTTAGACCCGACAAGCTTGTATACTTGTGCAATGAGGGTAAACTAAACACATTCTGGATTTTGAGACAAAAATGATAAGGTTTGACCCGTTTCGGCTAATTTATGCAAACTAGTTACATAAGCCGATCCGAACGCGAAAATTGCGTAACGGGTAACCAAAAAAATCATGAACAGGTTTCCTAAGTTAATATGCCTTAAATATGTTGTGATATCAGTAGGATACCTTCCATTATGCCCAAAACGAATTTAAAACCAATTTATGCCCCGCAAGGGTATTTTGGTCATTTTAAAGGTTATAAGAGAGATTAAATATTATTCTGAGTTTCAGGTCTGATATAATCAGTAAAAATACTTAATTTAATAAGTTATAACAGTAGGATATTTACCTATATGTGAATTTTATTATTTATAACCAAACTATGCACCGGAGGGGCATTTTGGTAATTTCACATAGGGCTTAAAGGTCAAAACTGAAAATCTGAGTTTAAAAACTTTTGCTTACTGTTAAAGTATATAAATTTACTTAAAATATCAGTAGGTATCAAGTCTTATATATTAAAAATAGTTTTTATACATACTATGCGCTTAAAACGCGTAAAAAGGAGGTTTTAAGCAATTTCTGGGTTTTTAAAGAAAAGATGATATTTTTATCATTCCAGAAGGCTTAAAATATTTTATTTATCTTATAAAATCAGTAGCAAAAGGTTTGGGGTCAAAATGTTTTGTAAAACTCAATTTATAAGCCAAAAGGGCAAAACCGGCAATTACCGAATCAAGCTTAGAACCCTATGTTATGCTCAGTCTAAAAATAAATAAAAATCTTCAAAAATCCCAAAATATTATTTTATATCAGTAGGTAAAAATTTTGGTAACAAAAATTGGGTTTAGATAGGATATACGCTAATTATGCCGTTTAATTCATAAAAGCTTTTCATTTACGCTATTGAGCATAACTCCTAATCTAGACCTCAAACTGATGTCAAAATTTAGGGACAAGTTTATAAAATCAGTAATAAAGATTACTGTTCTCTCACATTTTCAAAAATTATTGTTTTAGGGTCAACAGGGCATAACGGTCAACATTTATGCATTTTAACGGAAACATGCATGATCTAGGATTTCTATGGAACCAAGTTGTATAACCTCGGAGGGTTATACTAACCTATAATATGGTCCTAATGGTATCCTAAGGCATATCTAAATTAATCTAAATCGGGTCAGAACTAAAAGTCAAAACAAAAGTCAACTTTTGCGACTTTCGGTTCCGAACCGAGCCTATACTTAGAATTGTCGGGTTGAATCATGCTTAGGCACGTTCAACTAATATTTACCAAGTTATTAAAGTGATAAAACTGATTTTATGGCTTTTATATTAGTAGTTATGTATTTTATTTAAAACTAACCCGTTTGCTTTTATTTGACCCGACAATTTAACTAAGTAAACGTGGTAATTAGGAGGGCCCTTTTGAGGGTTAAACACCTACCTAATTACGGTCACATAGCCATGTTCGTTGCGAACCATGGCTCAACCGTTTAAAAGTCAAAGCGTTTATCGAAAATGCTTGACTTTCGGTTATAACCGCTAAAATTAAACTAAGCACGAAAGGACACTTACAAAGGGTCCAAGCAAGGAGGGAATTAATCTTGGATGTTGAGGTATGAAGCACAAGGGCCCCAACTTAGAACAATTTAGATCAAGGTGTGAATGAGAGAAAAATCAAGAGGGGTATTTATAGGTTTTTGAGAACCGTTAGGATCGTCTCTCGTAAACCATGATCAAATCTGAGCCATACACCTCTTACCCATGGTTTACTAAACAATGGACAGCCCCTAGATTCAATTATGAGAGTATGGAAGCAAAACCAAAGCTGGTTTTTGTTTTTCTGTTACTGGGCTAAGCTTACAGACCGTATAGGTCCTGGCATACGGTCCGTAAGGACCTGGTCAGCAAACAGCAACTTTCACTTGTTGACAGATTTAGCCCCTGCACTTCCAAATGCCATTTCCGACATATCTAAGGCCCGTTAAACCATTTTTAAGGCTCTACAATGATGCCTAAGTATGGGGAACATGAAACATGCCCAAAAATATGCCGGATGTTGGTTCGTTTGGTCGTACGGTCACGTTGTTCGGTTAATTACGACGAAACACGGACGGACGCGAAAAACGAACCAAATTACGCGATGAATGGAATTTTATCATGCCACACACTAAAATAAAATATTCTACTGCTTACATAAATTTTTGGGTGTCCGGGGATATTCAGAATGCGAGATATGCGCGAAAGTGCAAACTTGTGCACTTTTTGACACTTTTAGTCCCTGCATGACATAAAAGTTTATTTTTGCGCACCAAACACCTCTAAGCCTATATCTAAGCTATATCAAGGATAAATAGGGTATGTTTAACTCATGGCCATATTCCGGAAGGTCCGAGACCCTACGAATCGACATACTTTTGCAGTTTGACGCAATTAGTCCTTTAATTGCGCAAAGTAGCGCGAAATGTTGTTTAATGATATCCAAGCCTTCCATGGCCCATAATGGGCATTACCAAGCATATACTTAAATATTACTACACTCTTGTTCGCTTAAATGGTCACCGAAAGGCGTAGATTCAAAAGTTGACGCTTTAGGTCCCTCTATTGCGCAAACTTGCGCATCTCATCATTTAATAGCATTGAAGCCTCATCTAATCTATATTAGGAATTCTTGAAAGTATTATTGAACATCACGATGCTTTGGGTTTGCTAAAAGGTCATTCAGAGGTATAATTAAACATATTGACACTTTTAGTCCCTCTTACTTGCAAAGTTGCGCGTAACTTTACTTATAGGCATAAAAACCTTGATCGGCCAATAATTGGCATTCCTGAGAGTATAATCAAATATCATGAAGCTCCCGGTTAGTTAAAAGGTCACTCAGAGGTAAGAATTAACATGTTGACGCTTTTAACCCTTTATTGCGCAAACTTTCAATTTATTCCGCAAACGGTTACACTCGATCGCCAAGTGGCTCATTTGTGAATATAAATATCATGAGAGGTTATTTAGAAACTTATTTTAGGTATGCGAACACATCCAGTCCTTTCATAATCAAAGTTTTCGATTTTTCAAAAAATTATTCCCTTAAATTCAATATTGGACTTTATTAGGGTTTATTACACGTGTCAATACATCATTGGACGTGATTTTACGAGGTGTTACAAAATATAAATACAAATATTTCTTAAATAAATTAGATGGCTTTTGACCTGTTTAACCTATCTGTCCCATTTCAGTTTTAGCTACATGTAACCTCTGTTGTCAACATTCACCCAGGGGCGCGACTACGCCCACTTTCTAATATCAACGTAGCCTTTTCGAAGGCTTCACTTGAGAAGCCCCATTTTCAGGTCCTCGCCTTTTAAGCGCCTTGCATTGAGGCCCAAAGCTAACCCTTTGCGTCTTGAGTGCGCTGATACAAACCCAGAGTTGTTGGGTCAGAATTATTGCTGGATAGAGGTAAACGGGTTGGAGGGAAAGTATTCAAAAATTCAGAAAGTTTGGATGATCCAGAAATTGAGGGAAGTGGGGCATAACTGCTGATTAACTGCCATTAGATTTAGAGTCTTTATATTCAGGTTTTGTTTAGTTTTTTAAGGGTATGGATATTTTATTTGAATTGTGATCTCTGATCAAAATTTAGGAGACTAGCCCCTCTCGAATCGGGCCGACTATCGTGTTTGTTCTTGTTTCAATTTAATCATATTTTCAGTTCCTATCATGCGCCTTGCGCCTTTCACAACTATGCTTATAACAACCCCGTTTTTAGATAAATACAAAGCAAGCTGACCTGTTTACATATTTTTCACCTTTCCTAGGTAGTGACATGACACCAGAGACGATCACAAAAAGGAAGCATCGAAATTACTCAAAAGTGCAATTAAATCTGGTGAACTGATAGATTTTTGATTGATGGTTTCCCAAGAAGCGAGGAGAACCGCGCATCTTATGAACAAATAATGATATTCTTTTTTTATTTTCATTTTAAATGGGTTGGATAAAGTTCAGTAGGCCAACATGAGCCTAGGCCGTTAGTTATATGGGTTTCTCATGTTGACCCATATATACTACCTGAATCCGTTTAGCCCTGCCCCAAACCCATTTATTTCTTGTCTGCTTTGACGTCTTTTAATATAATTGTCATGCATTTGCTTATTTAATAGTTTGTTCATGCTCTAATGGTTCAAACCGCATATTGCGGTATCTTGTCAATCTAAACTGGTGACATGCCTCATTACAACTTAGGTAATTTTTACCTTGATTATATCATCTGGGTGATGATGTCTTTTATACCTTATGGCTTATCAGCAATACATGGTCCACATACTGCTACCTAAAGTAGGATATTTATCATTTTATTTGCACACATTCACTATTGTTTTAACCGTATGGTCTTACAGTTGTATACCGATTATTAGATATACAAATGTATGTAGTATGCTAGGTAGGATGTGGATGCTCAAAGTCCAAGGTATCCCAATCTTCACTCAAAATTGTTCAGCAACCTTCATAGATTAACGTTGCATGTATGCCCTCTTTTTCAGCTGTTTTGTTGTTTTAGATATTAAGTTATTTTTGAGACTTTTTATGTAGAAAGATAGAAAAGTCTTATGGTTTTAGAACAATGTTGGATGTCTAGAGAAAATGTAAGTATGGTGATCTAAAGTGTGTATATATATATATATATATATATATATATATATATATATATATATATATATATATATATATATATTCGTTTAAAAAAGTTATATCTTTTTTTTGTCAGGTTGGATGAGGCATATGCTCTTATGAGTTACGACATTGCAATTTGTTTCTTCGTTATGGGCCTGAATTAGTTATTTATTGGCTTAAATTTAGATAGTTGACTAAATGATATATAGTTGTTTACATTTGTTTGCAATTTTATAGAGATAGAGAAGCATTATTGTTGTCTGCTGTTAATGAAAGCAAGTGAAAGTCGTGTGTTTTTCTTCTTTTTAAATTGTCATGGTTTTACGTTTTCTTTCTTCAAGACTGCCTTATGTGTAATTAAACTTGATTCATTTATAAATAACTTTTTTTTTATTTTGTAGAACGACTTAGTATTTTGTCATGGCTTACCCACATGGTCTTTTGTTAATAACACTAATATCCTACCTTATCCTTACTCTTGGTGAGATTTACTGAGTATGATGATGATAATAGTAATCTCTGCAGTTGTAACTACTAGAATAAAAAGACAGAAACATGGCTCTAGAAGTTTGGATCTCATCATTAACTATAGTGTTATTTTTAAATTCTTAAACCAACTTAGGGGTTGTTTGTTTACCTCTTAATGAAGCTCTTAATGGTTCAGACCTCTTACTGGTTCAGCACTTAATGGTTCAGACTGTTTGTTTCGTGAGCAGATGTCTGAATGGTTCTGACATTTGCCTCTGAATGGTTAAGTTTTATACAGAGTCTGAATGGTTAAGACCTCTAGTCTGAATTGGTCAGACATTTGCATCTGAAGGGTTAAACATTATACTGTCTTAATGGTTCAGACCTATTACTGGTTCAGCACTTAATGGTTCAGACCACTTACTGGTTCAGCACTTAACCATTCAGAAGTTGCCGAACAGCCCCTTATTTGGATATTGAAGTTGATGTTTAATTGTATATATTTTTATTATCTATTCACTTGATAATTTAGTTTTTAATGTAGCGCAAATAGATATTTCATTCTTCAGAAACAAAAACGGAAGCAAGGGCCAGAAAGAAGACTAATGAAACACGACTATTGAAGTTTACCCCTTATTTGCATGGTCTATTGTGGCAACTGCGTGGGATGTTGTTAGTCCACATTTGTGGAATTTTGGTATTGTGACGTGTAAAGGAGGCGCCGATTTTCACTTCGTTCCACCATTTATCTTCAACAGAGAACATATGAGATATGGAGTGTCCGTATCACAAATGCGGCCTACAAAGCCTAATCGATTTTTCAGTCTATCGACTTATTATGTTCAGTTATGACTCTAGACCCTAATATTGTTGCTTAGTATCAAGTTTGCACTATTAGCTTTGCACAATTGATTAAGAATTTGGAAACAATTGATATCTCCATGCACATAGTTTGGGATGTGGTTGTCGGATGAGTTTGGATACTAATTCTTTTTATACATATGTAAGAACCCCGCCGTATTGCGGCGGGTACTAATCCTAGTTAAATTAAAGACATAAAGGCTTGCCCGTTTCATCTAATTAGAGCCCATATATTAGTTTTCTTATTCCCTGCGTTTGTAATCCTAATCTTGTAATTATAAATAGGCGTCTTGTATTTGTAATTCCTAATCACGAGTGGTGAGAAGTAGAAAGCAATAAAAACCCTGGTTGCTGCCTGTGGACGTAGGTCAGTCGACCGAACCACGTAAATCCTTGTGTTCTTGTGTTCGTTTATTTTCTACAGGTTATCGTTTGTGTGTGTTGCTTCCGCGTGCGTATACCCTAACAAGTGGTATGAGAGCTTAGGCTCGTTTACACACCGAAAATTCGATTGCAAATCCGGTTACTCTTTTTTACTTGTGGGAGATCAAGCCAAGAAGAAAACAAAGTTGTTTTGATTTTTTGTAAAAACCCCAATTATTGAAGTCGTCGGAAAACTCCTTTTTCGCTGGAAAACTTCTTTTTGGCCAAAAAACTCAACTATTTGGCCGGAATACTCAACATTTTCGTCTCAAACCTTTTTGTAACCTTAGATCGAACCTTTAGAAACTTTTTTTCTGGCCAAAAACGGTTTTTCGGTGACCACAGACCAACGGCGCTAGAGTTCTGTTAGTTAGGGTCCATTGGTGGCCAATATGTCAATAGTGGGACTGCCAGTGTTTATTTTTGAAGTTGAGACTGTTGGCAGCCAACCACGAATAGTTTAGATTATTAAAATCCAATATTCTAAAAAAAATCAAGTATCATAATGTATACTTGTATGTTTGTCAATTTGTTACATAATTAAATAAGAAAGTTGAGGTTAATAATTAGCAAAACTAACTTCTACTATACAAATGTGATGTCGTTCTCCTTTGTTCCCAGGGTTGTTTGCTTTTAAGACTTGATTAACGGACCAATTACAAAAAAAAAAAAAAAAGAGCATTGACACACGTAAATCCCATTTCTTATGATTTTTGCATGTGATCTAGAACCCTTTTAAACCTTAATGTTCTTTTTAATGCCACTTTTACTATCTAACACATGAAAATGAACCATTACATTAAACTCCACACCTTTAACTGATTAATTATTCGATATATAAGTGTCATGAAACCATAAACCAAATTGCAAATTAACACTAATCACCTCTACATCCCCATTGTTATAGTCATGAAAACAATGAGTTCATTGCTTCTATGGCTTCCATTCTTGATAGTCTCTTCGGTCATGGAATCTCTAGTCACCTCGCAACAATCTCTTTTCGCGATACCACCTCCGCCACCTTTGATACCTAAGCAAGTGAGATGTCGTTCTCCTTTGTTCCCGTCATGTTTTGGTCAATGGCACACTTGTCCGACCGACTGTAGAAAAGACTGCTACATAGATTGTGTTTCTTGCAAGCCTGTATGCGGTAAGTTGTTACCGATTGATCTAATCATTTTATTCGGCTGACTCAACAATACAAAAAATAAAAATACAAAAAATAAGCTGAAGCTTGAGGCCTATACGCGGGTTCAATTCCCAGTTTTGTTAGGTTTGACAAGTTCTGCTAGAATTGTGTAACTTTATGCCTTTTAGTTATATTATACAAAAGAGTTAATTACTGTTTACGTCTGTGGTTTGTCAAAAGTCACTAATTCAGTCCATTAGTTTAAAAATTGCGAATTCAGTCCCTGTGGTTTCACTTTCGTAACCATTTCAGTCCACCTCGTAACCATTTCAGTCCCTGTACTAACGGAATAAATGGATTGAAATGGTTACGAAAGTGAAACCACAGGGACTGAAATGGTTACGAAAGTGAAACCACAGGGTCTGAAATCACAATTTTTAAACTAATGGATTGAAAGAGTGATTTTTGACAAACCACAGGGACGAAAACAGTAATTAACTCTAAATTAAAAAAAAATTGTGCCATCATATTCTCACTAAGGAAAAAAGTATATACCCTATAATTTTATTAGTGCATGTTACCTATTTTTTTTTTCAACTTGATAAATAACTATTGTGTATCCTTTCAAAAAAAAAAAAAAAAATAACTATTGTGTGATTATGATCCTTTGAAGGTTGCAATAATCCCGGAGCTTTGTGTCAAGACCCTCGATTCGTAGGCGGAGATGGTGTCACATTCTACTTCCATGGTCGAAAAAACCAAGATTTCTGCCTACTATCCGACCGCAACCTCCACATCAACGGTCACTTCATCGGAAAACGAAACCCCAAACTCACTCGCGACTTCACATGGGTGCAATCCATTGGAATATTATTCGAGGATCACAAACTCCTCGTCGGGGCAAAGAAAACATCAACATGGGACGATAGCGAAGAGCATCTCTATATATCCTATGACGATACGCCACTATCCCTTAATGGGGAAAATTGGAATTATCGCAATTCGTCCCTAATGATCACTCGAACAAGTCCAACTAACAACATTGCCATTGAAGTGCAAAATAGTTTCCGGATCATGGCCAAGGTGGTCCCAATCGGCGCGGATGAATCGAGAGTTCACGGTTATAATATTACAAATGATGATTGTTTTGCACATTTGGACTTAAGGTTTAAGTTTTATAGCCTAAGTGATGTGGTGGATGGTGTTTTGGGACAAACTTATAGGAGCAATTATGTGAGTAAGATTAAAGTTAGTGCAAATATGGCTGTGATGGGTAACATACCAAAGTATTCTACTTCGGGAATATTTGCTACTGATTGTATTGTTTCCCGTTTTGGTAGTCGAAATGGGGCTCCGAAGATGGATACCTAGTTCATCTTTCATTGTACTACACTACTACATGTATTATTCGTGAATGAAATAAAATAAATGCCTTATATTAATGCATTGGAGGGTTAACACATTTTGTCTAGCTTCATAACATAGTATATGTGGTGTTTGCATATTTTTTTGTATAAAACCTCAAAGTTTACACCTCAAGTAGCAACTAATATATCAACATTTATGTTATATTTCATGATATTAAGTTTTTTAAACAAAAGTACCAATAAGCTAATCTTGTACATCAAACTTATAGGAAATTACATCTTATTCTTCTAGACTACTCATTATCTAAAGATATTATCAAAATATCAATAGGAACTCTGAACAAACAATGGGAAACTTGTGACATCTAAATCGGCAGGGGTGGATCTAGGGGTTTCTCAGGAATTCTCTTGGTTTGGAAAAAATGGAAAAAATTAATGCAAACCTTGTATGATTTAGAAAAAGCGTAAAATGCCAAAATTCTAACAGAAAATCTAATTTAACAAAAAAAGTTCATACTCAGTTTTCCATTTTGATGGAAATGACAATAAAAATAAAATATTGGAGGCTCATATACAAAATGTTTATTTTTTGACTGAATGACAAAAGTAAACAAACATCAGGTACGATTTTTGCATTTTACTCTTTGGGAAAAAAATAGTATGAATTAGTGAGGATTTTTACCCCCTGAAAAAAGTTTTAAGATCCGTCATTGTAAATCGGCATGGCGAGGCTTGGTTGATTACGGATGCTTTAATGGCTTAAATTAGACTTTTTTTTCGAAAGTTTGATATCACGTCTTTTTTATTTATAAATTTACTATTATTTCTTTTTCTTCATATTTTCTACAACCTTAAACGTGACATAAATCTGTTTCGTATACGTAAGATAAAACGTGACATAGCAACCTTATAGTACAACGCACAAAAGCATATATCATGTACTTTTTAGTGTCTAAAGTACTTTTTTTTCATACAAAAACAAATATAACATTCCCTGAAATAATTATCTTTTTTTTTATATATGTCCAAATAATTCTTTTAATTGTGAATAAAACAGTGGCGGATCCAGGAGTGTTTTGGGGGTTCTCAGGAACCCCCTCGGTTTAGAAAAAAAAAATGAAAAAATAGTGGAAATTTTGTAGATTTTTTAAAAAAATAGTGAGAATTAGTGAAAATCTACCAAAAGGAACCCAGTAGAAAACATTTTCGGATCCGCCACTGGAATAAAATAACAAGAATTTTGCTAAATATAAGTCTCAAGGTTATTTTAAACACAAATAAAAGCATGGATCAGTTATGGCAATCTAAAAATTTGTAGTTAAAGTTATTATTTAAAGTAGAGTGCTTTATGCATGTTCATAGCTTTTAGCTCATGCGTAATGGGAATTATAAGAGTGTGAAAGAGTTTGATTAACGTCCTCAACATCGTCCCTTTGGGCGTTATGGGGGTGTAAAGAGAGAGACATTTTTAGATTAATGCTTAAAGAAGAGAAAAAATGAAAAGTAATGAATGAAAAAGACATTATAGGACATTAACTATTGAGAAAAATGCAATTTGCGTCCCTGTGGTTTGTGCGAAACATCAACCTGAGCCCCTAAATTCATTTTTTCGTTTTTTGAGCCCACGAGCTTATGAATTCATAACAGTTTGAGTCTCTCCGCCAGTGTGCCGTCTGTTTGACTGTTGTAACATGTATGAAATGTCCTTAATACCCTTATCCCTTAATATCCACATAATCTCAAATATATATCAAATGCACCGATCATTATCATCATCACACTTCTCAAAAAATCTCTAAATCTCTCTCTCAACTCTCAACACTCAACACCGATCTTCATCATCTTCATCCATCTTCATCATCTTTGTAACACCCCGTGTTTTCAAAAGTCAAAGTCAAAGTCAAGGTTCACCTCTTTGACTGTAATTAGTTTATTTTATGTTTTGTATTATGTGGAGTAAGTGTTGTGTAATCAAAGTAATCGAATGTTCATCAATGCGAAACGTTAAGAAACCTTGAATAGCAGGAAGTAACAATGCGATAAAGTCAATTAATCAGTAAGCAAGCTAATCAAATCATCAAATCGAACTCGAACTCGAATTATGCGACCTTGGTATTATTATACGTGTGTGTGTGCCTTATGTGTTAATTGTGTGTGTTTACTTTATGCTACGGGTGTGGTGATCAACCGAATCAAATCGAAACTCGAAACTCAATCAAACTCAATCGAAATCGAAGTATGATAACTGGTGGCGAAGAGATAGTGTGTAATATAGATGCTTATATGTAGATATAGTGGTTGGGACTAAAAGTAATTTGAATAGGAAACTCTATCGTATCCGTATCGTCCTCAATCGAAATCGAAATATCAGAAATCGTCGCCCAAACACTCAAAAAAGGCTGTTGATCGATCAGGCTTCAGCCGATCGAACAACCCTGTTGGGATTGAACCCTGCCAAAGGAACAGATAATAAAAGCCAAAACTGGATCAGAGTAGTGGATCCAGAATAAGCAGATGTTATGCATGCAAATCTCTCCCCTTGAAAGTGGTTTCAACATCTGCTGACCTCCTATCCGCTGATCATGCAAACTGCTGACCTACAACTGCTGATCAAGTCAAAGACTGTTGAAGAACTAAAGCTCTGCTGCTCAATCTACTGCCTTGTTTCAAGCACTGCTGATCATGACAAGTACTGCTAGGTTCACAGCAGTGGAAGGATGCAGCAGCTGTTTATGTTTACTTTATGTAATGAATTGTAACATCAGTAGTTAGCATAGCAATGTTTGTATAGGTCAGTTGTTAAGAGTTTGTTAGGAGGTTAGATGTCACTTTCATGGTGACGTCAGCTTAGATGCTCAGTGGTTTGCTAGTGCCTGTAAATAGAACAGTGCTCTGTACTGTTCTATTTAGCTCTTTCACCATCTTCTTCCTGTACGAACAAATCACTAAGCTCGGGCTGAGGGGGAGTTTGCAAAGCATACATGCAATTGTAATCAAAGACTGAAATAAATTTAAGCATTTGGTTCTTTGTTGAAAATGTATGTTTGAAAGCATTTCTTCTGTTTGATTGTGAAAAGTTTGCTTCCATTAATTTCCGCTGCACTACTCTTTCATTATTCATCTTAATTCAAACACAAATCACAATCAATCCAAACTCAGATCCTAACAATTGGTATCAGAGCTTGGACAGTCAAATTTGATTTAACAATCATTTTGACGTAAATAGTTCAGCTCGCAATCGTTGATACTGATAGTTTGTTTGTTTTGTTGAAAAACGGAGCAAGGTTTAATCACCGTCAAAGTTGATTAATCAGTGCTTGTAAAACAACCAGGATGTCGTCACAATCACAAGATGATAAAAATAACATTGGCTCTTTGTTTAAACCACCTATGCTTAAACGTAATGAATACAACATCTGGGAGAGAAGGATGGGTCACATCCTTGCTCAACAGAATACTGGATGTTGGAGGTCTGTTGTTTTTGGTCCACATGTTCCTATGGTGCCAAGTGCTGAGGATGCAATGAAATATGTACCAAAACCTTCTGAAAATTATACTGAAACTGATTTTCAGAAGTTTGAACTCGATGCCAAAGCATTTAGCATCATTGCATCTGCATTACCCAATGAGATCTATGCTGGACTGTTACATTGTAACAGTGCCAAAGAGCTATGGGATGCATTGAAGGAACAGTTTGGGGGGACAGAAGAGGTTATTGAAAATAATAGGGAAATTCTGAATCAGCAGTATGAAACATTTTGTCACATCAAGGGTGAATCATTAACCCAACAATTTGAACGTTTTAGCTGTCTCATTAGTGAACTAAGGCTTGTTAAAGTTACTTTTGCTAACTCAACTCAAAATAGCAGGTTCCTTAGATCACTGCCTAAAAAGTGGGACACAATTGCATTTGTAACTAGAAACTCAGCTGAGTTCAAAGATCTGACCCTAACCCAACTTCATGGTAGACTCTTAACTTATGAAAGGGAGTTAAACCAGAAAAAGAAGTTGCAAGAGTCTGGCAAAGTTGCTGATGATTATTCATTTGGCAACACAACTCTACTTGGTCAGGAAGAATCAGGTAGCAGCAGTAAGGATCAGAGTTATGATCATTTTATTGACATAACTGCTGGTGGGAATTTTAACAACTCTGATTCTCACTCTGCAAATTGTGCATTCACTGCAAATTGTGAAAACCAGATGTCAGATAACTTGTGCTTTGAACTCAATGATTTGCAACACTTTGATCCCACTGACTTAGAAGAGATGGACATTTTGCATCAATTGGCTTTGCTTAGTGTTAGAACAAGCAAATTCTACAAAAGAACAGGGAGAAAATTCCCAGGGCTTCATGGGAATTTAAAAGTGGGGTTGGATAAGTCAAAAATCAAGTGTTACAAGTGTAATAGGCTAGGTCATTTTGCTAGAGAATGTAGGAGTCAAACCACTGGTCCAATAATTACTCATCCTAGCTCAAACCCTAGACCACAACAACAAAACACTGTGCACTATACCCAATATGCCCCTGCAACACATGTTAACACTGCTCACTATGCTGCAACCCCTGTGCCTGTGCATTATGTTCAAACCACTGTTCCACAAATTCAGTATGTTCAGGCCCCTGTTCCTCAGGCACAAGTACAACCTGTTGCACCTCAACAAGCTGCTCCAACAGTGACTCAACCAGATCAGCAAAGCTTCTTCACACAAGGCTTTGTTGATTGGAGCAGCATGCCTGATGAACTTGGTGATGAAAATTTTGCTCTCTATGCCTCTAATGATACTCTTGATGATGAATTTTGTTTGATGGCATTAGAGTCAATACCAGAAGGGGTAGAAACTGAAGGTGAACAGCTAAGTGCTGAAACAGTGGATGAAGTTGCTGAAGCAGTGGTTACTGCAGTTGCTGGTGAACTACTGCTGGAAGAAAATTCAGAAACCCTGCTTGAACCACTGTCTGACCCCTGGTCCAAAGAAGACAAAAAGGAAGAAGAAAAGAAGAAAGCTGGTGAGGAAGAAGTTAGAGCTGATGAAGAAGGTGATCATCACTGTGACTGTGCCATGATGACTGCTGCTAAGGTATCACCTCAAGTTCTTGAAAAACGGTGTTCAGACAAATATATTATTGCATTTGCTAACATCAAGGAGGTAAATGAAAACCTTAGGGATAAAGTCTTATCTGATGAAGTCAAATTTGAAAGTCATTAAAAGAACTTAGAAACAAATTGGCTGAAAAAGATAAAGAGATCAGCAGTCTAAAAGAAGAGCAGAGCATAACCAAAACTCAACTTCAAACTATGGTAGAAAAATACGAAGTTTGTAAAAAGGAGTTAGAGTCTACCCAGATCACTTGTGAAAGATGGGTAGAATCTTATAAAGGGTATGAGGTTATGCTTGAGAAACAGCTTAAAAGCAATGTCAAGTTTGGTACAGGACATAGAAAATATGATGATCTTGTAAACACTGCTGAAATACAAGCTGTTTCATCTGAAATAATACCAACCAACAAAAGTGGCCAAGAAGTTAAAATAACTGACAAACTTGGTAACAAAATTATTCTGGAAAGATCTGTGGGATCTTCAACTTTTGAAGAGATTGAGAAATACCAATTTAAACCCACATGGTCTGATGAGTGTGACATCCTGGAAAACTTCAAACCAATGGATTTCACAACCACTGATGGTGTAAAAGCTCCAAAAGCAAGGGTCATTCCTATCAAAGATATCCCAACAGAGGTTCAAAACTCTGTTGCAAAGGAATCTGAGAAAATGAAGAAAAGAGAAAAGATTAAAAACCTGTTTTGTGATTTTTGTGAAACGAGGAATCATCTAACAAAAGACTGTTTTCATCTAAAAGCACATGATCTAAACAAAACAAATGTCACTGTTCCTGCTGAAAGCTGCACCATCTGTGGTAAAAATAACCACAAAACTAAGGAATGTGTGTATCTCAAAAACTTTGATGAGAAAAAGAAGGAGTACACTGTAAAAACATCCTTAAGTTCATCAGCATCATCTGTTAAATTCACCAAGAAACAACCACTGTTTGTCCCTGTCCAAACTGCTATCACAAAACAGCTGAACCAAACATCTGTCCAAAGGGATGTACAGGTGACTGATGCACCTCCAGCTAATCATTTCAGAAAAGGCAAGGAAAAAGCATCATACCAAAGGATTCCACACGTTTATGAGGCTTACAAAAAGCCCTCTAAACCAAGAGTGAACATGCATCCTTTTGGTTATCAACAGATGATGGGCCAAGACCCCCAACAGTGGTTAGAAAAGAACATTCCCAAAACTGTTCAAACCCCTAAGCTAACCACTGTCCATACACTTGCCACCATCCCAGACACTGTTGAGACCCCATCCAAAGCCTTATTGGCTTTGGAGACCTTAATGAACTAATCCTTTTACTTCATGTGCAGGGAGCTTCTGCATGCTTAGATAGTCTTTGGTATGTAGATAGTGGAGGCTCCAGGCACATGACAGGATGTAAAGCCCTTCTTCAAGACTTCAAAATTCATGGAGGGGGTGATATATCCTTTGGTAATAATAGTAAAGGGAAGGTTCTGGGGTCTGGTACAGTAAAATCTGGAAATTTAAAATTTGAAAATGTCAATCTTATAGATAATCTAAAATTCAACCTCCTGAGTGTATCACAAATGAGTGACAAGGGGTGTGGCTCATTCTTCACAAAGGATTGTTGTAGGATTGTTGGACCAGAAATGGTCGATAAGATTGAAGCAATAATCAACAAAGGCTCAACTAAACTTGTTGCTCAAAGAAGTGGCAATGTTTATATTGTTGATATGTCAAAAGAGTGTCCCAGAGTTGATGCCTGTCTCTTCTCAGTTGCTTCTAGCAAAGAAACAAAACTATGGCACAGGAGATTGGGGCACACAAATCTTAAGACAATCACTGCCATTTCAAAACAGGGACTGGTAAGGGGTTTACCTCAAAAACTGTTCTCCTGTCCTGAGCATTGTGTTTCCTGTCTAAAAGGAAAACAACATAAAAGCTCTTACAAATCCATTGATGAGTCCAAAACAACCAAATGTTTGCAAATGCATCATATGGATTTGTTTGGCCCAGTTAAAGTCATGAGTCTCAAGAAAAAGAGATATTGTTTGCTTATAGTTGATGACTTTTCTAGGTTTACATGGACTTACTTTTTACACTCAAAAGATGAGACTACATGCATTCTGCAAGACTTTGTGAAACAGGTTGAAAAGCAGTTTGACCTTCCAGTGAAAATCTTTAGAAGTGACAATGGCACAGAGTTCAGGAAAAAGGTGTTGGATGATTTCTGTGCGTCAAAAGGAATTGTGAGGAAATACAGCATTCCAAGAACACCAGAACAAAATGGGGTTGTTGAAAGAAAGAATAGAACTTTGATTGAGGCTGCCAGACCCATGCTTGCAGATTCAGGTTTGCCATTAACTTTTTGGACTGAGGCAGTAAACACTGCTTGCTATGTCCAAAACAAAGTTTTGATCAATCCCAGGCATCAAAAGACTGCTTATGAACTGCTGTATAAAAGAAAGCCATTAATCTCATATTTCAAAATTTTTGGCTGCCCATGCTTCATTTTAAACTTAAAAGATTCTATCTCAAAGTTTGCAGCCAAAATTGATATGGGATATCACCTGGGATACTCAACCACTGCCAAGGCCTACAAAGTGTTTAATACACGTACCAAGGCAGCGGAGGAGACTTTAAATGTAAAGTTCAATGAACTTTCATCAATGAAAATCCCAACAAATCCTGCTGATATGTTTGATCTTGATAAATTCACTTTTGAAAACACTGCTGTGAAGACTAATAGTGCAGGGTCATCACAGGATTCAACACCAGACTATGGGTATGAAATCATCATTCCTCAAAAGTCTGTCAATTTGGGAAGAGCAGCAGGTGTTCAAAACAGCTGTCAAAGCTCAACCACTGCTACCTCAACAGTTGTTGACCAAAGTAGCCCATTAACCCCTGCTTCCACCTCATCAAACAGTGCTGACAAAAGTCCTCAAACAGTGGATCAAAGTCAGCATGTGTCCTCTCCATTACCCCCTATGCCACCACCTTTTGAAGCCACTGCTGGGTCATCAAAGTCACCAGCAGTGGTTAGCTCTGATGATACACATCTGCAGCCCTCACCACTCAATGCCATTGTTCCATACCAAGGAGAGCTCATCTTCTTGAAATCTCATCCACAAGATTAAATTATTGGCAACATCAATGAAGGGTGCTCACAAGAAGTCAATCCCAAAACATTTGTCTTTTTGCTGGTTTTCTATCACTCCATCAGCCAGTCAAGTACCAAGAGGCACTGAAAGACAACAGCTGGGTAGAAGCCATGCAAGAGGAGCTCCAACAGTTTAAAAGACAACAAGTATGGGAGCTTGTACCACTGCCAGAGAATATTGGCACAAAGTGGGTCTTCAAAAACAAAACTGATGAAAGGGGTATTGTTGTCAAGAATAAAGCCAGGCTTGTGGTTCAAGGTTACAAACAAGAAGAGGGCATTGCTATGATGAAACTTTTGCCCCTGTTGCTAGACTTGAAGCAATCAGACTCTTTCTGGCCTTTGTTAGGTGTACCAAATGGATATAAAATGTGCATTCCTCTATGGTAAGATTCAAGAAGAGGTATATGTCTGTCAACCTCCAGGTTTTGAGGATCCATTTAATCTAGATCATGTCTACAAGCTAAATAAAGCTTTGTATGGCTTGAAACAAGCACCAAGAGCCTGGTATGAAACTCTTTCCACCTTTCTACTCTCCATTGGTTTCACCAGAGGCAGAATTGACAAAACACTGTTTTTAAAATGGAGAGGAAAGGATTTGATGATTGTCCAAATTTATGTGGATGACATCATTTTTGGAAGCACATGCAATAAAATATGTGAAGAGTTCAGGCAACTCATGACAACTGAGTTTGAAATGAGTGCAATGGGTGAACTCCAGTGCCTTCTTGGTCTCCAAGTAAGGCACCTGCAAAATGGCACTTTCATCCATCAGGGCAAATATGCCAAAGAACTTTTAAAGAAATTTGATATGGATGATTGTAAGCCATGCAGTACACCCATTGCAACCAATAAATTGGTCATGTCTGATGAAAAGGATGATTTGGTTGATCAGACCTTATATAGAAGCATGATTGGGTCTTTATTATACCTAACTGCATCTAGACCAGACATCATGTTTGCAACATGTGTCTGTGCAAGATCCCAATCAGCCCCCAGAAAGTCAAACCTTATTGCTGTAAAAAGGATATTCAGATACCTCAAAGGTGCTCCCACACTTGGTATCTGGTATCTAGCTGATGGTAAAATTGAGCTTTCAGGTTTCTCAGATAGTGACTTTGCTGGATGTGACAAGACAAGGAAGTCCACTTTAGGAGGGTGCCAATTCCTAGGAAACTGCTTAGTGTCTTGGAAAAGCAAAAAGCAAGCAGCTGTTTCCACATCCACTGCTGAAGTAGAATATATAGCTGCTGCAAGCTGCACAGCCCAACTGCTTTGGCTTCAAAATCAGTTGCTGGATTTTGGTATCACTGCCTTGAAAACACCACTTATGTTGGACAGTCAGGCAACAGAAAATATCATCAAAAATCCAGTTTCTCATTCAACCACCAAACACATCGACATCAGACATCTCTTTGTGAGGGATTGCTATGAAAAAGGTTTGATTTCTCTGCATCATGTTCCAACTAAGGATCAGCTGGCAGATGTGCTAACCAAAGCATTAGACACATCCACCTTTGAAAGCTTGATCTCTAGGATTGGCATGCTAAATATGGAATAACAGGCAAAATCCTGTTTTCCTATGAATAAAAGCATTAAAATGTTTTCAGAAAATCAAAAATCCATCCTTAAAAATAGCTAAAAATGAATTTTTCATTAAAATCCTTAAAAGTCTGCCATAACCACTGATGAGTTCAAAAGTCTGTTCTACCTCAAAAGACTGTCCACTGCTGAAATCCATCCTCTGTTCTCTCATTTCTTTGATAAACATTGTTGTTCAAAAGCAGTGTTGTATCCACTGATGAGCTATCCACTGATAGCAAAAATCATCCACTGCCTTCCGTACCGTTACAACCATTGCTTTCTTCAGTAACTTTCACAAAAGTACTGTCCTTCACTTCGTCAGGGGATGGTACGTGGACAGTACATAGTGGTCAGACCTTTTGTAACCACTGCCACGTCAGCCTTCACTTTTTTTTCCATAAAACCCCCTTTCAAGCCCCAAACAGGGTTTTACTGTCGAATTGAATTCACAAAAATTCTCTTCTTAAAGCAGTTTCCTCCCATTTCATCAAATTTCTCCATAAATTTCTTCAATCGTCGTCTTCAAAACGATGACCAAATCAAAGGCTTCCGCAAAATCATCTTCAAAAGCTGCCTCTCAAAAGGCTACACCCACCGAAATTCCACATAAAATTTCTCATAATCTTCTGGGCCTTCTCACAAAGCCCGGTACCACCGATACCTTTGATTCCATCCTTGATATGCTTAATGCAACAAAGTACAAAACTTTGTTAACCGCCGATGCACCAATTTACTTGACGACCCAAAGAGAGTTCTGGAAGAATGCAACCCTTGAAAAACAAGGTGAAACTGTCACTACCATTACCTTTTCTCTAAAGGGCAAAACTGTCAACATCACACCGCAATCCATATCAGAGGTCTTTCAGCTCGATAATCAGGAAGGTAAAGATTCTTTCCCTAAAAACGAGTTGAAAATTGACTTCATTGAGAGAGGGTATGCAGACACAATGATGAAGAGGGATACCTTGCAAAAAGGTTTCTTCCCTCCTGCAACAAGGTTTTTGTTCCATACCCTCCTCATGTGTGTTTCAAATAAAACCACTTCTTTTAATGAAATACCATTCAAGATTCAAAACCCGGGGTATGCTATTCTTCAGGAAGAAAACTTTAATTATTCCCCGGTAATCTTCAATGATTTGGTTAAAAATGTTGAAACAAAATCATTCTTACTGTTTTCGAAGGTTTCTAAGCTATTATTTTGAAAAGAAATTCAGTAAGGATGATCTTCTTGCAATAAACCAAGGTGACTACTTTCAAATGCACAGCTTAACTGCTGAAACCTTTACAAGAATGTCAACACCTTGCAAAACACAAGCAGAGGTGCCTGAGCAGATTTTAGCAGCAAACACTGCTCCTCAGGTATCTGCTGCTGAGCCCACTGCTCAAGGTGATCAAGGTAGCAAACCAACTTCCTTGAAACCCACACCTATAATCACCAAAAAGCCACAGAAAAAGAAAACAAAAAAACCCCCCAAACCTACCAAAAAGGCAACTCTGGAGGATGAGATACCAGAGCAACTGCCAGTGACAGCACAAAAGTCACAAGAAACCACTGCTGCTACTTCCTCACAGCAGTTGGTAAAAATATCTCAAACAATAGCTGAAACTCCTCCTGTCTCTTCACAAAAAGAACAGGTTGTACAACAAGGTAACCACATCATGATGCTCTGGAAGCACTTGTTTCCATCATCCACAGCCCAATACCCGGGGCAAATCCTCTTTCTACACCCAAACTCACATCCACAATTCCCCCAAACACCAAAATTTTGTTGGATGCAATTGATTTGAACCTGGCACAAACCAGTCCTTCTCAATCACCTGTTCCTGAGAATATGCCTCAACAACAGACTGGGCCTGATATATCAATCTTTGCTAACCCACCAACACAACCTGAGGAGGTTACACCCCTTGAGTTACAAGTAACTCTTGGTGGTAATCCAAGTGAAGCAGCCACTATAAGTGTTGAACCTACAGGTTTACACTTGGATAGTGGTTACATCAATCAGACTTCCTTGTAGGCAATTCCTTCCATAACACCTCTGTTATCTGCTAGTGAGTTTGTTTTAACCACTGGTTCCATCAAAAGATTATCAAGTGTTGAAGGAAGAGGACCCCAGTACCAAAAAAAGGGCATCAGTTGTTGATGTTTGGAGAACACTCCCTACCTAAACCTCTGATAAAACCACTTCTAGTGGGAAATTAGATGATCCCATTAAGTTGGGTGATGGTTTAAAGTACCAGGAATTGACGAAAAGAGTCGAAAAACTGGATACCTCTGTTGCAGAAATCAAAGAAATGTTGCAACAGTTGTTGACAGTTCAAATGGTACAATCCACTGCTGTTCCACCTCAAGCACCTGCTCCTCCACCAGCAGACGTTACAAATGAGCTCTGGAACCTTTTTCAATCTTTTCTCCAACAACAACATCAACTGGCTGAACAGCAACATGAAAAACATGTTCAAGATCTGAAAAATACAATGGAGTCTAGGTTCAAGGATACAAAAGATGACATCAAGGCTATCAAGGCCCATCTGTTGACAACCACTGGCACTGCTCCTCCGACAGTTCTTTTTATTGATGAACTCCCCCCAGATAATGCCAAAAAGGGGGAGAAAATTAAGGAGTGGATAAAGAAAGGGATTGATAATGGGTTGTATCTTGATCCAGAAAAGGATGCAATGCTCAGAAACATTCCCTTGCCAGATGGTAGCAAGAAGGTTGATGTTACCCATAATGCACTTGATGATGGTGTCATAAGTGTAAAAAGGGATAGAGCGGCATAGGATTTGTCAAGGTGGAATGAGGAGAAGAGAGCTTTCATGAAGCTGAATGCGCAGGGTTGTTCTGGTGAAAAGGATGTTCAAAATCCTATTCCAAAAAGAAATCTTACTAGAAAAGTAAGGAAACTGTAGGATCGAATTTTGACCTAAACGAGTCGTTCGGAAGAGCTCAAATCCGTTTCAGAGGCGGAAACAAGGAAACGGACGTGTACACAGCTTGTATCACACTTTAATCCTCTTGTATATTGATTTTACAATGTTTTCGTTTACAAGGAAGACCGGCAATACCTCGGTACCAGATCTGAACTATGTTCCAAATGAAATGAACATCAAGCCTATTTATACTAGTCTAGGACCGCTCCAATGACAGTCCTAAAAGCGATCCACATGGATGCCATAAAAGCGAACTGACAAAATTGCCGTATAAGCGATCCATCTTGATTCCAAATAAGCGATCCTCCATAATGTCTTTAAAGCGATCCTCCATAATGAACCTTTGAATAGTGGATTGTAATTGGACCTTCATTTGGTGATGTTTCATTGGACCTATTAGTGATTTGTCTTTTGTAGACATGAATGTTTATATCCTTTGGCTTCAAAACGGCAGCTTATATAATTCATTCAATCATGACATCACTTGTGATGTCACTTGGTGATGTCACTTGTGATGTCACGCCTGATCGGATCCGCAACGAGATCGAGACTCGACATTAGACGAAGACGACAGATGACTGCACCAACAGACTCCCCCTCAGATGTTGACGAGTCTTAAGTGTCGAGTCTTCAACGACTTCAGTCTTTAACAGTGAAAGCATCCTCAAATCTTACTCTTCTCTTCTCATCATCATCAACAGACTCTCCACGCACAATCTCTACTCAGATGTCTTTAGACTCCCCCTTTCGATATGCTGGGATCGCAGTCTGGCATGTTGTAATCACAAATTCTTCAGGTATCGGAACCTGGTTCTTTATCTCTTTGAAACCTGCACATCCTCTACCCAAAAATAAATCTTCTGATGATAACATGTAAAGATCTAATGAATCATTCGCAGACAGTACACACACAAAAAATTGATTTTACAATTTGAAGAACCACTTGAAGATATATATCATTTTTGTTTTCAAAAACCAACACACTCTCCCAAACCATCTGTTCGTCATGTTTAGCACTCGGAATTTTGAACATCAACTTTTCAATACCAGTTGTCGAAAATCTTTTTGAATTTTTCAAAAATTTATGCTAAAACACACTGAAAATCTTTTTGGATTTTTGACATAAGAGAAATAAAATGCAGTAAAGAAATATTTACAAACATTATTTTTGTGAGTTTGTGCAATAGGATCATATCAGCTTATGAGACAAATCACCAACACCGTTAAGCTTCATTTCATTTTAAGTTCTAAACAATTTACCTAGATTGTCAGTATACTGATCCACTTAAATTTTCACACAAAGTTCAACTGATCCGAGATACGATATTAATGTTTTAAGCATTTAAACTTATCCGTGTGTCCCACTACTTGAATATACTCCCGTATCCAGATCCCAATATTCAGTCTTACAGGTGAGTATACCACAGCTGATATCTGTAAGGGGTTAGGTGCGAAACCGTGAGAGCTTAGGTCAGAACTTCCGTTCAGCAGAGAGATGACGGCTCGACTTTTGGTGGGTCCCCTTTAGAGGATCTTTTTTACAACAGCAATGACTATCAATTTTATTGTTTCATCGATTTGCTGAGGGCGGCGCTTTTTCAAGCATTTGCAGAAAGTATTATCCGGGGACTAGGTCAGTACTTCCATACAGCAGAAGTCCCGGGATAATACCCCAGATATCACTGAGCATAAAGACCTAGTATCTCAGAATAAGGGACCTTTCAAACAAGATTTCAGGGGTTACCTATATATCCAAGTTTGTGTTAACCCACAGAACAAGCAAGTTTGAAATTTATGTTTATATCTCATCACAGTTTATTAAATGTGCAAAAATCTACTGACATATCCACAGTAAGATTGTTTAACACTTTTAATCTTTCCAATTCTTTAGCATGTTGTGATAGTCCGCTGATGTACTATCATTTCCTCTTTTTCACAACAAACTCATTTTTGGTTTTTATCATGTTTTTGTCTTTTTCAAATTTTCTAATGTTTTTGGATTTTCTGAAATTTTCTACTCCCCCTAAAATGCAAACACATTAACGAAAATTGAAAACAAACTGTACAGAAACATGACAACCGATATCAAATCGCATCAATTCGCCATTCACTTTGGCATAAACAATCAGAACTCCCCCTATCAACAAACTATTTTCTCATTTAGATTTCAAAACACTTAAGTTTGTTTTAATCAAAATGATTTTTCCGGAAAATAAGTTTGGTTGATTTTACCACTTGTAGGTATATCAATACTAAGTTCGGGGATGTGGTTCATCATCTTGTCTCAATCACTTGTAGGAAAATGCAAGTATAAATTAATGTCCTTGATTTACCGTATGAACAAGTTATGCACAAACAAATCCTCTAACCACTTATAAACAAACCTTTTTTACCATTTGCATGATTGACATTACCGTAGTAAATTCCTCAAGAAAGATGCCGATACCTGCTCCTCGTTTACCTACCTGGAAGCTCCGGCATAGTCCTTCAACCTGAAAATTTTGACAATTTCAAATCATCCTAATTAAACATGAAAGATGCCGATTCCTGATCCACGATATAAACTTGGGATCTCCGGCAAGTCCGGTGTTTTAATCAAACATAATGTCTATCCAAGCCTCACCAGGCTTGGGTGACTTTGGAACACATCTGTCCCACCAACATTTTGATTTATAAAATTCTTTAGCACCTTTTACCTTCTTATCAACCATCTTCCCAAAAATGTGTTTGACTTTCCCGTTGAAAGCCTTATCAACATCAAATTCTCCTTTATCAGCGAAGAATTGATTTGAAATTTCAACCTTTCCAACTTTCTTCATCAAATTTTCTTTTGACAATTTCGGAAAATTCTCATCGTTCACCACTGGAACGGAATTCACAATCTTTTTATCAACCATTGACTCCTATGATTTTATGGAATCAGATTCATTGTCAGAATTACTCTCAGATTTAACAACCCATTTTTGTTTACTTAAATCACCTCTTCTTTTGTAAAACCTGTTTGAACTTTCTCCTTCCTCAGAAGTAGAATTTTCATACTTTTTAACAATTTTTTCAGATTGTTCTTTCTTATCAGCACAAGTCTTTCTCCAAACAGAGTTAGAAGAAACTCCCTGTTTTTGGTAGTTGGTTTTGGAGCAATTCCATGCTATGTGGCCAACTTCTTGACATTTGAAACAGGTTCTTCTGTCAACTCTTTGAGCAGATTTTCGCACATTCTTCTTCACTTCAGCAAGAAACTCTTTATTCGACTGCTTCCAGAACGGTTTCTTCTGCTCATCCTCTGAACTCCCACCTGAAACAAATTTTGTTTTTGGTTTATAAGTTTTCTGATTTTTATGATTTTCTGAAGAATTGAAACCAAGAACTTTCTTTTTGAGATTACCATTATGGTTTGGATTCTTTCGATAACCTGAACCATAATCATAACCCTTTTTCTTGTTCAATCTCTGTTGAACTCTTGAAGTGTACTTTTTAGGTTTTTCAGCAAGATTTAAATCTTTTATTTCAGAAATATTAATTTCTGTTAATTTGAAAACCTGTTTAATCATTTCAGTTTTGACACTTCTTATTGGGAATTCCTCATCAGAATATAATTTGTCTGAATCATTCAATGTATACGCTACTTTGATTGATTCGTCATTCAAATTAGATTTTGATAACAGGAATTCTTTATTGTAAACCCTGTTAATCGGCGAACTCGGACTTTTCTCAGACGAACTTGAACTATCAGACTTAGACTCCGACTTTGACTCTTCATCCATATCCAACACCTGATCGACAACTCTCTTAACTAACTCGGACTCATGATCAGTGTCAGACGCTGTGAATGTAACATCAATATTGTCTGGTAATTCATCAGTGATTTCAGACTTTAATTTGATGTTTAGAGCCTTGTCTACTTGTTCCTCATTTGGTTTCCTGGGGGAATAACTCTCAAAGATAGGAGGCGGACATCTGTTATACTTGACACTTGGTTTCTTACCAGTATCCTCTTCTTTTACTTTCTTCTTGAAAGCTTCAAGACCTGCGACAGTAGGATAAACACGATCAACTAGATAATCACATGTAGTATAACTCAAAAGTAATCGATTGATCCTTTCACTCTCGATTCTCTCAAGTTCCAACTCCTTCTTCAAGTTAGCACAATCTTCAATGTAATCATTTATGACACTTTGCTTTGTCATCAAAGTTGCACTCATCTTGTCATTTGCTTTTTCAAATTCTGCATTTGCTCTCTTTAAACTGTCAACTGTTCTATTCAATACGTCGTATGACTCTTTCACATACTTCACATCTGACAGTAAATCTTCTTTCATTTTCTCTAGCTCAGCAATCTTTCTATCTTTTTCTTCACAATCTTTGCAAGATTCTGAACATTTCTCACAAGGCTTAATGACTTCAACCACCTTTTCAACTATCTTTTCAACTTCGACAGTCTTTTCAACTTCAACAAGTTTCTCGACATCCACTAATTTTTCAACTTCTTTCTCAGTCACTGGTTCATCAGATTCTTTTTCAGCTTTCTGTCCTTCAGCTTCCTTTGTTGAACTTTCTTCAACTTTTGCTTTTTTCTGGATATCCAACTCATGCTCTTCAATTTTCTGAATAAACTGTGCCAGATTCATAACTTGAGACTTCCTCATGTGTTTTACAATCAACAGATAAGTTCCCCACTTCTGTTGGGGTAAAGCCTCAGCTAGCTTATCGATCCACTCATCATCCTCTTTCTTAATGTCCAATCTACCCATTTCCAATACCAGATGACAATATCTATCAATTGTCTGCTTTGTTGTTTCATCTTCAAAAGCCACAAACATATCAAATGATTTTCAATAACGCAGCTGAAACTGTATCAACCGATGTAGCAAGAGCATTGTAAAAGTTCTCTTCCATGTTTCAAAAATCAGACGATACTTCGGGAAATACCTGAACAACAAACAAACAAAAACACAATCAGTTTAAAGATTTATCAATTAATGGAAACGAACTGGTACTCGAACTGATGAATTTTCTGTGCGGACTGAAAGTTGACACACTGTGCAGACTGACATGACTTGGATCAAATACGAATGGCGTGACCCTTTTTCGTGTAAACTAACTGACTTTCAAATGACCTTGCCTGACTTCCAATCGATCTGGCGGACTCTTGAACACTTTGAATCTCAAACTGTGAGATCAGGACCTTTGACAAATTTGATGTACTGACTTTGACACACACTAAACGAACTCGTGAATATTATTCTTTTTGAATTTTGAACTTGGGCCGTAACTGGGCTTGACCTAACACAACCAAAACTTTTACCCAAGTGCCGACAACTGTTTGATTATGATAGGGCCGATGTATGACTAAACAGAATACCTTCAAGCACCTTACAAACTCAATGAAGGCATCAACATAGACATGATCACATGAGTATTGAATATATAACACATGCAATCTGACAACACCACCAACTTCCAACAATTTTTAAAACTTGATTATTTATATATAAATGGGCGGCTATATATTTTTAACAAAATCTGATTGGGCCGCTGACTTGGGCCACTAATATTCAAGAGGGCGGCAATTTTTATAAAGGGTTTGACAATTAAAAGATTGTGCCGTCAAAATTTTATTAATCCAACATTGATTTGCTTATTTTCAAAGATCTTGAACTACACAAATTTTATCACTTCTACACCTTTATAATTGCACCGATTAACTACTGACAACTTCGTTAAATGTGTTCACACAACTCTAAGTATTTTTCAAGTGGTATTTCAGTTTCAAATGTCACGAAAAGCGGACCAAATATCAATAAACCATTTGAGCGGTCCTATGTGATGTTACAAAGAGCGATCCTCAGTTGTTATGGTGATGCCATATGAGCGGTCCAGAAATGTCACAAAGAGCGAACTGATGATGTTTTATGAGCGGTCCTAAGATGTGACGTCAGCAAAACACGAACCGAATGCAAGCGAAAACTCAATTTGAACAAATTTTAGGCCGATTTAAGTTCTGAAAACTTCCAGGTTTTGTTAATTCATGATTACGCACATACTGTGTGAATTTTAAGCGATTTTGACCGTAAAAAGTTCTGTTTTTTTCGAAAAAGAAGGGTGTAGAAGCAGAAAAAGTGATGAAAACGAGCTGTATATGCGAGATCTCCTCCTCCTTGGCTCTGATACCAATTGTAGGATCGAATTTCGACCTAAACGAGTCGTTCGGAAGAGCTCAAATCCGTTTCAGAGGCGGAAACAAGGAAACGGACGTGTACACAGCTTGTATCACACTTTAATCCTCTTGTATATTGATTTTACAATGTTTTCGTTTACAAGGAAGACCGGCAATACCTCGGTACCAGATCTGAACTATGTTCCAAATGAAATGAACATCAAGCCTATTTATACTAGTCTAGGACCGCTCCAATGACAGTCATAAAAGCGATCCACATGGATGCCATAAAAGCGAACTGACAAAATTGCCGTATAAGCGATCCATCTTGATTCCAAATAAGCGATCCTCCATAATGTCTTTAAAGCGATCCTCCATAATGAACCTTTGAATAGTGGATTGTAATTGGACCTTCATTTGGTGATGTTTCATTGGACCTATTAGTGATTTGTCTTTTGTAGACATGAATGTTTATATCCTTTGGCTTCAAAACGGCAGCTTATATAATTCATTCAATCATGACATCACTTGTGATGTCACTTGGTGATGTCACTTGTGATGTCACGCCTGATCGGATCCGCAACGAGATCGAGACTCGACATTAGACGAAGACGACAGATGACTGCACCAACAGAAACCCAAGTCCAAACCATCCAGTCTTCCAAAGTATACTTCAAAACCACCATCCAAAAGCCACCAACATCAAACCTCCACCCAAACAGCTGCTGAGACTCCTGCTGTATCACCATCTGCCGGTACTTCAGTTGTTTCAACAACTGCTCTCATTTCAACACACACTACTTCAACACACACCACTACCAATGCCTTACCATCACCACCATAACCACTTAAAACAACATCTCCACCATTATCTCCTGCCAAAAAGCAGAAGACAGCAGATGTTACAACATCCGCTGTAATGACAACAGTGGTTGAAACACCAGTTGTTTCAACAGCTGTTTGTCAATCACAAACCACTGCCTCTCATATCATTACCACTGTTCCATCCAAGACATCATCTGCCTCTCCTACAATAAAAAGGAGAAGGGTTATCATACCAGATGATGATTCTCCATCACGACCACCAACAGCTTCAAAATTCCAAGCACTTGTCACAATTCCAAAACCCATTCCTCTCTCTTCAGCTCAAATCCAAAAGCCATTACCTCCTGCAGGTGTTATATTTCCTTTGGAACTCATAGCAGTTAGGGAAGAAATCAAATCTTTCTATTATGATGATAACCCTGCCAAAAGGAGTTTGCCATCGATTGAAGGATATCCCAGGCCAAATAATATTGAAGAATATTTGAAAATCAAGGCCAAGCAAGCAGAGGATATCCCAATCAAAAATAAACATGGGAAATCTGATAGAGAATTTCAGCAAAACTATCAATTTCTACTCACACAGTTCAGATCTATGGAGCAATTTGCCAAAAATGTATGTCAGCAAATCTCTGAAAGGGCAGATGAGTCCTTGAGAAAGGACTACATCGAAAACATCATGACCTACAAGAAATATAAGGGGGAGAAACATATGTACAAAAACTGGACCATTCCTAAGCTTGAAAAAGAAGTAGCCAGGATTCATGAAATGATAAAAAATAAGGTCAAGCAGACTCCTCCTGAAAAATTCAAACAATTTAAAGCTGACAAGGCCTTAGAGTTGAAGAGAATGAAAGAGGAGCTGGTAACAACTGATTATGGGTCAAAGAATTCTATGTCAAAGTGGGGAGAAGCTAGGGTCAGGGCCACCTATAAAAGGTTGGAGGAACTTAGGAAGAAAGATCCAACAGCTCCACAAAAGCCTGACTACTCCAAAGCAGAGGTCTCAAAAAGACCAACAAAGGTGCAAGCCAAAAGAACGACTGCTCCTGCTGGTGCTGCCATCTACAAAAGAAGGAGATAAAACCAGTTGGGTGCTGAAACAGTTCAAGATCTAATTGCTGGTAATGACCTTGTAAAAGAGGGCATTAGGTTAATGATGAAAGAAGATCCTGAATTGGAACAATCTGCAAGTACTGCTCAGCCAGTCATGAATAGGCCAGCATCACCAAATACCTCATCTAATAAAAATCTCCCAAGAAACCCACCAGGCTCAAAAGTACTAAAGTGGAAAACTGATAAACAGACCCACGTACTGACTGTGTTCAAGTCTAGTGGAGAAGTGAAGAAATTAATAAGGGAACAAGCTTTTCGCCAGAGTATTGAAGATTTGCAGGATCTCCTTGATCTTCCACTTAGCAGGGATGATGATGACACAGGCGCCTTAACCTTTGAATTACAACTCAAAGGGCAAATAAGGGAACTGCTGATGAGGTAATAAAGATCTTTTAATAATGGAGAGTTTTGGCATTATCTGTTCCAGGGGGAGATTGTTGGGATTGAACCCCACCAAAGGAACAGATAATAAAAGCCAAAACTGGATCAGAGCAGTGGATCCAGAATAAGCAGATGTTATGCATGCAAATCTCTCCCCTTGAAAGTGGTTTCAACATCTGCTGACCTCCTATCCGCTGATCATGCAAACTGCTGACCTACAACTGCTGATCAAGTCAAAGACTGTTGAAGAGCTAAAGCTCTACTGCTCAATCTACTGCCTTATTTCAAGCACTGCTGATCATGACAAGTACTGCTGGGTTCACAGCAGTGGAAGGATGCAGCAGCTGTTTATGTTTACTTTATGTAATGAATTGTAACATTAGTAGTTAGCATAACAGTGTTTGTATAGGTCAGTTGTTAAGAGTTTGTTAAGAGGTTAGATGTGACTTTCATGGTGATGTCAGCTTAGATGCTCAGTGGTTTGCTAGTGCCTATAAATAGAACAGTGCTCTGTACTGTTCTGTTTAGCTCTTTCACCATCTTCTTCCTGTATGAACAAATCACTGAGCTCAGGCTGAGGGGGAGTTTGCAAAGCATACATGCAATTGTAATCAAAGTTTGAAATAAATTTAAGCATTTGGTTCTTTGTTGAAAATGTATGTTTGAAAGCATTTCTTCTGTTTGATTGTGAAAAGTTTGCTTCCATTAATTTCCGCTGCACTACTCTTTCATTATTCATCTTAATTCAAACACAAATCACAATCAATCCAAACTCAGATCCTAACAAGCCCAACCGATCGGACAGACCGTCCGATCGAACAAGCTATGCGATCGGCCAGCCCTTTTCCCTTTGGGAAGCCTATAAATATCCCTGTCATTGTCATTCTTTCCACTTTTGGAAACTCTCTGACCGACCAGCTCGTGTTCTTCACTATTTCTCAGACTTCTCTCAATCTCGGTAAGATTTCATCCTAAATCTTGTACAATGCACACTCCTACACCTTTCTATCTTTCAAATCCTGATTTCTAACCGTGAAATCATCAAGATCTAAGTATTCTAGGATGATGTCATCATGGTGTTCTTGAGGAACTTCATGTTTTGGCCTCAACCCCCCAAGAATCACTTAGATCTATCCGATTTCCACAAAAACAAACAGAGATCTATCATGGATCTAAACATTTACACGGTGTAAAGGATTGAAAGATGGATTCACCAACTTTCTTTCAACTCTTTTACACTCAACGCTTTCAAACCGGTAGAAACGGAGCTTGAGCCAACCCACTAATCATTCTAATAGGTGTGTGGTTCAAGATTCGGATTCTATCTACGAGGTTCATCGATTCCGGGTTAAACTCTAAACTCCGTTCCGAACCGTTCACCGGCCGGATTTGGGTGATTCCTATCCGAGCAGGAGAAATAAGTAGGAACGAGGGCCCTATAGTTCAAAACGTTGTCAAAATACCTCGATATAACGACAAACAAACAAAACAGCCAAGTGTTAGACGAACAGGCCGACCAGATCAGGAAGCTGACCGATCGGACAGGCTGTCAGAACGGACAGACCAGCCAATCGGACATGCCAGCCAATCGACCGGGCCAGCCGATCGGCTAACATATGGTCCCCACATTTCAATAATTTGATGAAGTCTAGTATTGAACGAAGTGATGTTCGATCGAACGACTGTTTGATTACATTACTCTTCGGATCATGAGATACTATGCTTCAACACTTAATCGATTTTCAGCTCGTCCAACGTAATGGAGTGCCACCCGATCGAACATGTTGTCCGATCAGGTGACATCCTGCTGAGAACTTATTACTGAAGTACCTGACCGATCGGTTAAGCCGGCCGATCGAACGATCCGTTGATCGATCGACCAGAAAGGTAAGAATACTTCAATGATTTAAAATACTGCAACAAAAACCTCAAAAGTTCAAACCATCATACACAAACACATCCTACACAAAGGAAGAAACAATCCACTTGAACAGCCCAGCCGATCGAGCCTACCGGCCGATCGAACAGGCTATCGGAGCGGATTGTCCAACCGAACGAATAAGTCGTCCGATCGAACCTACTGTCCGATCGACCAGGCTGTTCGACCCATCAACACTTGTTTCCATTTTTTGCGTTACTCATCATTCTGCTATCGAACTATTCAGGCTAACCCTACTCTCAAGCGCTCCCCTCAATCCATCAATCAACCGCTGTGAGTATACTCGAACCCTTTTTGCTTTAACTCTTTTGGGTGTTACATACGTTACTTATCTAAATCACAATCGAACACACTACTCAATTACTTTATGCGCTAACCGTTCTGAATGTATTACGTGACTAAATGAATGCTTGTTGTTATGTTTACACGTGGAATGCTGTATACCTGCCTTAACGACGTAGTACTATAGTTTGGACTCAGCACCCGTTCACACGGGGGTTGTTAAGGACAATTACTTGCATGGATTACGGTGGTAGTCCTGTATTGCGAACTGTCTCGGACAGTCAACCCGCAGTCATTGGTATCGATAGATCCATGTCGATAATTAACATGCTTCGTTTTCCTCTGTGTACGTGCTGGTTATGCGTAAACTATTTCGAACTCTATATGCTATTATCAAACTTGTAAGCTCACCTTTACATCATATGTATTGACTTTATTTTAACGTATGCGACAGGTGTTTAAGATGCATTCTTGCTAGGGAAGCGAGGCTAGAATAAAGCTCTAGAGCCCCCCAACAAATAGTTGTCTGTAGAGGTCAAACTAGGGGTCTTTAGAAGCAGATAAACAATATTTATTTTTACATTTGAAATCTGAGTTGTCGGAACAGAACACTTGACTGGTTGTTATCTGTAATAAGTTGTTTATTTATTTGGGATACGGTATGGGACGTATCATTTAACTAAATAGTAATAATAGTTGTTGTGGAAACTTCTGGACAATCTGTTTCACTCAGTGCCATGCCCCGATGATTCCGCCATCGGTTGGGGTGTGACAGATTGGTATCAGAGCCATAACTATAGGGAATTAGGCTAGACACGACCTAGTCCGGGTCGTTGTCTTAGAGACCTAGACTATAGTTAGGAACCAACAGACCGAGTTTATGTGATATATCCTGCCATAACTCGCCTACTCTACACTATCACTACACTCGAATTTTCAAATAGAGTCAAGCGATTTAGTTAGGATTAGGTGTGAAAACCGCAAACCCTCGATCAAATTGCTTGGTCAAATGCTGATTTTATCAATTTATCAATGATTTCCTCATTATTTTCAATAACGAATGAGGAGAATTATACCAAATCAGGAGTGAAATCCATATTTTGATGAATAATCTCCTCAATTTTGCTAAAACAAGGAAGAAGTTGCTAAGCTAGGGGTGAAACCCTAACCTTGACAACTTGTTCTGATTTTCATTTTATCTCACCAAAGCCTCGACGGACTCCAACGACCTGAACTCATGAGTACGACCTAGGGAAAACGTGCTGAACGACCAAGAATCGAGGCAGAAACACAATCCCGAAAGTCAAAACGTGACGACAAGTCTACTGCGAATAGTCGAATCGCTTTGGGTAGTCGATGTCTAATAGCCGCAGACAATCTAATTTTCGATTTTATGTGTTTCGATTCTGAGCCCGCAACTGCCGACTCTGATGATTCGTCGATTTTATGTGCTTTATGTGCAATTACCTGTTTATGTGCTTGAATTTTGGAGGATTACTCGATTTTTGCTATCGCTTCGATCGACACACACGACTCGCATTTGCTATTCCATCTCAAGACGATAACAAGTCGCTTGTCACACCCCGATTTCCACGTGTTTCACCGGTGGGCCCGGTGGGGGATTACCGTGACGTAGTTGGCAACAATATAGTCAAACCACACAATATATAAATGCACAGCGGAAGCATAAAGATAAAATATATTCCAACCCTTGAATGTAATATCGAAGTATCACAATTGTCGAAATATAATCCACAGAGGATCAAAATAAAATATAAGTATTGTTCAACAAATGTAAGCATCTTAAGCTTGCGAGACTCTTTATTGATGCTAAGGAGAAATATCCAGCAAATTACACTTAGAACCTGCATTTAATCTTTTTAGGGAAAATACGTCAGTTTACACTGGTAAATACATTCAACCGACACTTTTGTAAAATGTTTCATAAAACTGATTTGAATGCACAGGGTACAAACTATTTATAACTTGGGAGAATTTATAATTAAATCTTGTAAAAGAATTACATGTTTACTATGCGTTCGGTCGCCCTGGTCGTGCCGGGTTAAAGGTTAATAGACACGCCACAAAGCATAAAGCCGTGGCGGGAAAACCAACGGTTATACCTTTAATAATATAGACACATTACGGGTGTACGCCTACACCCGTGTGTCGGGGTCGTGGCCATTTCATAAAATGATGCCAAGGATATCCGGGACATGGTCATTAAGATCCCAAAGGCGTAAAGCCAACAAAACAAGTTTTTAAACGGGTCACATTGATAATACCCAACTACTAATGAGTTGGGGTCAACTGCCCGACCAAGCGGTATTTTAAATACCGTATCCCAAGCCCGTATAACGGAAAATAAGTTAAAAGTATTTACCTGAGCAAGTATTAATCCTTAATAAACAATGTAAGTTTCTTTTACTGGTCTCCTATTCTGGAACGAAGGTTTAAATCAACCTATTAGAATCCTAACGGGTCTTTAATTTAGCCTTAGCTTAGACCGGTCAGTTTCAAAGGATATTTACGGTTTAATCGCGTGAAAGGCGAAAACCGGGAATGGAATGTGATTCAGACCCGACAAGTTTGAAGACTTGTTTTATATGGGTAATATAATCACACTCTGGATTTTGAGGTCAAAACAATAAGGTTTGACCCGTTTCGGCTAGTTTATGTAAACTAGTTACATAAGCCGAACCGTGCACGCAAAAAGGCGTAACGGGTAACCGCAAGAGTCCTACACAAGTTTCCTAAGTCAATATGCTTTAAAAAGGTTGTGGTATAAGTAGGATACCTTCCGTAATGCCCGTAACGAGTTTAAATCCATTATATGCCCCGTAGGGGTATTTCGGTCATTTTAAAGATTATAAAAGAGGTTTCTGAGTTCTACAGGAAATCTGAGTTTCCCGAACAGTTTATAAATCCCAAAATACTCTATTTATTATTTAAAATCAGTAGCAACTGGAATCGGGTCAAAAGACCTTGTAGAACTTAAGTTATGCTCGAAAAGGGTATATTCGGTATTTACCGAACCGATGCCATAACCGCAGGTTATGAGCAGGTTAAAAATAATTAAAAATCTTTAAAAATTCCAAAATATTATTTTACATCAGTGTGTAAAAGGTTTGGTGTCGAAATCTGGGTCTAGATAGGCGTTATGCTAATTGCGCCATTTAATTACTAAAGTTTCCGTAATTGCGCTATTTAGCATAACTCCTATTCTGGACCTCGGATTGACGTGAAATTTTAGGGACATGCTTAGAAATCAGGGACTAAGGTTATTGTCCTTTCACATGTCCAAAATTCTCGTTTTAAATTGAAAAGGGCGTTACGGTCAACTTTTAAGCATTTAACGGAAATGTGCTAAAGACTCGGACAAACAATGAACCAGTCACAGAGGGTTATACCATCATGTAACCTGGTCCTAAGAGAGTCCTAAGGCATATCTAAATCATACCATAACGGGTCAGAACTGAAGTCAAAGCAAAAGTCAAAGTTTTGCGACTTTCGGCTCCGAACCGGGTCAAAACAGTAAATGGTCGGATCAAACAAGCTTAGACTAGTTAATATACTTATTATCATGTTATATGAGTGTTAAAACAGGTTACACGCCATCTACATTACTGATTATGCTTAAAATCGCAAAATAGCATTCTGTTGACTTTTTCTAAGCAAGTTTGACTCGACATTCGGACTAGTTAGAGTGGGAATCAGAGGGTGCCCTTTTTGGGGTTTAATTCCCACATGATTACCAACATATAAATACTTTTGATTCGACAAACCACAGGACCATTTGTGATTTATCGTAAAGTCAATCGTTAATTACGACGGATTGACTTTTAAGCTAAAACTATGGTAAACTAAGCCACAAAGGGTTAGGCATACTTACAGAAGCTTGGTGCACGACTAGAGATGATAGAAGAATGCTTTTGAGCTCCAGAAATGAGCAGATGAGTTGTTTGAAGGTGTGATGAACAAAGGTGCACTACATTGCCTTTTATAGTGAAATTTTGGGCACAAGATCATTACAACTCAACCTATAATTGCTCATGGATGATCAGCAGGTGTCCCTGAGTGCTAGGGGGCACCCATGCTTCAATTAATGCATCCAAGGTCGGTTACAAGCTCAAACAGTGAATCTGTTCATGTTTACTGCATCTGGCGGTCTAACGCGGCCCGCCTTAAGGATTAGGCTAGGCTCACACGGGCCGCCTGAATCCTCATGTCAGTAAACGGATATTCACATGGCTCGCGGCCTGCATTAGCTTGCTTGTTTCTCTAACGCGGCCCGCCTGAGGCCTGTAAATCAAGATTTTCAAATCTTTTGCCATGATTAGCCTGACCTTTCGGTTTCGAAGGGGTAACTTTGCGATTTGGGCCTCGATTATTTACGAATAAGGGCCTCGTGGCTTTTACCCGCGCCGTTAAGTCCCCGGTTAGTTTAATTACTATCCGAAAAGCCTTATCTTTCATTGTTGACGCTTCTAACCCCTCGCATACGAAATTGATCATAACTTTCCCGTTTTAAAACGGAACTTCGCGAAATTTATATCGTATATTCCAGTGAGCGTAATTTACTGTTACAAAGCCTCGGGTTTGTCAAAGGGTCACTCAGAGGTATAAATTAAACATGTTGACACATTCAATCCCCGTAGTTTGTAATCTCTCACTTTCTTCCGCATTTCTTTCTGTACGATCCATGATTTATTCGTTTGAAGGTACGAGCATCATTTAGGGTTACTATACAGTACATTTATCCCTTGTTGACATTTTTAACCCTCGAATTTACATACTTTCAATATTTGTCAACTTTAGTCCTTTATTCAGTATTTAACACCACGTGTAAACTCAAGACACGTGTCAATACATTATTGGACGCAAAAATTTCGAGGTGTTACATCCTCACCCCTTAAAAGAAATCTCGACCTCGAGATGTATTGGAATAGGTGAGGGTACTTCTCCTTCATCGTGGACTCTACCTCCCACGTATACTCGGGACCTCTACGGGCATCCCATTTCACCTTAACAATTGGTATGTATTTCCTGCGAAGTTTCTTGACCTGTCGATCCTCGATCGACACAGGTTTCTCAACGAATTTTAAGCTCTCGTCGATGTGTACATTTGTATGCGGTATAACTAGTGATTCGTCAGCGAAACACTTTTTCAGGTTACAGATGTGGAACACATTGTGGATTCCACTAAGCTCTTCCGATAAGTTTAATTTGTAGGCAACCGATCCGACACGTTCGATTACCTCGAAAGGTCCAATATATCTCGGGCTTAGTTTGCCTTTCTTACCGAATCGCATCACCCCTTTCCAGGGTGATACCTTAAGTAATACCTTGTCGTCTACTTCGAAATTGAAAGGTTTACGCTTTAAATCTGCGTAGCTCTTCTGCCTGTCTCGGGCAGCTTTCAATCGATCGCGAATTTGGACAATCTTGTCCGTTGTTTCGAATATTATATCAGGTCCTGTCATTTGGACATCTCCAACTTCTGCCCAACAAACGGGCGTTCTACATTTTCTACCATATAAAGCTTCAAAAGGTGCAGCCTTAATGCTTGTGTGGTAGCTATTGTTATAGGAGAATTCGACTAATGGTAGGTGGTTATCCTAACTGCCACCTAAGTCGATTGCACATGCACGGAGCATGTCTTCTAGTGTTTGGATTGTACGCTCACTCTGTCCATCTGTCTGAGGGTGGTAAGCCGTACTGAAGTTTAGCTGCGTGCCCAAGGATTGCTGGAAGCTTTTCCAAAAGTGTGACATGTACCTGGTATCTCTATCAGAGATGATAGACACAGGCACGCCATGAAGGGCTACAATCTTGTCTACAAACAATGGGCTAATATATCGGAGCTATGAGTCTCCTTTATGGGTAGGAAATGTGCTGACTTGGTCAGTCTATCAACTATCACCCATATTGTATCGTTTCCCTTCTTTGTCTTTGGTAACTTGGTGATGAAATCCATCGTTACCATCTCCCACTTCCATTCGGGAAGTTTAGGCTGTTGTAGCAAGCCTGACGGCTTTTGATGCTCAGCTTTCACTTGCGCACAAGTCAAGCACTTTGCTACATAGGTGGCTATAGACTTTTTCAAGCCTATCCACCAGAAATTTGCCTCTAAGTCCTGGTACATCTTATCAGCACCAGGATGAACGGAATATCGGGAACTATGGGCTTCCCGAAGGATAACGTCACGAAGACCTCCATAAATAGGAACCCATATCCTTCCATTCAATCTCAGAATTCCGTCCTTGCCATGGGATAACTGCTCCTCAGTTACCCCTAGCTTTTCGTTTGGATAGTTAGCTTCTGACACAGCTTCTTTCTGTGCAGCTAACAATCGTTCATTCAGACTGTTCTTTATTTCAATGCTCTTGGCATTGATCCTTATTGGCTTCACTCTCTCCTTCCTGCTCAAGGCATCTGCGACTACATTGGCCTTGCCTGGATGGTATCTTATTTCACAGTCATAGTCGTTCAGAGTTTCCATCCAATGTCGCTGCCTCATATTCAGGGCCTTCTGATTGAACAGATGCTGAAGGCTTTTGTGATCAGAATAGATCACAAATTTAATGCCATAAAGGTAATGCCTCCATAGTTTTAGTGCAAATACAACGGCACCCAACTCCAAGTCGTGGGTGGTGTAGTTCTTTTCATGCACCTTTAATTGTCGCGAAGCATAGGCAATCACCTTGCCCCTCTGCATAAGCACACAACCCATTCCGGTGTGCGATGCATCGCAATATACGACGAATTCTTCCATTCCGTCTGGCAATGTCAACATTGGAGCATTGCTCAGCTTTTGCTTGAGGATATCAAAAGCTTCTTGCTGCTTAGGGCCCCAATTAAATTTTATACTCTTCTTAGTTAAAGAAGTTAGGGGTGCAGTAATTCTCGAGAACTCTTCGATGAAGCGTCTGTAGTACCCTGCTAGACCTAGGAAACTGCAAATTTCCGTAGGTGTCTTTGGCTCCTGCCAGTTCATGACGGCTTCAACTTTAGCGGGATCCACCTGGATACCACGCTCGCTGACTACATGTCCAAGGAACTGGACTTCTCGTAGCCAAAAGTCACATTTAGAAAACTTGGCATAAAGCTTTTCTTGATGAAGCAGTTTAAGGATACATCGAAGATGCTTTTCGTGGTCAGCTTGACTCTTCGAGTAGATAAGGATGTCGTCGATGAAGACAATGACAAATTTATCCAAATAAGGTTTGCAAACGCGATTCATGAGATCCATGAATGCGGCAGGTGCATTAGTGATCCCAAAAGGCATCACTAGGAACTCGAAATGACCATATCGAGTCCTAAATGCAGTTTTGTGCACGTCTTCGTCCTTGACCTTCAATTGATGGTACCCTGACCTTAGGTCAATCTTGGAGAAGTAACTCTCCCCTTGCAACTGATCGAACAGGTCGTCGATCCTGGGCAGAGGATACCTATTCTTGATTGTAACTTTATTCAGCTCACGGTAATCGATGCATAGACGCATCGAACCGTCTTTCTTTTTGACGAAGAGGATTGGCGCTCCCCAAGGAGATGAACTCGGCCTAATAAAACCCTTGGCTAGCAGATCATCTAACTGCATCCTCAATTCTTTCATTTCCGTGGGTGCCAATCTACAAGGTGCTCTCGCAATCGGCGTGGCTCCTGGAATGATGTCTATACTGAATTCCACTTGCCTATTTGGTGGCAAACCAGGCAGTTCTTCCAGGAAAACTTCAGGATAGTCGGATATGACTGGGATGTCTTCAATTATGGGTTTCTCCTCACCGATGATTACCTGTGCCATATAAATGACACATCCTTTCTTCAAACAGCTGGACGCCTTTAGCATAGATACTTGTGCAGGCAATCCATGTCGAGTATCTCCTTGGATGATAAGTGGTTCTCCAGACAGAGTCTTGATTACCACTTGTTTCTGGTTGCACACGATTTGGGCTTGGTTATGCGATAACCAATCCATACCCAATACTACGTCGAAACCAGCGAGTTTAAAGGGTAACAGGGACAGAGGAAATGAGTGGTTCCTAATGGACATAACACATCCTTCTAACACAGTTGAAACTATCCCCATAGTCCCATCAGCTAGTTCTACTTCGTATTTTACATTCAGTGTTTTAACAAGCAATTTTAACAACTCGCAGAACTTATCATCCACAAAGGATTTATCTGCTCCAGAATCAAATAAGACTCTTGCGAAAACATCATTGATAAGGAACGTACCGGTTATGACATTGTCGTCTTGGATAGCCTCTTTAACATCCATCTTAAAGACCCTCGCATTGGTCTTCTTCCCATCTTCAGCCCTTTTTACATTCTTCGGGCAGTTCGTCTTGATATGCCCCTTCTCATTACAACTGTAACAAGTTTCATCCTTGAGTTTCTTGCACTCAAGAGTCCTATGCTCCGAGGACTTGCATATCCCACACGGCTTCGGTGGGGATTTCTTTTCAAACCTGCACCTTCCGAAGTGGTGCTTTTGACAAACCTTGCACAAGGGTTTGTCGCCTGACTGTCGGTCATTTTTCTTGTTCTCCGACCCCCTCTTGTTGTCACGATTTCCCCGATGCTTCTTGCTGGATCTACGTGAATCATCATCCTCACGTTTCCTCTTCTCACTATCAGCATTCCTCAACGACCTCTGCCTCACTGCATCAAGCGTGAGAGACAGAGATATATTTGCCACAGATCTGAAGGTAGCAGACCTAGAAGCCTTTACGCTAGCTTTTATTTCTGGGGCCAAACCCCCAATGAAGCGCGCAATCTGTTTGGGTTCCGGTGTTACAAGATACGGAACCAACCTTGACAGAGTGTTGAAGGTCGTGAGGTATGCCTGGCAATCCAGGTTCTTCATGACTAATGATAGGAAGTCAGATTCGATCTTTTCAACCTCGTGCTGAGGGCAGTAATTTTCCTTGATGAGAGCCATGAATTCCTCCCATGTCATGCTGTACAAAACAGCCTTCCCAGAGGCTTGAACCAGAGATCTCCACCACGCTAGGGCTTCACCCTTGAATGACTGTGAAACAAACTTCACCAAGTCTCTCTCTGCACAACCACTGATGTCCACCACAGTGTCCATCTCGTCTAACCAGGTCATACAATCTACAGCGCCCTTTTCCCCAGTGAAATCTCGGGGTTTGCAAGATACGAAATACTTATACGTGCAACCCCTGGCGCGAGGTGCATCATTGACCACTTTCTTCTCAGGGTGGACACTATTCTCATTGGACGAGTGCCTGTCGTCGTCCTTTTTAGGCTTAGACGGAGTTGAAGGTGGTTTGCTGAGAGATTTAGAGTGGGTTTTTGGCTTTGAGTGTGGTGTAGTTAGGGTTCTGCTTCGAGACTCGTTGTATTCTTCATACTGCCGATCCAAGGCTGCCTTAACAGCGTTGTCTACTAGAGCTTTCAATTCCGCGCCCGTTATATGTATCTGGGCGTTATCATTGCCATCCTCTTTTGAATGACTATTATCTCCACTTGGTTCCGCCATTGTAACTCGAATCTGCTACAGAAGATAATGACAATGTTTTATTTAGGAGTTTATTATGGAATTGTCTTTTATGGCAATTCATTAACCATGGTAAACAGAGACCATATTTGGTTAATTTGTTACTCACAGTTTATTTAGGATTTGAATATAACTTATCCTATTTACAAATAATATTGCTAGTGGCACAAAGCCTAGTCACAAGGACCTTTTTATAATATAAGCCGGGATTACAGAGAATCGAGGCATGGAGGTTTGAACCATAGTTCTTTTACCCCTTTTCTGACAGGGAGTCATAGACTACAACTGTCTTTTGTCTTATATGACAATAAGTATGGCCCGTGGGCACTATATTACTAATGGATGTTTTAAATAAATGATGATCTTTATTGACGATTTTAACCCATGATTTACAAATCATTAATTTGGGTTTTGGAATCCCTTAATGGATTCGTATATAAGAATGACGCGTGTGATTTTAACGAATCACATCTGCCAAGGATGTTAACATGTTTACAGAGGTTAACTAGAAATCTGAATCTTTTAATTAAGTCTTACCATCTTGGCCGGGTCTTATAATGACACCAAGCTAGGTTTCACTATTAAGATTCTTTAGTTAGGCAGATTAATTTAAAAGGAATGGTCCTTGTTTCATTGTGTATAATAACAAAAATGAAATTTATAACATATATTCCATTAATCACAATAATGGTTACACATTGCCCTAGACGGGACTTTTAAATATATAATTGCCTACGCAGAGGTTTACAGAAAATAAGTCCACGCAGGAACCAAATACATAGTTGGATGTCCGCACAGGGACTAAAAGATAAGTCCACACAGGGACTGAAATGCAATTGTCCACGCAGGGACTAAAAGATAAGTCCACACAGGGACTGAAATGCAATTGTCCACGCAGGGACTAAACACGATACATGTCCACGCAGGGACTTAATTGTAATAGTAAATACTATAGTACATAAAGAGACTAATGATCTCGTTTCTTCCTCCCTTTTAGTAGGTTTGCTAGCCTTTTAAGGAATCCACGATTAATTTTACGTTCTTGCTCAAAGTCTCGTTCCACTCGGTTTAGACGGTGGAGGATTTCTTCTTGCTCCGGTGGAGAAAAACGTGGCTGCTGCGACGGTTGTTGAACCGGAGGTCTAGGAGGTATTGGATACCCATGAGCTGAGTAATCTGTTCCCCAAAGGTTCCCATAAGCTCTGTCTGGATGGAGGGCATTGTAATTAGCCGCTACCACGTATGGGTCGGCATCATAATTATAGTTGTAGTGCGTGTGAGTTGGCTGCTCAAACGGGTTGTACGCGGTGGAACCGCCGTATGCTGGTATTGGATTGTCATAGCCGAATGGTGGTGGAGGTGGTGCAAATGGTGCAGAATTCACCTCTGCAGGGTGACCAGAAGGTTCCCCTAACTGTGGTTCTTCAGGCACTGGCGGAAAGTGACTTGCACTCGAGTGGCGAGGGGTGCTAAAATGGAATTCCCCTCCTCGGGTGGTCATCCGTGCGCCTGATCTCCTACGCCTTGGCGGATCTGGAAGTACTGGTTGAACTGGTGGCGGAGGAGGCGGTGGCGTAACTGCCACGAAACGCGAATCCTCGGAAGGATCCTGTTGCTGTTGCTGCTCATGAGGTGAGAAGTGATGAGAAGGTGTGAAGTACCAATCACACTGGTTAAACCTCGCCTGGTAACTGTCGGGACCTTGATAGGGCGTTCCATGGAAGGACGACCCATCAGAGATCTCGATAGGGTGGTTGGGAGTACCTCTTGCAGGTTCTATGGGATCCGTGTCTTCATCCATATCCACCGCATTATCTTCGGAGAAATGGTCTTCAGGTCCTAATGGGTTATAACCTATTGGTTCTTGTACATAATCAGCCGGGTTAAATCGGCCTTGAAAGAAAGGAGTAGGATCGCCATAGGAACGGTGCGATGCAGATCGTTGGAGAGGTATAAACGAAGGTTGAGGGTTATCGGGATTGTTCTCCGAATTTGGTCCAAAAGAGTGACGGTATGAAGGTGTCGAACTGTGCGAGGTAGAATGTCTTGCAGGCTCAAAGAGGTTTCTTCTACGTCTCTGAGGTTCTTCACTCCTTGTACTGGAAGGAGCTCGCATGTTCGAAGGTCCGGCCTCGTGATCATTATGAGTAATGATCGGCCCTTTGCCTCTTCCTCCTCTTCTAATTGCTGGTGGCATATTTCCTGCTCAACAAACTTTTAAATCACAATAAACAATAAAAGACAAACTGGAATAAAATTTCGAATTTGTCCTATGTTCTTGTCTAGACTCAAGTATGTGCAATTGTGTCATTTGAGATTAAACACATAAAGATAGTGTTTAATTTACACAACGTTGGCTCTGATACCAACCTGTCACACCCCGATTTCCACGTGTTTCACCGGTGGGCCCGGTGGGGGATTACCGTGACGTAGTTGGCAACAATATAGTCAAACCACACAATATATAAATGCACAGCGGAAGCATAAAGATAAAATATATTCCAACCTTTGAATGTAATATCGAAGTATCACAATTGTCGAAATATAATCCACAGAGGATCAAAATAAAATATAAGTATTGTTCAACAGACGTAGGCATCTTAAGCTTGCGAGACTCTTTATTGATGCTAAGGAGAAATATCCAGCCAATTACGCTTAGAACCTGCATTTAATCTTTTTAGGGAAAATACATCAGTTTACACTGGTAAATACATTCAACCGACACTTTTGTAAAATGTTTCATAAAATTGATTTGAATGCACAGGGCACAAACTCTTTATAACTTGGGAGAATTTATAATTAAATCTTGTAAAAGAATTACATGTTTACTATGCGTTCAGTCGCCCGGGTCGTGCCGGGTTAAAGGTTAATAGACACGCCACAAAGCATAAAGCCGTGGCGGGAAAACCAACGGTTATACCTTTAATAATATAGACACATTACGGGTGTACGCCTACACCCGTGTGTCGGGGTCGTGGCCATTTCGTAAAATGATGCCAAGGATATCCGGGACATGGTCATTAAGCTCCCAAAGGCGTAAAGCCAACAAAACAAGTTTTTAAACGGGTCACATTGATAATACCCAACTACTAATGAGTTGGGGTCAACTGCCCGACCAAGCGGTATTTTAAATACCGTATCCCAAGCCCGTATAACGGAAAATAAGTTAAAAGTATTTACCTGAGCAATTTAATCCTTAATAAACAATGCAAGTTTCTTTTACTGGTCTCTTATTCTGGAACGAAGGTTTAAATCAACCTATTAGAATCCTAACGGGTCTTTAATTTAGCCTTAGCTTAGACCGGTCAGTTTCAAAGGATATTTACGGTTTAATCGCGTGAAAGGCGAAAACCGGGAATGGAATATGATTCAGACCCGACAAGTTTGAAGACTTGTTTTATATGGGTAATATAATCACACTCTGGATTTTGAGGTCAAAACAATAAGGTTTGACCCGTTTCGGCTAGTTTATGTAAACTAGTTACAAAAGCCGAACCGTGCGCGCAAAAGGCGTAACGGGTAACCGCAAGAGTCCTACACAAGTTTCCTAATTCAATATGCTTTAAAGAGGTTGTGGTATCAGTAGGATACCTTCTGTAATGCCCGTAACGAGTTTAAATCCATTATATGCCCCGTAGGGGTATTTCGGTCATTTTAAAGATTATAAAAGAGGTTTCTGAGTTCTACAGGAAATCTGAGTTTTCCGAACAGTTTATAAATCCCAAAATACTCTATTTATTATTTAAAATCAGTAGCAACTGGAATCGGGTCAAAAGACCTTGTAGAACTCAAGTTATGCTCGAAAAGGGTATATTCGGTATTTACCGAACCGATGCCATAACCGCAGGTTATGAGCAGGTTAAAAATAATTAAAAATCTTTAAAAATTCCAAAATATTATTTTACATCAGTGTGTAAAAGGTTTGGTGTCGAAATCTGGGTCTAGATAGGCGTTATGCTAATTGCGCCATTTAATTACTAAAGTTTTCGTAATTGCGCTATTTAGCATAACTCCTATTCTGGACCTCGGATTGACGTGAAATTTTAGGGACATGCTTATAAATCAGGGACTAAGGTTATTGTCCTTTCACATGTCCAAAATTCTCGTTTTAAATTGAAAAGGGCGTTACGGTCAACTTTTAAGCATTTAACGGAAATGTGCTAAAGACTCGGACAAACAACGAACCGGTCACAGAGGGTTATACCATCATGTAACCTGGTCCTAAGAGAGTCCTAAGGCATATCTAAATCATACTATAACGGGTCAGAACTGAAGTCAAAGCAAAAGTCAAAGTTTTGCGACTTTCGGCTCCGAACCGGGTCAAAACAGTAAATGGTCGGATCAAACAAGCTTAGACTAGTTAATATACTTATTATCATGTCATATGAGTGTTAAAATAGGTTACACGCCATCTACATTACTGATTATGCTTAAAATCGCAAAATAGCATTATGTTGACTTTTTCTAAGCAAGTTTGACTCGACATTCGGACTAGTTAGAGTGGGAATCAGAGGGTGCCCTTTTAGGGGTTTAATGCCCACATGATTACCAACATATAACTACTTTTGATTCGACAAACAACTGGACCATTTGTGATTTATCGTAAAGTCAATCGTTAATTACGACGGATTGACTTTTAAGCTAAAACTATGGAAAACTAAGCCACAAAGGGTTAGGCATACTTACAGAAGCTTGGTGCACGACTAGAGATGATAGAAGAATGCTTTTGAGCTCCAGAAATGAGCAGATGAGTTGTTTGAAGGTGTGATGAACAAAGGTGCACTACATTGCCTTTTATAGTGAAATTTTGGGCACAAGATCACTACAACTCAACCTATAATTGCTCATGGATGATCAGCAGGTGTCCCTGAGTGCTAGGTGACATGTAGGGGGCGCCCATGCTTCAATTAATGCATCCAAGGTCGGTTACAAGCTCAAACAGTGAATCTGTTCATGTTTACTGCATCTGGCGGTCTAACGCGGCCCGCCTTAAGGATTAGGCTAGGCTCACGCGGGCCGCCTGAATCCTCATGTCAGTAAACGGATCTTCACATGGCTCGCGGCCCGCATTAGCTTGCTTGTTTCTCTAACGCGGCCCGCCTGAGGCCTGTAAATCAAGATTTTCAAATCTTTTGCCATGATTAGCCTGACCTTTCGGTTTCGAAGGGGTAACTTTGCGATTTGGGCCTCGATTATTTACGAATAAGGGCCTCGTGGCTTTTACCCGCGCCGTTAAGTCCCCGGTTAGTTTAATTACTATCCGAAAAGCCTTATCTTTCATTGTTGACGCTTCTAACCCCTCGCATACGAAATTGATCATAACTTTCCCGTTTTAAAACGGAACTTCGCGAAATTTATATCGTATATTCCAGTGAGCGTAATTTACTGTTACAAAGCCTCGGGTTTGTCAAAGGGTCACTCAGAGGTATAAATTAAACATGTTGACACATTCAATCCCCGTAGTTTGTAATCTCTCACTTTCTTCCGCATTTCTTTCCGTACGATCCATGATTTATTCGTTTGAAGGTACGAGCATCATTTAGGGTTACTATACAGTACATTTATCCCTTGTTGACATTTTTAACCCTCGAATTTACATACTTTCAATGTTTGTCAACTTTAGTCCTTTATTCAGTATTTAACACCACGTGTAAACTCAAGACACGTGTCAATACATTATTGGAAGCAAAAATTTCGAGGTGTTACATTGCTGAAATCTAGACAATATTATGCTATGATGTAAGCGTATGCTATACCCGACGTGCTAAACGATTATACTACATTACTCGATATGCTATTCGCGACCGCCATATACGGACGACACGCATGCTTTGAATAATAGGTTTATGTATTTTGACTGCTTCTGTGATTGAATGCGTATGTGATTAAGTACTTCTGTGATTATGTGCTCTACGTGCTTATGTGCTTCTGTGATTAAGTGAATCTGTGTTTCCATGCCTATGTGTTATATGATTCATGCTTTATTGAGTTCCTGAGCTTTAGTAAGTAGTAGACGTGTGAGGTGAGATTCGAATTGTTGTGTCTGAGCCATGCGACGATGTCTATTGCAGGCCATGTCGTCATCTGGACACCGAACCCCTCTTACCCGCCAAGAAAAGAGAGACAAGCGTCTCACTGCTATCATCGCCAAGCAAGTGGCAAAAGCTGTGAGCGAGGTGTATGAGAACGTCAGCAAATCATCTGAAGAGTCGCGAACCGATGCTCCTAAAGATGCTAACAAGACTGCCTTCAGCTTCAAACAGTTTAAGGCATGCGGACCAAAAGAGTTTACCGGGGAAGATGGCCCTACCGCTATGTTCCAATGGTTTGATTCGGTTGAAGTCACTCTGCGCCAAAGCGGCTGTCCGGAAAATCTCCGTACCCTAAATGTGACCGGCGTCTTCCAGTCCCGAGCTCTAGACTGGTGGACGGCCGAACGAAACAAACGCGGAAATGATGCAGCTTATGAGCTGACTTGGGAAGAGCTAAAGGCCATTATGATGGACGAATTCTGCCCTCCCCATGAACGCCAAAACTTGGAGGACGAGTTTTGGAACATCAAGCAGAAGGACGGAGACAACGCTGCCTTGACTGCTCGCTTCAAACAGCTTAGCATTATCTGTCCTGACCAAGTCAAGACGCCAGATATGGCCATCAAGAAGTATATTCGAGCTCTACCTGACTGTGTTTCCGACTTTGTTCATGCCGCCAAGCCGTCATCAATCGAGGAGACTTACTTGCTTGCCGCCGAGATCAATGACAAGCGGGTAAAAGCTGGAGTCTGGGATAAGCCCTCCAAGTCTCTGCATCAAGCTACTACTGCACCGACTGCCGACACCACCACTGCTCAACCCTCCAAGTCATCACGCCAAAAGAAGAAGCACAACAACAGCAGCTCCAGCAACAAGAACTGTGCTGTCACTACCACTGCTGCCCCTCTGCAAGCCGTACCGGCTCAGCAGCAGTTGCACCACCGACCAGCACCTCCTACTCAAGCACCGCCAGCAAAGCGTGCTTACACAGGTCCCCACCTGCTCTGCCCGACATGCTCGTATCATCATCCGGTGGGTCTCTCATGTCGTTTTTGCGCTCATTGCAACCTCTACGGTCACTTCACTGTGAATTGTCGCTATGGTCCCCGTACCGCCGCAACTCCTGCCGCCGCTCATCAAGCTCTACTCCCAGCCCCTCAAGGCCAACAAGCAGCTCAAGCACCCGCGGTCAATGCTCGAGTCTGCTTTGCATGTGGTGATCCTAATCACTTCGCCAACATGTGCCCAAACAGGGTTGTGAAGCAAGATCCCCAGCAGCAGCAGCAGCAGCAGCCTCAGCAGCTGCAACAAGCAGCCCGTGCCAGAACCTTCAACATCAATGCCCGTCAGGCCCAGGCTGACAACAATGTGGTTAGTGGTACGTTCCTCGTGAATGGTATTTATGCTTCGTGTTTGTTTGATACTGGAGCCGATAACTGCTTTGTGTCGTTTGAATTCGAGAGGCTCCTTAGTCGTAAGCGCTCTTATCTCCCCTCGTCATTCGAAGTCAAAGTCGCTACTGGAAGAACTATCGCCGTTAACTCCGTTCTCCGTGATTGTACTCTCGAGCTCAACAATCACATCTTCCCAATCGACCTTATTCCGATGCAACTCGGAAGCTTAGACGTCATAGTAGGCATGGACTTTCTTCGCGAGAACCATGCTGAAGTTGTGTGCTTTGATAAGATGATTCGATTTTCGCTCGCGAATGGTGATCTTCTATGGGTGTACGGTGAAACAGCTTCGAAGGGCCTCAAGCTCATGTCATGTGTCCAAGCTAGTAAGTATCTCCGCAAGGAATACAGAGCTTTCTTGGCCAACATTGTAGTAGCGGAGAACGAAAAGAAAAAGAAGGCTGACGTCAAAGACGTTCCAGTGGTCCGAGAATTTCCTCAGGTGTTCCCTGATGATCTTCCTGGATTGCCGCCAAGTCGTGATATCGACTTTCGTATTGACCTCATTCCTGGAGCTAACCCTGTTGCCAAAGCCCCTTATCGACTCGCGCCATCCGAAATGCGGGAACTCTCGAACCAACTCCAGGAATTACTCGCGCCATCCGAAATGCCAAAGCCCCTTATCGGCCAGCCCTTTCCCCTTTGGGAAGCCTATAAATAGCCCTGTCATTGTCATTCTTTCCACTTTTGGAAACTCTCTGACCGACCAGCTCGTGTTCTTCACTATTTCTCAGACTTCTCTCAATCTCGGTAAGATTTCATCCTAAATCTTGTACGTTCTGGATCAATGCACACTCCTACACCTTTCTATCTTTCAAATCTTGATTTCTAACCGTGAAATCATCAAGATCTAAGTATTTTAGGATGATGTCATCATGGTGTTCTTGAGGAACTTCATGTTTTGGCCTTAACCCACCAAGAATCACTTGGATCTAGCCGATTTCCACATAAACAAACAGAGATCTATCATGGATCTAAACATTTACATGGTGTAAAGGATTGAAAGATGGATTCTCCAACTTTCTTTCAACTCTTTTACACTCAACGCTTTCAAACCGGTAGAAACGGAGCTTGAGCCAACCCACTAATCATTCTAATAGGTGTCTGGTTCAAGATTCGGATTCTATCTACGAGGTTCATCGATTCCGGGTTAAACTCTAAACTCCGTTCCGAACCGTTCACCGGCCGGATTTGGGTGATTCCTATCCGAGCAGGAGAAATAAGTAGGAACGAGGGCCCTATAGTTCAAAATGTTGTCAAAATACCTCGATATAACGACAAACAAACGAAACAGCCAAGTGTTAGACGAACAGGCCGACCAGGTCAGGAAGCTGACCGACCGAACAGGCTGTCAGAACGGACAGGCCAGCCGATCGGACATGCCAGCCGATCGACCGGGCCAGCCGATCGGCTAACATATGGTCCCCACATTTTAATAATTTGATGAAGTCTAGTATTGAACGAAGTGATGTTCGATCGAATGACTGTTTGATTACATTACTCTTCGGATCATGAGATACTATGCTTCAACACGTAATCGATTTTCAGCTCGTCCGACGTAATGGAGTGCCACCCGATCGAACATGTTGTCCGATCAGGTGACATCCTGCTGAGAACTTATTACTAAAGTACCTGACAGATCGGTTAAGCCGGCCGATCGAACGATCCGTTCGATCGATCGACCAGAAAGGTAAGAATACTTCAATGATTTAAAATACTGCAACAAAAACCTCAGAAGTTCAAACCATCATACACAAACACATCCTACATAAAAGAAGAAACAATCCACTTGAACAGCCCAGCCGATCGAGCCTACCGGCCGATCGAACAGGCTATCCGAGCGGATTGTCCAACCGAACGAATAAGCCATCCGATCGAACCTACTGTCCGATCGACCAGGCTGTTCGACCCATCAACACTTGTTTTCATTTTTCGTGTTACTCATCGTTATGCTATCGAACTATTCAGGCTAACTCTACTCTTAAGCGTTCCCCTCAATCCATCAATCAACCGTTGTGAGTATACTCGAACCCTTTTTGCTTTAACACTTTTGGGTGTTACATACGTTACTTATCTAAATCACAATCGAACACACTACTCAATTACTTTATGCGCTAACCATTCTGAATGTATTACGTGACTAAATGAATGCTTGTTGTTATGTTTACACGTGGAATGCTGTCCACCTGCCTTAACGACGTAGTACTATAGTTTGGACTCAGCACCCGTTCACACGGGGGTTGTTAAGGACAATTACTTGCATGGATTACGGTGGTAGTCCTGTATTGCGAACTGTCTCGGACAGTCAACCCGCAGTCATTGGTATCGATAGATCCATGTCGATAATTAACATGCTTCGTTTTTCTCTGTGTACGTGTTGGTTATGCGTAAACTATTTCAAACTCTATATGCTATTATCAAACTTGTAAGCTCACCTTTACATCATATGTATTGACTTTATTTTAACGTATGTGACAGGTGTTTAAGATGCATTCTTGCTAGAGAAGCGAGGCTAGAATAAAGCTCTAGAGCCCCCCAACAAATAGTTGTCTGTAGAGGTCAAACTAGGGGTCTTTAGAAGCAGATAAACAATATTTATTTTTATATTTGAAATCTGAGTTGTCGGAACAGAATACTTGACTGGTTGTTATATGTAATAACTTGTTTATTTATTTGGGATACGGTATGGGACGTATCATTTAACTAAATAGTAATAATAGTTGTTGTGGAAACTTCTGGACAATCTGTTTCGCTCAGTGCCATGCCCCGATGATTCCGCCATCGGTTGGGGTGTGACAATCTTCATCCATCTTCATCTTCAAAACAGAGGTTTAGATCATCATCTTATCTATATATGTTTTTGATATTTGTGATGTTTTCGTAAAAAACAGAGGGTTGATTTGGGTATTTGGTTTCAGTTTTTGATAATGATAATCTGAATGCCGCATGATGATGATGATGATGATGATAATCAGTTTTTTGTGAATGTTTTTGTGAAAAAAACAGAGGGTTGATTTGGGTATTTTGGTTTCAGTTTTTGATAATGATAATCTGAATGCCGCATGATGATGATAATCAGTTTTTTGTGAATGTTTTTGTGAAAAACAGAGGGTTGATTTGGTTATTTTGGTTTCAGTTTTTGATAATGATAATCTGAATACCGCATGATGATGATGATGATAATCAGTTTTTTGTGAATGTTTTTGTGAAAAAACAGAGGGTTGATGATGATGATAATCGGTTTTTTGTGAAAAAACGAGAAGGTTGATTTGGGTATTTTGGTTTCAGTTTTTGATAATGATAATCCGAATGCCGCATGATGATGTTGATAATCAGTTTTTTGTGAAAAAACAGAGGGTTGATTTGGGTATTTTGGTTTCAGTTTTTGATAATGATATCTGAATGCCGCATGATGATGTTGATAATCAGTTTTTTGTGAAAAACAGAGGGTTCATTTGGGTATTTTGGTTTCAGTTTTTGATAATGATATCTGAATGCCGCATGATGATGTTGATAATCAGTTTTTTGTGAAAAAAACAGAGGGTTGATTTGGGTATTTTGGTTTCAGTTTTTGATAATGATAATCTGAATGCCGCATGATGATGATGATGATGATAATCAGTTATTTGTGAATCAGTTTTTGATAATCAATTTTTGATAATCAGTTCTTTGATAATCAGTCTTTGATAATCAGTTCTTTGATAATCTGAATGCCGCATGATGATGATAATCAGTTATTTATGAATGGGTTGATTTGGTTTCATTTTTTCAGGTTTGTTTGTGATGTTTTTGTTCTGTTTTTGTTCTGTTTTGTTCTGTTTTGTTCTGTTTGTTTGTTTTGTTTTTGTTCTACTTTGTTATGTTTGTTTGTTTTGTTTGTTTTGCTTTGAAAAAATAGAGGGTTGATTTGTTTTGCTTTGTTCGGGTTTGTTTGTGATGTTTTTTGTGAAAATATTGTACAGAATGGCTGCGGATGTAAAGATACGCAAAACACCTACTACGAAGGTGAGAACACTTGACAACCTCCTAGAAGATGGTGCGGTGCACATAAGGAACTGATTGATCAAAACAATCAATTGCATATGAATGAATATAACCCCAGTGGCAGATATGTAATTAGCGAGCTTTGGAATTTCAAGGAAAATCGAAGAGCTACACTGGGGTTATATTCTTTCATATCTGCTACATTCCGAAGTGCACCCGTCAGTAAAGGTCCACAATTGCTTGTGGTGGTACGACATTTTGTCTCTGTATTGTATGTTACGGTCTTTTGTTATCGAGTCTGTAAGTTCCGTCAAGTCTACGAAGTTGGTATGACGTTTTGTCTCTGTATTGTATGTATTAAAAGTTTACATTTAATATACAATTTAGGCTTTAATAATTTATTATATATAGTATACATTTAATTATTAGATTGCATTTAATTAAAAAGAGTTAATTATTAGATTGCATTTATTTAAAAAGAATTAATTTTAATTATTAAATCAATGATTTCTTAACAAAAAAACAAGAAAAGAATTTAGGGGCTCAGGTTGATATTTCACTCTTACCATAGGGACGCAAAGTGTTATTAATATATGCCAAAAGACGGTCTTACCCCTGGCACTAACAGTCAAACAGACGGCACACTGACGGAGGGACTCAAAGTGTTATGAATTTATAAGCTCAGGGGCTCAAAAAACGAAAAAACGAATTTAGAGGCTCAGGTTGATGTTTCACACAAACCACAGGGACGCAAATTGCATTTTTCTCTTAACTATTACATAATGTTTGAAAGGATGTTGCGAGGCTGATGTGACAAAAATACCAATTAAAAGCATTAACCATTACACATTGTCTTAACATACCCCGGGTCTTGGTTAATTCAGTTTTCGTTTAATTTTGGTTTGGTTTCTTGGTTTTCAGTTCGGTTTCGATTAATGGTTAGGTTATTGCGTACCCCTACCTCAAGGGACATGGTATGATGGTACGTAGGCATGGCCTGCCCTGAGGGTGGGTGGGGAGGACCATCGGCCAAGGTCCGATATTTCAAACACGTTATTTAAAAAAAGTCCGATATGTATATGTAAAAGAAATGTATATGTAAAAAAATAAATTAATAGGGTATACCCATACAAACACTAACATAGGCCCACTTACAAAACTATTTTTATGGTTTAGATTAGTTATTAGCCCATTGACATTAGTTTTAGACCTTTAGTGAGTCTAATACCCAAATTCGTTAAGGCTTAAGGGCACGTGTTTTTGAGCTCGAACAAGGTACACGAGTTCTAAGGGCCGGCCCTGTACGTAGGGATGCACAAAAAACTCGGTTCCGGACCCAATCTGGGTGTAGTTCCTACCCTACCCGACCCGAGGGTACATACCAATTCCGGACCAGGGTGTAGAAAAAGGAACCGAACCTGAAACATTTCTGGTTGCTTGAAAATGTCGTTCTAGCTAGCGACCAACCAACCGTCACAAAAACGATTTTCCCCCTTTTCTCTTCCGTTAAAGCATACCCCTATATAAACAATCATATCATCAACCTCCACTGAACCAATCAATCAATCCATTTATCCTTTCAATTTCATTAACCTAATCCCAAAGTCTTCACCCATGTCTCAGGTATATCCATCAATCATTTCATCTTCTCAATTAAATTAGGGTTACCTGCTAATTCATCCCTATTTAATCCGTATATGTTATTATTTTACCAAATCCAATTGTTTGGATCGGATGATTTTCATCTTTATTATGTGTTTCTTGTTTCGATCGATCGATCTCGAGTTCATCTTTTATTTTTTACATCTGTGTGTGTGTTGCTCAAAGTTATGTGGCTGAAATGATATTTTGTTTTAGTGTTTGACTAGTCAATGATTATGTGTTTTTTTTTTCTGGATCTTGATTTATGTTGCTGCTGGATTCTTTTAAGTTGTGATGATGATTTATAATTTTATATGATATTAGTGATTTGGGTATTAGACGGGTTGAATAAAGGTTATATTAAATAGTTAGTGATAAAGATTTAGGAATTACGAAACGATATTTTGAGATAAATTATGATTGAGAATACGTGTAAGTAAGTGCTTTAGTTAACCTTTTTAAATTAAGAAATAAAAGAAGTGGTAAAAAGAATCTTGGGCTTACAGAATTGTTAATCGTCGCACGACGAGTTAGTTATTTATTAGGTAGAGATTAATCATCCAATAGGGTTCATTTTCTTCACATAGGTTCATGTTTCACTTGAAAGGAATCATCTTTTAGCTAGTTGGATGAAGATTTTCAGGTTGTAAGTTTCTAAAGTTGTTCTTTTAGAGTATTATGTGAGAGTTTAGCTGTTTTGTAAGAGACTATTTGTGTGACAAAGAACTTACTAATATATTATTATGGCAATGCAGACTGTTGTTCTTAAGGTTGGTATGTCGTGTGGCGGCTGTGTTGGGGCCGTGAAGAGGGTTCTTGGCAAAATGGAAGGTTTGTTACTCATCTTTTATATCCAATAAAATGGTCATAAGCTTGATTTTAAAAGGCGTGCATGAGGCACGATTAGGGTTGTTCATGAGCCGAGCCGAGCCAGGGCAAGCTCTGGCTCGACTTGATTATAAACCAAGTTGGCTCGGCTCGGATTTTTAACCGAGCTGAAAATCTAAGCTCGGGCTCGGCTTTGTTTGGCTCGATTTTAAGAAGAAAAACTAATGTCTAAAATATCATTCAATACTTCAAAAGAACATATCAAAAATAAGTTAAACCTAATACATTACAAGCCAAAATCAAGTTCAACAACACAAAATAAGTTTTAAATTTTAACAAAATACAATATTAGTTCATTAGCATGGTAATCAACCTTCAAATATGCCATAGATCTCAAATTACACTCCTAAATACATGTAAATAAAAATCAGTGATTGTAATATATTATAATGTATATAAAAATAAAATATATTATAAGTAAAATAATTCGAGCTAAGTTGAGCAGAGCTAAGAGCCGAGCTGGGCTCACTTTCTAACCGAGCCGAGCCGGGTCAGCTCAGTTTCAAACCGAGCCTAATCAACCGAGTTTTTTCCGAGCTAAATCCGATCCAGCTCCGAGCCACGAGCTTTTTGGACCGCCCTAGGCACGATGCGCTTAGGAAAACACATCAGGGAGCATGAGACGGAGCCTCATGTACTTCCGGGTCAATTTTGGTCAAAATTAGGGCCTGTAGGAGGCTGATATGTAAACACAACCAAAGAAATGAAGAAATCATGAAAGGTTTACTTGATAAAAAGGTTGATATGTAAAACATTCGCGTACATGATGTACACTTTTTTAACCCAAGGTCATGATATAAAGAAAAAAATGTTCTTTTTGGACAACAATCTTCAAGATTTTCCAACTTAAAAGTTAATACAAGTTCCTTCATTTGTATTTCTAAAAGCGGTTTTTTTCTGCAGGGGTGGAAACTTTTGACATTGATCTGGAACAACAAAAGGTGACTGTGAAGGGTAATGTACAGCCAGATGCGGTTCTGCAGACGGTTTCCAAAACCGGGAAGAAAACCGAGTTCTGGCCAGCCGAAGGTGCATCGGCTACTGCTTAATATATTATATGTGTTTTAAATGGTTTTTGAACTTGGTATTGTAATTGTAAATCTAGAACTATCAGATGACTGTAACATTTGGTATTTTGCACTTGAATAAATGCAAAACATAATTGTTGTGTTGTGATTTCTTGGATACTGATGGATTTGATCTTTATTATGTCAAGTGGGCATGCAGCATACGAATCGTTGGGCCGTCTTTGATTATATGAATCGGTTATATGACCGAGCGTTATAAAGGTTTGTAAGATGAACCGGACAATGTTATTCTTGATATAAAGATGCTTATACAACAGTCTCTTAACTAATTGGTTTTTCAAAAGAGACCTACTCTTAATATAACTCGGTTTTCGGAAATGAACACATAACTAAAGGTTATTACTGTTGAATGTATTTCGGTGATTATTATTGAATATCAAGACCCTTTAAATAGGATGAAATACAACCATGAAAATAGGAAAAAGATATACACAGAGAATACAAAGATTATCCCTAAAAATAACTAACTAAAATCTATTCCTAAAATACAATTATACTCGGCTGGCTAAGACACCCCCTCAGTTTGAGCGGGCGGAGGACAGACGCTCAAGCTGGACCGAAATGATTGGAATAGTTCACGAGATAATCCCTTTGTAAATATATCTGCATATTGCATAGATGAGGGGACATGAAGAACTTTAATGTGCCCAAGACGAACCTTCTCCCGGACAAAGTGTCTGTCAATCTCGATGTGCTTTGTCCGTTGATGTTGAACCGGATTATTGGACAAATACACCGCAGAAACGTTGTCACAAAAAACAACAGATGCTCGAGTCAATGGTGTGAGAAGTTCAAGGAGTAGGTTTCATATCCAAGTTGTTTCGGCAACTGCATTTGCAACACCCCTATACTCGGCCTCTGCACTAGACCTCGAGACCGTAGGCTGACGTTTAGCAGACCATGATATAAGATTATCACCGAGAAAAACACAATAACCGGATACGGAGCGTCTCGAATCCGGGCAACCACCCCAATCAGCGTCAGAATAAGCAACCAAGTCATGAGAAGCCGAACGCACAAGCCGTATACCATAATCAATCGTACCTTATAAATAGCGTATTATGCGCTTCATAAATGTAAAGTGAGGATCCCGAGGCTCATGCATGAAGAGACACACCTGTTGAACCGCATAAGACAAATCTGGACGAGTAAAAGTCAAATATTGTAGAGCACCAGCCAAACTTCGGTATAAAGTCGGATCCGAGAACAAAGAGCCATCGGTAGCACTCAATTTGTAAGACAGATCAACCGGCGTCGAGCATGGTTTGCAAGCTGGCATTAATGCACGGGCAATTATGTCTTTGGCGTATTGGACTTGAGACAAGAAAATACCGTTCTTCTGCTGAGTGACGTTTATTCCCAAAAAATGATGCAAATGGCCTAAGTCAGTCATGGCAAATTCCCTGGAAAGCGTGCTAATAATGTCGTTTAAGAGACGATCATTAGAAGCAGTTAGAACAATATCATCCACATACAGCAATAAATATGCAATGTTAGACGAGTCCTGATGATAAACAAATAACGACTGGTCACAAGCACTGCAAGCACTGCTACGAAACCCTTTGGAGGTAATAAAGTTAGCAAAACGAGTGTACCAAGCTCTCGGAGCCTGTTTAAGCCCATATAATGATTTCTTCAAACAACAAACGTTTTGGAAGCCGTTGATGCATAAACACAGTCTCCATGTAGATCCCCATGAAGAAAAGCATTCTTGACATCCAGTTGATGAATGTGCCAACCGCGAGACACAACAAGAGACAAAACTGTGCGAATAGTGGCCGGTTTGACCACAGGACTAAACGTTTCATCACAATCCACACCAACCGTTTGAGCATTACCATTAACCACCAACCTAGCCTTATAGCGTTCCAAAGAACCGTCCGATTTAAATTTATGTCGAAATAACCACATACAACGGATCACGGGACGGTCATGTGGTCGAGGAACAAGTTCCCATGTGTCATTATCCTGTAGTGCCGTATACTCGGTTTGCATTGCATGTAACCAATTTGGATCAGTTAGGGCTTTGGCATACGAAGTAGGGACCGGTGAGAGAGAGATAGTGTTATGGATGGTCGAAGAGTTGGTCCGAGATCTGGATCGGGTTGTCATAGGATGTCGGTTAGGGACAGTAGTGGGAGGTTGAGTGGGCTGGGTTGCGGCCGTATGTGGAGGTTGTAAGGTCTGGGCTTGGGCCGGCGGTGTAGGAGCAGGAGTGTTTACTGGGTCGGTAGATGGGTTGGTTGAGTTTGGACGAGGACGACGCGAATAAGTGAACCGGTATGGGGCCGGATTATTAATGGGCCTGGGTGCAGGAGTATTAATGGGCCTGTGGAAAGTAAAGCCGGGTGGTGTGATGGACTCGTCCAAAAAATTATAAGAAGTGGGATGATGTGGAAGTGTATATGGGAACACATGCTCATCAAAAGTCACGTGACGAGAGATGTGCACTCTGCCGGTGGTAGGGTCCAAGCACCGATATCCGCGAAAATCAGGTGGATACCCGAGAAAAATGCACCGCATGGACCGATGGTGAAGTTTATGAGGCTGTGTTGCGGAGGTATTCGGGTAACAGGCACAACCGAACACACGTAAATGTTCGTAATCAGGATGACGAAGGTAAAGGGCAAAGGTAGGTGTGTAAAAGTTTAGTCGTTTGGTTGGTAAGATATTGTGAAGATAAGTGGCAGTGTGTAGGGCTTCAACCCAAAAGGAAGGCGGAAGATTTACATGAATTAAGAGGGCCCGAATAATGTCATTCAGTCGGCGAATCATCCGTTCAGCCCTTCCATTTTGGGATGAGGTTTGTGGGCAAGAGAAACGAAACAGCAAGCCATGTTGTTGGGCAAAAGTTTTAAAAGCTAAGTTGTCGAATTCACCCCCTAAGTCCCATTGAAAGGTTTTTATTTTGCGGTGAAATTGGGTCATTATTAACTGATGAAATTTGGCAAAAGTTGGAAAGGTTTCGGACTTATATTTTAGGGGGTAAACCCACACGAAGTGTGAGAAATTATCAATTAGCACCATATAATACTTATACCCGGTTTTACTCTTGACTGGCGAAGTCCATAAGTCACAATGAATGATATCAAAAGGAGCAAAAGTAAACGTATTGGACGAATAAAATGGCAATCTTTTACTATTTGAAATTTGACAAGAATTGCAAAGGTTGTGACTTTTGTCCTTATTACATTGAAAATGAAAATCGCGACTTAAAATATCTAGAACTTGAGCCCCGGGATGTCCTAAACGATCATGCCAAGGAAGGTGATGGGAAGCAATAAAAGTGGCTTGAGGCGGCAGTTGAGGTGGCGTGAACGTGTAAAGAGTCCCGGTACTGTTGTGACGAGATAGTGTCTTCTTAGTTTTGAGGTCCTTAAAAAGAAAACCAAACTGGTCAAATTCGACAGAAACTTGATTATCACGAGTAAAACGTCTAACGGAAATAAGGTTTTTAATTATTTGTGGGCTGTAAAGGACATGTGGGAGGATATAGGTGCGGTTTGGTAAAGGGTGAAAACCCGTTCCTGATCCTTTAATCGGTAAAGACATGCCATTACCCACCAAAATATTACGACAAACAGTATTAGAGTCAGGGATTACGATTTTACCTGGTTCCTTTGTGACGTGAGACTCGGCTCCTGTATCAAAAACATCTGAAGTCCACGCAGTGTTAGAATTAACCTGCATGTTTGCCATGGCAGCACTCAAATCAGATGGACAAAGAGGATTATACGTTGCTGGGTGAAACCGGGTGGAGCGTATTGAGGCAGAGAGAAGCCGGTGTACTGCACTTGAGGAGTGGACTGCTGATCAGATTGTTTATTAGGGTTCCATTGCTGCTGAGTCGGGTACGGGCATGGAGGAGGTGTCCACCAGGCCCAATTTGGGAAGCAATTCGGTTGTCCCTGATATGCGGTCCATGGGGACTGCTGCTGAGACCGTCCTCTGCCTCTGCCACGACGATTGGAAGCGTCACTGCGTCCCCTGCTGCCCCGTCTATTTGTGGAGGAATAAGAACCCTCTGATTGGTGGTTCGAATTTGCAGAAGCGGCTCGAGACGGTGGCGGCGCTGCAGCAGCCGCAAGTACAGTGTTGTGGGAGCCCTTTTGAGCCTCCATCCGTATGACTTCATCATTAAGCATTGCTATCGCCTGGTCCCAATCGACACCCTGCTGGTTAATTACAGATGCAGTGGTGTTGTATTCTGCCGGAAAACCCGGAACAAGCTGAAGAACAAGTCTTGATTCAGAAACGGTCTGATCAACATCAGCCAATTGACTTGCTAAATCGGATAGTTGTTGGCAGTAATCATCAACCGAAGAGCAAGCGGTCAACGTAAGATTGCAAAACTTTGTCTCAAGCGCCCCAGCACGAGCCTTTTTATTGCTCAAGAAAATCTTTTCGAGCTTTATCCAAGCCGCTCGAGCAACCGTGGTATCCATAAGGCGCTTCAGAAGATCATCCGAAACGGTGCTATAGATCCATTGAAGGACCAATGCATCGAGTTCTTTCCATTGTTCTTATTCAGGTGAAGTTTTTGTCTGGTGGTGCTGAATCATCGATGTGATTAGATACCTTATATGCAACAGCATGAAGGCGAAAAAGTGTGACCCATGCTGAATATGTGACCTTTGACCCGTCCAAAGTCCGAATCTTGGATTGAATATTCGTTACAGAATAAGTAGGATGAAGAGAAACAGGTTTGGTCGATGATTCAGGTTCACTTCCTTTCATCATGGTGACGAGGCCGGACGTATCCAGTTAGGTTTTGGGATCGGAAAAAAAAAAGAAGAAAGAAGAGGAAGGATATCAGAACTGGTTATGGCTCTGATACCATAAAGGTTATTATTGTTGAATGTATTTCGATGATTATTATTTAATATCAAGACCCTTTAAATAGGGTGAAATACGGCCATGAAAATAGGAAAAAGATATGCACAGATAATACAAAGATTATCTCTAAAAATAACTAACTAAAATCTATTCCTAAAATACAATTATACTCGGCTGGCTAAGAATAACTGCTTATATGTTTTCAAAACACAAGTTTTGATCATTAAAATTACATGTCATGCTAAAGGAAAAACATATACCTCATGCCCATAACTGTACAAGAATTGGATTGTTTCACCTCTTTCATGATGTAGAAACATAAATAGAATTCTTTAAACAGTTGAAAATGAACGAAATCAACTAATCATGTGGTACAAAGGCTCACTCCTTACTGTATAATAATCTATCGATATATAAATACCAAATCAACTAGTCCACCATAAAAAAAAAAACTACTGGTGGATCCATGCTATAAATCTTCAAGAACAAGATTATAAAAAATAAGGTTTATAGAATGTTGGTTCAAGAACCGATAAACCTTTTCATTTTCATACAATGTAGGTCTTCTGGGAATTCTTAGGACCCCGTTTCTTTCGCGGGTTAGAAGTGATCATGCAAGAAAACGCGTTAACAAGATCAGAATCCTCATCCGTCATCAGAATCTTCGCTTTGATAGGGTTCGCAAGCAGTAGTTTCGATACAAGGTACCCTGCAATTGTCCACGTTTGAAATAAGCGTGATTGTTTCCCTATAAACCGCCCCCTTTTAGTGTCGTAGTATTCGGGCCACTTATCTTGAGCCAAACGCCCCTCGGCTATCTTAACCGCTCTTGCCGCGATTTCCGGTCTGTCCATCTTAATGCACGCCACTGTAAGCTGTAAACAAAAATTGCATACTAAGTTCCGGTATTGTAAGAATCGCTAGGCGCTAGTCGGCCAGTGGGGTACCAACTAGCGATTAATCGAGATTAATAGGGATTAATGAATTTGGGATTTTATATGTAATTTTCAGTTTTATATCTACGTGTTTTTATATGTGTTTTTTTAAGTAGATTCTTCAACCCATATTTTCAAGTTATAGGATTAACTGCCAGAATTTACAGGTTTGACCCAAGTTATAGGATTAACTGCCGGAATTTAAAGGTTTTGGTCAAGAATCTGGTCGGAATCACTAGACTGCTGCCGATTTTAGCTAATTAGGACTGGATTTGACCACTGTTGACCGATTAGATAAAAATTACTCGGTGAGCATCCGATTTAATCGGCGACTAATCGAAAGCTAGTCGGAATTTTTACAATCATGCTAGGTTCAGATATAATAATTAACATGAACTTGAAATACTAGATACCAACCTGCCAAAGCAAAGTCGGCCACGAGCCTCCGTTGTGGTATGACCAAGGCCTGCAAAATGTCCACAAAAGCCAATAAACCAACGGTTCTGATTAACAGAAAAGCAGAAAAATAATAATAATAATAATATTAAGATAGAAAATTAGAAATATCACGTGTTTTTAGGATCACAGCCGGTAATAATCTGCCATTCTTGACCTTCAAGAGCAGGATAACAAATCTTAAAAGGCATATCAGCCACTAAATCGGCCCATTTCGCATCGATCAGATCCAATATCGCATTTGACTGGTCAACGGTGACTAAACTGCTGACCACAGACCAAAAGTTTCCCAACGAGAAAAACCGGAAGTCCATATGTGCCGGTTGTAGGTTTCCGATAAGGTAACCTCCTTTATTCGGCATCCATTCTACTAGCCATGGAGGAATTTGATCAGGGTAAATGTTGAATTTGTTGACGGCATCGTAAGAGTACTCTTCGGTCTTGTAACGGTATATTTCGTTAAGCTTTTTCAGGTCTACCCAGTAGTATTCTCTTATGTGGAATGATAATGCAACAAGACGGTTGTTTAACGCTCTAATTAAGTCGGCTGATCCATCCTCCGGTGCGAGCATTTCACGTGCACACATTAATGCAGAATAAAAAAGCGCCTGAAATCATGGGTCATTTGTTGACAATGAAGTCACTTATATATAGAGAGCCTGCCAGTATATGAAATGACACATAATAATACTAGAAAGGTGCCAGCGCGATGCGGCGGAAAACAAAGATGCTGCAAGGATGTGCATGGTTCAATTGGTCCGGTTCCTCAACGAACCGAAACCGAAGTAACCGGTTAGTCTATTTTACTAACCGTTCTGTTTTCAGTTAAGCAGTTTTTGGTTCGGTTCCTTTATTTCAGTTAATAGCCAAAACCAAACTTGGGCTAAAACTTTTGTTTAGAAATAAATGAAATTGAGGTATAAATGCATGAAATTGGAGTATAAATACATGAAATGGATGTATAAATAAATAAATGAAATGGAAGTATAAATATACGAAATGCAGGTATAAAATATGAAATACATGAATTGGAGATATAAAGCTAGAAATATATAGAAATATGAATTGTTCGGTTCGATTCAATTAATTTTGGTTAAACGGGGTACAAAAATAAACGATAATTGTTTTTTGGTTAATTCGGTTTTTCATTTATTGATTTTCAGTTAATTCAGCTGTTGGTTGATTTCGGTTCGATTTCCTCTGTTTCCGGTTTGGTTTTGGTTAACGATTCAATTATTGCTCACCCGTAGACACTGTTAATCACGTAATATATCAATTTTTTAATTAAAATGATTATAGCAATACTAAAATTAAAGAGAATCAATGCTCGTTTTTCGTTTTTATGGTGTAATTTTTTTTTAAATATTAACGTACGTAAAAGTTATGGTCGTTTAAAAAGCGTGGGGGTAGTTAGTTTTTTATAAGGGGGATAAAGTGTAACTACTTTTAAATCATCCATAATTTGGTTAAAGATGAGAGAACTAAAGCGTAATTAAGATGAGGGGATTAAAGTGTAATTAGTGTTTGAAAGACAAATTTACCCTCGTTTTAGGGTTGTACCTTATGAATTAACCTAAAAAAAGTTCAACTTTTGGGTATCTTAAAATGTTCTTTTCTAATGCATTATAATATAGTATAGATATAAATGAAACAAGCTAGCAGCTTCGTTAAACAAGACAATCTTCGTTACCTGAATTTCTAGAGGGTGTCCATGAATTCCCATGCGCCGGTCAATCATGCACGGTCCATCAGCGACTAGCAAAGTAGGAAACATATCAAAACCGTCAGCAAGACATAACTTTAAAATCATTTTGATTCCGGTTTGAACGTCGATTCTCTCCACCAGTGACGTATCTCCAGAACTCTTTCCGTATGCACGTAACAATATAATCCACCATAATCCTAATTAAAAAAAATAGTAATAAATTGGTCATATTATTTGATTACTTTCTTAATCAAAATATGTCAAACACCGAACCAATTGATTATTTGATATTTGATATTATGTCTTTATACAACATCCAATTTTATTACAGTTGATTATCTAATTTTGATTATTCATAATCGTATAATCGCTTTAAGAAAGTAAACCCAAACACACCCTAATTATTACCAGAATCAACAGGGGCAACACGACCAATCGCAGCCTCTCCGAAATCAGGGTCTAATACCTCTTCGGTTGCAGTGTCATCACCCTCGAGGGGTACCGTACGGACCTTGAAACTTGCAGGCATTAATCCTTGACCAGGACTATGACAATCCATTGTTTTCTCCCAGCTCTATAAAAAAATACAAAAAAAAAAAAAAAAAAAAAAAAACTAAAATCTCGGTTTTTCCATCAATTCAAGGACGTGAGGAACAATCACTCAAAGCATGTAACTTTTTAGTGCAGACTAAAATGGACCAGGTCAATTGGGTTGACCCTCAAAATTGGCCAAATTTTTATTTTTATTTTTGTAGATAATTAATGTGTTAGGTATGATCATAAACCGAACATTGTTACAATACTAACCTAAAACATTGCACATAAGATTTAGAAGGTTGTATGAAATAAAAACAGATTTTGGATAGCTTTCAACCCTTTTAACCTCGGTTTTAAAATGCGCATAATGCGTAATGCACCCGTTGCGCTGATGAGAGCGCATAGCCACAGCTGTTGCGTTGCATTTACGTGATTACGTATGTATTTATAAGTTGTTATGTATAATAAATTTTTAGTATTTTTTTTATAAAGAGCGCATTGCATTCGTGATGCGCTCGCATCACGAATCACGCTTCAGATTTTTGGACTAAACGCATCAGAGCGCATCACGCAACTTAATAGTTAATACCAAGCTTTCAACCCATTTGACCGGATACCCGTTTTTTAGCCAACTATTCTGATCTGACCCGTTTGACTTCTGACACAAACCAACCCATTTATAAGTAAATGGGTTTAAAATGCACATAATAAGATCATATGACTTTGTGAATCTAATCAGAAAACCGAAGAAAAGATGGTTGAAAACGGAAGATGAACTATTAAGTACCTGCAATTGAAGTGTGTGAAGGATGAAATTTCGGACAATATCATACTCTTCGTTTAACAAGAAAGCTATACCAGACGGTATAAAGTCACGAATAAAAACTTGATCATAGTTCAAAACACTTGAGCTTGTGGGGTCGTTTGCCGCTATTGTTCCAATAGGACTACTGCAGTAGTGCACGATGGACTCACGCAGTAGGTCCCACGCTTCTTGCTCAATAACATCAGATAAAGAACTCTCATTTTCTTTCTCGATCTTCTGAACGTCCTCCGAACCCAATAGATTTGGCGAGCGACCCGTTTCTTGAATCGTATTGAACTCTTTAGCATTATCCACAAACCATGTACTGTTTTCGTTTTCGGTAGTAAATCCACTAACACTTTCGGTGTTTTGGCATTTACAACTGGAACTTTCAAATCGTTTGTCTTTTAAATTATCAAATCGGGTGGTGGGAATGGCGGGAAACTGGTGATATATACTTGAGCACTTGAACAACCGAACGACATTTGAGCCGCTTTTCTTTTTGTACTTTATGAACGATCCAAGAGAATACGTTGAGTCAGGCTTAACAAAAGGCGCACGAAACACTTGCAGAATCGCTTCGGAAGAACCCATGACAACCATTACGGTTCAAAGGTGCGCACAATAATAAAATAACAGTATTGAGTTCTACTTCTGTTTACAAAAATAAGAACAAAAAATGTTACTACGGTGGTTCCGAATCTTGGTTTATAGAATCAACTAGAATTTCATTTTCATTTTCAGGATTTAAAATTTGAATATCATTCGCATGGTAACCTCAAAGTTCTCTCAGACCCAAATCAATATAAAATTATAAATGAGTCAGTGCTAAACAAACACCACTGACACACTATCCACACACCACTGATGTGTCATACGGGCCGTATGATAGGGCAAAAATGGTCATTTGGGTCGTATAAAGGCCAAATCAAATGACCATTATGATGTGTTTGACTGAGAAATAAATGATTGATGTGAGCATGACAAAGTCATATGGCCCGTATGACATCATACCTCCAGTATGATGTGATAGACAAACTGGTGTACACTATCGGTGGTGGTGTTTGTGTAGCGTCACCCTATGAGTGTCGGCACGCTTTACAGCATGTTTGACCATAAAAGTCAAAATCAGCTCTACCAAAAGCAAGGTAATTCTTTGTTTCAACCAGTTTATAACAAACAAGATCAATACATCAAAGAAAACAGAATGAAGCAAATCAACAAACAAACACGATTACCGAATGTGCGGTAAATTAAAGCACAAAAATTTTACCTGATTAAAAAGCAATTGGATACAAAAATCAGAGTTGAATCAATGGAAGATAAAAAAAAATTGAGAATAAGTTTTAGAATAAAATCTGTTTAAAAAGAATAAAATCATAAAAAAGTTCAAAACTTTACCACCAATTTCTATTGTTTGAAATCTTGGTTTATCAAACATCAAGATTTAGGGGCTAAAAACACAGAAAAAAAAAAAAAAAAACCTAAAACTGGTTCTTATAAAGTTATAATATATCAAGCAAGACATCATAATTAACTAAAATTTCTTCTTCATTTTCAAGATTTACACTTTGTTCTTGTAGCAATTTGAATATCATTCTTTTTTTCCTAAACCAAAATCAATATAACTGTCTGCACTCTTTCCAGCATGTTTGACCTTTAATAAAAGTCAAAATCACCTCTACCAAAAGCTATGTCTAAACCAGTTTATAACAAGATCAATATACATCAAAGAAAGCAGAATGACACAAATAGACAAACAAACATAATTAAACCTAATTAGCACAACATCCACCTACTCAAATCACAAAAAAAAAAACCCCTTTAAACCTTGGTAGACATGAAGCATCCTCTACAATATATCATATCCAATTTCAGATTTTTCCCCTAAATCTTTAAACCCCATTTCAAACAAACTAAAAAAAACAGCATTTTGAAACATGGGTTTTATCTTTTAAACAAGAAAATGTAACTTTCACTTAAAGTAAAGATAATCTTGAAAAAACCCACCAAAAAATTACCTTTTAAGAGAAATTTGGGTGCACAAACCGGAGTTGAATCGATGGAAGATCAAGAACTGTGGGAATTAGTTGAAATATGGGCGAATTATGTGAGTAAATTGCGTGAATTAGTAAAGAATGATGATGAAACGTGAAGGAAAAATATGGAAGTGGAAACCTGAACGCGTGAAGAATGGAAAGAAGTAATCTGACTGTTTCGTTTCTGGCCATACATGTCTGCGTTGATTTCTTTCTTTCTTTTTTTTTTTTTTTGAAAAGTTGAAGATATTTTTGTGGAAAATAACATGTGTATTTTGTGTTTATAAATGTTTGAATATCTAGGGAGTTTGAGGCATGCATGGTGACTGTTATTTGATTAGTTCCTGATTAATTGTTAGTCGAAATTTTATTAAGTAATTTTTCTTTAATAAGCCAATTGATCGCTAGACGGTTAACGACGGCTCTAGCTAGTCTTAATCGGCCAAAAATAAGCGGTTTCGAACAAATTCAGGTTAATTACCGGTCAAAATTCCGATCAAACCTTGTAAATTTCGGTGATTAATCTTGTTTACTCAGAAAAATGAGCTGATAAGAGGTGAAAATTGTCTTACTAAAAAATTACACATAAAAATGTGTGCATATAGATAAGAAAGAAACTGAAGATTACATATAAAAATCCTAATCCGGTGCATACCTCATCGGCCGGTTATCGCCTAACGATTCTTACAACACTGCTCAGAGGATAATCAATCTTGAGTCTCGAGAAAATATCCAGAACTTCTCTATCAACAACAACTAGATGGGTTAAACCAAGTTTAAAAAAAAAAAAAACCTCTAAGATCTAAGATTTTATATATAATAAAACCAATAAAATTTTGTGACCGATGATTCATGACCCCCTTTAGTTCCTCTTTAGTCTAGCAGAAAACTTTATGTCTATAGACACGTGTGTCTAGAAATAAATTTACGTATCGATCATATGTTTACGTATTTATGTATCATTATACATGTCAAACCTAAGACTATTTTACAAAAAAATCAAGAAAACAATCCCAAAAAAGTTAAGCTAGTTTCACAATAGTCATATACTCATATGTGACAAATATATATATATATATATATATAGGTTTAGGATCCTGTACAAAGTGCTTAATTTGTAAGAAGTGTAAGAAATATTCCTGGAATGACAAGTGTCCATCCTCTTAATTAATTCAAAAGGGTAGTTTTGTAATTGTACATTTTGTCATTTAATTCAAATATCAGCGAATTATATGGTAACCAGCGAATTATATGGTAACCGTCATCAATCTCCAAAAAATCAACGAATTTCTTCATACTTTATCATAAATAGATCTATAATCAGATTCATGGCGTGGTGTTTTAAAACAACTGGATAAATTGACTATGATGTTGGTCATGGTGTTTTATATAGAAGGTTGCTGGGGATTCCAGATAAAACACCATGACTTGAATCATGGCGTGGTGTTTTATCTGGTGACATTGTTCATGGCATAGTGTTTTAAACATCTGGAGACAAAACACCACGCCATGAACAATGTCTCCAGATAAAACACCACGGCATGAATAATGTCCCCAGATAAAACACCACACCATGAACAATGTCTCCAGATAAAACACCACGATATGAACAATGTCTCCAGATAAAACACCACGCCATGAATAATGTCTCATGATAAAACACCATGACTTGAATCATAGATGTTTTAAAACACCACACTATGAACAAGGTCTCCAGATAAAACACCATGACTTGAATCCTAGTCTTGGTGTTTTAAAATCTGGGAATGTTTTGTATTTATAAAACACTACGCCACGAACAATGTCTCCAGATAAAACACCACGCCATCAACAATGTCTCCAGATAAAACACCATGACTTGAATCTGCGATTACGTTTTAAAAATCTGGGAATGTTTTAAAGTATGAAGAAATTCGCTGATTTTTTTTTGGAGATTGATGGCGGTTACATATAATTCGCTGATTTTTAGGAGTTTGATGGTTGTGTTTGAAACGGTTACCATATTTGAAAGAATGGAAAAGACACTATTGCCCTTCAATTTTACAAAAGCCCCTTCTAATTAAAACACAATTTACATTTTAATACCCTTTTGATCTCAACCATTAGATCAAAGATCCAATGGTTTAAAACACTTCTTACACTTCTTACACTTTGGACACTTTTTACCATATCCCTACCCTATATATATATATATATTTTATTTAATGAGTATAGATGTAAAAGATTTATTTTACATTGAGATTGACTAGTAAATGTTTTGCATTATAATCTTTAAATGTCGTAATTTATAATCAAAGAAATGATTCATAGAATCATCATGGTTGAATAATTGAATAATCTATATCTATATCTATACTAAATAATAAAATAAACCAATTTTGGGACACTTGTCATTATATTAGGCCATGTATCTTATGGATAATTATTATTTAATTTAACTAATCTCTTCTAATTAATTATAGATAATCCTCCTATTAAATATTATTTAGTTTAATTTTAATTTAATCTCTTCTAGAAAAAAATTCATAATTATTTATTAACGAAACATATTTTTTTTAATAAATTATCTAACCATAGATTTTAAAATTCGTTTGATGAAAAGGGAACACACTCAAATATCTTATTTATATATTATGGGGATTTTAATTATTGTCTATTAGTTTATTTTAAAAAATTTATACATAGTTAGGTTCAATATTTGTTTTGTCATGTTATTATTATTAAATTAAATATATAACTTGATTGTTCGTATTTAGGTCCTTAATCGTTTGTCATATTATTATAACTAAATATATAACTTGATTGTTATTACTAACCACCTATAGTGTTCGTTTATTTTTTGAAAAATTAAAGATTAAATTCAAAATTTTGATAAATCACAGGGATCATCCATATACTTTACTCAACATATTATTTTCATAATTTATTACTATCTAACTTTAAATATATATATATATATATATATATATATATATATATATGGGACCGCTAAAATGAGAACCACCTCGAGTTGTAAGAACCGTGAGAACTACACCGTACGGGGCGAGGGTGACCAATTTTTTTTTCATAAACGTAGTTGCGTGTATTATAAACACATTTGTAAAAAAAAATTCAAAAAAAATGGCGTGTGTGTAGTTTTGAGCACCACAAATTTGTGTTTACGGGTACCGTTAGGCCTGTAAACGAACCGAACGTTCATGAACTGTTCATGAACTTGTTCGGCGGGAAGTTCGTTCATGTTCATTTATTTAATAAACGAACGAACACGAACAAAAAAAAATTGTTCGTTTAATTAAATGAACGAACATGAACACACCTTGTGTTCGTTCATTTATGTTCGTGAACATCCTTTTATGTTCGTTCATTTATGTTCGTGAACGTTCGTTTATGTTCGTTTAAATTTTAATAAATACATAAATAGTTATATTTATATAAATATTAGGTTTTCTAACTAGTGATATAAATATAACTAATTAGTATAATTATGAACCCTTATTTAGATGCGTTTTCGGATGAAATTTAATATGTTAGACTTGTTTCTTCAATCATGTTAATTTATGTTTATTCAAATATGTTCAGTTAATTTTTTTATGTTCGTTTGTGTTCGTTTATGTTCGTGAACTGTTCGTTTAGGCTTTAAACGAGTGAACATAAACGAACACGAACATGCCCGATTTCTTAATGAACGAACACAAACAAAAAAATGTGTTCGATTATATGTTCGTGTTCGTGTTCAGTTAAAGTTAAATGAACGAACACGAACATGCCTATGTTCGTGTTCGTTCGGTTCGTTTACGGGCCTAGGTACCGTAAATGTCATGGTTATAGAATTATATTATATCTAACTTATAATAAACTAGGTTATCACCCGGGACTGCTTCCCGGGTTGTTTATTTTTATTTTTAATAGTTAATATTGATGGGTTTTAATTAAAATGTAACATATTATTTCAGTAAACTTCTACACGGGCATTGATTAATTGTTAATACAATAATAAATTAAAAAATGTCTTCATATATGTTAACACTAACAACTTCAGTAAATAATGTCATTCATAAATGCATACACGGCCCAGTTTAATCAGAAAATTAGAGAAATAATGATTACATTTACAATTTACTAAAAGTAACATGAGCTCGGACTGGTTGGTGTAGCACGCCCCGTCACATCCAACATTGTAGATACAACTCCTCTTTGATTTAACCGTTCGCGTAATTGAATAAAATAAAACAAATTTTATTATAACTGATTACAATACAAAATGAAGAAAGCAAAAATACAATTCAATTACAACTGAAATAAACGACAATACAAGAAGGGGTAGAAACAGAATTGACTGAGGCACGTGTTCAACACGCTTCCCTTAAAACAAATTCCGAGTCTCCCAAGAGTACTCGTTTTGTTTCCCAGGGTACAACAGCCGGAGCAGTAGTACTGCCGGAGTTCGCCTACAACCCGAAGGTTACCTTGAAAGCTGCAGGAAAAATTCTAGAGAGAAAGTTTAGATTGCTGTTGTGTTGCTGGTGTACTTCTGAAGTGGGTATGGAGCTGTATTTATACAGCTCCTAGGTTGAAACAGTCAAAATGAATTAAATGAGAGGTTTAAATTGCATTAAACGTCTTCAATGCAATTTAATACGTCATTTAATTCTCAGTCAAAGCCTATTAACTCGTCAGTTATGAAGCTGGACTGAAACTGCCTTGTCATTCAATGCTGGAAGCTTCTGCGCGCGCGCGCGCCCATGCGCGGTGCGGCATGCGGCCTCTTGGCTCACTGCCGTGCGGCGTGCGGCGTGCGGCCTCTTGGCTCACTGCCGTGAGCGGTGCGGCGTGCGGCCTCTTGGCTCACTGCCATGCGGCGTGCGGCGGTGCGGCCTCTTGGCTCACTGCCATGCGGCGTGCGGCGGTGCGGCCTCTTGGCTCACTGCCATGCGGCGTGCGGCGGTGCGGCGTGCGCCACGTCACCTGTGAGTCTATACGTGCGCGCCACACAGTCGCGCCGTATTGGCTCACTCTAGTGCGCCGCGCACGGCGCAGCAGAACCCATGCACCATGCGCCCAACCGCGCGCCTCGTGTACCCGCGCGCGCATGCGCATGACTGCCACGTCATGCGCCGCATCACCTACCACTTGGTCCTTGCAACCCTTGTGCTTCACCACGCGCGCGCGGTCAAAAATACAAAGGCGGCTCTCAAGCGGCTCGCGGCGATGCGAGCGTGCGAAGTGCAAAGTGCGCCATCAAAGCGCCACATTGCGCCTCATCGCCCACGCCACGCGCGCGCGCGCGAGCGTGTGCGAGTGCGAGTGCGAGTGCGAGTTAGGGTGCTCCGCACCCTTCGCGAGGACACTAGTGTGTGCTTCCATGAAACAATAAGGATGGAGAGTTCCACCTTAAATACCCATTTAAGTTCCATCTCTCCTCCTATGTGGGACAAGGTGCTACTTTCCCTTTAGTTTCAACATTGAATGTTCCAAACACCCAACTTTGAGCATCGATATCTCATTCATCTTAGCTCGGTTTTGGACGTCGTTTAGTTCGTTGCGAAGCTCTTCCAACATAGAACACAAACCCACAAATAAATACATAAAACCCGCTCATTTTATTATATTTATTTCTAGTCCAAAATAGGAAAAAATCATTTTCCTATATTTGTGAAAAATGCTATTTTCACTTATTTTCCAACAATCCCCCACATGAAAAATGCTATTTTCATCAAATTTCCAACAATATCCCCCACATGTATGGAAATGGATCTTTTCCTTACACTTTTCAACGATAAACTTCGACAGTTGAGTATTGCAAGATAGGTAGGTTGAAGCCTTTGAACCTTCTTTTGTGAAGCGCACTTAGCTTACTAGCGGTGTGTAGACGCGATGTCCTTGAACATACCCCCATTTGTGTAAACGACAATACACTTCACACAATACTCTCCCTGGTTTCGCCAACTCCTCATTGTCGTGTCCTATTATGGTCCTGGAACACTGGCCTGGTTCTGCGAGAGCTCTAGGATTTGCGCACCCCACAAATCCATTTGAAGCGACCCCACTTCTCTCTAACATAGGTGATTCCCTTGAATCATTAAAAGCATCATGGTTATTTGATTTCCCGAAATCATTAACCTTAATATGCTTAACCTCACTTCATGTCACTGATTGGAATGGACTAGGAAGTATATGTAACTCCCTTTTATTTAGTTTGGGGTACTCCCCCACAGTGACTCCGTTTTGGTAATATGATTAAGTTGTCCTATTGAACTTAGATCTTGGGATCTCCAGTCAACTAAGTTAGGTTTCCCTCATATTCCCATTTACCACGGGCTTTAGTCCCATTCCTCTTGACGACGTTTCTACTAACTCTCTGCTTAAGCCTTTTGTAAACGGGTCCGCAATGTTATCCGCTGATCTCACATAATCAATTGTGATAACACCCGTTGAGAGTAGTTGTCGTATCGTGTTATGTCTACGTCGCATATGCCTTGATCTGCCATTGTACATCAAGCTTTGAGCTCTACCAATCGCTGATTGGCTATCACAATGTACACATATGGCTGGCAAAGGCTTTGGCCATCTTGGAATATCTTCCACGAATTGACGTAGCCATTCCGCCTCCTCGCCTGACTTATCCAAGGCGATAAATTCAGATTCCATTGTGGATCTCGCTATGACCGTTTGCTTAGAAGACTTCCAAGCAATAGCAGCTCCTCCAAGTGTAAACACGTAACCACTTGTTGATTTGGAATCTTTATTATCCGATATCCAGTTTGCATCAGTGTATCCTTCGATCACTGCTGGTTGTCGGGTATAATGCAGTCCATAGTCTCTTGTGTATCGTATGTATCTAAGCACCCTCGTGATAGCCTTCCAATGATCCACGCACGGATTGCTGGTGTATCTACTTAGCCTACTCACCGCGTAAGCCAAGTCGGGTCTAGTACATGTCATTAGATACATTAGACTGCCTATAATTCTTGAATACTCTAACTGAGCAACTCCATCTCCTTTATTCTTCTTGAGATGTTGGGAGGTATCAACTGGAGTTCGAGCGACACTCGTATCTCCCGAGTTGAATTTTTCAAGAATTTTATCCACATAGTGAGATTGACTTAACACAAGACCTTCTTGGGTTCTTATGATCTTTACTCCAAGAATCACATCCGCTAAACCCATGTCTTTCATGTCAAATCTCGCTTTCAACATGCTTTTAGTAGCTTTGATAATTTTATCATTACTCCCAATGATAAGCATATCGTCTACATAAAGGCATAAGATGACATAACCTTCATTTGTGTCTTTGAAATAAACACATTTGTCGCACTCATTTATTTTGAAACCATTGTCAATCATGACATGATCAAACTTTTGGTGCCATTGTTTTGGTGCTTGCTTCAAGCCATACAAAGACTTGACGAGTTTACATACTTTACCCTCTTGACCTGGGGCGGAGAAACCTTCAGGTTGCTCCATGTAAATTTCTTCTTCTAAATCGCCATTTAGAAATGCGGTTTTAACGTCCATTTGGTGAACTTCCAAATTTCTTAAAGCCGCTATAGCAAGAACCAATCTAATCGAGGTTATGCGCGTCACAGGCGAGTAGGTATCAAAGTAATCTAGACCTTCCTTTTGTCTAAATCCTTTAATCACCAACCTAGCCTTGTACTTATCAATACTTCCATCAGTTTTCATCTTCCTTTTGAATATCCAACGATATCCAAGTGGTTTGCAACCAGGTGGAAGATCTACTAACTCCCAAGTATGATTTTGCAATATAGAATCTATTTCATTTCTTATTGCTTCTTTCCATTGAGGTCCTTCTGAAGAGGAGACCGCTTCGCGATATGTATTGGGCTCGCCCTCAACCATATAGCTAACGAAGTCTGGACCGAAGGATTTTTCAACCCTTGGCCTTTTACTTCGCCTACGATCGGTTTCTTCAACCTCAGGTTGTTCATGTGTCTTATCATGAACCACCTCATCAACTGGTGTAGATGAACTTTCACCTACTTCAAAATTGGGTGTTGATGACGTTGCATGTGTTTGTCTTCTCAAAGGAAACACATTTTCAAAGTAAGACACAACGTTAGAATTCACCTTCATAATAGTGTTTACGTGTACATCAGGATTCTTGGACTCATGTACAAGAAAGCGATGTGCACTACTTTGATGTGCATACCCAATAAATATGCAATCAACAGTTTTGGGTCCTATCCTAAGAGCCTTAGGAGGTGGTACAGTCACCTTTGCTAGGCACCCCCACACTTTCAAGTATTTGTATGAAGGTTTCTTCCTTTTCCATAACTCATATGGAGTTTCGTCTCTCTTTTTTAGTGGTATCCTGTTCAAAAGATAATTAGCCGAGAGAATGGCTTCCCCCCACAGTTCGTGGCTCACCCCAGAACTTATCAACATGGCGTTCATCATTTCTTTCAACGTGCGGTTCTTTCGTTCCGCCACGCCATTTGATTGTGGAGAGTAAGGAGGTGTACACTCATGTACAATGCCACTTTTTGCGCATAACTCGGCAAAAGGTGCAACATATTCGCCTCCTCGATCGCTTCGCAAAGCTTTTATCTTCTTTTGAAGTTGATTCTCAACTTCATTTTTATACAAGATAAATTTACTTATTGCTTCATCTTTACTTTTTAGTAAATATACATAGCAATATTTAGTACTATCGTCAATAAACGTGATGAAGTACTTATTTCCACCTCTTGTGGGTACCGCTTTTAAATCACAAATATCAGTGTGAATTAAATCAAGGGGTTCGGTTATTCGTTCAACCGATTTTGATGATGTTCTTGTAAGTTTGGATTCAACGCATGTTTCACATTTATAGTGTGAATCAATATGGAATGTTGGTATACAATTTAAATTGATTAAACGGCGTATTGAATTAAAATTAACGTGACCTAATCTACCATGCCATTTATTCGATTCAGAAAACTCAAGCATATAAGTAGAAGTAGTAGCAATTTTATTCATGTTTTTCTTGACTGCCATTACATTCAACTTAAACATTCCATTTTGGGCATAGCCCTTGCCTACATACGTTCCTCGTTTAGTTAGTACAAATTGATCGCTCTCAAAAACTAAACGAAAACCAAACTTGTTAAGCAACCATCCCGAGACTAGATTCTTGCGCAAGTCTGGGCATACAACACGTTGCTTAGAGTGAGCTCCTTCCCCGAAGTCCACTTCAAGATCACCGTTCCTTCACCCATGATGTCAGCGGTGGCTGCATTTCCCATATACAGCTTCTCTTCTCCAGAAAGCGCCTTGAAGGTGGTAAAGAGGCTTTTGTCTGCGCAAACGTGACGGGTCGCGCCCGTATCAACCCACCATCCTTTTGGAGTGTTGGTCACAGTATTGACCTCATCCATCATTGCGCTTTTGTCGGAAATCATTGCCACCAAAGGCATTCCGTCTTCATCCACCATGTGCGCACGCTCACGCTTAGGTTTCTTGCATTGGTTAGCCCGATGCCCCGGCTCGTCACAGTTGTAACAAGTCCCTTGGAACGTTTGAGGTTTCTTTTTCACAACCCCCTTCTTCGGTCCAAGGTTGCTAGCCTTTGCTTTCCCTTTCCCTTTGTCCTTTTTCCCCTTGCCCTTTGTGCCTTTAGAGGATTGCCCATGCTCAACCACGTTTGCACTAGCACTAGGCTGCACAAGGCTGTTTTTTAGGGCGATCCTATTCTCCTCTTCTATACGAAGACGAAGAACAAGGTCCTCCACCGACATTTCCTTCCGCTTGTGTTTAAGATAATTCTTGAAATCCAACCAAGCAGGAGGTAATTTCTCAATCATGGCTGCCACTTGAAATGTCTCGCTAAGTACCATTCCCTCGGCATGGATGTCATTTAGTATAATTTGCAACTCTTGGACTTGGTTCATAACCGGCTTGTTATCAACCATTTTGAAGTCCAAGAAACGGGCGACAACAAATTTCTTTGTTCCCGCATCCTCCGTTTTGTACTTTTTCTCCAAAGACTCCCACAACTCTTTGGAAGTCTTGATATTGTAGTACACATTATACAGTGCATCCGAGAGACCGTTGAGTACATAGCCTCGACATATGAAATCCGAATGCTTCCACGCATCTACCGCGCTCAGAGCCTGAGCGTCGGTCTCCCCTTCCGCAGGTTGGGGAGCGGTTTCCGTCAAGAACCTCGCAAGGTTCATGGTGGTCAAGTAGAAGAACATCTTCTGTTGCCACCGCTTGAAGTGTAGACCCGAGAACTTTTCAGGTCTTTCAGCATGATTTGCCACTGTGGACGCTCCCACAGTGTTGGCAGGGGTTCCAACTACAACATTCGTATTGTTGTTGTTTGAGGTCGACATTCTGAAAAAATTAAAATTAAAATTTTTAGTCAATAAATTCTGATTTACGCACAAACCAGAAGGAAACTACTAAATTTTAATTTTACCACAATTTACTGTTTTGGCTTCTAAGTCCAACTTTGAAGACCAAAGACAGAAAATTTATAATATTTAAAACTTACTAATCGGCTTCTAAGTCCAACTTTGAAGACCAAATCAGAAAGTTTAGCAAATTTTAGGACAAATTCTGATGTAACCAAAAATAGTTTTCAACCAAAGTCGCTCCTTTGAAGATGAAAACTAAAAAAAAATCTGTTTTTAAAACACAAACTGAGTGAAATCAAAACTGGTTTGAATCACAAACAGAATGGTTTTGATTACACGAACGGTTTTAAAAATTTGTTTTAAGATTGTAGGAACCGTTCGCGTAATTGAATAAAATAAAACAAATTTTATTATAACTGATTACAATACAAAATGAAGAAAGCAAAAATACAATTCAATTACAACTGAAATAAACGACAATACAAGAAGGGGTAGAAACAGAATTGACTGAGGCACGTGTTCAACACGCTTCCCTTAAAACAAATTCCGAGTCTCCCAAGAGTACTCGTTTTGTTTCCCAGGGTACAACAGCCGGAGCAGTAGTACTGCCGGAGTTCGCCTACAACCCGAAGGTTACCTTGAAAGCTGCAGGAAAAATTCTAGAGAGAAAGTTTAGATTGCTGTTGTGTTGCTGGTGTACTTCTGAAGTGGGTATGGAGCTGTATTTATACAGCTCCTAGGTTGAAACAGTCAAAATGAATTAAATGAGAGGTTTAAATTGCATTAAACGTCTTCAATGCAATTTAATACGTCATTTAATTCTCAGTCAAAGCCTATTAACTCGTCAGTTACGAAGCTGGACTGAAACTGCCTTGTCATTCAATGCTGGAAGCTTCTGCGCGCGCGCCCATGCGCGGTGCGGCATGCGGCCTCTTGGCTCACTGCCGTGCGGCGTGCGGCGTGCGGCGGTGCGGCGTGCGCCACGTCACCTGTGAGTCTATACGTGCGCGCCACACAGTCGCGCCGTATTGGGTCACTCTGGTGCGCCGCGCAGCAGAACCCATGCACCATGCGCATGACTGCCACGTCATGCGCCGCATCACCTACCACTTGGTCCTTGCAACCCTCGTGCTTCACCACGCGCGCGCGGTCAAAAAGACAAAGGCGGCTCTCAAGCGGCGATGCGAAGTGCGAAGTGCGAAGTGCAAAGTGCGCCATCAAAGCGCCACATTGCGCCTCATCGCCCACGCCACGCGCGCGCGCGCGAGCGTGTGCGAGTGCGAGTGCGAGTGCGAGTTAGGGTGCTCCGCACCCTTCGCGAGGACACTAGTGTGTGCTTCCATGAAACAATAAGGATGGAGAGTTCCACCTTAAATACCCATTTAAGTTCCATCTCTCCTCCTATGTGGGACAAGGTGCTACTTTCCCTTTAGTTTCAACATTGAATGTTCCAAACACCCAACTTTGAGCATCGATATCTCATTCATCTTAGCTCGGTTTTGGACGTCGTTTAGTTCGTTGCGAAGCTCTTCCAACATAGAACACAAACCCACAAATAAATACATAAAACCCGCTCATTTTATTATATTTATTTCTAGTCCAAAATAGGAAAAAATCATTTTCCTATATTTGTGAAAAATGCTATTTTCACTTATTTTCCAACACAAACACCTAAAATTTAATATTCTTAAAAGTCACTTCATAAATCATAAACAAATTGACATATTACATAAATTAAAGAGAGTGAAAATACAATTAAAAATACCATAACTTCTAGTTCGGTTTGGTGGCGGTCCGGATAGCGGCCAACTTTGGTCAAAGGTTAAGGTTTGCTCAACCCTACACAAGGCCCTTGAGCTTCCTGCGAAACATGAACATACGATAGATAGTGCGGGTCAAACCAAAAAACTTGTTGACACAGATCATAATGTTCCACATGGACTATTTTTATATGCTTTTTTTTTTTCTAGTTACAAATTCCATCAAGCAAACACTTATTTCCCGGTTTATTTAAAATCAAACCGCAAAATTGATCAGGAATTATAATTGATATGTTTGTTACGCTCATGCGTGACATCACAGTTTCAGCATAACCTTCATCGTTTAGCCAAACACACCCCATCAAACCCTAAATAACACCATAAATAAGCTAAATGGACTAACCTGCTATATGCGTGGTTCAACTATGATAAACCGACGTTGCTACCACCGAACTAACTGACTTGAAGATCAACAATGATGATGCCCTACGGAACCGTACAATGATGCCCAAATGCAGCCAAGAACCACAACAATAATCAGAACTCAATGGATGTTTGTTTGTTACCTGAGAGAGTTTCGAGAAAGTCGATTGAACCATAACCGCCACGAGAACAAACGCCGATCCACCAAATATGCACACACACACCGGTGATAACCGATTACTCTTACAAACATGAGCCAGGTTCACGCTAAGATTGCTTTTGATAGCGGCTAAAAGGCCCATATCTAAATTCTATACAATTAAAATGTAAGTCCATGACTCCATGTCAGCATCAAACTAAAATGTTTAACTTGCAATTAGACAACTATTTTACAGGGTAAGTTAATTGATTCTAATGAGCAACACTTTAATTGTTCCAAGGAGCAACACGTATATGTAAAATATTTTTTTTAATAGGGTATACTCATACAAACACCAACATAGGCTCTCTTACAAAACTATTCTTATGGCTTAGATTAGTTATTAACCCCTTTGGCATTAGCTTTAAACCTTTAGTGAGCCAAATACCCAATTTTGTTAAGGCTAAGGACACATTTTTTCGAGCTTGAATAGGGTACACGAATTCCCAGAGCCGGCCCTGACAAAAAATAATCAAATACCGTACTATTTTCAACTTACTTTTAGCTACCGGCTGATAACAAAATGGGAAAAATAGAAGTTTTAGGTCTGATAATCAACATAATTTAAGAAGTTAAACAACACTATGTTTGAAAACATATTTTCAAAGTGATTATTGTTATATAAAGTTTTATATTGACAAAATCATAGCCCTACAGCCAATGGTGATAACCATTAATCATGAGAGCTTCAAGATCTCCCTCCCTTTGTCCAAAGAGTTAGACTATGTTATCATTGGAAGAGAATTTACCCTTAACTAAATTTTATTTAACATAATGATTCCAAGCAAGATATAAATGACAAGTACTTGAAGCCACCTACCATATTAAAGTTGTCTACAAAATTTTGCCTCATCTCTATTCTCTACCATGTCCCAGCATCCTGTTTTTCCATTGGCTTCTTTTTTCTGTTGGCTTTTTAAGTAGGCTGCAAAAAAATTACACACATTGATTATGTGAAAAATAAAAAGAAGGTATAAATTATTTAATTAAAATTATTAACACCATAAAATCTAGAACCATAAATAACATCACTACCTTGTTTACCCATTTGATATTGGGGATGAGCATATGGTAGTTGGTACTAAACTGGTACCAAATTTACAGTACCGATTTTTTTCGGTGCCGTACCCACTTTTTGACGTTTTCAGTAACAGTACGGTACGAAACCAGTACTTTACCTTTAAATACTGGTACCATATTGTACCGGTACCGAGTCGAACATTTTCGGTACCGCTACCCATATATGGCAATTTTCGGTACCGGGTAATTTGGTACCGATACGGATCTCATCCCTATTTTATATTACATGAAATAGCCCTTATTAAAACAAAGCTAAGAAAATTTGTGTACAATATATATTTATAGTGATTTCAAATAAGCAAATGTGTGATTACGAATGACTAAAAGAGAAGAAACGACCTTGTTACTTGCTTGATCATATATGTAGACGACATGATTATTACCGGAGATGATGTAGAAGAAATAGCACGGCTGAAAAGGAATCTGTTTTCAAAGTTTGAAATGAAAGACCTTGGGAATCTTAAGTATTTCCTCGGGATAGAAGTTCCCAGGTCTAAGCGGGGGATTTTCATCTGACAAAAGAAGTATGTCCTTGATCTCCTAGCAGAAACTGGGTTGATTGATTGTAAACCAGCAGATACTCCAATGGTGGTGAATCATAATCTTCACATGGAACTCAATGGAGAACTTGCAGACAAAGAAAGGTATCAACGGCTTGTGGGCAAGTTAATTTATCTCTCTCACACTCGCCCTGATATAGCTTATGCTGTTGGAGTGGTGAGTCAGTTCATGCATCAACCTCAAGTTGCCCACATGGAAGCTGCTCAGAGAATTTTAAGATATCTCAAGGGAACTACAGGCCATGGAGTATTGTTCAAAACAAATGGACATTTAAATGTTGAGCTCTATACTGACGCAGACTGGGCAGGGGATAAGGGAAACCGAAGGTCAACGTCAGGATATTTTTCCTTGGTTGGTGGAAACCTCGTTACCTGGAGGAGTAAGAAACAGAAAGTAGTCGCTCTGTCGAGTGCAGAAGCGGAATTTAGAGTTATAGCTCGAGGGTTAAGCGAAGTTCCGTGGATCAGGAAGCTGCTAGAAGACATTGGTTTTCCCCAAAACGCCCCTAGTAAAGTTATGTGTGACAATACAGCTGCAATACAAATCTCAGAAAACCCAGTTCAACATGATCGAACAAAACACGTGGAGGTAGATCGACATTTCATCAAAGAAAAGTTGGAAGCAAGAATCATAGAACTCCCTTACGTTTCGTCAAAAGATCAACTCGCAGATATACTCACAAAAGCCGTCAACGGAAACGCCTTTAGTAGCTGTTTGAGCAAGTTAAGTATTGGTGATCCCACTACTCAACTTGAGGGGGAGTGTCGGAAAGTAAACCATATGTCATAGTGTAGGGGCTAAATGTATAAAATGGTGATCTATATAAACACCTTATTATATAACCCTAGTTTTTTGTTCAATACAATTCAAACCCCAGATCATAGTGTTTACTCTCTATACCAGACAACAATGACTGGATATTTATGGTGGCGTTGGGGGTTACGTGGGTTGTGAAACAGTGGAACACGACGGAGGACACGGTGGTTCAAATTCAACAGTGGAACACGACGGAGGACACGGTGGTTCAAATTTAAAGAGACACATCGGTTTGGTTGTTTTTCATTTCGAACGGTGCGTTTGGTCATCAAAGTGCAAAGTCGAGACACTTGGCAACTTTTGGTTGAATGTTTTAATCGGTGTGTCTTTCTGATTATCAGTTGGTTGGATATGTATATGATTTGTTAAAATAGTATAAAGCATTTTGGCAACTTTCTGTAGTTTAATACCATGATATAATATAATATTTCATTTGGATTTACATTACTCGGGGCATCGGTTTGGTTTCAATCCATTTTTTAATGTAAAGCATGTTGGTATTCCGTTCGAATGTTTATGCCTTTTCATTTATTACATACATGGCTTTTCATATTCAACATATCTTCATTCGAATGTTGATGCTTTTCCATTTATAACTGACATGGCTTTTCATGTTCCCTTACATTCAAAATGCCACATACCGTATGACCGATGGAATGATTTGTATGACGGTTAAAAAGTTTATATAAATTGAAGGGTCGTGACTTTTTGCAAAAGTTATAGCGGTTCGAATGGATGCAAAGTAAACTATAAATATCAAAGTGGTATGTGTGTTAATTAAAGAGGTATGTGTTAATCAAAGAGACATGTGTGCCAAATAAAAGGGTACATGTTGCTTTTTGTATAAGAGATATAATACAAAATCATAAGTGTTGCTTTACCTAAATCCATCCTTATCTGCCCAAGGGTTCTACAAAAGTTATGTACGCTGCAAGAAAATATAACCAAAAACTTGCTACCATATCATCCAACAACATCTGCACAATTGTAACAAAGAAATTCAAATAGGAAATGTATAAAAGTTCCAAACATCAGAAAATGGCAACATATGTTGAAATTCGAATGATGAGTAAGTAGATAATCTACCCATTCCATTTATGACTCCAGCCCAACCCGTTATGCCGAAAAACTCATCCTACCTCACATCCATTCCCAGCCCTCAACAAATGAATTAGGATGAGAATTTTAACCCATCAACCCCAAATCTCACCACAATAATCACACCCTTAAAATTCTGAAATGAGAATCCAACCAACTCTCTAAGGAATCCTAACCCGATGATAAAAAGAAAAGAACTGGAAAAAAAGATTCTTAGGGCATGTTTGGATGGGCTTCTCAAAATGACTTATTAGCTTATTAGCTTATTGATAAGTCAATAAGCTATTTTTATGTTTGGATAATGGATAAGTCCTTTTTGAAATAGCTTAAAGCAAAGAAGGAAATTGAAGGTTTTGAAAAGCCAAGAATTCCTGACTTTTGGATCCAAAAGTGACTTTTCAAAAATGAAATTACCAATATAACCCTTCTTTACCCCCTTATATCTAAAAGAATGCCCATTTTAGTCATTTTACATCAATAAGCTAATCCAAACACTTTTTTTTAAAACTCCTTTTCAAAAAGTCCTTTTCCCAAAAGTCCTTTTCCCAAAAGTCCTTTTTACCTCTAATAAGCTTAGCCAAACATGCCCTTAATACCAGAGGTCTAGTCCCTTTAACTACACCTCTCCACTAAATCCGAGTTTCTGAATCAATATTATCAATTTTTCATTTAAACTGAAACGAAGAGATTAATTATAGCCTTAGGAGGTGGAAAGCTAACTGATGAAATCCATTTCACCTACAAATAAACTTCAAAAAAAAACTCAACCAATTGATCAATCGATCGATTTACCAAGAAGCATAAACAGAATGAAATCCATTGGATCTGGAAGACAACAAATTGTAATAAGATCAGAAAATAATGCATACCTGCGCCACCATCGAGATAGACAGAGATTCGAGCGTTTAGGGTTTTCTTTTGCTGTGAAAATGGAAGGGGAAAGGAGGATTTTAAAAAAGATGACATGAAATTTAAGAAAATAAAATCAAAACACAAAAATTCATCCAGATTGAAAAGTATCTTTCTCCTCATCTTTCCTTCACCCTAACACCACCACCGCCTTCCAAACCAGTGCCACTTGAAAGCTTCCACCATTTCCAACCATTTCAATTCGCTTCTTCCTCCTCGGCTCACCAAACCAACAATGTAGCGCGACCATGAACCGTTGATGAAGAAGAAGAAGGAAGATGATTGTGATAGCTAGGGTTTATGAAATATGCGTGGGTTGTGAAGATAAGAGTAGAGATACAAATCTAGGGTTTTACGAAAAGATACTTATATGCGGGTCATAAAAACACAATACGGATCCCCTTACGGATCCCGTGTCAACCCATCCAGTTTCTCGTCAAAACCACATCTAAGAAGCCCTAATATTGTGCCATGTGTCCCAAATTATATTCGTTTACTATATATAATAGATGACTCCAAATAATGCCACATGACATTCTCTCCTTCAATCTTATATATTTTATTTTTAATTATTTAGCAAATTTCTTTTAATATTAATATTAAAAACTAATATATAGATAAATCATTTATTTTTATCCTTATTTTTATCTAAGATTAATAAATAACTTCAATTTTGTAATTTAGACCTTTTTTTTATTTTTAACCCAAAGTTTTTCATCTTTTGCAATTTAATTCCAACTCTTTTTTATTTTCAATTTTGGTCCACCATACTTATCATCTTTCCCAAGTTTTTCGTTTCGTTCTAAGTTTTGTGAGTTAATGCACCGCAACGTGCGTGTGGGATTCAACATTTTTTTCGTATATTTTTTCCTGTTTGACTGACCCGTCGCATCACATCTATTTTTCTCCGTTTAACAAGTTCGATCAACACGCGGGTCCTGGATTGACTTAGTTATTTTTTTCTATGTTTTACGTTTCGGTTTAATTTATCTACAACGAGCGTTTGTGATTCAAAGATTTTACGTCTGTTTTTTCGCTCGGCGTTAATTTTTCGTTTTTATTTAATTTGTTTTTACTAGCTTTTCCGGTGTTGATGGTCGCTGACAGTGGTATAACATTTATACTGCTTGACATAGTTTACAACAACCGCTGCAACGCAGGGGCTTAATAGTAGTCTCTAAATATATATAAGAATAGAAGGATAGATCTTTAAATATATACTAGGTGAAGAATATATAATAACATAGAAAAATAGATTAGTACATTTATAAATGAATACTTAGATAAGCAAAGCAAAACGTAAAAAACATAAACGATGTAAATATACATTTATAAATATATAAAACAATGTTTTTTTGGTCATAACTTTTTTGTTCTTTGCTATATAAAATTAAATTTATTCAACTCAGGTAATACACAAAGTTTTTAAAGATATAACTTTATTTATTATTTACTATATAAATTACATTTATTCAATCCGTGCAATACACTGAGTTTTTTAAAAGATGTAACTTTTTTTATTATTTGGTATATAAAGTTACATTTATTCAATCCGTATAATACGGTTTTTAAAGTTAAATTTTTTATATTATTTGGTATATAAAATTACTAGGTTATTGTCCCGTGTAATACACGGGCTGAATCACAATCACAATGTGAAATAAGAAAAAAATATGTTCATAATATGTTCTATGTATATGTAATATAGAGTAATAATAATTATGTTAAGAGTTTTCTCATTTGATTAAAGGAGAATAAATTATTACTTATATGACATAGTAAACTTGTCTAAAAAGAAAGGATGTTTTCTATGTAATATGTATAGATAACACGCATAGCACATGAAGAGCAAAATATCATACCTACTACCTAGTATGTAGAATGAAGTGGAGATGAAAAAATTATGTGTGTTAAGAGTTTACTCATTTGATCAAAGGGGAATAAATTATTACTTATTTGATATGGTAAATTTGTCTAAAAACATAGATGTTTTCTATGTAATATGTATAGATAATATACATAACATATGAAGAGCAAAATATCATACCTAGTATGTAGAATGAAGTGAGGAAGAATTCTAAATATTGAATATTAAATAATAATTTGTGATATTCTTCACAAAACTTTAATTATCACAAAAATATAATTTGATACCAAAACAAAAAGTAAAACTTACGAAATTTAAAATGACTTTCGATTTACAATATAAAAATCCAATATAATACTTATCCATAAATCAAAGTTAAATTCGTAAATTATAGGTTAGGATATTTAAATCGTTTCTTAGTTATTTATCCATCAAATCATATTTGTTTAATATTAATTAATGTGTATTAGGTGGGAAAATAAAATTATTGATGCCCTCTATGAATGACAAGTGTCTTGAAAGTGGTTTCTTTTATTATATAGTATAGATTTTACCGGTACAATACACAGGGTTCTTAAAGATACAATTTTTTATTATTTAATATACAAAATCATTTATTCAATCCGTGTAATAACACAAGATTTTTAAAGATAAATTGTTTTATTATTATTTATCATATAAAGTTACATTATTTAACCCGTGTAATACACAGAGTTTTAACCTAGTATAAACATATAACAAAATATTTGTTTTAAATGAATTGACGATAGGCTAAAACTCCAATGATGATAAACATATGGATAAGATTGATGATTAAAATCTCATAAAAAGTTACGTGTAAAGTTTAAAATTAATAAGCCAATATAGATATTAGATAGGTGGGGTCTATTCACACACGCTCTTAGTCTATTTAAACACTCCAAAGCGTCCCGCTATGGCCAAAGCTGGGCGCTTTGGTGTAAAGTCAACAGACAAGGTCTGACAGGTTCAGTCCTTGTCTGTTAACTTTACACCAAAGCGCCCCGTTTTGGCCATAGCGGGGCGCTTTGGTTTTTTTTTTTTTTTTTTTTACATCAAAGCGCCCCGCTTTGGCCTAAGCTCGGCGCTTTGGGTTTTTTTTTTTTTTTTTTTTTTTTACATTTTGGGCGTATTTTAATTTAATAGATGAAGTCTTGGTTTATGTGTGGAGGGCTTGTTTGTACAAAACTAAAATATCTAAAGCCAAAGCATTGTACAACTCTCAACGCATAAGATACAAGTTAATGTAAATGTGTATGTTAGATCAACATCATTTACTGTCCTTTTTTTACTTTTCTTATTAACAATTCATGTATTGAGTGTAAATAGGACAACACGGTACAGCCTTGCAGTGTTGCAGGGAAAGACTAGAGTACCTTTCCACTGTTCAATTAATTCCCGCCCAAACAAAATTGTTTGTTTGTGTATTATAGTCTCACTTTTTATTTTATTTTATTTTTTTTTCATAGAGGGTGTTTGTGATTACTTATTTAACTTAAAAAATACTTTTTGGCAAAACAACTTATTTAGTTATAACTTATCCAAAAGCAATTCTAAAAATGTGTTTGGATGAGCTTATTAGGTCGGAAAAGTCATTAAATTGTTTTAAAAAATAATTGGATGAGCTTATAATGTGGGAAAAGATAATATTTCAGGAAAAGTTAAAATAAGTTTTAAAAAACCAAGGTTAAAAATAATTGGATGAGCTTATTATAGTTGGAATTCGTGAAAGGAGATGTCTTATTTTAGATTTTTGTATAGTCTCTTTCACCATGTCAAGTCAGTCACTTTTTGTTGAGTGTTAAAGAGTCTATAACAAATTTCAATAAATTACTGTTCATTGAAATGTAAGAGATCACTTCTTTGACGTTTTACAGTGAGATGCCTCAACAAATTAAATATTGAGATGGGACTTCACTGGAAAACATAGGACATTATGATGCGCTAGTTAGACGGATTAAATATTGTTCAAGATGTATGTTAAATGTGTTTAATAATAATCACGTTAATTCTTTTACAATCCAAGAGTACGTTTGTGTTTGTTCAATATATGCGTCACATCACGTTAAAAGCCGAATGTCACTGACACGACCCAATCAGATTCAATACGCACTTGTATGACCCAAATGACAATATACATCATAATACTACAATTAATGAAAAAATACGTCATGTACATGTACGGTAGGCGGCTAATACACATAACACTACTCATAGGAGTACTTGTGCTTTCAAAACGAAATGATACGATATAATGGAATACGACATCACACGTAACCGATTTGATCCGGAACTTGCAGTATAGTCCATATATATTAAAAAATAATGTATAATGGAAAAAGCGTAAAATTTAGACTATTATCGACGCGTTTGTGAATTAAAAACAATTTTAAAAAATTTAAAAAAGACCCATAGCGCTGCGCTTTGACCTAAGAGGGGCGTTTTGCCCGAAAATTTAAAAATGTAAAAAAAAAAAAAAAAAAAAAAAAAACCTCAAAGCGCCCCTCTTTAGCCATAGCGGGGCGCTTTGATGTAAAGCAACAGACAAGGTCTGACGCGGTCAGTCCTTGTCGGTTGACTTTACACCAAAGCGCCCAGCTTTGGCCATAGCGCGGCGCTTTGGGGTGTGAAAATAATTTTCTCCGTGTGTAAATAGCATGATCCATTAGATAAGGTGGTATTTTGGCATAGGTAACTTTCGTTAGGATACGAAAGTGACAGTTATTCCACGTGAACAAAGGGCACGAAACACTTTAGGTAACGTGTTTGTTTTTTTTTTTTTTTTTTTAAAAAGATCTAAAATTTTAACATTGCACGTCTAGTTATTACGAGGTGGGGTTGGTTCCGGTACAAACCATATTTATCCTACAAACCGTAAGAACAGATCCTAGCACTTAAAAAAAGTTAAATTAGCACATACCAAACAATACATACATAAAAGTAGCACTTTTGAATTATATTAGCACATAAAAATTAATCAAGATAACTGATTTTAGCACACATTTGGATGATATCAGCACTTTTCTTAATCAGCACATTGAAAACAAAAAGAAGATCTAAATAAAGAATTAATTGCGTGTTAGAATATTTATAGGGAATTCAATATAATTGATATTATTTAGGATATTATTTTATCATTTCTCTATAATGGGTTTGATGTCACGTGACACTTTTTAAATGGTTCTTACGATTTGTATGCGAAATGTAGTTTGTATTTGATCCTACTCCATTACGAGGTTATGGAAAAATATTATTATGGTGTTAATAATAAGATGGATATGATCCTTCATCATTAAAAATAAATAAATAAAAATGTGTATAACATTATAAAATTATTTATCAATTTAATCATTTGGTATGGTTAAATACTTAAATAGTTATTTTTATTTTTCTAAATAGCAAAATAAATAATAATAATAATAATTATTATAATAATCACTTTGAAAGGATACCGAAGTCTTTTTTTCTCCTATACATCTATCTATATCTATCTATATATATTAATAAAGGAGATGATTTGGGCTATTTGTCCTTGAATGGTGAAGCCATTTTGATGACGTGGCAACCATTTGTTTAGTGAACCTTCATTTTGGGTGGGAAAATCTATACTTCTTCATAAACCATTCATTACACGCGGGATCCGATTAATAGTTGGGTCGGATTCATTCTTTCCCGAACAAACCGACATACAATATGGATCTTATATAAACTTCTTATCAATTATTGAACCCTAATTTTTCTTTCTTCACTTTGTTTGCGAACGGTGCTCCTCTCTTCTAAATCCATATCCGATTTACATCTTTGGTGTCGAATCTGTTCAAAATTCATCGGTAAATCTACTTGATTAATCTTAATACTCTTTATTTATGTTATAAGATCATATATCCAGTTTTTTTATCTTTAAATCTAAACCGGCAGATGTTAATCATTTATGTTTTATAATTTTTTTTGTAGATTGTTCTACACAATCATCAGGTATGTAATGAAACTTTGATACTTGCTTATTGTTTTATGTGTATTCGGATTTTTTTGATTTATTTTCGTTTTTTTTTTGTATTTTTTATGTTCCTTCTTGATGCTTAGAAACCCTAAATCCCATTATCAAAATACTGAAGACGATAATACTTAAAACTGACCAATATTTCAACAATCGAAGTTAAATGTATTCTTTATATGTTTATAGTTTATATCAATTTTGAATTATGCAAAACCCATTTGCCAGACGCTAATGTTTATTGTTGTTACTTTTTTATACATAATTGCAGATAATCCTATAGCCGGTGATCCTTTTAGATGATGAATCTGTCAACAATAGTAGGTAAATTTACTGTTTATTGTCTTTTAGATCTTATGTTTCTTTTTGGTGATAACCCTTTCGGCAGATCTTACTTTTTAATGTTGATGATAATTCTTTTTGTAAAAAATACAGTTTTTTTTGTTTATTTTTCTTTATTTTTTGGAACTTTTTTGCTGTTGTATATTTGTTTGTGTTAATACTAATCCAATGTTTTTGAAAAGATGTTGTCTTTATTTTTTTATATTTTAAAAAGTCTACTTATTATTGAATGTGTTTCTAAAAATAAATTGTTTTTAAATTTTTTCAAAACGTCTACTTATTATTGTTGGTAATATTCATTGTTTTCTTATAAATACATTGCCTTTTTTAGTTTTTAATAAACGTTAATATATTAATTCAGGTATCGACCCCTTGCATAACACTCCTTCATTTCTAAAGTTAATAGATGAAGATTTCCCGATTTTTTTGGTACGTTTATTGTTATTCTAATGTTTTATAATTATATATATTATGTAAACTGATAATTTATTCGCTTTTTTAAACTCATAGGAAATACCTAATGACTTTGCATCAATGGTTTGGGGAGACCACCCACCTTACAAAGATTTAGTTAAGATTGTTGATGGTGACAATATATGGTTTGTAAGAGTAAAAAAAACTGATGTTGGCCCTGTTCTTGCTGATGGATTCACCAAATTGGTTAGGGATACTTCTGTTAGAAAAGATGACTATCTTATGTTTCAGACTTATGGACCAACCTCATTTTTTTAATGGTCTTTAAATCATGTGTTCATAAAAACATGTTCATATCCAAGATCAACCCTCACGAAGATGTTATTGTAAGTAGTATCTTATAATATTTGTATGTTGAATAATTTGTTATGTCTGTATACTGGTATTTAATGTAATTTTTAATACTAATTATCACATCATATGCAGGTAATGGCAGATGAGTTTTGGAGGCAATTTTATGGAAAGACGTTCAAAGGTGGTCAATCAACTCTGTATTTAGGAGATAGGTTTTGGAACGTTAACATGGACGGATTAACTGACAGCTGTGTTTTTACTCATGGATGTTCGGAGATGATAAACGAACTTGCCTTAGACAGGAGATCTACCTTTGTTTTCTCACTGCATGGAAATAAAATCTTCGAGCTTTCAGTATTTAATCATCAAACCGGTACTCAAATTCAGAACAACAGGGTTGAGTTAGTAGTTTTGGACGACCCAATCTATGTTGACGATTGTGATGAATTTGCTTTCGAGGTTAGAATTATAAAAGTACAGTATTGTTTACTTATGAAGTAGATCTTAGAATTACATAATTCATTTAACACATTGTTATTTGTTAATTTTATATTTAGTCCGCACATAAGGAGGAGTGTATTGATGCTGGAACTTACATTGAAGAAGGTGTTGTTGTGGAAAGTGAAGATGTAAAAGCTCATTTGGCAAGTTTTGAAGATATGTTCAATGTAATTCTGTATATTATAAGGAAATTAATTAACTGATTTTATAAATATTTTTATGACGTATTTTCACACTTATTTTCTTCATTCTTAATTATATAGGATCAAGACGATGCCAAGTTTGATACCTTTTTCTCATCTCTACTTGAAATGGAAGACCTTAAGAAGAAGGTACTTTTGGTTACATGTTTCATTTATTTTTTAAATAATAATTGTTACTATTTTGTTAAACAAAAAATTATTTTGATATGTAGTTCAAAGAGAATTGGGATTCAAAAACTGAAGGCAAAGGCAAATCAAGTGTTGTTTGTGATGTAGATTCAACTATGAAGGTTTGTGTTAATTTAACAAATTGTAATTTTTTTTAAATTTTTATAATTATTTTCCCTTTATTTATTCGTTTACGAATGTTAATGTTATATCTTTTGTAGGATGACCCGAAGGCGAAAACTGTTGTTAATGAAGATATATCTTTAAAGGTTGTATTTGTCTTACTTAAACTATTATTTGTTAATTTGACTGAATTTGTTTATATTATTTTGAAATTTATGTTTTGCTTTTTTCAGGACAAAAGCATGAGTGACCCGAAGGCGAAAACTGTTGTTAATGTTAATGAAGATATATCTTTAAAGGTTGTACTTGTCTTACTTAAACTATTATTTGTTAATTTGACTGAATTTGTTTATATTATTTTGAAATTTATGTTTTGCTTTTTTCAGGACAAAAGCATGAGTGACATGGATCTCGACAGCTTTTTGATACCAAAAAATGTTATGGTTTATGAACCGCGTCTGTGCTCCACAGTTGTTTCTGATGTGAGTTCTGCTGAAAGTCTTATTTATTCCAAATAGTTAGTCACTTATGTATTTATTTACCTGTATAGGCCATTACGAACAATACAGTTGATGTTCGTCAATCTGTTTTGCCGCGAAAGATGAAGGTATAGTATCATATATGCATTTTTTTCTTTGAAAATGTTATCTTAAAAGACAAACTAATTTTATTTTTTTTTGACTTATTAGGCCCCTAAGAAATGTAAGGCAGTTATCATTCAGTCACATGAGTCTGTAATTGCTCATCGTACCCGTTCAAAGTTTGGAAACAAAAAAGAAGCTGTTGTTGATAAGGTCACGGCTGCTAAAAGCGTACCTGTTTGCCGTAAACGTTCTAATTTGAAAACGATGCAAACAGTTTCATTCATTGAATTCACGAAAGTAGCAGAAAATCGATTGGTATGTGTTTGAAAGTTATTAAATTTTTTGTTATTTCATATATTGCTAATAATTATATGTTACAGATTAATTTAAAATTTTTCTTTTTTATTATGTATTCAGCGTTTACCGTGTGCTGTTTCGGATCATTTGTGTCTTTCTGTTGACAACCTGCATGAAGTTTCTGTAAAAAACCTTAGATGTGAGGTAACAAACATCAAGACTTTAGCGGAAAAGGATGGTGATGTTTACAGGTATGGTTTTTCCAAGTGGTCGAGATTCTTGAAATGAAATCAAATACCCATTGGCGCTACTCTTTTCTTTAAATATGTGAAGTCTTCTCAGCTTTTGATGTTGACCAAAGTTGTTCACAAGACTACAAAGAAAAGAGGCCGTGCGTGACTGTTTGCAATTGTGGTCGTTAGTTTGGACTTTAGATGTTTTGGCAACATGTTGGTTATTACTTAATAGTAGCTTCATAATGTTTTGGAAGTCAGATGTTAGATATGTTCTCCTTTGGACAGTTAGTACTTAAAACAAGTCTATTTTGTAAGAAAGTTAGCAACCCGTTTTGAATTGTTATTATGGTTGTGGTTTATAAACTTTATATGGTTTGCTTAAGCAATATGACATATTTATTTGACTGTTTTTTAGTTTGGTTTTAAATAATGTTTGTTCATGTTTTTTATTTAATTACATTACTTATTTTAGTAATCTACTCATATGATGTAGATTAAAATCATTATTGCAAAGATGTGTTTACTTTAACTGGTAGTATTTATACCTTTATATGATTGTTTTATTCAAATATTTCGGAAATTTGTTAATCATTTAAGGAAATCATTTAAGGTAATTAAACAAATTTCTATATTTTTGATTATGTCTATATTTAAGGTAATCATTTCCATTTTATGTAATTTACATTGATTACTATTATAGAATTCCAAAAATAGATTATCTCTATAAAACCAAAAAAAAAAAATAGTCATTTCTTCATTTCAGCTTCAACGTTCTTTCATCAGTCATTCAGATTAATCTCAACATCTACTTCTTTTTTCATCACACTTTTATACATCCAGTAAGTTTGTGAATGTTCAACTATTATGCATATGTATCCTAATTTGTTGATATATCATTTACACCTATTTTGATGTTTGCTACATATTATATATTTTTGTTATTAGTAAATATTTTTAAATATAAAACTTTGATATCTTAAATTCCAGCAGTAAGTTATAATGTTTCATTTTACATTTCTTTTGCTGTTTAGAAAATGGATAATAGGTTTAAACATCAATATTCATCTTCTTCCGAACCTTCCATGAATGCCGTTATTAACGATTGTAAGTGTTGTTGTTTTTATTTTTGTACTAAAACATAGTACATTTAAAATTAATTCAATATATTAATTATTTTGATATGTTTCCAATATCTTTCAGATTATACACGTTGGTTAGCTTACGTTATGAAAGGTAATTTAGTATTTTATTTAATTCGAAATTTACTATTACATTGTTAAACTTAATCTCTATTTTGTTTTTATTACTTCTTTCTTTTCCTCTTTAATTATGTTTTAATTGTAGCTCACGAGGCCAGGCATAGAAGAAAATTAAGAAAACAATATCTTGATAATAAGAGATCAAGATGTACTACACAAGTTCATCCTTATTTTCTCAAAGGTTACTTATTTTTTATTATTACTGTTTATTTTTGCTAAATTTCTTAATGGTTTTATAACTATTATTATAGGCTTTACTAATTTGATTATGTTATTTCATATTTTATTGCTTTAACCATTATGCTCACTGCAGTTGCCGAGGCAAAAAGAAGGCGTAGGTTAAGAAAACTATATCTTGATAGTAAGAGATCAAAGTTTAATCCAAATTTTATTCCATCGAAAGTGGATTCAACATCTTCATCAGGAACACGGATTAATTTAAAGAACAAAGAAAACATAACACCTAATTCTTCAAACAGAAGATTGCCTACAGATTGTTCACCAGTTATTCCTTTAAGTAACTATTCTTTTACTTAAGACCATGTTATTAGTACATCAATATTGTTTTACATCTTACGAAACTGTTTTTATTATTAGTTTACTTACACTAATGTGTTTATTTTTTTAGGAAATCGTTTAAATACTTCCCTAAACGGCCAAACTTCCAGTATAACACCTACTACTATTAAGAAGAACGGAAAAGATGTGTTACACCCTTATACAACTCCCAATCGTACACCGTTGTCAAATATATCTAACATACTACCAGGTTTGTAAACAAAAAAGAAGGGTTTTAATTATATATGTTTTTCTATTATCTTTATAACTCTGATATATGATAATATTATTTTTTTAATGTTTATTTGTAATATGAAATTTGTTATATTTTTTTTAGTAACTGGTAGCATTTGTTCAAGAATGGTTACTTCTACATCTGGGTCGGTTTTAACTTTGAATGGAAAGACCAATGTAGTATTGCAAAATTCTTCTAAGTTTATTCGAAGTTCGAACACCGCAAACAAAGAAAACGTAACACCATCTTCGTGTATTACAAATATACATTCAGAAATCGTAATCCGTCACAGTTTACTAATGCTATGTCTTCTTTGAACCGTATTTCTCCCGGTATGTTTATAAATTATACATTTTTCAGAAAACATTTATTGTCTACATAAATATACCTTTTGTTTAATAATGTTTTATTTGTTACAACAGACACTGTTGCAACGTCATCTACTTTACCACTGACAGAATGTTATTCTATTACTCCGCGGATTGTGAGTAAACGAACTCCTACAGCTATGAAGGCGGATTTGTCTTCTGTTAAAAGGATGTCTTCTGGAAGGCGTAAGTTGACGCATACACCAATCGAAATAGAACCCATACGAATGGCTGATCTTGATTCTGATGATGAAAATGTTGTTCAACAAGAGATAAAGACCTCCGGAAAGGCACCTCTAAAGGTAATCAATATTAAATCTTAATATTGTATTTTTACATTCTTAAGCCTTAAATTTGGAATTTAATTGTGCAGATTACCTTGACCATGGCGACCAATCTGTTTATTGTGGGTTATGCTATGCAAAGTTGTGGCAAACTGAAGCTGGAAAGGGTCGTATGACACTTCAAAAGCGAACATATGCCTTATGTTGTGCTTATGGTAAAGTTGACTTACCTGATTATAAAGAATCTGACCCATATTACCAGATGCTTTTTCGATCTTTAGATTCAGATAGCAAGTTTTTCTTAAAGAATATTCGACGTTACAATTCAATGTTTTCCTTTACTTCTATGGGAGGAAAAGTGGATACTAAGATAAACAAAGGTAATGCTCCTTTTGTTTATAGAATTAGCGGTCAGAATGCGCATAGTATGGGTAGCCTTCTTCCTAAACCCGGTGACCAACCAAAGTTTTCTCAACTTTATATTTACGATACTGAAAATGAACTGTCCAATAGGAAGACCTTATTTGGGTATGTTACTTTTGATCACCACCTTTGTTCTTAATCCAATTTTTTTCTATAATTAATTATTTTTATTGTATTTTATACATATTATTAATTATCTTTAATTTTTATACCAGGGACTCAACAACTCAGTCATCTTCCAGATCAAAAGAGCTTGACGATAAATTCATAAAGTATCTAACTGACATGTTAGATTCAAAAAATATGTTGGTAAAAACATATCGCATGGTTAGAAACCATCTTCATGAGAAACCCAATGTTTCTCTTAGGCTTCGGTTGATTTATCAAAGAGATAAAGATGGCAGGACTTACAATTTACCTACATCATCCGAAATTGCTGCTTTAATTGTTGGCGATGAAAATCAAAGTGTGGAACAACGTGATATTATTGTCGAAGAGCAGTCAGGAGTTCTTAAACGTATTAGCGAGTTACATCCTTCATACCTTGCTTTACAATATCCAATTCTTTTTCCTTATGGTGATGATGGATATAGGATTAACATTCCTCATAGAGATTTTGGTCCGAACACAAAGAAGACACGTCCAAATTGCACAATGAGAGAGTTCTTTGCTTATAGGATGCAGGATAGGGACAACAAATTCTCTCTAATCCTTAATGCGAGGAGGTTGTATCAGCAGTTTATAGTCGATGCATACACAATGATTGAAAGCGAGCGGCTAAACTACATAAGATTTCAGCAAACCAAATTACGATGCGAATCCTTTAACAGCCTAAGAAGTGTTCAACAAGGTGGCCAGACTGATCTGTCTCATACTGGAAAACCTGTGATATTACCGTCTTCGTTTACTGGTGGAGCTCGATATATGATGCAAAATTACCTTGATGCTATGGCTTTATGTAGGAAGTATGGGTATCCTGATTTTTTCATAACTATCACCTGTAATCCGAAATGGCCAGAGATGGTAAGGTTTATTGGTGACACATCAGTTAAGCCTGAAGACAGACCCGACATTCTTTGTAGATTGTTTAAGATGAAGCTTGATTCATTGATAAAAGACCTTAAGGAAAAAAAATTTCTTGGCGATATTAATGCTGGTACGTGGAATTAATTATTTTTTTCATCTATGTTATTTGTATTTGTTAACATTTTATTTATTTTTGACAGTTGTTTACACCGTAGAATTTCAAAAGCGTGGTCTGCCACATGCTCATCTATGTGTTTTTATGAAAGCTGATCATAAGGTTCCAACTGTTGAACATATTGATCCTTTTATCTCAGCTGAGATTCCTGATAAAAATGAAGACCCTGAATTATATTCTCTGGTCTGTGATTTCATGATTCATGGTCCATGTGGACATGCTAACTTGAAATGTCCATGCATGGTAGGAAACCGTTGTTCTAAGAATTTTCCAAAGAAGTTTTTGGAGGCTACATCTGTTGATTCAGATGGATTTCCGCTTTATAGGCGAAGGGACGATGGTCACACGGTTGTTAAGAAGGGTGTGACATTGGACAACAGGAGCGTCGTTCCATACAACAAAAGGCTTCTTAGAAGATATCAGGCGCACATCAATGTGGAGTGGTGCAATCAGGCAGGTTCAATTAAGTATTTATTTAAATACATTAATAAAGGACCAGATAGGGCCACTGTTGTTGTTATAGATTCAGACAGAGGGATTGATGAGGAGATACCGAAAGATGAAATAAAAGAATATTACGAGGCAAGATATGTTTCTGCATGTGAAGCAAGTTGGAGAATATTTGCATGTGAAGTTCACTATCGGTATCCATCTGTTATGAGGTTACCATTTCATCTTCCAGGCCAGCAGAATGTAGTTTTCAGTGGTGAAGATGATATTGAAAATGTGCTAAACAAACCTCAGGTAAATTCATCTATTTTTTTGGAGTGGATGAACATGAACAAAAAACCTGAAACAACGAAACTTACGTATGTTGAGTTTCCATCAAAGTATGTTTGGAAGTTAAAGGATCGTTGCTGGCAGCCGCGAAAAAATTATGTTGTTGTTGGAAGACTTTATTCAGTTTCTCCTTCCCTTGGTGAAGCTTATTACCTTAGAATTCTTCTAACCAAAGTCAAGGGTCCACGATCTTTTGAAGAAATTAGAACCTATGATGGTGTTGTTTATCCTACTTTTAGGGATGCATGTTATGCGCGTGGCCTATTAGACGATGACAACGAATACATTGAGTGTATTAAAGAGGCCAGTTTTACAGGAAATGGTCATTATCTTCGTTCATTGTTCGGTACACTCCTTTTGTCTAATACTCTATCAAGACCAGAAATTGTTTGGGAAAAGACGTGGGAGTTTTTGTCGGAGGACATTTTACACAATATGCGGAAGGATTCTGGGTTAAGTGGTACAACTTTTTTATAAGTTTCTACTATTTTTTTAACACATAAATTTATTTTTTTATTTACTTTTCCTTAGTTGTATAAAGTATGTTATTAAGTATATTAATTTAAGTTTTTGTTGTAGGTTTTGCTGTCTGTGACGAGCGTTTAAAGAATATTACGTTGTCTAAAATTCAAAACTATCTTATCCGTAATGGATCCAGCTTGCATAGATTCTCACCGATGCCTGTTCCAGATGAAGATTCTACATTATATGAGGCTAATCGTCTAATAAATGAGGAGCTTTCTTGGGATAAGGACGAAGTTAGCGCTGAATTCAATAAGCTTCATAATTCTTTAAATGATGACCAAAGAGCAGTGTATAACGAGATTATGAGTGCTGTTGGACGTGGGAAAGGTGGTGTTTTTTTTGTGTACGGTTACGGTGGTACGGGTAAGACATTTCTTTGGAAAACTTTAGCTGCTTCCATAAGATGCAATGGGCATATTGTTGTTAATGTTGCTTCAAGCGGGATTGCATCGCTGTTGTTGTCACGAGGTCGTACCGCCCATTCAAGATTTCATATTCCGATTAATCTTACTGAAGATTCCGTTTGTCATATCAAACCTAATTCTGAAATCGCTAATCTTATAGACGAAGCGAAGTTGATTCTTTGGGACGAAGCACCGATGGTACACAAACATGCTTTTGAAGCTCTTGATCGTACGTTGAAAGATGTTTTGAGTGTCTCCGATTCACGTAATTCTGAACTTCCCTTTGGTGGAAAGACTATTGTTTTCGGTGGTGACTTTAGGCAAATCTTACCGGTTGTACAAAACGGCACAAGGCAAGACATTGTACACGCCTCTTTATGTTCATCTTACATTTGGTCCACTTGCAAGGTTTTAAAATTGACCCGTAACATGCGTTTATCAGTTGGAAGCAGTAGTTCAAACATTGATGAGATAAACGATTTTGCCAAATGGCTTCTTGAAATTGGTGAAGGCAATATTGGTGATGGTAACGATGGCGATTCAACTATAGAAATACCAAAGGATCTTTTAATCACCGATTCAACTGATCCAATTCAAAGCTTGATTGACTTTGTGTATCCATCAGTTCTTAACCGTTTTAAAGATCGTGAATACTTTTCTGAAAGAGCCATACTTGCTCCAAAAAATGAGGTTGTACATGGTATCAATGATCGTTTGCTTGCATTATTTCCCGGTGAAGAAGTAGAGTATCTTAGCTCAGATACTCTATGCCCAACTGAGGAAATTAATGATCCATTACACCAAGATCTGTATAATCCTGATGTGTTAAATAGTTTGATAGTTTCTGGCTTACCCAATCATAGATTGGTGTTAAAGTTGGGTGTCCCAGTCATGCTTTTGAGGAACATTGATCAGCAGAATGGGTTATGCAATGGTACACGTCTTCAGATCACGCGTCTTGGAAAACGTGTTATCGAGGCTGAGATACTATCTGGAGGTAATGTTGGTTCAAGAACTTACATTCCCAGAATTAGCATGATACCTTCAGACAAGAAAATACCTTTCAAATTTCAACGAAGGCAGTTTCCCATAACCGTCTGTTTTGCCATGACTATTAACAAAAGTCAAGGGCAGTCTCTTTCCAGAGTTGGTCTGTACCTAAGAGACCCCGTTTTCTCACATGGTCAGCTTTATGTTGCGTTGTCGAGAGTAAAGACAAGAAATGGCGTGAAGCTTTTAATATCTGACAAAGATGGAAGTCCAACGAATAAAACTAAAAATGTTGTTTACAAAGAAATATTTGGAAAGTTATAGTTGAATTTTGAAAGTATACTTTCAAGTTGTAAATTTTGTAATTTAATTATAACTTTAATACTTTATATTATTATAGATATTCATTCCTTTTTATAAAGTTGTAATTATAAATCAACATATTTTATTTAACGTACATTATTTTTTGTTTAAAGCATTTGTAAAATATTTTTGAAATACTAATGATATAATTGATATACGCATGTTAAATTATAACTTTAAAGTATCTTATTATTTTACGTATTATATTCCACTTAGACTTACTATGTATGTGTAACTATTGGATTTTATTAAGGGGTCAATGTGTAAATGTTTAATATTCCGTTGCATTATAACCTTCCATGAATGCCGTTATTAACGATTGTAAGTGTTGTTGTTTTTATTTTTGTACTAAAACATAGTACATTTAAAAAATAATTCAATATATTAATTAATTTATGTTTTTCCAATTTTGAGCGGCAATGAAAGGCAACGAGATGCATTCAGCGGCGTTTGTTTTCGTCCCTGTTTTCTTTTTCATTGTCATAAGGAAAATTGAAGTTTCCATCTTTCTCTCAAAGGTTATCAAATCTGTCTACCATATATCCGATTTTTCATATCTCTTTACAATCATCACCCAAAATATGAACCCTAGATGTTTAAACCCTAGATGTATAAATCCATACCTGTTCTTCAAGTTTTTTCACATCGATTCGGTCGTTAATCGATTTATCAATCAATATCTTTTTCTTCACGACGAATTGGCAGTCAATCGAATTGTGAAGGTTTATTTTAAGGTACGATTGTTGAATATGTATGCATGTTTATCTGTTCTTTAATCTGTAGCAAAATTTAGGGGTTTTTGTGAGTATGTTATTGATTGAATAGCCGATTTTGTATCGATTTGCAATGAATATAGTTAGTAAACATATGAATGTTTTCTTAAGTTTCTTATCTGTAACAATTTTTATTTTTCTAATCCTCTTTTTTGTTTTAGGTTTACTTTATGTTCATTAAGAACTGCGAATTTGTGAGTAAAAAACTGCAGGGCTTTTTTTTTTAATATGTTTAATGATGATTCTGTTTTTATGTAACTATTATATGCAAATTAGAGCTGCAGATGTTAGATTATGTTTAATGATTCTGTTTTCTTAAGTTTCTTATCTGTAACAATTTTTATTTTTCTGATCCTCTTTTTTGTTTTAGGTTTACTTTATGTTCATTAAGAACTGCGAATTAGTGAGTAAAAAACTGTAGGGCATTTTTTTAATATGTTTAATGATGATTCTGTTTTTATGTAACTATTATATGCAAATTAGAGCTGCAGATGTTAGATTATGTTTAATGATTCTGTTTCATACTGATTGAGTAGTCTACAACTTTAAAATTGTTCTTTATTATTGTTTGTTCCATATGCACTTACTACAACTCAAGTTTACATGATGGATTCAACCTGTAATCGCTTGAAATTATTAATGTTTGCTACATATGCACTTACTAGGACTCAAGTTTAGATGATAGCTTGAAATTGTAACAGCTTTAAATTATTACTGTTTGATACATATGCACTTACTAGAAGTCAAGTTTACATGAAAAGATTGAAATTGTAATAGCTTGAAATTATGAATGTAAACATGTTTGAAATTGCTTTTTATAATGTAAGTTGCTTTTACTTGCTCGCTTTGTTATTGTATTGTTTATACAGTCATGGCTCCAGCGTTTGTGAAGATTATTTATGATGCTTCACCGTCATCTCTGGTAAAATTTTTATTTAAATTTATTCGTATTACTGTTTTTTTTCCGACAACTTATTTTTCTTAAATATTACAGCCGTTGCCTGCTTTTTACAATGATGCCGTTCGAAACTTTGGCTTTCCTGTTGGGCATGTCAGGTTGAGTACAGGTTCTCAACTCTGGCATGTTTACATCAAAGCGACGACTAACGGATGCTTTATCACTGATGGATGGTCAAACGTTTTTTCGGATCTTGGAATTGAAAAGACAGATTTTATTTTTTTTGAGGTCCTTTCTGCAAACGCATTTCATATATACCATTTCAAGATTGACCCTGATTTGAATGTGAAGGATAGTTTTTACCATGTAATGATGTTTCCTGAAGCGAAAAATTTGGTATGTTTTTCAAAATCTTACACCACTGTGTTATGTTTATTATATATTTTTTCAGGTTTATGTTACAAAAATATTTGACATATTTTATAATTGTTTGCAGTGGTTGCCAAAAAAATTCATGGAACATAATTTCAATGATGATATTCTCGAAAATAATGTCACGATTCGTTATGCTCCTAATCAAGAAAGGACTGTAAGGATAAAAAAGTTATGGGATATTCATTACTACATCCTTGACTTCTCACAGATTTCAACTGATTTGTCGTTGGTTAAGTGGGATTTTCTTGTGTTTCATAGAGTTGAAACTTACACATTTAATCTCATAGTTTTCCGTCTACTCGGTGATGGTTCTTTAGTTGCTGAAATTGGAATTCCACTGCCTGAACTAATACCGATACCTGAACCAGAGTATCAAGCAGAAAATGATATTGAAGTCGGTGATCAACATAGCCAGACTGAGGATCAAATTCCGATTGAAGATATTAATTATGACAATGATGTTAATGTTGACAATCAAGTATATGATGATGAAGAGCTGCCTGTTCACGGAAACCCGCCTCTACCCGTCAACGATGTATATGAGATTGAGTGGGTCCTTACTTATCGATTTGTAAGTCAGTGGTACTCTAACATAAGTTGATTTTATGCTTAACTTTATTTATTGTCACTGATACGTATTTTTTTAAAACTTGATGTAGCGTTTCCCACAGCGTTTTGTTGAGAATGTGCCGTTAGATAATGTTAAAGCGATGAACGTTCAGACTATGAATGGTGTTTCTGTTGTTTTGGAAATTCGTTCCGAGCGTTCACGTGGAGCTCCAAGGTATGCTTTCAGAGGCTGGGAGAGATTTATGCGTCAAGTTGGTCTGCTTAGTGGTCGTGCGCATGTGCTTCGTTACGAAAGGAACAATGGAGTTTTGGTAATTTCGGAGGTCATACCTCACATCTTTTAAAAACACTAGATAGTCTAAGATGAAGTATCATCCTTTTTATTTACTTCCATATTACTGTGTCTTTTAACTTAATTTCTTCTACGTACTACTTTTTGATGGATGTTAAATTACTTTTTTGAACACTATATCGGTTGATTGAGTATGAATAAACAATGTTTTAATTTTTTTTAATTTTCACATGTGTTTGGTTTGAAATCCAATGATTTGTGTTGGTTGTTTACCATATTATAATCACGTTTCATATTGTTGATGTTTACTTACATATGTTTTTTATTTACTATTTATAATGTATAGATGCTTCCTATATACAATTGTAATGTCGTATGTTTTTAGTTATTTTCTACTTGCTATTATGTTATAAAGGATGTCTCCTTTGTTATCAGTTGTTTTTGTATAAGATCATAATATTTATATCAACTATCATATGTATTGACTATTGCAATTTTTATGGGTAACAAGCTTACATTGAACATAAATTTGGTTTGAGAATTTTGTGGATTTAAGTAAGTTTTTCTTAGTCTTTTAGTAAATTCATTTACTAAGTAGTATCTTCCATCTGATATTATTACAAGCGGTGATATCTATCTGATTATTTGTTAATCTTCTTTTAGGCGATTGACAACATATATATATATATATGTATATACATTATACATCTATATGTAAAACTAATTTATTTAATTAACCTTTATAGATCTAACATTCATTCAATGGTTCTTAACTTTTAGACTTTCTACTCCGAAAACCATGCAAAATGAGGCAAAAGATAGACGTAGAAAACGAAAATTATACTTGGATTCTCGGATATCTCATAATCTGCATGTACCTTCAACTTGTGCAACCAACATGTTGTCAAGTAGTATTGCAACAGGTAACAATACTGATAATCGTAAAATGACGTCCTATTTTGTACATGAGTATTCAAATTTAATAAGTATTCAAACAAGTAAAATATACCAAAATATTTAAACAGTTAACATAAACCAAAAAAGGTTGTCAAGTACTATTCCAACATCTAACATAAACCAAAATATTTAAACATGTTCCACAAAAACCATTGCTACTTACTTATCTACTTATTGCGAAAACCGTTTGTTAGCCAAAATTACCATATAAAATGGTTGAACGGTTTTCATCTATGGTACTAACCCCATTATTCTTTGATTACATCCCTAACAAAGAGTGTAGGCATATCCTCATACCACTCTAAAACGCAAAGTTTACCCTTCTTGATGTTGTTTTCACGAACCCATGCTGGCCATCCCAATATAGTAAACCTGTTTTTCTTTTTTCCTCTTTTTGGTTCAGCAGAGACGTTCAAAGTGGTTTCGACACCACGCATATTTTGAATGGTCACTGTACGGCAGCGATCGATTCCCATGGCTTTTGCGACCTTTACCGATATCCGCTAAAAATGCCCAAAAAGTATTCAGACTCTAATGATAAAGAGAATAATAACGCCATAGAACACCAACAGTTAAGTTAGTATACAAATAATCTAAGTAAATACTTACAAAACGTGAACAAGAGGACGGCATCCAAATGATATTTGGTTCTGGTGCGTCCCAGTCAATTGATTCCGAAGTGAAAGGTTCTTCTGAGTCCGAATATGTTAGCATGATCACTTCCTTTTCTTTCTTTTGTTTGTTTCGCGCATTTGAAGCACTCGCCATTGACTACATATGATTATTTTGATAAATACTAGATGTTTATTATCACAGTACATTTCGATTTAGGAAAAACCCCGAATTTGAGATCGCCAATATGTAACTCTGATTCAATATTCACAAATCTGAAATTGAATCTGGAGTTCTAAAACCTCTACACTAACACAAATCTTACATTATTCATAAACAACACCCTGTAAATACATGATGAACCGGTTTGTATATGGATAACTTCCCTATTAACGGTGTGTCATAACTAACCAGCAAAACTTAGGGGTATACATAATAATCTGTGACATATAGATAACTAACCCTGTAAATACATGATGAACCGGTTTGTATATGGATAACTTTCCTATCAACGGTGTGTCATAAGTAACCAGCAAGATCAAGTACTAACCTCAAAAATAACATAACATTTTAAATAAATTAGGGCTAAAACACACCCAATGAAATATCAATCAACCTAATCACGCTAATATAAGTTTAACAACGCACATCAGAGCTTCTAACCTATAAAACCATACAAGTTTATCTTAAGTCTTCTTCATCCACTTTTAATCATAACACATTATAAACAAAATTCACACATCTGAAACTTAAATTCAAGTTATAAAAGCAATACAATATCAAAATTCAGTACAAAATCAGTTAAACAAAGTAATCGAAGCAACTATACCAAACGAAATTGAAGATTGATTGCGACCTTAGGACCGACCAAATCTCTGATGCGATGCAAGTATACAACTTTATAACACATTAAGTATTAAAAATCTAGATGATGTGAGAATTTCAGTTGGAATACTACCTGTTATTGATTTCTGTTTGAATGCTCCGACTGTGACTGTGAATGGCGATTTGGTGAGGATGTTTGTATGCAAATGAAGTTAGGGCTTTTTTATAAAAGGGTGTGGTTGAGAAAGGGATATGAATCACTGTGTAGTCAGTGATATCCTAATAAAGTAACCGAGTTTTTTATTAATTCTCTGTTTTCTTTTTTTATTTTCAGTTTTTATTTTTTAGATTTTGCACTAACATTTTATTTTGTTTTTTTAGCAAACAATCAAAGTAAAACCGTATTTTGTATCCGAATACGAGAACTCTTTTTCGATCTCATGGGTAGAGGAGAGGAGTACCGCCTACCGGACTCTATATCGGGGAAGTGGATGTATTTTAAACTCCGATTGTCATTATAATTTTGTCCTCATATACTTTTTTTTATGTAACCTAAATCATTTATATAAGAAGGACAAACATGTGATTTTTCAAGAGTGCGCAATTCGCTGGTATTATCACTATTATTTCATTAGAATAATAAATGCAAACCCATAATTAAAAACCATGTGTGTCGATTGTTAATGGACTGCAAATCCAAAGATAGTTTATTATGCATTGAGTTCAACTACTATTGGTTTTGCTTTTAAATTAAACCCATGCATTACATTTGATGTGCCTTTGGTATATATGTTTTTTGTTAAGAAAGATAGATTAACAACCCGTGAGTATTCACGGGTGATAACCCAGTACTCTATATAATAAAAGAAACCATTTATGGGACACTTGTCATCATATTAGGCCATGTCTTATAGATAATTATTATTTTATTTTAATATATTCTAATTAGTTAGTTATAGATAATCATCCAACTAAATATTATTATGTTTTTTTTACCCATGGCATTATAGCCTAGTGGTATTGGGGGTAGGATAAGGCTTATGACCATTAGGTCATGGGTTCAATTCCCACAAAGGGGGTTTTCCTAAATTTATTGGGTTTCCTCCTGAATTGGTGTATAGACATTATTGCCTAGTGGAGATGGATATGATCGGGTGGTTCTGCTGGTGGCACGATGATACTCCAGTAGTCCGTCAGTGATCCAAATTTGCCGTTCAAAAAAAAAATATTATTATGTTTTACATGTTTAATTGGTTGTAGGGTACAACAAAATTAACCTATTACGGGCTTGCACTCAGATCCAAAGCTTTTGAAAGCAACACGAAGCCCAAATAGAGTTTATGAGCTGGGATTAGTACTCATATTTAAGTCTCAATATATACTTCTAAAAGTTAACATGCAGGTTAATGTAATATCGGAGGTGGATGGCGATATTTCAAATGTTACCTTTACGTACCTATCTTATCTCCTTCTACTTATGATTTATTTATTTTATTAAACCAAAATAGCTAAGGGTAGAACTTATTTGATAAATATTTGTAAGGGGTAAACAAAAACATTAATCAATGTTTATTGGGTCTATAATTTTATTTTCGTGTTCAATTTTCAACTCAAATACGGTATTTACTATGAATACGTGACATTTATAAGAATCATCACCGCAATCATCTCACCCATCATATATCTCGAGTATATCCGTTAGGTTTTTTAAAGATATATTTTTTATTAGATTCATTAACCCGTGTAATAAATGAAGTTTTTTAAAGATATAATATTTTTATTATTTAGTATACAAAATTACATTTATGCAACTCGTATAATATACCGGGTTTTTAAAATATAACTTTTTTTATTGTGTGGTATATAAAATTAGATTTATTCAATCCGTATAATACACAGGGTTTATAAAGATATAACAAGATATAACTTTTTATTGATTGCTATATAAAATTACATGTGTTCAACCCATCAATACATGAGGTTTTTAAAAATGTAACTTTTTCATTATTTAATATATTAAATTAAAATCACTTAACCTGTACAATACACGGGGTTCTTAAAGATATATTTTTTTATTATTCAATATATAAAATTACATTTATTCAACCTATGTAATAAACGAGATTTTTAAAGATATATTGTTTTATGATTTGGTATATAGAATTACATTTATTTAACCTGTGCAATAAAATAGGTTTTTAAAGATGTATTTTTTTATTATTTAGTATATAAAATTACATTTATTCAACCCGTGTAATACACGGGGTTATAACCTAGTACTATATCATATAAGATTTGATTATTTATAAAAAAAACCATGTAAAGCATTAGTCTACACACTTTTTTTTTTACAATGGAACCTCATTTTTACATACATATTTCATAAGTGATTGGTGGGATGTTTTCGGTTGGTAAAATGTGTTTTATATTGTGTTTTTACGTGATTTATGTATAGAACACGTTTGGTGTGTGTGTTCTGCTAGTGTAGACATGTGTTTTAAAAGCATTTGGGAGAAAGTACAAATCCTGAACGTGTTAAAGCATAAAACAATTGAGCCAATTCCATTAGAACTTCACCTGAGCACATCTCAGGTTAGAAAATGAGTTAAGAGAGCCATAATATATGAACTTTAGGTGTCTTGGCGAGCTGATGAAAAAAAGACAGAAAAATGATACGTCAGGTTGGGCGTATGGGTTAGGCGTTTTTGACTGAAAGATTTGGGCATATATATGGGTTCCTACTTGGGTGTTTCATACGCAGCGACCAAGAAGCTCCAGATTGTTCCTAAATTAAGCCCTATTTAGGGTTTTGAAATTTGTTTTCTCTTATGGATGAAAAGGGCGATCTAAGTGAGTTCTAATCATTCCAACCACACCCTGGTTCATGTTTTGAAAATATGAATCAAGATTTGAAAACGTAATCAAGATGATACAAAGCTAAATAATGTGTGGTCATTTCTGGGTGTGTTTGTGATAGAGATTATTCAACTGATGTTTCCCTAACTATTGGATGTGAATTAAACTAGATCTTTCTTTATATGTTTACTTGTTTGATTAGCGATTTTGAACTTGTTTGAGTCAATTGATTTCCATAAGTAATTGGTTTTGATCATTAACAATTTGGATTAGTGTTCAATCTTTTCTAATCTGGTAGTTGTTTAACTGAAAACCTAAGTGTGACATTATTCGGTTTAACATCATTAATCATCACAGTATGGTAACTAGTTTTGAAACTATCCATTAATTCAATTCAAGTAGTCCAACAAACTATGTCTATGTAGTTTCTAACTGGTAACCTTAGGTTAAATAATTAGTTTTGCAGACTTGAAACCAAGTGTGATTAGGGGTGAGCAAACTTTAATACCCGACCCGACCCGATACCCGATCCAGCATAAAAATACTGTGTTACGAACCAAATCGTTAACCAATTGATCCAAAGAAAAAAAGGTAGAAGCTTGAGAGAATTAATAGACTTTTGGAAGAGATTCAACTTATCATTTTCATTCATAATCTAAAAATGAAATACAAACTCAAATATATAATGCAAATGATGCATACGTAACTTACCCACTACTAAGAGAGTGACCCATGATTCCTAAAAATATGCACTAACAACCCTACTCTTGACTCTAGAACTCCACTAACTAACAAGGAATTATTCAAAGACAATAAAATAAAATAAGAAATAAAAGACAATTAAAAAACCATATCCACTTGAGCATGCACTCTAGCTCCACACATAATAACAACGTCCGAATGTATTCATCATTGTGAAGGGCACATATCATTCCACCCCGCTCGAATTCGACTTGTCCGCAAGGCGAAAATCAATATACGACTTGGTGGAAACCATGGCGGTCGCCATTCGAGTCGGACAATCTCATACGGAGCAGTAGCAACGGGTCGTAGACGCCACTTGAGATGCGCCACTACACGTGGTTGCAAGTCGGTTTCCCCGGTGGCTTCTACATTTGGTGACCCTCTCTTAATTTTCCAAACAAAATGGTTGAGCATTCTGTTGTCAAAATCCTCACCTTCAAGATAGACGATACTACCATTCTTTTCCATAGCATGTGTAGCCTTCTGGTTAAACACACTAGTAAGGGTAGCCACTGTGGGTTTGATCGATGTTGATATCGTGTAAATTGGTGGATAAAAAAGGGTTGGTTTCGGTAAAGACGATGCCGATTTTCGGGCCGATGTCGATACAGCAACATGTACAGATTTAGGAACCGGTACAAGTGAGGGTGTTTGGGCGGTTTTTAGTGGTAAGGCAGGTGGTGTTATTATTGCGGAAGCGGGTGATGGTGGTTCGGTAGCGGAAGTTGGTGGTGGTGATGCGGCAGCGGGTGACGGTTGCGGTGTAGAAAAAATGGGTGAAGTTGCCCATCTCCGGGACTCGTTTTTGAGAAGATCGATCATCTCAGCAATCGTTGATATGATTCGATCCAACGACTCGTTCCATTCGTGAGCGTCCATGAGGGGATCAAGACCGCTCTGATACCAATTGTTACGAACCAAATCGTTAACCAATTGATCCAAAGAAAAAAAGGTAGAAGCTTGAGAGAATTAATAGACTTTTGGAAGAGATTCAACTTATCATTTTCATTCATAATCTAAAAATGAAATACAAACTCAAATATATAATGCAAATGATGCATACGTAACTTACCCACTACTAAGAGAGTGACCCATGATTCCTAAAAATATGCACTAACAACCCTACTCTTGACTCTAGAACTCCACTAACTAACAAGGAATTATTCAAAGACAATAAAATAAAATAAGAAATAAAAGACAATTAAAAAACCATATCCACTTGAGCATGCACTCTAGCTCCACACATAATAACAACGTCCGAATGTATTCATCATTGTGAAGGGCAGATATCATACTGACCGATCAGTGGACCTACTTTAAATAATAGGGTATCGGTTCTCAGTGTCTCGGTCCTCTCGGTTCCTACCCCCTACCCGAACCCGATTTTCATTTCAACTATTCAAGTGCAATTGATAAATGGAAGATGTAATTTCAGTTACACACGTATGAAGATTCATCTCACAGTGGATTATATCACAATTGCAATCACTATTTCAGATTCCAAAATTGGTGGATTAAATCACAAATTTGAAGGTATGTATGTTCTAGACACTTATAATTCTGGTATCACTGTTAATTGTTTGATTGGTATGAAACCACTGCTGTAGTGTTTGATAGCTATCATCAAATTGGTGGGTTGATGTTGATTATTATCCATTGAATAGGCTAGTATCTAAGGTTGCACTTTTTCGCACACAAGGTGTTCGATAGAATGTCGAAGTGAAATAAGTACCATAACTAATATGTTTGTTATAATAACTGAAAACTGATAGGAATTTGCAAGTATTTGATGCTTAAACATCCAAATTTGATAACTTAAACATCCAAAAATTCAAAAAAAAAAAAAAATATTAACGTCAAACATAACAACGAAAAACATGTAAAAATCCAAACAAAATCCAACAAATCCAAAGCAAACGAACTGAAACCGATACTACTTTAAGAAGTTTAAATCCTTTCTCGTTTTTCCGTATCCATCTCCAGCTATCCGTTAATCGACATCGATGTTCATGTGATCCGGTTCAACTTTATCATAAATCTTTTGAGCAATGCTTGCATCTTGCCCGTTGGTTTCCGTCCTCATCTTTATACTTCTCAAAATCAATCCAAACAGTAGATTTTCCCGATGTTTTAGAACCTGTCGTTTTCTTCGTTGTTGTGGTTTTAATTTTCTTTTTTGCGGTTTGTTTTTCGACATTTTGTGACTTCCTCTTTCCGGTTCTATCTCCGTGAGAGTCGTCGCTTGATACATTCTTGATGTCGACATTTGATGAATCCATCTACACTTTAACAAACAGAAAACAGGTCATTTGTATGTTATAAAAGGTATTAGTGTCAGTTATTAATATTGTTGTATGTGCAGTCGTATGCGGACATAAATGCAATATCACTAACAAATTACAATCAGATTGCAGGGTCATGAGTCAAATATAACAGTCCATATGACGTATCTATATAACAGTCCGTAAATAATAGTCCATAGAAACTGATTACACAATGGTAATGGGTCATGAGTCAAATATTAGTCATGAGTCAAATATTAGTCAACTGACAGTGGCATGAGTCACATTTATATGCACTTATGCAGGGTCATGAGTCAAATATTAATCAGATTGCAAGGTCATGAGCCAAATATTAGTCAACTGACAGTGGCCGATCATATGCATTCAGTAAAAAAAATGATTAATAAACGGTTCTTGATCAAATATAACAGTCCATAAATAATAGTCCATGGAAACTGATTACACAATGGTAATGGGTCAAATAGTGATTCATGAGTATCCGACCCTATGACGTATCTATATATTTCTTCTGTTTACAAACTAATGTATGTGTTTCACACATAGAAACTGTTTTACGTACCTTGACGGATCGGCTGGACGACTTCTGTTGCTGTCAATCTGCAGGTTCTGTTAACAAGTTTCTCAGAAACTGTTTGTTTCTGTACGCACAATGATGCTGCAGAATATTTAAAAAGATATTATTTTGTTAACCACTGATACGCAGGGATTTGTTTTTAAAAAAGATATTATTTTGTTAATTATAAAATCTTACTCCAGAATAAGATTAATACGAAATATTATATAAGTATATAAACTAATCTCAGTGTTTGTTTTTTATAGATATTAGATAAGTATGAAATACAAACAGAAGATTATTGTAATCTTGTGTTTTTAATAGATAACTATAATATTGTTATAACTAACTAAACAATTCAATCGATTCATGTTCTTATACTTATATTATTTTATAACTTTCATGTATTATTAACAATGAGTTTGTTTCTGAAACAATGAGTTTGTATCTATAATATTGTTATAACTAACTAAACAATTCAGTCGATAGCAGTTCGGTTGATCGGTTCTTTATGTTATGGTCTACTACTTATAGTTCGTAAAACAACCGTAAGGGAAAACAAAATTCAATGCAATATTATTATATTATAGATTCAATACCAAGTTCAAATTGAAACAATGACATGAAGAAGTCGAAAAAAACAAAAAACCATAATCAAACAGAACATAAATCCTACAGATTCTTTAACATGTTCATCCCACACTTTTGAAGATGCCTTATCAATGTGACTTTTCCGTTTTTAACCGTGTCTGCATTGACAACCTTCGAGCAGTGCTTGCATCTTGCTTTAGCATTCCCGTTATCATCAGAAAACTTCTCAAAATCATCCCAAACATTGGTATTCGCATTATTTCCGTTTCGAAGCATCTAAGATAAACAAAATAAAAACGGCACAAAATTAAGTTCGTGAAAAATCGCAAATTTATAATACTACAGTAATTTTTTCTTTGTATATCCGGATCAAAGATAATCGTACTGTTTAATAGAACTGTGGATCACTGATCACATGTTTTTTGTCTATTGTTTTAGTATAACATCATGTACCTTGCCAACAACAAGCGTGGAGCAACCGTCAATTGAAGAACGAAGAACAAAACAAAAAATGAATGTAGATTGCAAGAGAGTGAAGAATTAGTATGATGACTGATGATGATCTGTGTGTACGTACGTAAATTAGGTATAGTATTGAATTTAGTATAAAAGTGAAAAGTCAGTCCAATAAAATAACAGGCCAAAGCCCATTCGATTTGGTTTAAATCGGTCCAGTTTGCATGTACTCGGTTTTTACCTTTTTTGGCCCGGAACCGACCCGATACCCGACTTCTATGAATAATGGGTACCAACTAACTACCCTATATGACATATCCTGGGTCGGTTTCAGTTTTTTATAGGGTCGGTTATCAGTTACTTACGGTCCGACCCTATTTATGCTCACCCCTAAGTGTGATCTTCTAAATAAATTTTAGTTCTCGTTAAACTTTCACAATTAACAATCAATTCCAAATCTCAATTAACATTAATGTCTAGTTTAAGTAACATTCTTGTAAACAACATTATCCAGTTATTCTATGTGATTTAACACCCTACTTAATTTATTGGTTAAAGGTCATTAGGACTTTGATTTTAAACTTGTTTTTGACTAACCATTCGACACCGATCAATAACTAATATATTGTTCACAAAGACTATCATAAAATGCTTTTAAAGACCTAACTTAGGCTAAAACACTTTCAAACATATGACAAGTTGAATTCCAACGCGTAGGGTACATCCCAATTAGGACCTAAATATTTAGCACTGACATCATCACAGAGTTTTCTATAATCTTGATATCTTTCTTTTTCACTTTTAAAAACATCGTATAACACTATTCTTAAAGCTTTTATATAGTCGGTAACGAATTTATTTTCGAGGCCGGATTACACAACTAAATTAGTAATATGCGCAACACAGCGGGTTGGAAAACTCGCCTCCACAAATCGCTTTATATTTTAATTAAAAACTTTCAGTCGCCGCGACATTGTTTGAGGCATTATTGAAAGATATTGAAAATAATTTATTTTATAAATTAAATGTATTTATTATTATTGTATTATTTATAATTTTAAACAAATTATTGGCGTTTTGTGGAGACGGAACACTTTCAATCATACATTTCATCATTTGCCACGAATTGGGGTCTATCTAATGGGCGGTGATACAAATGTACGCTTCTGGTAATCATGTGGAGCCGACAAACATCACTAGTTAAGTTCACACACGGTGTTCAAATTTTCAATAATACAATTAAATTTTTTTTTGCTATATTCCACAATTTTAAACATTGGCGTCTAAGTTGGAAACGACTTACGTGAATGTAACGAGGTTGAAGCGTATCTCAAATCATGGATGTCAACCTAGTGAATGTATGTCACGACCCCCGACCCTACCCTGGACGGGATCGGGTGCCGTGAGCAGCCCAGTGGTACCGGTGGTTATTTTTGAAAAATGTTGCAGCGGAAGTTTCATCAGGACCGTGAGTTAGGAAAAATATCAGAGTTTAGAAAACACCGGATTTTATTTAAATAGATGGGATAAACCCCTGTTTTACAATGGTAGCTTTTAATAAAGATAAATTTTATTTCATAAAACAATATTTCTTAATTTGATTAAAGTAAGCCATTTCTTGATGCCTTTCAGTGCCGTATCCATCTTTTACTCCAATCTACTGTAATTACCTGAAACGTAGTTTTAAAAAGGTTTTATCAGTAATAATTACTGGTGAATTCATTCCATTTTATGAAATATATTGTTATACTTTACAGCATTAAGATTTTTATATTTGTTTATATTTACCAAACTCAATCAGTATTTGTCACATGGGGTAGTTCCGATGTAACAGTAATCGTACCACTTATTGGCTTACTTTCGTTCAATAGTGAATTTTATCAAGTAATTATATGGTACTATTATTCAATTTATCTGTCACTAGGCGATTCCTGTGACGGTGATCATATCACTGTTGATTATTCTTTCAACTATGTCACTGTTGATCATTCTCTCAACTATATCACTGTTGATCATTCTTTCAACTAGTGCTTTTGGTCATGTCACTGTTGATCATTCTCTCAACTAGTGACCCTGGTCATATCACTGTTGATCATTCTTTCAACTAGCGATTCTATTCATGGCACTGTTGATCATTCTTTCAACTAGTGCTTCTGGTCATGTCACTGTTGATCATTCTCTCAACTAGTGACTCCGAACTTAGTTGTGTCTGATGATATTACTTTGTTAAATATATTACTTATGGCAAAAAACCATTCAATCCAAAAAATGACATATATCAATTTATGTCAAACTATTATTACTTATCAAATATGATACGTTAATTCTATCAATATTTGATATATTAACGTGATTAACAATATAATCTTCGTATGGTAGGATACCTTTATACTTGATTATTTTATTATGGTATACACTTTTGGATTTATTTCAAACATAAATTTATTAATGATCTAATGTTAAAATAGTTTATAGGTTATGGCTACTGAGGTATGATTCTCACTGTGTTCATGGTCATGCTATTATTAGCTATCTTTCTGGCTAACAGTAATGAGGATCAAATAATGTATAAAATTTCCTATACCAGCAGTTATTATAAAATATAAAAATTTAATTACTGCAAGTATAACAGGTAAACCTTTTAGATTTTGGAAAGCATTTGTAAATATAATTATATTACAAAAAGGTGATAAAACAGTGAGAAAAGAGAATGAACTCACAAACGGTGAGAAAAGAGAAATGAACTCACATTGCAGATTTCTACGGGCAAAGTTTAATCTACAGATAAGCCTTGATATATTGCAGATTTAATTTGAGCAGAGTCTGGCCTACTGAATTGCCTTGATTAACCTAATAACAATTCACACAAACGGGGCTGTAACTAATACAGCAGTTACGACAATTCACGAGATTAAACCCTCACAACGATTTAACAAGTGCAATACTTAACAATTCAACAGATTCACAACGAATAACAGAGCATAGTCCGAATTCGAACAACACTCACATATTCAAGTCGAAATCACGATGAATAACAAAGTATAAGCTCAATTTGAGCAGCGCCCGGACAATCGTTGGATAGTTACAATCGATCGGACGTTGAATCGTAATACCGATCGAGTTATTTCCCTGATTGCGGCAGCGTTTCGAGGTTTGTGTGTGTTTGGGTAGTAGAAGAAGTATACCTCGACGTCAATTTGGAATTTGATCGTCGTTTTTGTGCCCAGAAGCAAGTCCCAAAGCCTGCTATTTATACACGAATTTGCTCCTGCTTACGGACCGTAAGCCATATCCCTTACGGTCCGTAAGGGGTGTGAACCGACCATAGGGTGGCCACGCGTGGGACTAGGCTTGCTGAGTCAACAGTTTTGGCAAATAGAATTCAAACAACGATTTATTAAGATAATCGTCAACTAGGTTTTGCCCCCCTTGAGTTTTAGGGGCCCTGATCCTGATTCCGATTGTTCTGAAACTTTCAGGGTTTGTGCAGAATCACCTGGGGATCTTAATTAGGGTTTCCTATTGGATGAAATAATATAATAAATAATAGTTTTGACGAGGGTTGTTACATCCTCCCTACCTTAATAAAAATCTCGTCCTCGAGATTTGGGTTATGATATTTTTGTTAGATTTATGTCATAATTTAGTCAACAAATGACACGGAAGTAAATATCAAATTTTATGAATACAAGTTAATAAATAGGACTCAATGGTTCAGCTGAATTAGTTCAAGAAATTGATGTCAAATGGATGAGATGAAATGATATAATTTCCAATGTGATTTGATTGGCAACGGAGAAAGACTCAGAATCAATAAGTTCGAAATGACATAGAAGTATGAAAATGATTGTCAACTACCGAACCATTACAAGAGAAAAATCAATGTGTTGACATTTATTAGATTGCAAGGATACACCGAAATGAAATAGAGTTTAGTGTATCATTGTCTTAATACACAATTGTATCAAGACTACTTTCAAATGATGAGTCAAACGAAATACATACGTAGTTTTGAATGGTTCGTATGATTAGGATTCGCCCAAGCTACAAGTTTATAACGACTCCGCAAGGTGTCGTAATGATTGAAATAATTCAATAATTATGGTGACCGAAAAATTTCACCGTGTAAATAACTGAAAGCTCTAATGAAGTAAATTTGGAGATTTATTTCGAATAGGATTTTCAATTGATAATGAAAAGATCAAATGAAGTACTATAGAATTTTCGATAAATGATGAAAGAAACGTTTAAGAAGTACACCGGAATATGATACGAATTTGTGTACTTTTATCTTAACACATAGTTGTATTAAGACTGATTAAGAATATGAACAAAAAATTAAAATTCGTACATTAGGAGTGAAATTGGAAATAGCTCAAGCTACAAATTTATTATGACGCCACAAGGTGTCGTAGTAATTGAAATAGTAGCGGTGAATGAAACAAGTTTCACCATGCTTTAAATCAAATGAAGTAAGTTCGAATGTTTCAAATAAATTATTTTGGATTGAAATTGAAATAATTGAAGAAAGTTTTTCGATCAAAGATGATAAGGCAATAAAGATTACGAAGCGCTCGATAGATACACGGAAATATGAAATGAAATTGTGTATCATTATCTTAGCACACGATTGTGTTAAGATTGATTTGATAGAATAAATCAAAGCGGATTCAACATAAATAAATAATTAAACCCGTATGTAAGAGGTGCAACGAGATTAGCACAAGCTTCAAATTTGTGAAAACGTCACCACAAGGTGATCGTGACCAAATAAATGATTCAATGAAAGTGAAGATCAAACAAGTCTGTTATGGTTTTGAATAGATGAAGTACTTGACAACATTTATTTATTTAAAAACTTCTACTTATATTAGGGTTAAATAATAACTTAACTTATATATCAGCGATTACGTCTGGAATCGTTTCTGCTTCTTGCGTAGTAAGTAAAAATGCTCGTGTGTTCTTAGCTCCATCTGTTGTTCTGGCCTTGTTGTTAAGTGTTTTGGTTAGTTTCGGGCAATATGGTTTGATGTGTCCTGTTTCTCCGCAATTGTAACAGACGTTAGTTTTCCTTCTACACTCTTCCTCTATATGCCCGGTCATCTTGCAGAAGTCACAGTAGGGTGTGTTCCTAAAACGACATCGTCCTGAATGCTTTTTGTTACAGTTTCTGCAGATAGGTGGCTCTAATGACGGTTCAGTTTCTTTTTTCTTGAAAAATTTTATGGGCTAATTCTTTCTTCTTATTTTCTTCTCTTGTGCGGATTAGTCCATCTGTCAACATATTAGCTAGTTCAACTGCTTCTTCGATAGTCTGTGGTCTAGCGGCTTTAACTATGTCTCGGATTTCGCTAACTAATCCCCAAATATAACGAGAAATTAGTACGGGTTCTGGCAAAGCCAGAGTTGGTACCATTCTTGCATATTCGAAGAACGTTGTCGTATATTCACGACAATTCACATCTATCATTTTATGATTTAGGAACTTGTTAGCCATTCGTTCCTTTTCATAAGGAGGACAAAATTTTCTTTCTACCATTTCCTTGAATTTTTCCCAGTTCATGGCATAAGCCATGTCACTTCTTTTTGCCTGAAGAATTGTATTCCACCATTCTAAGGCTTCTTCCTTAAAGAGGTTAGATGCATACATCACCTTATCTTCTTCAGCACATTTGCTGATTGTAAGAACAACTTCTGTCTTTTCCAACCATCGCAGAGCAGACGTGGCACCTTCACTTCCTGCGAACTCAGTTGGTTTACAGGCTAGAAATTCTTTGTAGGTGCATCCGAGAGTTATCGCCTTCTTCTTCTTGGGAAATGGGGTTTTGGTAATATCATCATTATCACTATTGATACTATGGTTAAAACTATTGTCACGGGTATGCTTGCTACTCACAGCTTTGGTGGGTTCTACGGGATTTTTAACAGCTTTAATTATTAAAGGTAAAGCATCAGCTATTCCTTGAGCTATTAGATTTTCTATAGCATTTTTATCCAAAGGATTTTCATTATTAGCATGAGCTTCTGGATTATGGGGTATTTCATTCGACATCTGAATTGCCAACATTTTCACTTATTAATATCACAGAATAATTAAAACAAAATAATACCTCCAGAATATTATATGTGCATATTAACATATATATATTCATGTATAACACATATGCTAATTTTATCAGTTTCCTAACTTTATTGTTTAGGTATTAGAAAAACACCTAAATAGCTTAAACAAGTGGCTTAGCTTATACTAAGGCATCTCTTCTTATGTTCAAGTTCGAATGCTATCAGATGTGCTACCAGTTAATAGCAATCTCCTAACTCTTTTATTTAAGTTTAAGTATAATTGTCACAACACTTATAGGCTCAAAGTAATGGCTCGATCAGTGCCTCTGATACCACCTTCTGTCACGACCCCCGACCCCACCCAGGACGGGATCGAGTGCCGTGAGCAGCCCAGTGGTACCGGTGGTTATTTTTGAAAAATGTTGCAGCGGAATTTTCATCAGGACCGTGAGTTAGGAAAAATATCAGAGTTTAGAAAACATCGGATTTTATTTAAATAGATGGGATAAAACCCTGTTTTACAATGGTAGCTTTTAATAAAGATAAATTTTTTTTCATAAAACAATATTTCTTAATTTGATTAAAGTAAGCCATTTCTTGATGCCTTTCAGTGCCGTATTCATCTTTTACTCCAATCTACTGTAATTACCTGAAACGTAGTTTTAAAAAGGTTTTATCAGTAATAATTACTGGTGAATTCATTCCATTTTATGAAATATATTGTTATACTTTACAGCATTAAGATTTTTATATTTGTTTATATTTACCCAACTCAATCAGTATTTGTCACATGGGGTAGTTCCGATGTAACAGTAATCGTATAACTTATTGGCTTACTTTCGTTCAATAGTGAATTTTATCAAGTAATTATATGGTACTATTATTCAATTTATCTGTCACTAGGCGATTCCTGTGACGGTGATCATATCACTGTTGATTATTCTTTCAACTACGTCACTGTTGATCATTCTCTCAACTATATCACTGTTGATTATTCTTTCAACTAGTGCTTTTGGTCATGTCACTGTTGATCATTCTCTCAACTAGTGACCCTGGTCATATCACTGTTGATCATTCTTTCAACTAGCGATTCTATTCATGGCACTGTTGATCATTCTTTCAACTAGTGCTTCTGGTCATGTCACTGTTGATCATTCTCTCAACTAGTGACTCCGAACTTAGCTGTGTCCGATGATATTACTTTGTCAAATATATTACATATGGCATAAAACCATTCAATCCATAAAATGACATATATCAATTTATGTCAAACTATTATTACTTATCAAATATGATACGTTAATTCTATCAATATTTGATATATTAACGTGATTAACAATATAATCTTCGTATGGTAGGATACCTTTATACTTGATTATTTTATTATGGTATACACTTTTGGATTTATTTCAAACATAAATTTACTAATGATCTAATGTTAAAATAGTTTATAGGTTATGGCTACTGAGGTATGATTCTCACTGTGTTTGTGGTCATGCTATTATTAGCTATCTTTCTGGCTAACAGTAATGAGGATCAAATAATGTATAAAATTTCCTATACCAACAGTTATTATAAAATATAAAAATTTAATTACTGTAAATATAACAGGTAAACCTTTTAGATTTTGGAAAGCATTTGTAAATATAATTATATTACAAAAAGGTGATAAAACAGTGAGAAAAGAGAATGGACTCACAAACGGTGAGAAAAGAGAAATGAACTCACATTGCAGATTTCTACGGGCAAAGTTTAATCTATAGATAAGTCTTGATATATTGCAGATTTAATTTGAGCAGAGTCTGGCCTATTGAATTGCCTTGATTAACCTAATAACAATTCACACAAACGGGGTTGTAACTAATACAGCAGTTACGACAATTCACGAGATTAAACCCTCACAACGATTTAACAAGTGCAATACTTAACAATTCAACAGATTCACAACGAATAACAGAGCATAGTCCGAATTCGAACAGCACTCACATATTCAAGTCGAAATCACGATGAATAACAAAGTATAAGCTCAATTTGAGCAGCGCCCGGACAATCGTTGGATAGTTACAATCGATCGGACGTTGAATCGTAATAGCGATCGAGTTATTACCCTGATTGCGGCAGCGTTTCGAGGTTTGCGTGTGTTTGGGTAGTAGAAGAAGTATACCTCGACGTCAATTTGGAATTTGATCGTCGTTTTTGTGCCCAGAAGCAAGTCCCAAAGCCTGCTATTTATACACGAATTTGCTCCTGCTTACGGACCGTAAGCCATATCCCTTACGGTCCGTAAGGGGTGTGAACCGACCATAGGGTGGCCACGCGTGGGACTAGGCTTGCTGAGTCAACAGTTTTGGCAAATAGAATTCAAACAATGATTTATTAAGATAATCGTCAACTAGGTTTTGCCCCCCTTGAGTTTTAGGGCCATGATCCTGATTCCGATTGTTCTGAAACTTTCAGGGTTTGTGCAGAATCACCTGGGGATCTTAATTAGGGTTTCCTATTGGATGAAATAATATAATAAATAATAGTTTTGACGAGGGTTGTTACAATGTAACGAGGTTGAAGCGTATCTCAAATCATGGATGTCAACCTAAGGTTGTCTAAGTAGTTGAATGATAAAGCTTCTTGAATCACCAACTTCGCCATTCTATCCCGAACCGCATCGGGGTTGTAACGAATTATATTACCGCCACCACCTAATTCGGGTTGTTCGACATCCGGAGTTTCTTTTAACGCTTTGCAAAATTTCCTTTGAATGTGCTAATTCAAAGTAGTGTTTGAATCACTTTTAACAAAGTGCCACAAAACTTGCAACGAGCCTTTGTAGAACAGTCACTCATCTCCACCAAATCCCAATTGCATCAAATTTTCTTGCTCCAATTATGCGGAACAACCCCAATAACAGTAACACCTTGGAAATTTTTAGCGAATTATATGGCAACACGTGTCTAATCAACTCTCAAATATGCCACAATGTTGGACGAGAGGGACTAATTGTGCAAAATAGTGGAAGAATGGATGTAGAGGGACTAAATATGTCAACATGCCAAAGTTTTGGCCTCTGAGTGACCCTTACAGACCGCAAGGGCTAAAGCCTTACGGACCGTAAGGCAAATAAAATTCTGTAACTGGCATTTCCTTACGGACCGTAAGCCTTGGACCCTTACGGTCCGTAAGGCTAGGTTCTGGCAAATTTTTGTTTGCTGCCCTAGACAGTCTGCTCATGTGCCACCTATCTCGCATTTTGCCACTATTCTTCAGCTTCTAACACGTCCAAGGACACTTAGCAACACCTGGAGAAGCTTGGGGACACTTGGTATGATCATAATCACCATGTTCAACTATAAATAGCACTTCATTTTACCTCTTTTACTTGCTCATTCACTTCTTTTTCTCTCAATCTGCTATTGGAGTTGTTCCTGACCAAAATGGAGCCTCCTACTGAGTTCAAGTTTCATGCTAGAACACTTGTAAGTGTTCCTTCTCAGCTCATTTCTTTCTAGGCTAAGTAATTAGTCAAAAGTGAAGCAAACTGACTTTTGCTTTGACTTTCGGTTATGACCGTTATGGTCTAGCCAATGTTTGAATTGAACATAGCTACGTGATCATAATAAGGTACGTGATAATCCCCTATGAGGGCACCTCCTGAAGATCACGTTAATTTGGTCAAATGACGAGTCAAAGTTATAATAAAATAAAAGTCAAAATGCAGTTTTTCGGAAAACTTATAAATTGAACTTATCAATATCTAAACACATATTTTTTACATTATATCAGTTGGCATAACATATAGAACATGTCTAAGCATGTTAAACCCTTTGTTTCCAGTTTATAGTTCGGTTTGCAACCGAAAGTCTAGCAATTTGACTTCTGCTTTGACTTTCGATTCTGGCCAGATTTAGCTTAGTTACCAACTAATTTGAAGTTGTATTATGATCATATTTATGTATGGAATAACCCTCTGAGGTTATACCACTTGATCATAATCAGTTGTTGGGTTTTATGCAAGTTTTTATAAAATGCCAGTATTGCCTTTTATGCATGAATTGGTTTTTAAAACATATTGAACATATAATGTGTAATACCTACTGATGTGGTAACTTAATAAGGATGTGGTAACTTAATAAGGATGTTTACTAGTGTAAACTGACGTATCTTCAAAAGACAAAGCGCAGGTTTCAAAGTACGTAAATAGGCTGTAAGCTGCCCGGTAATTGCTTAAGTGGAATTTGCAACTCCATGCAAGATGCCTAGTAGTCTCTTTATGTAATCATTTGTTTATCTAATCCGCCTGTGGATTTTTATACACTTTGGTCTGTATAATATTTTGAACTTTGGACATTTGTAATTTGTAATAGTATTTTATACTCTCAAGACTTCCGTTGTGTTATTGTGAATATGTTTATCAATTTTTCATATGCCACAAGTCCGGGCCCACCGGGAAATCAGGGTGTGACAATAACGAATGGATATGGATTATGTTGATTTGGTCATCATCACGAGTTTCGAAGAAAGTGTAGAAGCTAGAAAGTATAAAACGAGTGTAAATCGAGAGTATTTTTTTCCTTTTATTTGGGTTCGCTTATGCGTTTTCGAGTCGAGTCGTGTAATCAACCAATACATCCGACATCTATTTATACTTTTTTTTTGGGGGGGGGGGGTTAACACCGGTTCTAACGATCCTAAAACGATTAGAAACACCTATATAGTCATTACAAAGGGCTGGAACCGGTTTTGCAACTTTCTAACGATAATAACTAATAACCAGGTAGGAACCGGGTATTTGGGTAGGGTTCGGAAGCATTCGGGCAGGAACCAAATTTGAAAAAATATCGAGAACTGTGTAAAAACTATCAGGGGTCTGATGACATCGGGTAAGAACCGCAACCGGTTCCAGGTCAAGTCTGCTGGGTTGGAGCCATTTTTTTGGAGCCATTTTTTTGCATCTCCAGGTCTACCAAAGAAAAGAGTGCAACTGATGCCAACCCAAGCTAAATTTATCTTACGGTTTTCTTGTGGTCCAACAACCTTAACTAGCACACGAGAATAAGTGTGAGCATAAATTGACATCCTTTGTTTGAAATTCGTTCGAGATAAGTTTTATATAAATCGATTCGTATCCTCGTTCTCATCAAAAACCCTAAAACATTTGTTTGAAATTTGAAAAAAAAAACTTACCTCCGTTAACTTTTTTTAACGGAGGTCCAGTGAAAAAAAAAAATACTTAAAAGGTAGAACTACGAGTGATAATATTCAAAGACAAGACTCTCAGTGGCCAACTAGCTCTAGATGAAATTATGAAAATCCAATTTTCCTTTTTGTTTTACCTTTCATGATCATAATCCATAACTTCTTTTTCTAGTGAACCCATGTTTAATTTTTAGTTTAGTCACTTTAGCTAATAATTAATTTTCAATTCAATTTCTTTTAATATGATCTCAAACTTTTAATTTGTATTTAAAATACCATTTACTTAAATTAACAACAAATATTAAGTTTAAATTATTTTAGCTTGCTCTATCTTTAGAATTGCAAAATTAAAAAAAAACTCAAAATGATGAGTTTTATAAGAGTAAAATGCACGGATAATCCTTGTGGTTTTGCAAAATAACACCTATAGTCCTCAACTTTTGGAAATTACACCGGTGCTCTTTGCAGTTGACAGTCTGTTACTCGGATAGTTCCTGCAGTGGATGACGGTTAGTTTTCTCCGTTAAGTGGATGTGAAATGACAAATTTACCATTCATCTTCTCCACTCTATAAAAACAAAACAACCCCACCCCAACCCCACCCACCCACCCCACCTTTCTTTTTATTTCCCCTACCATTAACCACCAACCACTACCCACCTCCCACCTAAACCACAAGTAACCACCTTCACCGTCTTCTCTCTGTAACAACCATACCATACCACACCACATCTACCAATCAACCACTGTAACAACCAAAATCACGACGTCGCACCACCATTGCAGCACCACCACTGCTGCACCACATCATCCCTAAATTGTTGTTGCAGGTTTCCAAAGAAAGAAACACACATAACAGTCTATCTTCCGGGGCATACGATGATTCTTTCACCATTTGGGGCGTTAATTATCTGATTTGTTGTTGAACCTGAAATAATTTGTTGATGACGAAGAAATCTGATTGACCTCAAGGTTTTAGATCTGAATCTGAGCTGCACTTTATCTTCTTCAGAGATTTGATTAAGATTTGATATTATTTGTTTTTGTTCGTGTTGCAGAAATAAACGTAGAAGAAAAAGAGGTGATCGATTGTGATTGTGTTGATTGATAATTGAAAACAAGAAGTTGCAGGTTTGTTATGTGAAAACTAAGAAGGATGGTTGTTTTGTAAGATTTGGTTTTAAAGATATTTTAGCTTGATACGAAGAAGAAGAAGAAAGGTTGTTTGCGGCTAGAGTGATTGATTTTTAGGTTTGAGATATTGAGAAGAAACAATATAGAAGAAGAAGTGATAGCATCTGGTTATTTGGATCTGGAGTTAGGGTGGGTGTTTGTCCGACGGTCAAAGGGTAGGGTGGCTATGGTGATAGTGGGTGTGGGTGGTGGTGGAGGTGGGTGACCGGTTGGTTATAAGGGAAGGGTAATAATGTGGGCCCCATACTTTTAATTATCCATATTTGTTTTTTTTTATTTTTAAAGGGAGGGATAAATAAGTAATTTCGGATGGACTTAACGAAAAACTAACGGACATCCACTCCAGTGACTATCCGAATAACAACTCGTCAAACCACAGGGAGCACCATTGTAATTTCCAAAAGTTGGAGACTATATGTGTTATTTTACAAAATCATAGGGACTATCCAGACATTTTACTCGTTTTATATTAATATCAACATGTTTATTAGTTAACCAGGTTAGAGTCTCGTGTATAATTACATTTTTTAATAAAAGAAATATTAAATAATTGGTAATGAAAATATAAAAGTTATGAAACCATACTTTCACTATTTTGAGATAAGATATTTTGTAAAAAATAAGATATAGAATATAAATGTTTAAAACAAGAGGACTGGAAAAAATATTGAGTTTACATAATTTTGATACGTGGTACAATCAGTTACTTATTTAAAAGGTATAGATAGATTAGTATGTAAATACAACAACCATATTCAGTAAATCCACAAATAGCAAATTGGTAGGGTTTATGGTGGATAGGATGCAGTCAAACCTTACCTTTATCCCTAGGTTTTTTTTGAACGACAAAGAATCTCACGTGTAAACCCACCCTGCTCTGGGTTATGTCCAAGGTCGATTCCTCGACCGCCGTGAGACTGTACCCCCTAATGCACCGGAACCGGATGGAATCCGTAAACCTTCGCCCCCTGTCAGGTTCGAACCCGGGATTTAAGCCCAGATGTTCGTCAAAATTGGTCCAAGTCGGAATCGAACATGCGTTTCCACTATGGAGGGCAAACCTCTTTACCACTGGACCAAATTCTCAGGCAAGCTTCTTTACCTCTATACATAGGTTAGAGAGAGTGCTTTCAGGGAAACCCTTAGATCACACGGAATGGGCGTGGAAGCCACTCCACGTCGGCCACACAGGCCCACGTGCGCCGTGGAGGGTGCAGTGATGGGTGGGGCGAGCAAATCTTCACCGGCGTCGTGGAGACGAAGATGATGACATGGTCGAGTTTCGTTAGCCAGGGCATTTTGTTTGATTTTTTAGATATAAGATAAATATAATAAGTGTATGTCACGTGTCACACCACGCCACCCTTCCACGCCCCATCCCACCCTGTCCTTTTTGGCACCATGGCACACCACGCCACCCTTCCACGCCCCATCCCACCCTGTCCTTTTTGGCACCATGGCACTTTTCTGACAGTTGCTGACGTGACTACCACATTGTGTTTCATGCTCCTTTTTCATGCCCTCTCACTCCGTATAGTCTTAGCTCAAAAACAAACAACAAACGGAACTAAAATAGAAGTAGAAATCTACCAAATTACAAGAGAACAGACGATAGTGTAACAGAAAAATAGAAACAAATATAAAAACACAAAACCACATATAGAGACAGATATAGAAAGACACTCGCCAACAAGATGCAAATACGTGAATGTAAATGCATCGAACCCAGTATAAAACAACTATATTGTTCTAAAACTATATCACCGAACCCGGGGGTGCCCGACCTCTATCAATTTTTCGCTCGTTAATTTATTTTACTGAAGATTTCCTAAATTCTTTTTTGTTGTGTACAATATTGGATTTTTAAGAGTTCGACCACTACCGATTTGGATTTTGAGAGTCCAGCCCTGACCTCGTTCAAGCTGGGCCACTGTGTATCGAAAATAACTTATTTTTTGAAAATAGTATCGAAAATAACTAAATTAATTAAAATTGCATGAAATTCTTGTAATTACTACATTCCCTAATTTGAATATACATATTTCCGGGACTCATCTTCATGATTAAATTATATCACATCTTGATACACAAACCCTAATCAAATCATTCATCTACAAACCTCACAATTTTATCAACTCATGGATCACTAGTATGCGATCCACCATTGGTTAATTTCTTCTACTCAATCACTTTTATTTGTTCTGTAAGTTTCTTTTCTTTAATATTTTCTACACGTATCTTCACTGGTATTGTGAGATCATGTGTACGTGTTTCTTAACCATTGAAAATATCATGAAAAGATTACTTTGTTTTCATTTCCGTATAATGTCAAACCTCTATAGACATTACACAATGTGTATCATCAATCATGCAGCATGTATGTGACCCTTTTAAGGTAATTTGTTGGTTTAAGTAAACATACAAAACCATAACAAAACAAAGTACAGTGTTTCAAAGAAGTTGTGGGTGGTGAGAGATGGCGGCAGGGCCCGCCGGAGATGAACTGGCACGCTCGATGAGCCGACATTCGAGTTTATCGGCATCTTTTAGGAACTGGGCTTCAGCTAGCATTAAGGAGGCTTTTCCAGGGGTACCTGGAGGTGATGCTTTCGAAAAAACTAGTGTACAAGAGGACGAAGAGGAACTTAGATTGGCTGCTATTGAAAGGCTCCCCACTTATGAAAGATCAAGAAAAGATATATTGAATCAAGTTCATGATGATGGGAGAATCCGAAGAAATGAAATCTCAAATGTTGATCATCTGGATACGAAGCAGACTATTGCGAGTGTTCTTGAAGTCGTTAAAGATGATCATGAGGGTTTTCTTCGACGTATTCGAGAAAGGATTGATAGGTGAATTCATAATCCACTTCCAATCTCAATCTTTTAAAAGTTGTTCAGAGTTTTAGTATAGCTTGACGTAAATTTAGTCGGGGGTCTCAGTTGGTGCAACCTATTTGTCTCTAGGATAGAGGAAAGGTTTGCACTTATCTCACCCTTCTTAGACCGTGCTATGAGTGGGATCTTACTGTGAACATTTGTTTGTTTGTTATATGTAAATTTACTAGGGTTGGGATCAAAACTCCGAAGATTGAAGTTCGTTACAATAATCTATCAGTTGAAGGAGATGTATTCATAGGGTCTAGAGCACTTCCAACATTGTTGAATTCCATCCTTAATACCATTGAGGTTTGCCATTTGGATCTCAAGACATTCATCATGAAGTAAAATTATGCAATTTCTATTTATTTAGTTGCCTTTGATTTTGCTGTCAATAGGGATTTCTCCAACTCATTAGGCTTGTTCCATCCAACAAAAAGATCCTCAAAATATTGCAGGATTTGAGTGGAATCTTGAAACCTTCAAGGTATGTTTTGATGAAGTTGTACTAATATTTTGGAAAGGTGCTGCTATACATACACCACCTCCACATAGCATATATATAGCTTATGTAGAACAGACAATGGTAAAATCAGCCAGTTTCAATTTATTAGTTGGTTATACTGGGCCATATAACTTTTGCAGACCACCTTAAAACGGGCTTGTATAATACCTTTTTTTTCATAGGTGCTCATATAACCTTTTCAACAATTCCAACGGGCCGTGTAAGGTTATACGACCGTATGATATGTGGGAAAAGTTATATGGGCCATATGATATTTCAGTGGTGCGTGGATAATGTACCAATGGTGGCCTGTCCTTTTGGAAATAACTAGTTTTTAGGTTTTGGATAAAAAAAATATAGTTACTATTGTTGATATCAACTATATGATTATCACTTTAAAATAAAGATCATATAGTCACTTTCAAATGGCAATTAGATACATTATATTCTACCGAAAACTTAGTGAAAAGAATGTTGGTTTGCAGGATGACACTACTTCTTGGACCGCCTGGCTCTGGGAGGACAACCTTCATGAGGACACTTGCCGGAGTAGTACAAAAGGATTTAAGAGTAACCGGAGAAGTTACTTATTGTGGTCATAAAATGTCCGAGTTCATTCCTCAAAGGACTTCCGCGTATATTAGTCAACACGATGTTCACCAAGGTGAGATGACAGTTTGGGAGACACTTGACTTTGCAGCACATTGTCTCGGTGTAGGAACCAGATATGATCTATTGGTAGAACTGTTGAGACGCGAGAGAATTGCAGGGATCACACCAGATCCTGATATTGATGCTTTCATGAAAGCCACGACAATGACTGGACAAGAATCTAGTTTGGTTACAGACTATATTCTCAAGGTTATTTAGCTCATAACCTTGGTTCTTGTTCTTCAATCTGTTACTGATAAATTTATTCATAACAGATACTTGGACTAGATATATGTGCTAATATCATGGTGGGTGATGAGATGCGTAGAGGAATCTCCGGTGGCCAGAAGAAACGCGTCACTACTGGTATTCGAGTCACGCTTATGCTTTTATATGCTTGTTGATCAAAAGATAACTTTTACTTGTTATATGGTGAATGCAGGAGAAATGTTGGTAGGGCCTGCAAAGGTATTCTTCATGGATGAAATTTCTACTGGTTTGGATAGTTCAACTACTTATCAGATTGTTAAATATATGAAAGAAATGGTTCATATAATGGATGCAACTATGATGATCGCCCTTTTACAACCTGCACCCGAAACCTTCGAGTTATTTGATGACATTATACTCCTTTCAGAAGGTCAAATGGTGTACCAAGGCCCGCGTACGAATGTTCTTGATTTCTTCGAAGAGGTAGGATTTAAATGCCCGAAAAGGAAAGGAGTTGCGGATTTTTTACAAGAGGTTACTTCAAGAAAGGATCAAGAACAATACTGGTTCAGAAAAGAAGAACCTTACAGATTCATATCTGTGCCTGAGTTCACTCAGTTGTTTGCTCGGTCTCAACTCGGCCAGAATCTTTATAACAGTCTTGCAAGTCCTTATGACATTACTAAAGTCCATCCTGCTGCTTTGGTAGATCAAAAGTATGGTATATCAAATTTGGACCTTTTAAGAGCGAATTTAGCAAGAGAATGGTTGCTAATGAAGCGTAACGCCTTTTTGTACATATTCAAGACATGTCAAATAACGATAATGTCGATTATCGCGTTCAGTGTGTTCTTTAGGACAACGATGAAAAGTGGTCAGCTTAAAGATGGTGGAAAGTATATGGGTGCATTGTTTTTCAGTCTTATTAATATGATGTTTAATGGGGCTGCTGAGCTCGCGCTCACCGTTATGAGGCTTCCTGTGTTCTATAAACAAAGGGATTCTTTGTTCTACCCTGCGTGGGCATTCGCGGTCCCCATTTGGCTTCTAAAGATCCCTATATCAGTCGTTGAATCTGTAATATGGATCGCGATAACATATTATACCATTGGGTTTGCGCCTGCCGCTTATCGGTTTTATAAACAACTTTTGGCTTATATCAGTGTGCACCAAATGGCTTTGTGCCTCTTTCGATTTCTTGCTTCAATCGGGAGAATACAGGTGGTTGCAAGTGCTCTTGGGACCTTTACATTGTTAATAGTCTTTGTGCTAGGCGGATTCATCGTAGCAAAAGGTTTGCACCTTGCTAAGTTTTTGGGCCTTAAAGTGCTAGCTTTTTTAAAAGCCCAATGGGCCGGCCTGCTTCCACCTGACTTAAAGAATGCTTAACTTTGTCATATACATTGCTAATAGTTTTTGCGCTAAGCGAATTCATCGTAGCAAAAGGTCTGTAAGCACTAGCTTCTTTTCAAAGCCCAATGGGCCGGCCCTGCTTCTACCTGACTTAACCGGATGCTTAAATTTTGTCAACTTGTACACATTTATTACAGATGACATTGAGCCATGGATGATATGGGGTTACTACATTTCTCCCATGATGTACGGACAGAACGCCATCATGATCAACGAGTTTTTAGATGATAGATGGAACACTGTAAGCTCAAGTGTAACTTATTAGTTATAGTAATATTAGTTTCATCTGTTTGATGTTCGTTTCGTATGTTACTGTCAGCCGAATCCTGACCCACGAATCAACGAACCAACAGTAGGAAAAGTTCTTCTGAGTTCTAGAGGCATGTTCACAACTGACTATATGTTTTGGGTTTGTGTTGGCGCACTCATTGCGTACTCAGTGATCTTTACCATCTTCTTCGTTTTGGCATTGACATATTTGAATCGTAAGTTTATTCTTTCTTATTGGATCAGACCAAAGTTTATTTAACTTCTTGATCTGATCTAATATTATTTTCAACATGAAATGCAGCCCGTGGAGGTTCGAGAACTGTGGTTCCAAATGAAGATGAGCAACTTAAACACTCTGGATCCGCTAAAGATGATCAAGGTTCAGTTCATGTTCTATTTGAAGAATGAAAACCTTAAATGTGTTATGTTAGTAAGGAGAATTTACTGATTTCAGGTACAGAAGAAATGGCAGCTAAAAAGAAAGGAATGGTGCTTCCATTTCAGCCACTATCACTTGCATTTGATCATGTCAATTACTACGTCGATATGCCTGCGGTAAGTTTGATTTTTGCAAACATTCACTTGAAAATCTAGTGAAAACAAAACAAGGAAATAGGCAAAGAGATCGAAATTAGGGCTGACAACTCGTAACCTACTTATGACAAGATTAAATCTGTTTAAATAAGAAGTACACTACGCAATTTCGTATTTATTTTAAAAATAATTAAACTTAGGAGGGTAGCCTCCATTATTTCTCCTTCTTGGTACACAAAAGTACAAAACATATAAAATGCTTATAGACATGAGATATAAAGTAGTTAAATGAGTCATTTTCATGTTTGATATTTGTGTTAACTGCGTCGTCTTTGATCTGTTTAACACGATTAGACCTGTTTTGCCGGCCCTAATCGAAATAGACACCCTGACCTAACAAAAACATTAACATCATGATAAGGAGGTGATTCAAGGGTTATGCGACTCTTACTTAGACCAACTAGACATGGGAAAACGAGCCAGAAAGGGCCCAACATAAAAGGGGCATATCTTAGGCTGGGGCCTATAAGCAGCGGCCAAAACGGTCTTAACGGGCTGGATCATGCGGCAAACCCCGAGCTGTTGGACCCGAATTCCATCAATTAAGGCTCCATTTTCATTACCGAAGCTTTCCATAAATATGAGCTATTTTCAATTCTTTCATTTTTTAGTCTAAAACGCGTAAATCACTTGTCATAATTTACGCTACCGTTAGTATTCTTTATTTTGGTATTTATTTGACAGTTTGTAATTTTGAAAATTTAACAACACCTGCCAAATTTAGAAATCTTTGTAAAACCGTTAACGGGTATATCAATTTTTCTTTAGAATTCTATCTCTGTTATATTCGTGCTTCCGCTCTGCATCACATCGTTATGTTTGTAATCAGGAAATGAAAGCTCAAGGAATTACGGAGGATCGTTTACAACTACTAAGAGATGTAAGTGGTGCATTTAGGCCGGGTGTTCTAACAGCATTGGTTGGTGTTAGTGGTGCCGGGAAGACAACATTAATGGATGTTTTAGCCGGAAGAAAAACCGGTGGCTACATTGAAGGGGACATCAGCATTTCTGGGTACCCAAAGAAACAAGAAACGTTCGCTCGTGTGAGTGGATACTGTGAACAAAACGATATCCATTCTCCACATGTTACAGTTTATGAATCACTTGTTTATTCCGCTTGGCTTCGACTCGCTCCAGATGTAAGCGATGAAGCAAGACAGGTAAAGTTTTTCAAGTGTTACAATTTAACTTAAAGAAGCCTATGTCAGGTCCATGGGCCTTAAACTAAAAAAACATTATATACAATTAACACACTCTTACCATTTTGTGTGTATTTTATAGACATTTGTGGAGGAAGTAATGAATTTGGTAGAGCTGAATTCTGTAAGGGATTCACTAGTAGAGCTTCCGGGGGTAAGCGGTCTCTCGACTGAACAACGAAAAAGACTCACTATAGCTGTTGAGTTGGTGGCTAACCCATCCATTATCTTTATGGACGAGCCCACATCAGGACTTGACGCAAGAGCTGCAGCCATTGTCATGAGAACGGTTAGGAACACGGTTGATACTGGCAGAACTGTTGTCTGCACCATTCACCAGCCGAGTATCGACATTTTTGAAGCATTTGATGAGGTTAACTTGGCTTATTTCATTAGTTAATCTTGTGAATTTTATGTCCTATTTTGAAACCAACTTATTTTTTGATAATTTTTTTTTTGCACAGCTAATGTTGATGAAAAGAGGTGGTCAGGTTATTTATGCTGGACCTCTTGGACACCATTCTAGGCTACTAGTCGAATACTTCCAAGTGAGTGTTGTGTGATAACCAAATTGCTGTCACAAAATGTTATATGTGACTGACTTGTGATAAAAAAAAAAAAAACGGCAGCAAAAATATCTGTGGCAAATCCAAATTTTCGACCACTTTGTGATTAATAAATATTTTGCGACTGCTTTTAACGATCGAAATTTCAGTCACAAATTTTGCTGTTTACAACGCTTTTTGCCACTGATGTGCTATCGCTTTTTAGCGACCTGTTAGAAATGGTCGCATTTTCCGACCAATTTGCAACTGGCATTTGAGCTTCAATTTTATAAAGTTACATTTTCCAGTTTTTACGACTATTTTGCGACCAAACTGAAACGGTTGAACATTCTTTCGGCTAATTTGTGACATGCATTTTTTGAAATTAATTATATTATATTTGCAACGGTTTTGGACCGAAATGAAACAGTAGCAAAGTTCGTTGGTGATGCGGTCGCTAATTTGACGACTGGTGACTTTGGTCACACGACAGTCGCTAAATGTACTGCTGCTTTTTTTCCGCATATACCTATTTGTGTATTAGTGTGTTGAGTGATGTTTTTCCACCCCATTATATTCCTAACAAAAACACAAATTTTCAGAAAATTTCAGGGATTACAAGAATAAAAGATGGTCAAAATCCCGCAACTTGGATGCTTGAAGTCAGTTCTTCCACGGTTGAAGCTCAACTTAATGTCGATTTTGCATCAATCTATGCTCAGTCTGAACTTTACAGGTATGCATTTTATCCAAATCTTACTTTCAAACCCAATCTTCGCATCTTTTGATCATATTAGCCCTGAATTCACCACACAGAAGGAACCAGGAGCTCATACAAGACTTGAGCACACCCGCGCCTGGAGTCCACGACCTACATTTCCCAACAAAATATTCACAATCATTTTTCGAACAGTGTAATGCCTGTTTATGGAAACAACTACTTTCTTACTGGAGACATCCACAGTACAATGTTGTTCGGTTCTTGATGACGACAGTGATCGGGGTAATGTTTGGAATAATTTTCTGGGACAAAGGCCAAAAAACGTAAGAGCTAAACATATATCAAGAAATATTGTTATGTATGTTATTTTGATGGGCTTTTTATTACAGGAGTCAACAACAAGATTTGATGAACATGCTTGGTGCTATGTATGCTGCTGTTATGTTTCTTGGAGGAACAAATACGCAATCGGTCCAGACTGTCGTGTCAATAGAGAGGACCGTTTTCTATCGTGAAAAAGCCGCAGGGATGTATTCCCCACTCCCGTATGCATTCGCCCAGGTATACATAGAGGGGCAGACCCTGGATTTTTTTTCCTATCTGTGTCACTTTATTTAAGTTTGCAAATATTTACAACCTCTACGTATAAACTTTCGGGTTGGGTTGATCACTTTAAACTTATATAGTATGCTGATTTTTATAATGCTTTACTCATCAGTTTAAACTTATGTAGTAAACTTTTTTTTTTTGATGAATTTGAGTTGCTACACTCATTGTCGTGTCATTCGACTTTCGGATACAAAAACTATATATAAATATATTTTACACTGGTACCTACAATTGTAAGAAACCAGTTTCCTACGAGGGGTTTTCCTACATATGTAATTTGTAGTAAATTTGTCAGAAATCGTGTTTTGTGACGCATTTTCTACGAAAAATGGTGTCAAAGATGTTGAATTTTCTAGTAGTGCAACGTAGGTTCGCCCTGTGTATATATACGACAACTAGCAACCTATATTGGTGATTTTGATCATCTTCTTACTGGCAGGTCGCGATTGAGGTGATTTACGTATGCATTCAAACGTTAATTTACAGCCTTCTACTTTACTCGATGATTGGATTCGCTTGGTCAGCTAGCAAATTCTTGTGGTTCTATTTCTTCGTATACATGTGTTTTATCTACTTCACATTGTATGGAATGATGCTTGTCGCTCTCACCCCAAACTACCATATTGCGGCGATTACTATGTCGTTTTTCCTCAGCTTTTGGAACCTGTTTTCTGGCTTCATTATCCCTAGAACAGTAAGACACTCAAAACATAATATGTCCATATGTTTAGTAAAAGTAGGAAAATGTGACAAATGAAGTGATTGATACTTGCAGCAAATTCCGATATGGTGGCGTTGGTATTACTGGGGTTCTCCGGTTGCGTGGACATTATACGGGCTTATAACCTCTCAGGTGGGTCAAAATGAGGACCTAGTTGAAGTGCCTGGAGCAGGTTCGGTTCCGGTTAGGGAATTCATCAAGGATTACATGGGATTCGAGTACGATTTTCTTGGTTATGTTGCAATGGCTCATGTTGGTTGGGTTGTTTTATTCTTTATTGTATTCGTGTGTGGCATCAAATTTCTTAATTTTCAGAAAAGATAATCTTGGTAAGTTTGAACAACAAATTTTGTTAGTAATATGGTGATGATCCAAGGGTCTCTAATTCCACCAACTAGAGATAGGGAAACAGACATCTTAGAATAGGCCTAAACATAAACTGAGTATTAAAACGTTGAGCTGGATCATGTGACAAAGTTCACCAAAGATTTCCCCCCAATATTGACATTTTCTTAATCATTTCTTTCTTAGTGTTGAACACATAAAACACAGATCACTTTAATTTATGTGTTTATTTATTATGTCTTAATTTCATTATTTAATTGTTAGTTGTATATCTTGAGATTTGTCAATACATACCAAATTTAATTCCCTATAATTAAAAGAGAGAACTTATGTAATATTTTTTGTACGGAATAATATAATACGTATTGTTATGATTATCTCTCTAGTTTTTTTTGAACGGCTAACTGCTTTCCACGTGTAAATCCACCATTTCGGAGCTATGTTCAAAGGTCGACTACTCGACCACCGCTAGAAAGCGTAGCACACCCCTGATGCGCGGGAACCCCGTGGAATGGGTAAACCCTCGCCCCCGTTGGACTCGAACCCGGGTTGCATCCCGAGTCGAGCCTTCACCCGGATGTCACAACCACTGCGCTGCAGATGGAAGGACAATGATTATCTCTCTAGTGAATTAGATATCCGAATATCCAAATTTTATATTTTATATTTTATATTTTTTTATTTGAAAGCGTTAAAACATATGCTATACTTATTTTCAATCAAATGTCAATTTTGGTATAAAAAGTGACAAAGAGGGCAAAAAAGTTAGATTTTATAAAAATTATAAACTTTGAAATGAACCTACACCATGGTTGTAAAACAAGGTTTCCAAGGCCGAGTACTCCCCGAGTAGTCGCTACAAGGTATGCTGCCGAGGCGACTTTCTTCGACTCCGCCTAATTACTAGGAGTCGGTCAAATGCGGTCAACCTTGGCTAGAATTGGATCTAGTAGGTCAACTCGGGTTTAGTTTGACTTAAATAATAATAAAACATAATTTCTATGCCTATCATATCAAAGAATGAATATCATTTTCACGTATTTTGTTATAAATATTAGTAAATTTATGTTATTTGACATATATTTAATCTCCAAAAAGTAATTTCTTTATAATTTAACATGTCCGAGTACTCCCCGAGTACTCTCCACCTAGACCGAGTACTCTCAACTCCCCGGTATACCGACTAGGGAGCGCCTAGCGACTTTTGTAACCATGACCTACACTAATGCATGTATCTAGGATTGAGGACCGTTAATATGTGATGTGTATTTATTAAGGGTTTTGATCAACGATTGATCAATTTGGTCAGATTGGTCATTTAATTGAATTATGTGTGATGAATTATGTGTGATTAGACATCAATGATGAAATAGTGGTTATAAGATGTGCTTTACCTTTTTATTGTGGTAGGGTTTAATGAACTCATAAAGGCAAGTAAACGAAAAAAGGATGATGCTTGTACTCCATGGGAACTTTCCTGCTTCCTGCATAATTTTGGGGAAGTGTCCAAGACTTATGTGGCTAGGAAAAGGGTTAAACTTCGGAACAGGTTTGGTTTTATCACCTTCAAGGACGTCAGCGACTAGAAGGAGTTGGAAAGGTCTCTTCAAGGGAAAAAATGGGAGGGTGTAAGTTGAGGATCAATGTTGTTTGGTTTGTTGTCGATAATGCCAGGTTACCGGCGTTTCAAGATCGGAAGACCAAGAGTCAAGCCTGTACTGGTATGGATGCAGCACTAGGAGATAGAAGCAAGGTTTTTAAGAAAAAGGATTTCAGGTCGTATAGTAACGTGTTGGCACCAGAGACAGTTGCTTCTGGTCCGTTGAACCCGGATGGGAGAATGGAGGGGTGCCAGTCGGAGAAGGTGGTCATTGTCCCGGACAAGGTGTCGGCGTTCCGTGTTTTGCACGGGAAGGCTGTTATGGGGAGAACAATGGATTTGGATACACTTATCTCCTACAACCGCCTCCTCTGGATTGGTGGGGTGCGGTATGATAGCATCCAGTATTTGGGCGGCTTGTCCATCTTAGTATCTTTCGAGAGGGACGAGGAGGCTACCGCTTTTCTAGAGGATAAAGAACTCTGGGGCTGTGGCTCTCTAAGTTGGATAGGTGGGGAGGGCAAGCTCTTTCACTTGAACAGAATGCTTGGCTGATAGTTGATGCGTGTTAGTGTGTTTATGTTTTAGGTATATATTTTAAGCTCTTTTTACACTTTTTAGCCAAGTTTTAAATTTATAAAACACGATATTTACGAACACTAAACACACATATGGGCAAGTGCACCCATCGTGGACGTAGTATAGTGTTGGTAAGATACCGAGGTCGTCCAAGGACACAAGAGCTTTTAGTACCGGTTTATTCTCAACGTCTAATCAAATCAAAATGTTAGAAAAAGGTTTTAAACTAAGAAAATAAAACTAACTAAAATGCTGAAAAATAAAATAAAAGTAAAAACAGATAGACAAGATGAATCACTTGGATCCGACTCGTGTGTAGTGTAACCTTTGATTATTTTCGCACTTTTGCACTTGTTTAAAAGATTATCTTAGTTATTGTAGTAGGCCCCTCTTTTGAAGGCGACGTTACCCTCAACCCAGTAGTTTGAGTCAGCAAGGATACAATCCTAAAGAGTCGGATTATTGAAAGATAATTAATTAAGTTATTAATGCATAATGTGGTAGGCCCCTCTTTTGAAGGCGACGTTACCCTCGGCTAAGTAGTCTGAGTCAGCAGGGATATAGTCCTAAGTAGCCGGGTTAAAGTTTTAATAGTAGTTTAACTTATGAGGGGATCAAAGAGTTTTGACCCCCGCCATCCAATACCTTTGGGTATTGAAGGAGGTCCTACTAAATTTGACCCAGGTCCTTTGCAGGATCTATACACTGAATAATGGCAAGACTCTTACCAAATCGTTCCCTTAACCCCCGACCAGGTAGCCAACATACCTCTATATAGACTGTGGAGATATAAATGGTGAAAATCTTCTATTTTATATAGACAGTATAATAATGCCAAGACACCACGGACAAACGATAAGGAAGAATTACCTTCAACATAAGAAACTAGTAATTAAAGTCATTAATACAAAACCAATTAAAAAGTGCAAAAGATTAAAAATAAAAAGTATTACACTAAACACTTGTCTTCACCAAGTGATGTAAGAGACTTAGGCAAACATGGCCTTTGATTATCAAGAACTCTTACGATCAATCTTGGATCCCGAGACGACTCACACACTCTATGATGGATAATGGATGATGGTGGTGGATGATGGTGTTATGGTGGTGGTGGGTGGTGGGTGAAGTGTGAGAGAGGTGGTGTGCCAAGGGATGAGTTGCAAGAGCTCCAAACACTCCTATTCATAGGCTGAACAGAAGCTCGGGCACGGCCCCGTGCCCGCTGGGCACGGCCCCGTGTCCACTTGACTCTCTCTCTTCATTAATTGTAATTCGCAATTACAATAAATGCGCCTGCAGGAAGTTGACCACGCCCCCGTGTCCGCTGGGCACGGCCCAGTGGTGGGCAATAGAAGCTTCTATGAGTTTGTCTTTTCTGCTGGCACTTGGGCACGGCCCCGTGCTCACTGAGCACGGGGCGTGTTCAGTCTTCTGTCTTCTTTGTTTTGCTTGGGAAGAAGGGGGGTCGGGCATATCACTTTTGTTCCCTTTCTTGTATTTATGTTAGATTTTGCTGTCTTTTTGTTTCTTTTGTTATTTTGAGCTCATTTAATCCTGAAAATACAAAAGGAAGACAAAAGCACACTTTTTCCAACATTAATACTAAAAAAGGGTTAGTTTTAAGCCACAATTGATGTAATTTATATGTTGCATTTTGTGCACATCAAATACCCCCCACACTTGAATCTTTGCTTGTCCTCAAGCAAAACTCTTTATAATGTGGCTTTATTCACTCCCAAATGGAATGGGTAGAAGAGAAGGTTTTTGGGCTTGTCATAGAGTGTCGGGATTTCCAAGATCATTTAGGTTTTATTTTTATTTATTTACAATCCTATTCGTCATGATTTATTAAAAACATTTCATAAGATAAATTGTTTATTAGGGCATAACATACCTCTTTAAAATTTCATTTATATACAAGTTCACATACCTCACGGGAAATCACTCAACACTCGGCCGAAGATGTATTTTTAGTGAATCGCTCGAGAGCGGCATGGGACTTACTTCTACCATAAGCTTGCCAAGCAATCAATCCTCCTCCTTTTTAACTATATACCTTTGTAAATATCAAGAGGACTTTTTGGGTGAAGGGTTAGGCTTGGGCTAAAGGTGGGTGGTTGGGTTAGTGGTTAGTAAAAGGGCGAAAAGCGTAACAAACGTCGGTTTTTGAAAGACTTTTTATTTTTCACATTTTTATTTTATTTTGATGAACCAATTGTTTCTAACAAAGTTATTTTTGATGAACTTGTTTGTTTGTTTGGTTTCATCAATATATATATATATATATATATATATATATATATAGAGTTAGGATCCTGTAAAAAAGGCCCAAAGTGTGAGACATGTAAGAAAGAATCTCAACCATTAGATATTTTGATCTAATGGTTGAGATCAATAGGGACCAAAATGTAAAATATTTTTCTTAATTTGGACTGAATTGAAAATTATAGGGGTAATAAAGTCTTTATATCCATTAAAAATAGTAAACTGTAAATCAAAATTCCTATAATTCCGATCTCTCTCTCCAATTGATCGTACAGTTTCTCTCTCTCTCTACAATTTCAAAACCCTAATGCCCCTAAACCTCCATATCGATCGAACAGCGGCGACAACGAGCGGCAGCGGCGACGGCGAGCGATGAGCGGTGACGACGAGCGGCAGCGGCGACGGCGAGTGGGCAGCGGCAGTGGTTGTGCGGATCGGCAGCGGTGGTGTAGCAGTGGTGGTGCCGGAAGTGCCAGTGGTGGTGCCGGAAGTGGAGAAGATGATACAGAGGTGTTATTTTTTTCTTTACTGAATGGTGTTATATCTTGTACTGAATGGTGTTATTTTTGTGCTGAATGGTGTTATTTTTGTGCTGAATGGTGTTATTTTTTGTACTGAATGGTGTTATTTTTGTACTGAATGGTGTTTTTTTATTTACTGCTGAATGGTGTTATTTTTGTGCTGAATGGTGTTATTTTTGTACTGATTGTGTTATATTCTTGTACTGAATGGTGTTTTTTTATTTACTGCTGAATGGTGTTATTTTTGTGCTGAATGGTGTTATTTTTGTGCTGAATGGTGTTATTTTTGTGCTGAATGGTGTTATATTTTTCTGAATTGTGTTATATTTAAAACACCATGTATGAACATTCTCTGAATGGTGTTATATTTATGGACGGTTATAAGTCCTAAAATCCAGGTTTTTCTCTCTCCAAATCCTTAAATCAAGGATTACCATATTTGAATTTGTTAATGCATTTACAATCATACCCTTTTCAATTAATTTAGATTTAATGGTTGAGATTCTTTCTTACCTTTCTCACACTTTTAGTCTTTTTTACAATAACTCCACCCTATATATATATATATATATATATATATATATATATATATATATATATATATAAATATATATATATATATATATAGGGAGCCGCTAGAATGAAAACCACCTCGAGTTGTAAGAACCGCGAGAACTACACCCCACGGAGCGCCGTTCGCCATGATTTTTTTTTACAAGTAGATGTGTGTATTATAAACACAGCCGTAAAAAATCATGGCGAACGGCGCTCCGTGGGGTGTAGTTTTTTACACCACAAGTTTGGTGAAAAAAAAAAGAAAAAAGAAAAAAAAATTAAAAACACCAAACTTGTGGTGTAAAAAACTACACCCCACGGAGCGCCGTTCGCCATGATTTTTTACGGCTGTGTTTATAATACACACATCTACTTGTAAAAAAAATCATGGCGAACGGCGCTCCGTGGGGTGTAGTTCTCGCGGTTCTTACAACTCGGGGTGGTTTTCATTCTAGCAGCCCCCTATATATATATATATATATATATATATATATATATATATATATATATATATATATATATATATATATATATATATATATATATAGGTAGAGGATCCTGTAAAAAGTGGGACTTTTGTGAGAAGTGTGAGAAATAATTTGGGAATGACAAGTGTCCTTTATCCTAATTAATTCAAAAGGGTATATTAGTAATTTGACATTTTTATCATTTAATTGATTTCCAAGAATAACTGCCAAAAAAAAAAAAAAAAAACTGCCGATGAGTTTTTTAAGGTTTGAATCGAATTTTGAATTAGGAGAAATTTTAGGAAACATTATACATGTGATTGTTTTATATTCTTCATCATTTTTTAATCACAACATCTTTTAATCATACATTGTTCATGGCGTGGTGTTTTAAAAAACTGGAGACATTGACTGTCACACCCCCAAAATCCACCCGCGGATAACACCCGCTTCGAGGGCGTGACTGACCAGGATCCAGCCACCAATTATACTAAGCATTGGTTAATATTAAAGTAATACTCACTAACCATGAGATTAGCAAATATCAAGTTCAGAGTTTAAGGTTTCAAGTTTAAACAGTAATAAGTAGCGGAAGCACAAATAAACAGTTTTAAACAATGTTCATAAGGTAAGTATGGTAAATGCCCAACACACGGGCAGACGACCACTACACATCCCAAGCAGCTGCTCCAGTCACTGGCCACCTGCAAAGCATGCAGTAAGGGGTCAACAATAATGCTGAGTGAGTTCACTAGTTGTCCAGTTTTAATTACCAAAACTCGTTTCACCAGTTAATTTATCCGTTTATACATGCCATGGGGAGCTACCCCAAAAGTTAGCGACTAAACTGTTCTTCCAATACCGAACACTAGGTAACCGTTTGCGTTTCCGCAGGATGCCCCGATGTCAATGTTCTATCATCATTGACGGATGCCTGAGTACATTAGTTCACGACCGATCCCATACCATGGCACGGTGTGAGGCTGGTAAAACCTAAATAGCGCTATCAACTAATAACCCGTTCGCCTGGCACCGGCGACTAATCGGTATTATGTAGTAGGGACTTAAGTGATAGAGTTGCGTTTAGTGCCGTTGGTTGCATTCCGTATAAACAGTAATTAACTAAAAAGGTTTCCCAATACAAGGGAAGATAAAGTAAGTTTGTTCCCAATAACTAGGGAAGGAATGTAGACGGTATCCCCTTTACAAGGGGATAGGGTTGTTTTAGTCTCGTGTCCCAAGCCACCGGGACGCATGCTTTTAAGTTGTGAACTCACCTTGGGTTGCTCGGTATGATACGTTACTTGGTTAAGTATGTTGGTCACCACGTCCTAGCATGGTTACCAAGTATGGGTCAAGTTGGGTACAAGTAAACACGTATAAAACACACTTAACATAAATGCAAACAACCACAGTAGCAGGTATATATGCAGCCCAGTCAACAGAAAGTCCAACATACAAACAGTGGGATTATTGGGCCAACCCTAATATCTACACAGCAAACAGTTACATAGCAGTCCAGTTAACAGATAGCACAACAAGTCATTTGGCCCAATAATAGCCCAGTCGCGACAAAGGCGATTGCGAGTCGCAACCAAGGGATTCTGACTCGCAACCTCGGTTACGGCTCACCATGCATTGGTTACGAGTCGCAACCAGGGTTTCCAACTCGCAACCTTGGTTACGGCTCATCACGTGCTGCTTGCGAGTCGCAACTGCGGTCTCGGTTCATCATGCGTTGGTTACGAGTCGCAACCAAAGGTCCCGACTCGCAACCTCAGCTATGTGCACCTGAAGCCTTCTAGAACCTGTCCTTTGTACGATCCAATGACCTTGCATTTTCATGTAATTTTGTACTGACCAATCAGAAAGCAAAAACATGTTTTGTTGTCTAATTACAAAGCAAAATGGATCAAAACAAGCATATTCAAAATATTTTTGTGACATTCAAACTGTTCATCATAGTATTCATCCGGTTCATCAGGTTTTGACCCTCACAACCCACCCATAACATGCATTCTAGGATTCATTCATCACCATAAACCGAAAGCATCAGAAAAGTGTTAAAGCAACCAAATCTAAGTATCATGCTTGGATTCTATTTCTAGCACTTATGAAACATGAACACTCAACCCATAATATTCAAAGTCTTGGCTAAATGTTTCTATCTATAACTAAGGAGTGACAATATTTGATCAAAGTAACAACTAAGACAACATTTCATCAAGGCAAGGGTTTCATTCTCGGCTAAACAAGAACATTACAAGAAAGCATGAAACCTCTAACAAATTAACACGCATACACACTAACCGGTTAAGGAAGGGTACGAAGATGATCTTTCGAGTGGGACTCCGATCTTGAATCCGCAAGCTTTTGTTGTCGGGTTGAATCCGAAGGAACAAGGAAGAAAATGGTGGTTGATGCTTTGGGTTTTTAGGGTTCTAGTGTGAGAGAGGAGAGTGTGAGAGGAGTGTTGTAAAATGGTTTAAGGGAGGGGAGGGTTGGTTTATATAAGGTTGCGAGTGGGTTAGGGTGATTCCGGGTTGGGTTTCTCGGTCACAAGGCCCAAACGGCCCATTGTTACTGTTCACTAGCAACCGTGGGCTCGAGTCGGGTTTGTGGTCTCGGGTTGATTGTGGTTTCGGGTTCCGGTTCATCTCACACACACACACACTCTCTTATATCTATGTATATATATATATATATATATAATACATACACATTTATATCTATATACACATATACATGAATACACATAGCATGTAACACAATAGTTCGAATTTTCATTTTAATAGAATCTATGTACACACATGTTACATCGAAAGATTGTCCGGGGAAAACCCGAAGTGTCACATTATCCCCAAGTTTTAAGAACTTTCGTCCCGAAAGTTAAGGCAGCCACTGTCAAGCTAGTGTGAGTAAAAGCGTTTCAACGGGGTGTCACATCATCCCCCCGTTAGTTTGGAATTTCGTCCCGAAATTCGTTCGTAGCTTCAGTGCTGGGATTTTCGTTTGGGAACAACTGGGGATACTTGTGCTTCATCTGGTCTTCCCGCTCCCAGGTATACTCTGGGCCACGTCGCGAGTTCCAACGGACTCGTACAAGAGGTATCTGGCTACGTTTGAGGATTTTGATTTCTCGATCCGTGATCTCAATCGGTTCCTCAGTAAAGTGTAGCTGTTCATCAATGGTTAGTTCCTTAAAAGGAATCACAAGTGTCTCATCCGACAAACACTTCTTCAGGTTGGATACGTGAAAAACGTTGTGTACCGCACTCAGTTCTTCCGGCAGGTTCAATCTATAAGCAACCTTACCGATCTTCTCGGAAATTTCGAATGGTCCGATATAACGCGGATTAAGCTTTCCCCGTTTACCAAAGCGGACCACACCCTTCCAGGGTGAGACTTTAAGTAGAACCCGGTCACCGACCTGGAATTCCAATGGTTTCCTACGCTTATCAGCGTAGCTCTTCTGACGGTCACGAGCTGCCGCCATGCGTTGTCTGATCTGGGCAATCTTTTCCGTTGTATCTACCACCATCTCTGGGCCCGTGATTTGACTATCACCGATTTCTGCCCAGCAGAGAGGTGACCGGCATTTACGACCGTACAATGCCTCAAAAGGTGCTGCCTGAATGCTAGTGTGGTAGCTGTTGTTGTAAGAGAACTCTACTAGCGGTAGATGCTTCTCCCAATTCTTGCCAAAATCGATCACACACGCTCTAAGCATGTCTTCTAGAGTCTGGATGGTGCGTTCGGACTGTCCATCCGTTTGCGGGTGATAAGCAGTGCTTATATCCAAACGTGAGCCAAAGCATTTGTGCATAGCTTGCCACAATTCCGAAGTAAATCGAGCGTCTCGGTCTGAAATAATTGAGGTTGGCACCCCGTGCCTCGAAACTACTTCCTTTAAGTAAATCTCCGCCAAGGTAGAAAACTTGTCTGTTTCCTTAATAGCCAGAAAGTGTGCGGACTTGGTCAATCGATCTACTATTACCCAAATAGCATCATTTCCGCGTTGAGACCTAGGTAGCCCTGTAACAAAATCCATGGAAATTTGTTCCCATTTCCATTTCGGGATTTCTGGTTGTTGGAGTAGACCCGCTGGCTTCTGGTATTCTGTCTTGACTCTTGCGCAAGTCAAACATTTGCTGACGTATGTTGCTATGTGGGCCTTCATACCAGGCCACCAATATGTAGTCTTCAAGTCGTGGTACATCTTGTCCGAACCAGGATGTACTGAGTAGCGGGACTTGTGGGCTTCGTCCATCACGAGTTAACGTAAACCTCCAAAGAGTGGAACCCAGATGCGCCCTGTTACATAGTAAGCACCATCTTCTTTCTGTTCTAGTTGCTGTCTCGATCCTCGCAGAGACTCAGCCCTGATGTTTTCCGGCTTCAATGCTTCAACTTGAGCATTTCGAATCTGGGTAGGGAGGTTAGACTGGATGGTAAGTTGTAGTGCTCGCACGCGCTTTGGTATAGTGTCCTTTCGGCTGAGGGCGTCTGCCACGACATTGGCTTTGCCCGGATGGTATTTGATGGCGCATTCGTAGTCATTTAAGAGTTCGACCCATCGACGTTGTCGCATGTTTAATTCCTTTTGCCTAAAGATATGCTCGAGACTCCTGTGATCGGTGTAAATAGTGCACTTGGTACCGTACAGGTAATGTCTCCATATCTTAAGAGCAAAGATCACTGCTCCCAGTTCCAAGTCATGCGTCGTGTAGTTCTTTTCATGCGTCTTGAGTTGTCGAGAGGCGTAGGCAATAACTTTCTCGCGTTGCATTAACACGCAGCCGAGTCCATGAATAGACGCATCGCAGTAAACCACAAAGTCGTCAGTGCCTTCAGGTAACGAGAGAATAGGAGCGCTACAGAGGTTATCCTTAAGTCTCTGAAAAGCAGATTCCTGCGCTTCATTCCACTTGTAGGCGACGCCTTTCTGAGTAAGAGTCGTGAGGGGTTGTGCAATCTTCGAGAATCCCTGAATGAACCTGCGGTAGTAACCTGCCAAACCCAAGAATTGGCGAACTTCAGTGGGAGTCTTAGGCGTAGGCCAGTTCTTTATCGATTCGATCTTAGCGGGGTCGACGTGAATTCCGTTCTTATTAACTACATGGCCGAGGAAATGGACTTCTCGAAGCCAGAAGTCACATTTAGAGAATTTGGCGTACAGCTGCTCGTTGCGAAGGAGTTCCAGAATAAGGCGTAGGTGTTGTTCATGCTCTTCTTGACTTTTTGAATAAATCAAGATGTCGTCGATAAACACAATCACGAATTTGTCGAGGTATGGCTTACATACGCGGTTCATAAGATCCATGAACACTGCAGGTGCGTTAGTCATTCCGAAAGGCATGACGAGGAACTCGTAATGACCATAACGAGTCCTGAATGCAGTCTTGGAAATGTCTTCATTACGAACTCTCAGCTGATGATAGCCTGATCGCAGGTCAATCTTTGAATAGTAGCTCGATCCTTGCAACTGATCGAATAGGTCGTCGATGCGCGGGAGAGGGTAACGATTCTTGATGGTAACCTTGTTCAACTCACGATAGTCGATGCACATTCGGAATGTGCCATCCTTCTTCTTGACAAAGAGTGCTGGGGCTCCCCAGGGTGATGAACTAGGACGGATAAATCCTTTATCCAATAGTTCTTGTAGTTGCGTAGAGAGTTCCTTCAGTTCTGCAGGGGCTAGACGGTACGGTGCACGAGCTATAGGTGCTGCTCCGGGAGCTAGCTCGATTTGAAATTCGACCTGACGGTGGGGAGGGAGTCCAGGTAGTTCCTCAGGAAATACCTCGGGATAGTCGCGTACTACAGGAAAATCTTCAATCCTCTTTTCCTTTTCGTGAGTATCGGTGACGAGTGCTAGGATAGCGGTGTGCCCTTTTTGCAAACACTTCTGGGCTTTTAGAAGCGAGATAATGCCTGTGACTTCTCCACCTTTGTTGCCTCTGACGATGAGGGGTTGACCAGAACGGCGAGGTATACGAACTGCTTTCTCTTGACAGAGGATCTCAGCGCGATGTTTGGATAACCAATCCATACCAATGACGACGTCGAAGCTTCCAAGTTTGACAGGGAAAAGATCGATACTAAACGTATGGCCAGACAATTCTAGTGTGCAGTCGTGGATCATGTGCGTGGCCTCGATGTTCTTACCATTAGCTATCTCGACGATGTGCTTAGAACTTAATAATGCGGGCGAGTGCTTAAGTTTCTTACTAATGCGAAGGGATACATAACTGGCATCGGCACCGGAATCAAATAACACAGAAACATAACGATCATCAAGTAGGAACTTACCCGCCACGACGTTGGGATCGTTCCTTGCTTCGCCAGCTCCAATCACGAAAGCTCTTCCCCTTGCGCCATTCCCAGCATTGTTGTTTTGTTCATTGTTCCCAGCTCCCTGATTGTTGTTGCGATTCTGATTCAGTTCAGGGCAATCCTTTCGCATGTGCCCTGTTGCCCCGCATTTAAAACATGCCCTGTTGTTTCCCTGCTGCTGTTGCTGTTGAGGTTGTTGCTGATTCTGCCTTGCTGGGAACTGACTCCTACAATCCTTTGCTTCGTGCCCCATTTTGTGGCATCGCTGACACTGACCCTTGTTGCATGCCCCATTGTGGTGCCTGTTACACTTGTTGCACTTAGGGTAGTTTCCCCGGTAGCCACCCTGTTGCTGAGTGCCTTTGTTGTTGTCAGTTTTCCTTTGCTGAGCTGGGGCCTGAGTAGAGTTAGCATCCTTGCTCTGATTTCCTTCCCACTTTCGTTTGCCATCACTAGAGCTTCCTTCCGCCGCACTGATCCTTTTGGGCAACCTGCCCTCCTCCACAGCCTGATCAGTGAGTTTGTGAGCAAGTCGAACGATCGGCTGAATGGTAGTGTGGTTGGCTGAAGTTACATGGCTTCGAATTTCTGGAGCCAGACCCTTGATGTACAGTTCGATTCTTCGATACATAGGTCGAGACATGTTTGGACAAAGAGCAGCATAGTCGTTGGACAGCTTGGTGTAGGTCTCAATCTCTGACCCAACCATCTTGAGTTCATAGTACTCATTCTCAAGCTTGTGGATGTCATCCCTGTGACAGTACTCTTCCTTGATCATATCCTTGAAATCTTCCCACGCAGTAGCGTTAGCAGTCTCCAAACCAAGCATTTGAATTTGCGCCTTCCACCATGAAAGTGCGCTTCCCTCAAGAGTACCAGTAGCAAACTTCACCCAATTAGTAGGGGGACACTCGCAGACAGCGAAGACAGCTTCGACCTTCTCGATCCAGTGTAAAAGACCTATGGCACCCTCAGTGCCACTGAACGGAAGAGGCTTGCAATCCATGAAGGTCTTGAAGGTACAAACACGTGGTTGCACAGGTGCAGGCTGACCTATAGGGTGAGCCGCGAAAGCTGCAGCCACTGTGTTGAGCAGGTTAGTGAACTGAGCCTGAGTCATGTTGACGTTTCCTCGTCCGCGTCCACTCATTGTCTTCATAACCAGAAAACATAGTATGAGTGTGTGATAGCGAGAATAAGATAGAAGAGAGAAGATGTATCTATCTAATCAGGCAAACTAGTACGTATAGCAAGGCAGAAAGCATAAGACAATTAAGCAAGTAACTATAGGTCCGAGCTATGAGGTCAGATAAGTCGAGCCTTGCACTTGGAGTGTAGTGTCGTCACAAGTCACGGGTTATAGTCTGGTTTTTCTCAAAAAGATTTTTCCCCTTTTTAAAACCAAATTCACTATAACCAATGGCTCTGATACCAATCTGTCACACCCCCAAAATCCACCCGCGGATAACACCCGCTTCGAGGGCGTGACTGACCAGGATCCAGCCACCAATTATACTAAGCATTGGTTAATATTAAAGTAATACTCACTAACCATGAGATTAGCAAATATCAAGTTCAGAGTTTAAGGTTTCAAGTTTAAACAGTAATAAGTAGCGGAAGCATAAATAAACAGTTTTAAACAATGTTCATAAGGTAAGTATGGTAAATGCCCAACACACGGGCAGACGACCACTACACATCCCAAGCAGCTGCTCCAGTCACTGGCCACCTGCAAAGCATGCAGTAAGGGGTCAACAATAATGCTGAGTGAGTTCACTAGTTGTCCAGTTTTAATTACCAAAACTCGTTTCACCAGTTAATTTATCCGTTTATACATGCCATGGGGAGCTACCCCAAAAGTTAGCGACTAAACTGTTCTTCCAATACCGAACACTAGGTAACCGTTTGCGTTTCCGCAGGATGCCCCGATGTCAATGTTCTATCATCATTGACGGATGCCTGAGTACATTAGTTCACGACCGATCCCATACCATGGCACGGTGTGAGGCTGGTAAAACCTAAATAGCGCTATCAACTAATAACCCGTTCGCCTGGCACCGGCGACTAATCGGTATTATGTAGTAGGGACTTAAGTGATAGAGTTGCGTTTAGTGCCGTTGGTTGCATTCCGTATAAACAGTAATTAACTAAAAAGGTTTCCCAATACAAGGGAAGATAAAGTAAGTTTGTTCCCAATAACTAGGGAAGGAATGTAGACGGTATCCCCATTACAAGGGGATAGGGTTGTTTTAGTCTCGTGTCCCAAGCCACCGGGACGCATGCTTTTAAGTTGTGAACTCACCTTGGGTTGCTCGGTATGATACGTTACTTGGTTAAGTATGTTGGTCACCACGTCCTAGCATGGTTACCAAGTATGGGTCAAGTTGGGTACAAGTAAACACGTATAAAACACACTTAACATAAATGCAAACAACCACAGTAGCAGGTATATATGCAGCCCAGTCAACAGAAAGTCCAACATACAAACAGTGGGATTATTGGGCCAACCCTAATATCTACACAGCAAACAGTTACATAGCAGTCCAGTTAACAGATAGCACAACAAGTCATTTGGCCCAATAATAGCCCAGTCGCGACAAAGGCGATTGCGAGTCGCAACCAAGGGATTCTGACTCGCAACCTCGGTTACGGCTCACCATGCATTGGTTACGAGTCGCAACCAGGGTTTCCGACTCGCAACCTTGGTTACGGCTCATCACGTGCTGCTTGCGAGTCGCAACTGCGGTCTCGGTTCATCATGCGTTGGTTACGAGTCGCAACCAAAGGTCCCGACTCGCAACCTCAGCTACGTGCACCTGAAGCCTTCTAGAACCTGTCCTTTGTACGATCCAATGACCTTGCATTTTCATGTAATTTTGTACTGACCAATCAGAAAGCAAAAACATGTTTTGTTGTCTAATTACAAAGCAAAATGGATCAAAACAAGCATATTCAAAATATTTTTGTGACATTCAAACTGTTCATCATAATATTCATCCGGTTCATCAGGTTTTGACCCTCACAACCCACCCATAACATGCATTCTAGGATTCATTCATCACCATAAACCGAAAGCATCAGAAAAGTGTTAAAGCAACCAAATCTAAGTATCATGCTTGGATTCTATTTCTAGCACTTATGAAACATGAACACTCAACCCATAATATTCAAAGTCTTGGCTAAATGTTTCTATCTATAACTAAGGAGTGACAATATTTGATCAAAGTAACAACTAAGACAACATTTCATCAAGGCAAGGGTTTCATTCTCGGCTAAACAAGAACATTACAAGAAAGCATGAAACCTCTAACAAATTAACACGCATACACACTAACCGGTTAAGGAAGGGTACGAAGATGATCTTTCGAGTGGGACTCCGATCTTGAATCCGCAAGCTTTTGTTGTCGGGTTGAATCCGAAGGAACAAGGAAGAAAATGGTGGTTGATGCTTTGGGTTTTTAGGGTTCTAGTGTGAGAGAGGAGAGTGTGAGAGGAGTGTTGTAAAATGGTTTAAGGGAGGGGAGGGTTGGTTTATATAAGGTTGCGAGTGGGTTAGGGTGATTCCGGGTTGGGTTTCTCGGTCACAAGGCCCAAACGGCCCATTGTTACTGTTCACTAGCAACCGTGGGCTCGAGTCGGGTTTGTGGTCTCGGGTTGATTGTGGTTTCGGGTTCCGGTTCATCTCACACACACACACACTCTCTTATATCTATGTATATATATATATATATAATACATACACATTTATATCTATATACACATATACATGAATACACATAGCATGTAACACAATAGTTCGAATTTTCATTTTAATAGAATCTATGTACACACATGTTACATCGAAAGATTGTCCGGGGAAAACCCGAAGTGTCACATTGACTATGATTCAAGTCATGGTGTTTTATCTGGAGACATTGTTCATGGCGTGGTGTTTTATCTATGACTTGAATCATAGATGTTTAAAACACCACACCATGAACAATATCTCCAGATAAAACACCATGACTTGAATCATAGTCATGGTGTTTTAAAATCTGGGAATGTTTTGTTTTGATAAAACACCACGCCATGAACAATGTATCCAGATAAAACACCATGACTTGAACCATAGATGTTTAAAACACCACGCCATGAACAATGTCTCCAGATAAAACACCATGATTTGAATCATAGATGTTTAAAACACCACGCCATGAACAATGTCTCCAGATAAAACACCATGACTTGAATCATAGTCAATTTTATCCAGTTGTTTTAAAACACCATGCCATGAATCTGATTACAGTTCTCTTTATGATAATGTATGACGAATATGTAACCAAAGACCTCCTACAATTAAGGTGAATCATTAATTCCTATATTTAAGGAAAAAGGAGTGAATGTAGGAGGTTTTGGTCGTGTATGATATGGTTACCATATTTCAAACATTGAAAAAGACACTATTGCCCTTCAATTTTACATAAGGTCCCTCTAATTAAAACACAATTTACATTTTTATACCCTATTGATCTCAACCATTAGATCAAATATCCAATGGTTTAAAACACTTCTTACCCTTCTTACATTTTAGACACTTTTTACCATATCCCTACCCTATATATATATATATATATATATATATATATATATATATATATATATATATAGATAGATAAAGTATAATGTACTTCAAGGCTTAACCTACATTAACATACATGACAAAAAATAAAACGTGCGTTATTATCATAGAACATGCGTGATTATAGTGCCATGCGTGATTATGTGGTCTCATGCGTGATTATGTGGTCCCATGCGTGATTATACCCCTGATCCAACGGTTATCATTGTCTCCTACGTGATGTATGATAAGGCTTTTTGTATGTTAACCTTACTCTCTCTCTCTCTCTCTATATATATATATATATATATATATATATATATATATATATATATATATATATATATATATATATATATATATATATATATATATATATATATATATATATATATTTAGGAAGAGTCATTAGAAAACCGAACGTTGTTACTAAAAGAAAGGTTTAAAAATAAAAAGGTTTAGGTGGACAAAAAGGGTGATTGTTTTGGGTTAAGAAATGAAAAGGTTTAGGCTCAAAGGGGTTAACTAGGGGGATTTTGGGTAGGTGGTAAAAAAAATGAAAAATAATGGTGTAGAAAGAAAAAGGGTTAGTCCTAATGCCTCCATCATTTACTTACTCGGGTTTAAGTTGGTAAGGACCGGGAATGTATTGTTGTGGCAAGTTCTAGAGTCGTACGAACCAAGTGGCTATTCACACAAGAAACGAAAAATGAGCATTTAGTGTAAAGATATGTATTTGTATGCTCGATAAAGGCTCAAAACTCACTTTTGTGGGAAAGGGTTTTTTATGTGATCAAGTATATATAATCAAATTTTAACTAAGTTTGTCATCCTTTTTTATAATTTTCTTATGTTGGTTCTTTTTTTTTTATCACGACGCTATCGGTTGTAAATTAAAAAAAAAAATATAACCTTATTAGAACTTGAATTTCCAACTTAAACTTAGACAAGTAAAAAAATGAAAATTTTTGAAAAAAATTTGGGGTGATTAGCGGTTCCAATAGAGTTTTGTGTAAGGCTTGTTATTAGGACTTGCAAGATTCAAGGTTTTAGCATCCCCCCCACACTTAAATTACACATTGTCCTCAATGTGTCCCAAAAATAAGTTTTTAGGTTGATTAAATGTGTAAAATGGTGTTAAAAGCAAAATTTTATGTTACTAGTATCCTAGACACGGCCCCGTGTTCAGGTGCCAACGACAAAAATTAAAGAAAAGAAACAGAAGCCTGGACACGGGGGCGTGTTCAGTGAACACGGCCCGTGTCCAGTTACCTGAACTAGGCAATTTTCTGCAGAGTGTGCAGCACGGGGCCGTGTTGGGCGGACACGGCCCGTGCTAAGCTCACTGTAATGAAGAAATTGTTGTCGGATGGCAATATTTTCGTGCATGGGGCTATGTTTCTCGTTTCCCTTGCTATCCTTTACCATCACGAGTGTGTTTTATTCCTGCAAATTAAAATTAAACTAAAAGATTAAACTAAACTAAGGATAGTTCTGCGGAATGCCTCCGTGGTGCGCCACATTTATAAGGGTCCTTGGCTAGACCCAAAGTGAGGTTATATGTTTTCCGAGCGGGATGTTTTGCATCCCATGTTGCACCGTCGGAGAGCATCATCCAAACTCGAATCAATAACCTTCATGTAATTGACCGGGTCATCGTCCTCTATTCTCTTCCTAACCCCGAACTTCACTTCCTTATCCCCATATTTTAAAGTGAGTGTTTCGTCATTCATATCTACCACTGCTTGTGCGGTGGCTAGAAATGGCCTCCCTAGTATGAGGGGGACCTCGGTGTTTTCTTCCATATCTGGTATGACAAAGTCGGCCGGGTAGACGAAATTGTCGACTTTGACCAATAGATTTTCAGCGACACCTTGCGGGTATTTGACGGATCTATCGGCAAGTTGTATACTCATCTTGGTAGGGCTCGTTTTTCCTAGGCCGAGTCGTTTGAACATTGATGCGGGCATGAGGTTAATGCTAGCCCGAAGGTCGGCTAGTGCATTACGAATGGGGGATTCCCCGATCGAGCAAGGAATTGTGAAGCCTCCGGGATCAATCTTCTTTTGGGGAAGTTTGTTGAGTACGAGGGCTGAGCATTCTTCGCCTAGGTTAACTAATTGCAATGATTCAATTTTCCTTTTATGAGTGAGGAAGTCCCTCATGAATTTTGAGTATTTAGGCATTTGAGTTAGGACTTCTATGAAAGGAATATTAACATGCAATTGTTTTAGTAGACTTTCGAATTTTGCGAATTGCTCATTGGTCTTTTGACGAATTAACCTACCGGGGTACGGAACCGGAGGAGCCTTGGTGGGCTCTTGAAATAGAGGAGAAGCCTTATCTTGTTGGGGCGGTGTTGTGCTTTCCTCGGTTGGTGGCGGTGGAGCTTCCACGGGACCCACAGTACGGTTTCTTAATGTTATGAGATGAACTTGAGCTTTTGGGTTTGTTTCGGTATTACTTGGTAACGCGCCTTGTGGTCTCTCGGAGAAATTTTGAGCTAGTTGACTTATTTGTTTTTCAATGTTTTGTATACTAGCTTGTTGATTTCTAAAATTTGATTCCAATTGTTGAAACTGATCCGAGTTTTTCTTTTCAGTGTCGGAGATGAGGCGAGATATAGTATCTTCAAGCCTTTCTCATCCACCTTGTTGTTAAGGGAAATTTTGTGACTCATTTCTTGGTTGTTGAAAGTTTGTTCGTTGATTTAGACTTTTTTGGTTACTACTATTGCCGGGTTCTCTCTAACCAAGGTTAGGGTGGTTACGGCATCCTTGGTTGTAGGTACCCGTTGGGGGACCCGACGGCCTAGATCTATTATCAATGTAGTTTACCGACTCTGTTTGATCATCTGTTTCTTTCATACAACTCCAATTTTCATGTGGCCCACCACACCCTTCGCAAGCCATTACCGAGACGGTTTTTGTCATTTCTAACCTTTTAATTTTTGAAGAAAGGGCCTCGATTTGTGCTTGTAAAGAAGTGCTTTCATCAACCTTATGGGCGCCCGGGGCAATAGATTTATTGCCTCGGGGAGTGTGCCACTGAAAATTGGTTTGAGCAATTTTCTCGATTTGATTGTATATTTCATGTGGGCGGCGATTACCTAAAAGTCCCCCGGAGTTAGAGTCAAGTGTTTGTCTCGTGTGTGGCTACAACCCATTATAGAAAGTGGACACTTGTTTCTATACCGCAAGACCGTGATGGGGACACTTGCGCAATAGCTCCTTGAACCTTTCCCAAGTTTCATATAAGGATTCCCCGTCCTCTTGTGAATATGTATTAATTTCAGTCATTAATTTAGCCGTTTTAGCGGGAGGGAAATACTTATATAGAAATTTTTGGGCTAGTTCATCCCAGGTGTTTACCGAACCAACTGGGAGGGCGTTGAGCCAAGCTTTTGCTCGGTCTTTTAATGAAAATGGAAACATTCGGAGGCGGATGGCGTCATTTGATGCTCCATTGATCCGAAAGGTATCACATATTTCTAACAAATTAGTAATATGTAGATGGGGATCCTCGTCCGCAAGCCCATGAAAGGTTGCGGAGTTTGGAAGCATTTGTATCAAATGTGGCCGAAGTTCGAAGTTGTTGGCTTCGACATTCGGTGCATTGATAGCGGCGCCGAGATTACCTACGGTGGGTCGTAGGTAATCCATGAGGGTACGTTGGTCCGCCATTGGAAGTGGGTCCCCCGAAACCTTCTCTTGGTTTTTAGCTTTAAGTCTTTTTCTGAGAAAGCGTTCGGGTTCTTCTAGAGGTTCTTTTATGTCTTTATTGGAACTGGAGCTCATACACTACGTAGAAGGTTCAGATGTGGCGTCTGGTTCCAAATCCTGCAATAAAAACAGAAAAGAATGTTGGTCAGAAAGTTCACCACGGCCCCGTGCTCACTGAACACGGCCCGTGGTGGGAGATACAACGATTGTTTTCCGGATCCATGTTACTGGAAAGTTGGACACGGCCCCGTGTTGCACCGACACGGCCCCGTGCTCAGCCCTCTGTAACTCGGAATATAAAAAACTGCCAGTGACACTGCTGGGCACGGCCCGTGCTGAGTTCTGCAAAAGTTGAAAAATTAAGAAAATCCTAAAAATAAAAAGAAAATAGAAAAAAAAATGATTAGGCCGTTGATTCCTAACTTTCTTAAAATCCTTGTGTCCCCGGCAACGGCGCCCAGAAACTTGATGCGTGTTAGTGTGTTTATGTTTTAGGTACATATTTTAAGCCCTTTTTACACTTTTTAGCCAAGTTTTAAATTTATAAAATACGATATTTATTAACACTAAACACACATATGGGCAAGTGCACCCATCGTGGACGTAGTATAGTGTTGGTAAGATACCGAGGTCGTCCAAGGACACAAGAGCTTTTAGTACCAGTTTATCCTCAACGTCTAATCAAATCAAAATGTTAGAAAAAGGTTTTAAACTAAGAAAATAAAACTAACTAAAATGCTGAAAAATAAAAATAACAGTAAAAACAGATAGACAAGATGAATCACTTGGATCCGACTCGTGTGTAGTGTAACCTTTGATTATTTTCGCACTTTTGCACTTGTTTAAGAGATTATCTTAGTTATTGTAGTAGGCCCCTCTTTTGAAGGCGACGTTACCCTCAACCCAGTAGTTTGAGTCAGCAAGGATACAATCCTAAAGGTTCGGATTATTGAAAGATAATTAATTAAGTTATTAATGCATAATGTGGTAGGCCCCTCTTTTGAAGGCGACGTTACCCTCGGCTAAGTAGTCTGAGTCAGCAGGGATACAGTCCTAAGTAGCCGGGTTAAAGTTTTAATAGTAGTTTAACTTATGAGGGGATCAAAGAGTTTGGACCCCCGCCATCCAATACCTTTGGGTATTGAAGGATGTCCTACTAAATTTGACCAAGGTCCTTTGCAGGATCTATACACTGAACAATGGCAAGACTCTTACCAAACCGTTCCCTTAACCCCCGACCAGGTAGCCAACATACCTCCATATAGACCGTGGAGATATGAATGGTGAAAATCTTTTATTTTATATAGACAGTAAAATACTGCCAAGACACCACGGACAAACGATAAGGAAGAATCACCTTCAACATAAGAAACTAGTAATTAAAGTCATTAATACAAAACCAATTAAAAAGTGCAAAAGATTAAAAATAAAAAGTATTACACTAAACACTTGTCTTCACCAAGTGATGTAAGAGACTTAGGCAAACATGGCCTTTGATTGTCAAGAACTCTTACGATCAATCTTGGATCCCGAGATGACTCACACACTCTATGATGGATAATGGATGATGGTGGTGGATGATGGTGTTATGGTGGTGGTGGGTGGTGGGTGAAGTGTGAGAGAGGTGGTGTGCCAAGGGATGAGTTGCAAGAGCTCCAAACACTCCTATTTATAGGCTGAACAGAAGCTCGGGCACGGCCCCGTGTCTGCTGGGCACGGCCCCATGTCCATCTAACTCTCTCTCTTCATTAATTGTAATTCGCAATTACAATAAATGCACCCGCAGGAAGTTGACCACGCCCCCGTGTCCGCTGGGCACGGCCCCGTGGTGGGCAACAGAAGCTTCTATGAGTTTGTCTTTTCTGCTGGCACTTGGGCACTGAGCACGGGGCGTGTTCAGTCTTCAGTCTTCTTTGTTTTGCTTGGGAAGATGCTGTCGGGGGGGGGGGGTTGGGCATATCAGTTTTGTTCCCTTTCTTGTATTTATGTTAGATTTTGCTGTCTTTTTGCTTCTTTTGTTATTTTGAGCTCATTTAATCCTGAAAATACAAAAGGAAGACAAAAGCACACTTTTTCCAACATTAGTACTAAAAAAGGGTTAGTTTTAAGCCACAGTTGATGTAATTTATATGTTGCATTTTGTGCACATCAATAGTGCATGGTATTCCTTTGCACCTCCTCGAGCCAGAAGTCCTTAAACAGGTGGGGGAATTGTTTAAAAAGATATTGTACGTCACCAAATCTTTATAGGACGATCAAGATCTTACGATAAAGTGTGTGGGAGTCTTGGTTGGTGATGTGTGTAAAATGCAACATATAAATCACATCAATTAAGGCATAAAACTAACCCTTTTTAAGTACTAATGTTGGAAAAAGAGTGTTTTTGTCTTTCTTTTGTATTTTCAGGATGAAATGAGCTCAAAATCACAAAAGAAGCAAAAAGACAACTAATTCTAGCATAAATACAAGAAAAGGAATAAAAGTAGACTGCCCGGACCCTCAACGGCACCCCCCAAGGCAAAGAAGAGAAAGCAGAAGACTGAACACGCCCCGTGTCCAGCGAACACGGGGCCGTGCCCAAGAAGCAGCAGAAAAGATTTGTAGGATTTTTGGCTGCGGATTCTTGTTTAAAGTTAGTTCTATAACTTTGTTTTAAATTATCTAAGCTTAGAACACGGTAAAAGAATGTTAAAATAATTTAAAACCCAAGAATCGTTAGACAAAAATCCTGCAGACAGCTGAACACGGGGCCGTGCTCACTGAGCACGGGGCCGTGTTCGAGGTACTGTTCTGCAAAAGTTTAGTTATCTTCGGTTTCTTTCACAGAAAATGGCCAGCAGGAATAGCGGATCATCTTCGAGAAATAACCGAAATGGAAGAAGGTCGTCCACGGCAGAAGATTCCCTAGTAAACTACGTTTACGCTTTGAGGGAAGCAATAGACGAAATGACGGGAGTAGAAGAAGCATTAGTGGACCGTATTAATCATCTGACGGTAGGGTTGGAGGGCTGTCTACGAGAAGTAAACCTCCTGCACCAGAGGTTAAACCTTCTCGCTTCCCCGCCTTTGGTTCCAGTAATAACCCAAAGAGCGTGGAATGTAGTACCCGAGGTCATCATTCCGGCCGAATGGCACACCATGCACCAAATGCCTCAACCAAGGGTGGTGCAAGGAGTCCCGGTGAGCGTTCCTCCTCAAGACACTGAAGAGAATGAAGCCACCTTCTACCTCCCAAGGGAGATAGAAGAATGGCTTTGAACGACAACCGAGGAGCCGTCGGCTAGAAAGTGTTACTACATCAGGAAGCTATTCCCGAAATTTTCCTAAATAAGTAGAACCTTTATGATAACCTCATGTATCTCCTAGTTATTTGGCTAACTTTATGTAATATCTCTCTATGTTTGCAAAGATATGATGGTTTCTAAGATTGATGGTTGTTTTATGAATAAAACACACTCGTGGTGGTAATGGATGAAAAAGGGAACGAGAAAAATGGACACATGCACGAAGAACAGAGCAACCCGACACAAATCTCCATCACAGAAGGCTCAACACGGGCCGTGCCCAACCAACACGACCCCGTGCTGAGCCACCTGCAGAAAAACACCCAGTTCAGGTAACTGGACACGGGCCGTGTTCAGCGGACACGCCCCGTGTCCAGGCTTCTGTTTTAATTCTTTAATTTTTGTTACTGGCACCTGACCACGGGGCCGTGCCCGGTCACCACGGGGCCGTGTCCAGGATGCCAGTAACATAAATCTTTGCTTTTTAACCCACTTTTACACATTCTAATCAACCGAAAACCTTATTTTTGGACACATTGAGGACAATGTGTAATTTAAGTGTGGGGGGATGCTAAAACCTTGAATTTTGCAAATCCTAAATACAAGCCTTACACAAAACTCTATTGGAACCGCTAAACACCCCAAATTTTTTTTCAAAAACTTTTTCGTTTTTTTTATTTACTTGTGTTAGTTTAATTTGGGAATAACAAGTTCTAAAAAGGTTATATTTTTACAAGTTTACAACCGATAGCGTCGTGATAACAAAGAACCAACATAAGAAAATTACGAAACGGCATAACAAGTCTAGTTAAAAATTCGATTATATATACTTGATCACATTAAAAACCCATTCCCACAAAAGTGAGTTTTGAGCCTTTATTGAGCATAAAAATATACATCTTTAATGCTCATTTTTCGTTTCTTGTGTGAATAGCCGCTTGGTTCTTACAACTCTAGAACTTGCCACGACGATACATTCCCGGTCCTTACCAACTTAAACCCAAGTAAGTAAGTGATGGAGGCATTAGGACTAACCATATTTTTCTTTCTAAACCATTATTTTTCATTTCTTTACCACCTACCCAAAATCCCCCTAGTTAGCCCCTTTGAGCCTAAACCTTTCATTTCATTACCCCAAAACCCTTTTTACCCACCAAAAAACCCTTTTTATTTTTCACCCTTTATTTTAGTAACAAGCTCGGTTTTTCGTAAACTCGCCTTTTTATGTGACGAAAAAAAAACGATGATGAAGTCAAAAACAAACAAAAGCTATATAAAAGCTTGTTTGGAGAAATACTTCAAAATAAAAAAGTCACTAAAAAAACAAGGTATGTCACGGAAACCGACGCTTTTTACGATTTTCGCCCTTTTTCTAACTAACCCAACCAACCACCTTTAACCCAAACCTAACCCTTCACCCAAAAGTCCTCTTGATATTTACAAAGGTAAAAAGTTAAAAAGGAGGAGGATTGATTGCTTGGCAAGCCTATGGAAGGCGTAAGTTCCATGCCGCTCACGAGTGATTCACTAAAAAAATTACACCTTCGGCCGAGTGTTGAGTGATCTCCCGCGAGGTATGTGAACTTGTATATAAATGGAATTTTAATAAGGCATGCTATGCCCAAATAAGTAATTTATCTTATGAAACGTTCAAAATAAATCATAACGAATAGGATTGTAAATAAATAAAAATAAAACTTACAAAGACCTTGGATTCCCGACACTCTAGGACAAGCTAAAAACTTTCTCTTCTACCTATTCCATTTGGGAGTGTAAGCCACATTTAAAGAGTTTTGCTTGAGGACAAGCAAAAGTTCAAGTGTGGGGGTATTTGATGTGTGTAAAATGCAACATATAAATCACATCAATTAAGGCATAAAACTAACCCTTTTTAAGTACTAATGTTGGAAAAAGAGTGTTTTTGTCTTTCTTTTGTATTTTCAGGATGAAATGAGCTCAAAATCACAAAAGAAGCAAAAAGACAACTAATTCTAGCATAAATACAAGAAAAGGAATAAAAGTAGACTGCCCGGACCCTCAACGGCACCCCCAAGGCAAAGAAGAGAAAGCAGAAGACTGAACACGCCCCGTGTCCAGCGAACACGGGGCCGTGCCCAAGAAGCAGCAGAAAAGACAAACTAGTAGAAGCTTCCATTGCCCACCACGGGGCCGTGTCCAGCGGGCACGGGGGCGTGGTGAAAGTACAGCAGGCGCATTAATTGTAATTGCGAATTACAATTAATGAAGAGAGAGAGTGTCAGACGGGCACGGGGGCGTGTCCAGCGGACACGGGGCCGTGCCCAGCCTTCTGTTCAGCCTATAAATAGGGGTGCTTGGTTTCATTCCATCTCATCCCTTGGCACACCACCTCTCTCACACTTCATCCACCACCCACCACCACCATAACACCATCATCCACCACCATCATCCATTGTCCATCGTAGAGTGTGTGAGTCGTCTCGGGATCCAAGACTGATCGTAAGAGTTCTTGACAATCAAGGCCATGTTTGCCTAAGTCTCTTACATCACTTGGTGAAGACAGGTGTTTAGTATAATACTTTTTATTTTTAATCTTTTGCACTTTTTATTTGGTTTTGTATTAATGACTTTAATAACTAGTTACTTATGTTGAAGGTGATCTTTCCTTATCGTTTGTCCGTGGTGTCTTGGCGTTATTTTACTGTCTATATAAAATAAAAGATTTTCACCATTCATATCTCCACGGTCTATATGGAGGTATGTTGGCTACCTGGTCGGGGGTTAAGGGAACGGTTTGGTAAGGGTCTTGCCCTTGTTCAGCGTTTAGAGGTCCTGCTTGGGACCTAGGTCAATTTTAGTAGGATCTCCTTCAATGCCCATAGGTATTGGATGGCGGGGATCCAAACTCTTTGACCCCCTCATAAGTTAACTACTATTAATACTATAACCCGGCTATTTAGGACTGTATCCCTGCTGGCTCAGACTACTTAGCCGAGGGTAACGTCACCGCCGAAAGCGGGGCCTACCACGATTTGCATTAATAACTTAATTCATTATCTTTCAATAATCCGACCCTTTAGGATTGTATCCTTGCTGACTCAAACTACTGGGTTGAGGGTAACGTCGCCTTCAAAAGAGGGGCCTACTGCAATAACTAAGATAATCTCTTAAACAAGTGCAAAAGTGCGAAAATAATCAAAGGTTATACTAACACACGTGTCGGATCCAAGTGATTCATCTTGTCTATCTGTTTTTGTTTTTATTTTATTTTTCAGCATTTAGTTAGTTTTTATTTTTCTTAGTTTAAAACATTTTTCTCACTTTTTGATTTGATTAGACGTTGAGGATAAACCGGTATTAAAAGCTCTTGTGTCCTTGGACGACCTCGGTATCTTACCAACACTATACTACGTCCACGATGGGTGCACTTGCCCATATGTGTGTTTAGTGTTAGTAAATATCGTGTTTTATAAATTTAAAACTTGGCTAGAAGTGTAAAAAGGGGCTTAAATATACATCAAAAATATATTACACTACACACGCATCAAGTTTTTGGCGCCGCTGCCGGGGACACAAGGATTTTAAGAAAGTTAGGAATCAACGGCCTAATCATATTTTTATTTTTCTCTTTAATTTTTAGGATTTTTCGTAGATTTTCAGCTTCTGCAGAGCTCACCACGGGGCCGTGCCTGCTGAACACGCCCCCGTGCTCAATCATTGGAACTGGCAATCCTGTTTTAAGTCAGACAGTAAGCTAAACACGGGGCCGTGTCCACTCAACACGCCCCCGTGCCCAAGATTCTCTTACTGAAAACAGAACCGTTAGATCCCGGCGGTTGGTAATTTCTGACACAAACATGAGTGATAGTAATTATTTTTACTTTCGGCACTCTTATGGTATGTGGTGTCGATTATGTGGAGGCGAACATGAGGAATTAAAATGTTATTTTCTCAATTATAGGCCCCACTATATAGACCCACCGATTCCCTGTAACCTTAAGAGGGGCGAAAGTAAAAATAAGCACTATCTCTCCCTCGAATGCGCCCAGCCAGATATTCTAGGAGAAATGCTCCTTGACGAGTTATTTCAAATAGAAGAGCTAATTCTCAATTGGTCAAAAGAACTTAGGAAGGATTTTATCGATCCATCCCAAGATGATGACCTTGAGGAAATGTTGGAACCGCATTCCGACAACCTCGTTGCTCCCGAAAATACCTTCATACCTAGACAAGACTTGGACGATAGTCGTCCCTGTGTCGATTGTGCCGTGAAGGACTCCCCATCGACTTCGTTCGATGCATACATAGACCTGAGCGATTCGGCATACACCTTCTTTAACGAGAGCCCGGAAAAGGGTTGGACTTGTCCACCTAGAATGAAAATAGGAATTACCCTCACCGATAACCTCTTGCGTTCTCGCCTTAGTATAGGACAATTAAGGTATCTTAGGCACTTTGGGGTTGTTCCAACAAATCAAGAACCACCCGATAGAAATAAGCTCCTTAGTAGCAACAAACTCCATAAAACAGCCTACCAACACGGGGCCGTGCCCGGTCAACACGCCCCCGTGTTCACTCAGAAGATTCTCTGCTGATTTTGTCAGAATACGGACAAAATGTGTCAGGATTTTCTCTGCACACGGGGCCGTGCCCAGCGGACACGGGGCCGTGTCCAGTATGCTGTCGTTTTCTTTAAATGCAGCCTGATTCCTGCTCATTTTTGACCACTTCACTAAGCAGAGATTCCTGGGATCTTCACATATACCATCCTAGGTAAGTGCTAAAAGAAGGTTCCCAAGGACCATCTTGTCTTTTCCACTTTTGTTCATTTCTCCTTCTTCCAAAAATTTTTCAAACATCTCCTCCATGGAAGCTTGGAAACCCCATGATTCCAATCTTCTATGTAAGATTTGTAGGATTTTTGGCTGCGGATTCTTGTTTAAAGTTAGTTCTATAACTTTGTTTTAAATTATCTAAGCTTAGAACACGGTAAAAGAATGTTAAAATAATTTAAAACCCAAGAATCGTTAGACAAAAATCCTGCAGACAGCTGAACACGGGGCCGTGCTCACTGAGCACGGGGCCGTGTTCGAGGTACTGTTCTGCAAAAGTTTAGTTATCTTCGGTTTCTTTCACAGAAAATGGCCAGCAGGAATAGCGGATCATCTTCGAGAAATAACCGAAATGGAAGAAGGTCGTCCACGGCAGAAGATTCCCTAGTAAACTACGTTTACGCTTTGAGGGAAGCAATAGACGAAATGACGGGAGTAGAAGAAGCATTAGTGGACCTTATTAATCATCTGACGGTAGGGTTGGAGGGCTGTCTACGAGAAGTAAACCTCCTGCACCAGAGGTTAAACCTTCTCGCTTCCCCGCCTTTGGTTCCAGTAATAACCCAAAGAGCGTGGAATGTAGTACCCGAGGTCATCATTCCGGCCGAATGGCACACCATGCACCAAATGCCTCAACCAAGGGTGGTGCAAGGAGTCCCAGTGAGCGTTCCTCCTCAAGACACTGAAGAGAATGAAGCCACCTTCTACCTCCCAAGGGAGATAGAAGAATGGCTTTGAACGACAACCGAGGAGCCGTCGGCTAGAAAGTGTTACTACATCGGGAAGCTATTCCCGAAATTTTCCTAAATAAGTAGAACCTTTATGATAACCTCATGTATCTCCTAGTTATTTGGCTAACTTTATGTAATATCTCTCTATGTTTGCAAAGATATGATGGTTTCTAAGATTGATGGTTGTTTTATGAATAAAACACACTCGTGGTGGTAATGGATGAAAAAGGGAACGAGAAAAATGGACACATGCACGAAGAACAGAGCAACCCGACACAAATCTCCATCACAGAAGGCTCAACACGGGCCGTGCCCAACCAACACGACCCCGTGCTGAGCCACCTGCAGAAAAACACCCAGTTCAGGTAACTGGACACGGGCCGTGTTCAGCGGACACGCCCCGTGTCCAGGCTTCTGTTTTAATTCTTTAATTTTTGTTACTGGCACCTGACCACGGGGCCGTGCCCGGTCACCACGGGGCCGTGTCCAGGATGCCAGTAACATAAATCTTTGCTTTTTAACCCACTTTTACACATTCTAATCAACCGAAAACCTTATTTTTGGACACATTGAGGACAATGTGTAATTTAAGTGTGGGGGGATGCTAAAACCTTGAATTTTGCAAATCCTAAATACAAGCCTTACACAAAACTCTATTGGAACCGCTAAACACCCCAAATTTTTTTTCAAAAACTTTTTCGTTTTTTTTATTTACTTGTGTTAGTTTAATTTGGGAATAACAAGTTCTAAAAAGGTTATATTTTTACAAGTTTACAACCGATAGCGTCGTGATAACAAAGAACCAACATAAGAAAATTACGAAACGGCATAACAAGTCTAGTTAAAAATTCGATTATATATACTTGATCACATTAAAAACCCATTCCCACAAAAGTGAGTTTTGAGCCTTTATTGAGCATAAAAATATACATCTTTAATGCTCATTTTTCGTTTCTTGTGTGAATAGCCGCTTGGTTCTTACAACTCTAGAACTTGCCACGACGATACATTCCCGGTCCTTACCAACTTAAACCCAAGTAAGTAAGTGATGGAGGCATTAGGACTAACCATATTTTTCTTTCTAAACCATTATTTTTCATTTCTTTACCACCTACCCAAAATCCCCCTAGTTAGCCCCTTTGAGCCTAAACCTTTCATTTCATTACCCCAAAACCCTTTTTACCCACCAAAAAACCCTTTTTATTTTTCACCCTTTATTTTAGTAACAAGCTCGGTTTTTCGTAAACTCGCCTTTTTATGTGACGAAAAAAAAACGATGATGAAGTCAAAAACAAACAAAAGCTATATAAAAGCTTGTTTGGAGAAATACTTCAAAATAAAAAAGTCACTAAAAAAACAAGGTATGTCACGGAAACCGACGCTTTTTACGATTTTCGCCCTTTTTCTAACTAACCCAACCAACCACCTTTAACCCAAACCTAACCCTTCACCCAAAAGTCCTCTTGATATTTACAAAGGTAAAAAGTTAAAAAGGAGGAGGATTGATTGCTTGGCAAGCCTATGGAAGGCGTAAGTTCCATGCCGCTCACGAGTGATTCACTAAAAAAATTACACCTTCGGCCGAGTGTTGAGTGATCTCCCGCGAGGTATGTGAACTTGTATATAAATGGAATTTTAATAAGGCATGCTATGCCCAAATAAGTAATTTATCTTATGAAACGTTCAAAATAAATCATAACGAATAGGATTGTAAATAAATAAAAATAAAACTTACAAAGACCTTGGATTCCCGACACTCTAGGACAAGCTAAAAACTTTCTCTTCTACCTATTCCATTTGGGAGTGTAAGCCACATTTAAAGAGTTTTGCTTGAGGACAAGCAAAAGTTCAAGTGTGGGGGTATTTGATGTGTGTAAAATGCAACATATAAATCACATCAATTAAGGCATAAAACTAACCCTTTTTAAGTACTAATGTTGGAAAAAGAGTGTTTTTGTCTTTCTTTTGTATTTTCAGGATGAAATGAGCTCAAAATCACAAAAGAAGCAAAAAGACAACTAATTCTAGCATAAATACAAGAAAAGGAATAAAAGTAGACTGCCCGGACCCTCAACGGCACCCCCAAGGCAAAGAAGAGAAAGCAGAAGACTGAACACGCCCCGTGTCCAGCGAACACGGGGCCGTGCCCAAGAAGCAGCAGAAAAGACAAACTAGTAGAAGCTTCCATTGCCCACCACGGGGCCGTGTCCAGCGGGCACGGGGGCGTGGTGAAAGTACAGCAGGCGCATTAATTGTAATTGCGAATTACAATTAATGAAGAGAGAGAGTGTCAGACGGGCACGGGGGCGTGTCCAGCGGACACGGGTGTCACACCCCCAAAATCCACCCGCGGAATACCACCGCTTGGGAGCGTGACTGACCAGGATCAAGCCATCAATCATATCAAACATAGCATTTAATATAAAAGTAATTAACGTAAGTCTCCATGACATGATTGATGTTTCAAAACCAAATACTGTTTTAAGTAGCGGAAGCAATGTAAAGTAAACCCAAATAAAGTTATAAGTTCAATAATGTTCATGATCCATCTGCCACAACGACCTGCTCCTTCCTTGTGCAAGCTCCATAATTTACCTAAGGTCCTGTAAGGCATGCAGCAAATAATCAACAAACTAGTTGAGCGAGTTCACAGAAAGTAAGTTCATAATGTAATGCATAAGTATAGCTAGTGGGGGCTTCCCATACTAGTGTGTAATAAAGGTGGGGGCTTCCCATGTTTATCTTGGCTAATGAGGGCGTCTCATTAACGGTACTTACTAGACTAACTTCCGACCATGTGTTCTTCTTTACCGAGAACAGGAAAACGTACAGGGTCACGTAGGCTTTACGTGACGTGCCCTTCCCCGAGGACAGTGGTACGCGTGGGGGCTACGTAGGCTTTACGCAGCGTGGCCTTCCGACCTGGAAGCCAGTAGATGGTATTGGGTTACGTAGGCTTTACGTAACGTGTCCTCCCGACCCGGGAGACATATGGCAAATATACTGGGTTACGTAGGCTTTACGTAACGTGTCCTGACTAACCTGAGGACGATGGTCTATAGTCTGGTATATGCGTAAGTACGAGTAATCATTCCATATCCAACATATCCAACCCAATTCCCAACCCGGGAATCCCATGCCTTGGCTGTGTGAACTCACCTTGGTTTGCTCGGCAGATACACAAGGAATATAAGTAGCAAGTAAATGGTCACTCACGTCCTATCATGGTTATTATACGAGTCAGGTTCGTATATAGTACGTATATAGCAATCACGTATAGTCATGGCAAACATGTACGCACGTAAGCAGATAAGACATAGCATGTGAGGATCCAATTGTCTAAGTCCAACAATACCCGGCCCAATAGCATAAGCAGCCCAATAACAAAACAGTCCAGATTCTCAATCGGCCCAAATAGTAAACGTATATCGGTCCAATAGCAAACAGTCCACAATTCAAATCGTTGGGCTCAATAGATTGGGCCCATGACAGTGAAGGCCCAACAGTGTGCGTGCAACGGTGGTCTCGAGTCGCAACGGAGATCTCGAGTCGTAACCAGAGATTACGAGTCGCAACAGCTGGTTGCGAGTCGCAATGATGGTCTCGGTTCATCATGGTCTGGTTACGAGTGGTCATGTGCTGGTTGCGAGTCGCAACGGGACTCGCAATCGTGGTCTCGGCTGGTGCTGTTGTGGTTTCGAGTCGTGACCACGAGGTTTCGACTCGCAATCTGAGTCGCAACCGTGTGACGTGTGTGTGTAACCGGTTTCCATAAATCCTGCATTGACTTATCCGTGATTTCAGCTAACAGTTTGGTCAGTTTGGTAACCAGATCAATTAACAAAATTCTCAACAAATCAATAGCATGATATCGATCAAACAGAACAATTGCAACACAAATTCATAAGAACCCTAATTATAACATGCATGAACAACCAACAATTCATCGACAAACCAACATTCAAGTTAACCCGATGCATACTATAGCCGATTACTTGTTCATTCGGTAATACTACCAGATCATCGATCCTTATGCAATTCATACATTCGCACATATATCCGGTTCATATCTAAGCCAATTACATGATCATCAAAACAGCCGATTTCTATATATCAATACATTCGGTTCTAAACTAATCACAACTACAAACTGATTATATAACAATACATTCAAGGACCAACATAACCACATAATCTAACCGGCCCTAGATCATCATCATGCAAATTCTAATCGGTTCTATTTAAGCATGTAATCAAAGCATCACTTAACACACAAGCATAAAACATCATACTAACCGATTACAAGAAGGAGAGTGTGATCCGAGCAAGGGTGTTCCTTGGTGCCGTCGGGTTCCAAACGAACGAGAGAGAGAGAGCAAAGCTTCTAGGGTTTGTGTGTGTGTTTGTGATTTGCAAAAGTGGTAAAACAAAACCCCTAAACTCAGTTTTGTGTGTTGCGAGTGGGGAGTGGGCCGAGCCCACTCGATTACCTAATGGACCCGAGAACAAGGAGTGACCCAAAGGGCTCGTGTACTCGGTCCGCATACATACGACATACGTACGCACATAATGCATATAACATAACATCTATCATGAAATCAATTAATCATTCAGGTTTATAAAATCACATATCGTGCACAAACGTTACATCAAAGTAAGCCTAAAGTTCGAGTTGTCACAACGGGGCCGTGCCCAGCCTTCTGTTCAGCCTATAAATAGGGGTGCTTGGTTTCATTCCATCTCATCCCTTGGCACACCACCTGTCACACCCCCAAAATCCACCCGCGGAATACCACCGCTTGGGAGCGTGACTGACCAGGATCAAGCCATCAATCATATCAAACATAGCATTTAATATAAAAGTAATTAACGTAAGTCTCCATGACATGATTGATGTTTCAAAACCAAATACTGTTTTAAGTAGCGGAAGCAATATAAAGTAAACCCAAATAAAGTTATAAGTTCAATAATGTTCATGATCCATCTGCCACAACGACCTGCTCCTTCCTTGTGCAAGCTCCATAATTTACCTAAGGTCCTGTAAGGCATGCAGCAAATAATCAACAAACTAGTTGAGCGAGTTCACAGAAAGTAAGTTCATAATGTAATGCATAAGTATAGCTAGTGGGGGCTTCCCATACTAGTGTGTAATAAAGGTGGGGGCTTCCCATGTTTATCTTGGCTAATGAGGGCGTCTCATTAACGGTACTTACTAGACTAACTTCCGACCATGTGTTCTTCTTTACCGAGAACAGGAAAACGTACAGGGTCACGTAGGCTTTACGTGACGTGCCCTTCCCCGAGGACAGTGGTACGCGTGGGGGCTACGTAGGCTTTACGCAGCGTGGCCTTCCGACCTGGAAGCCAGTAGATGGTATTGGGTTACGTAGGCTTTACGTAACGTGTCCTCCCGACCCGGGAGACATATGGCAAATATACTGGGTTACGTAGGCTTTACGTAACGTGTCCTGACTAACCTGAGGACGATGGTCTATAGTCTGGTATATGCGTAAGTACGAGTAATCATTCCATATCCAACATATCCAACCCAATTCCCAACCCGGGAATCCCATGCCTTGGCTGTGTGAACTCACCTTGGTTTGCTCGGCAGATACACAAGGAATATAAGTAGCAAGTAAATGGTCACTCACGTCCTATCATGGTTATTATACGAGTCAGGTTCGTATATAGTACGTATATAGCAATCACGTATAGTCATGGCAAACATGTACGCACGTAAGCAGATAAGACATAGCATGTGAGGATCCAATTGTCTAAGTCCAACAATACCCGGCCCAATAGCATAAGCAGCCCAATAACAAAACAGTCCAGATTCTCAATCGGCCCAAATAGTAAACGTATATCGGTCCAATAGCAAACAGTCCACAATTCAAATCGTTGGGCTCAATAGATTGGGCCCATGACAGTGAAGGCCCAACAGTGTGCGTGCAACGGTGGTCTCGAGTCGCAACGGAGATCTCGAGTCGTAACCAGAGATTACGAGTCGCAACAGCTGGTTGCGAGTCGCAATGATGGTCTCGGTTCATCATGGTCTGGTTACGAGTGGTCATGTGCTGGTTGCGAGTCGCAACGGGACTCGCAATCGTGGTCTCGGCTGGTGCTGTTGTGGTTTCGAGTCGTGACCACGAGGTTTCGACTCGCAATCTGAGTCACAACCGTGTGACGTGTGTGTGTAACCGGTTTCCATAAATCCTGCATTGACTTATCCGTGATTTCAGCTAACAGTTTGGTCAGTTTGGTAACCAGATCAATTAACAAAATTCTCAACAAATCAATAGCATGATATCGATCAAACAGAACAATTGCAACACAAATTCATAAGAACCCTAATTATAACATGCATGAACAACCAACAATTCATCGACAAACCAACATTCAAGTTAACCCGATGCATACTATAGCCGATTACTTGTTCATTCGGTAATACTACCAGATCATCGATCCTTATGCAATTCATACATTCGCACATATATCCGGTTCATATCTAAGCCAATTACATGATCATCAAAACAGCCGATTTCTATATATCAATACATTCGGTTCTAAACTAATCACAACTACAAACTGATTATATAACAATACATTCAAGGACCAACATAACCACATAATCTAACCGGCCCTAGATCATCATCATGCAAATTCTAATCGGTTCGATTTAAGCATGTAATCAAAGCATCACTTAACACACAAGCATAAAACATCATACTAACCGATTACAAGAAGGAGAGTGTGATCCGAGCAAGGGTGTTCCTTGGTGCCGTCGGGTTCCAAACGAACGAGAGAGAGAGAGCAAAGCTTCTAGGGTTTGTGTGTGTGTTTGTGATTTGCAAAAGTGGTAAAACAAAACCCCTAAACTCAGTTTTGTGTGTTGCGAGTGGGGAGTGGGCCGAGCCCACTCGATTACCTAATGGACCCGAGAACAAGGAGTGACCCAAAGGGCTCGTGTACTCGGTCCGCATACATACGACATACGTACGCACATAATGCATATAACATAACATCTATCATGAAATCAATTAATCATTCAGGTTTATAAAATCACATATCGTGCACAAACGTTACATCAAAGTAAGCCTAAAGTTCGAGTTGTCACATTATCCCCAACTAATTGGAAATTTCGTCCCGAAATTTGGTATGCACTCACTGAGGAAGCTAGGTAAACTGTACTGTTCACTGATTTTCCTGGGGTGTCACATCCTCCCCCCGTTGATCTGGAATTTCGTCCCGAAATTCCGAAGTAGTAGCTTCAGCCTCAGTAGTGGTTGCCTGGTTCCCGAATAACTGGGGGTACTTTTCTGTCATCCTGTTTTCGCGTTCCCAGGTGTACTCTGGGCCACGTTTGGAGTTCCAACGAACTCGGACAAGAGGGATTCTCTTGTGTTTGAGGACCTTCACATCCCGGTCCGTGATTTCGACTGGTTCCTCGACGAACTGCAACCGCTCGTCGATAGTGAGTTCCTTAAAAGGAATGATAAGATTTTCATCTGATAGGCACTTCTTTAGGTTCGATACATGAAAGACATTGTGAACTGCCCCGAGTTCAGCTGGTAATTTCAACTTGTAGGCTACCTTGCCAATCTTTTCTATGATTTCGAATGGTCCAACGTATCGCGGATTCAGTTTACCCCGTTTGCCAAAACGAACTACACCCTTCCAGGGTGAGACTTTCAATAAAACCCGGTCCCCGACCTCAAATTCCAATGGCTTTCTACGCTTATCTGCGTAGGCTTTCTGACGGTCTCGTGCTGCCGCCATGCGTTGTCGTATCTGTGCAATCTTTTCTGTGGCGTCCACTACAATCTCTGGACCCGTAATCTGACTATCTCCCACCTCTGCCCAACAGAGAGGTGACCGGCATTTACGCCCGTACAATGCCTCGAATGGAGCGGCTTGAATGCTGGTGTGATAACTGTTATTGTAAGAAAACTCCACCAAAGGGAGGTGCTTTTCCCAGCCGTTGCCGAAATCGATGACGCATGCCCGAAGCATGTCTTCAAGAGTTTGAATCGTACGCTCAGACTGTCCATCCGTCTGAGGGTGGTATGCTGTGCTCATGTCTAGTCGTGAGCCAAAGGATTTATGCATTGCTTGCCAAAGTTCTGACGTGAATCGTGCGTCGCGATCCGAAATGATGGACGTGGGCACCCCGTGCCTCGAGACAACTTCTTTAAGATAGACGTCTGCAAGTGTGGAGAACTTGTCCGTTTCCTTAATCGGCAGGAAGTGTGCAGACTTAGTGAGTCGATCAACTATGACCCATATCGTATCGTTCCCACGCTGGGATCTAGGTAGGCCTGTAACGAAATCCATGGAAATTTCTTCCCATTTCCACTGAGGTATCTTAGGCTGCTGAAGTAGACCAGCTGGTTTCTGATATTCGACCTTGACTCTTGCACATGTCAAGCATTTTCCAACATACGTAGCAATGTGGGCCTTCATACTAGGCCACCAATAGGTAGTGCTGATATCGTGGTACATTTTATCCGACCCTGGATGTACCGAATAGCGAGACTTGTGTGCTTCATCCATCACAAGTTCGCGTAGACCGCCATAGAGTGGGACCCAAATCCGGCCCGTTACATAGTAGGCGCCGTCTGCCTTCTGTTCCAGTTGCTGCCGTGAGCCGCGTAAGGCTTCAGCCTTGACGTTTTCGGGCTTCAGTGCTTCTATCTGAGCAGCTCGTACCTGAGCAGGAAGGCTAGACTGAATCGTAAGCTGTAGTGCTCGCACGCGCTTCGGTAAAGTGTCCTTTCGACTAAGGGCATCAGCCACCACATTGGCTTTGCCTGGATGATACTTGATAGCACATTCATAATCGTTTAGTAATTCGACCCATCGCCGTTGACGCATGTTCAAATCCTTCTGCTTAAGGATATGCTCGAGACTCCTGTGATCGGTGTAAATCGTGCACCTGGTACCGTACAGGTAGTGTCGCCATATCTTAAGCGCGAAAACAACAGCTCCCAGCTCTAAATCGTGCGTCGTGTAGTTGCGTTCATGAATCTTGAGTTGACGAGAGGCGTAAGCGATAACCTTGTCGCGCTGCATTAACACACATCCAAGTCCCCGAATGGATGCATCACAATAAACCACGAAGTCATCTGTGCCCTCTGGCAATGAGAGGATAGGTGCACTGCAAAGTCTATCCTTTAGGTGCTGAAAAGCAGTCTCCTGGGGCTCTCCCCAGCGATAGGTAACACCCTTCTGTGTCAGTAGCGTAAGTGGCTGAGCAATCTTCGAGAAGTCTCTAATAAACCGTCTGTAGTAACCTGCCAGACCCAAGAATTGGCGTATTTCCGTTGGCGTACGCGGTGCAGGCCAGTTCCTGATCGAATCTACCTTGGATGGATCGACATGGATCCCATCCTTGTTTACCACGTGGCCTAAGAAGTGGACTTCACGAAGCCAGAAGTCGCATTTAGAAAGCTTGGCGTACAACTGTTCCTTCCGAAGGAGTTCCAAAATAAGGCGAAGATGCTGCTCGTGCTCCTCCTGACTCTTGGAGTAAATCAGGATGTCGTCGATGAACACAATGACGAACTTGTCGAGATAGGGTTTGCACACCCTGTTCATAAGATCCATAAATACCGCAGGCGCGTTCGTTAACCCGAATGGCATGACGAGAAACTCGTAGTGACCGTAACGAGTTCTGAAGGCTGTCTTGGAGACGTCCTCATCCCGGACTCTCAACTGATGGTACCCAGACCTCAAGTCTATCTTCGAGTAGTAACACGACCCTTGCAATTGGTCGAATAAGTCGTCTATGCGTGGAAGAGGATAACGGTTCTTCACCGTCACCTTGTTGAGTTCACGGTAGTCGATGCACATCCTGAACGTACCGTCTTTCTTCTTCACGAAAAGCACTGGAGCTCCCCAAGGCGAAGAGCTTGGTCGTATGAAACCCTTTTCCAAGAGTTCCTGCAGTTGCTTTGACAATTCCTCCAATTCTGATGGAGCCAGACGATATGGTGCGCGAGCTATGGGTGCTGCTCCTGGAGCGAGCTCGATCTGAAATTCGACCTGACGATGAGGCGGTAAGCCAGGTAAGTCTTCAGGAAACACCTGAGGGTAATCGCGTACAATTGGAATATCCTCCAATTTCTTTTCCTTTGCTGATGCGTCTGTAACGAGAGCCAGAATGGCTGCGTGACCTTTTCGTAAGCACTTCTGAGCCTTCAAGAAAGAGATGACGCCAACCACAGCACCACTCTTGTCGCCTTGAACTTCTAGAGGTTCCTGACCCGAACGAGGAATGCGAATAACCTTTTCGCTGCATAAGATTTCTGCCTGGTGTTGGGACAACCAATCCATCCCAATCACGACGTCGAAGCTACCCAAAACTATGGGAATGAGATCAATAGAGAAGGCTTGACCAGCTAAGATAAGATTACAACCTTGAACTACGTGCGTGGCTTCTAGACTTTTACCGTTAGCTAACTCGACTACATGTTTGGTGGGTAAAAGTGTTGGTGCACGTTTTAGCAGTTGACACATTTTCACAGACATATAGCTTGTATCCGCACCCGAATCAAATAAAACAGTAACGTAAATATTGTCGAGGAGAAACTTACCCATAACAACGTTGGGATCGTTCACTGCGTCGCCTCGACCTAGCACGAATGCACGACCACGAGCTTCATTGCCGTTATTGTTGTTGTTCCCGCCGTTGTTATTCCCATTGCCCTGGTTATTGTTGTTGCGATTCTGGTTCAACTGAGGGCAATCGCGTTTGAAGTGACCTTCAGCCCCACACTGGAAACATCCTCGGTTCCCACGCTGTGGCTGCTGCTGCTGCTGCTGGTTTTGTGGAGCTGGTTGCTGAGGCTGCTGATTCTGATTCGCAGGACGAGGGCTCCTGCAGTCTTTGGCCTCGTGCCCCATCTTAAGACACCTTTGACAGCGACCCTTGTTACATGGGCCGTGGTGATGCCTGTTGCAGTTGTGGCACCTGGGTTGACTACCCTGATATCTCCTCTGTCTGTGACCACCAGAGGATTGCTGACTGGGACTCTGATAGTGGTCGATTTTCTGTTGCTGAGCTTGTGGCTGAACGGTCGCTGAACCTTTACTAGAATCTCCATCCCATTTTCTTTTACTGTCACCAGATGTAGCAGGAGTAACTGAGGTGGTGACGTTAGCAGTAGCGTTAACACGCTTGGGCAGTTTATTCTGATCAACTGCCTGATCGGTGATACGGTGAGCGAGACGTTGAATTTCCTGTATGTTTTCGAGGTTAGCCGACGTCACGTGGCTCTGAATTTCTGGCGCCAATCCCTTGAGGTACAACTCAATGCGCTTGTATGGAGGGTCCACCATAGTTGGACACAGAACGGCCAGCTCATTAGACCGTTTAGTATACGCCTCGATTTCCGATCCAACCATTTTCAAGTTATACAGCTCGTCTTCTAGCTTGTGAATATCTTCCCGCGTGCAATACTCACGCTTGATGAGTTCCTTGAAATCGTTCCATGGGGTGGCGTTAGCAGCTGCCAACCCTAAGATCTGGACTTGGGCGTTCCACCAAGTCAATGCTATCCCTTCCAAAGTACCGGTAGCAAACTTGACCTTGCGAGCCTCAGGGCACTCGCACATTTCGAATACTGATTCTAGCTTCTCGAACCAGTGGAGGAGTCCCACTGCTCCTTCTGTGCCGCTGAAAGAGTTCGGACGACAGTCCATGAAGTTCTTGAACGTGCAGACAGGCTGCTGCGCGTGTTGACCTAATGTGTACGAATAGGACGAGAGTTAAATACGAGCGTTAATGTAGGATCTAAAGATCCTAGTGTGTGCCTATACTGCAGGATATACTACCTGCTTGAGCTGCTGCAACTGCCGCAGCAACTTGAGCTTGAACAAGAGCCTCTAGCTGGGCTTGTGTCATGTTGATTCGTCCAGACATGATCTTCATAGTAACAAGTAGCATACGTAAGAATGGTTCGCGGGTAGGGCGATGACAGAAAAGCGTAGGCATATAGGTGTTCTCATGAAATCAAAGCATGTGTATCTAAGCGTAATGCGAGCAAAGTTCTAAACAATTCTAGCATACAGGCAATAAACATAAACCTTATTACCTAAGATGTCGAGTCTTGCACGTGGAGCGAAGCGTCGTTGTGGATCATTGAGAGCACTGTTCTGGTTATAGTCCGGTTTTAATAAAAACGTTTTCCCCATATTAAAACCAAGTTCTCTATAACCAATGGCTCTGATACCAATCTGTCACACCCCCAAAATCCACCCGCGGAATACCACCGCTTGGGAGCGTGACTGACCAGGATCAAGCCATCAATCATATCAAACATAGCATTTAATATAAAAGTAATTAACGTAAGTCTCCATGACATGATTGATGTTTCAAAACCAAATACTGTTTTAAGTAGCGGAAGCAATATAAAGTAAACCCAAATAAAGTTATAAGTTCAATAATGTTCATGATCCATCTGCCACAACGACCTGCTCCTTCCTTGTGCAAGCTCCATAATTTACCTAAGGTCCTGTAAGGCATGCAGCAAATAATCAACAAACTAGTTGAGCGAGTTCACAGAAAGTAAGTTCATAATGTAATGCATAAGTATAGCTAGTGGGGGCTTCCCATACTAGTGTGTAATAAAGGTGGGGGCTTCCCATGTTTATCTTGGCTAATGAGGGCGTCTCATTAACGGTACTTACTAGACTAACTTCCGACCATGTGTTCTTCTTTACCGAGAACAGGAAAACGTACAGGGTCACGTAGGCTTTACGTGACGTGCCCTTCCCCGAGGACAGTGGTACGCGTGGGGGCTACGTAGGCTTTACGCAGCGTGGCCTTCCGACCTGGAAGCCAGTAGATGGTATTGGGTTACGTAGGCTTTACGTAACGTGTCCTCCCGACCCGGGAGACATATGGCAAATATACTGGGTTACGTAGGCTTTACGTAACGTGTCCTGACTAACCTGAGGACGATGGTCTATAGTCTGGTATATGCGTAAGTACGAGTAATCATTCCATATCCAACATATCCAACCCAATTCCCAACCCGGGAATCCCATGCCTTGGCTGTGTGAACTCACCTTGGTTTGCTCGGCAGATACACAAGGAATATAAGTAGCAAGTAAATGGTCACTCACGTCCTATCATGGTTATTATACGAGTCAGGTTCGTATATAGTACGTATATAGCAATCACGTATAGTCATGGCAAACATGTACGCACGTAAGCAGATAAGACATAGCATGTGAGGATCCAATTGTCTAAGTCCAACAATACCCGGCCCAATAGCATAAGCAGCCCAATAACAAAACAGTCCAGATTCTCAATCGGCCCAAATAGTAAACGTATATCGGTCCAATAGCAAACAGTCCACAATTCAAATCGTTGGGCTCAATAGATTGGGCCCATGACAGTGAAGGCCCAACAGTGTGCGTGCAACGGTGGTCTCGAGTCGCAACGGAGATCTCGAGTCGTAACCAGAGATTACGAGTCGCAACAGCTGGTTGCGAGTCGCAATGATGGTCTCGGTTCATCATGGTCTGGTTACGAGTGGTCATGTGCTGGTTGCGAGTCGCAACGGGACTCGCAATCGTGGTCTCGGCTGGTGCTGTTGTGGTTTCGAGTCGTGACCACGAGGTTTCGACTCGCAATCTGAGTCGCAACCGTGTGACGTGTGTGTGTAACCGGTTTCCATAAATCCTGCATTGACTTATCCGTGATTTCAGCTAACAGTTTGGTCAGTTTGGTAACCAGATCAATTAACAAAATTCTCAACAAATCAATAGCATGATATCGATCAAACAGAACAATTGCAACACAAATTCATAAGAACCCTAATTATAACATGCATGAACAACCAACAATTCATCGACAAACCAACATTCAAGTTAACCCGATGCATACTATAGCCGATTACTTGTTCATTCGGTAATACTACCAGATCATCGATCCTTATGCAATTCATACATTCGCACATATATCCGGTTCATATCTAAGCCAATTACATGATCATCAAAACAGCCGATTTCTATATATCAATACATTCGGTTCTAAACTAATCACAACTACAAACTGATTATATAACAATACATTCAAGGACCAACATAACCACATAATCTAACCGGCCCTAGATCATCATCATGCAAATTCTAATCGGTTCGATTTAAGCATGTAATCAAAGCATCACTTAACACACAAGCATAAAACATCATACTAACCGATTACAAGAAGGAGAGTGTGATCCGAGCAAGGGTGTTCCTTGGTGCCGTCGGGTTCCAAACGAACGAGAGAGAGAGAGCAAAGCTTCTAGGGTTTGTGTGTGTGTTTGTGATTTGCAAAAGTGGTAAAACAAAACCCCTAAACTCAGTTTTGTGTGTTGCGAGTGGGGAGTGGGCCGAGCCCACTCGATTACCTAATGGACCCGAGAACAAGGAGTGACCCAAAGGGCTCGTGTACTCGGTCCGCATACATACGACATACGTACGCACATAATGCATATAACATAACATCTATCATGAAATCAATTAATCATTCAGGTTTATAAAATCACATATCGTGCACAAACGTTACATCAAAGTAAGCCTAAAGTTCGAGTTGTCACACCACCTCTCTCACACTTCATCCACCACCCACCACCACCATAACACCATCATCCACCACCATCATCCATTGTCCATCGTAGAGTGTGTGAGTCGTCTCGGGATCCAAGACTGATCGTAAGAGTTCTTGACAATCAAGGCCATGTTTGCCTAAGTCTCTTACATCACTTGGTGAAGACAGGTGTTTAGTATAATACTTTTTATTTTTAATCTTTTGCACTTTTTATTTGGTTTTGTATTAATGACTTTAATAACTAGTTACTTATGTTGAAGGTGATCTTTCCTTATCGTTTGTCCGTGGTGTCTTGGCGTTATTTTACTGTCTATATAAAATAAAAGATTTTCACCATTCATATCTCCACGGTCTATATGGAGGTATGTTGGCTACCTGGTCGGGGGTTAAGGGAACGGTTTGGTAAGGGTCTTGCCCTTGTTCAGCGTTTAGAGGTCCTGCTTGGGACCTAGGTCAATTTTAGTAGGATCTCCTTCAATGCCCATAGGTATTGGATGGCGGGGATCCAAACTCTTTGACCCCCTCATAAGTTAACTACTATTAATACTATAACCCGGCTATTTAGGACTGTATCCCTGCTGGCTCAGACTACTTAGCCGAGGGTAACGTCACCGCCGAAAGCGGGGCCTACCACGATTTGCATTAATAACTTAATTCATTATCTTTCAATAATCCGACCCTTTAGGATTGTATCCTTGCTGACTCAAACTACTGGGTTGAGGGTAACGTCGCCTTCAAAAGAGGGGCCTACTACAATAACTAAGATAATCTCTTAAACAAGTGCAAAAGTGCGAAAATAATCAAAGGTTATACTAACACACGTGTCGGATCCAAGTGATTCATCTTGTCTATCTGTTTTTGTTTTTATTTTATTTTTCAGCATTTAGTTAGTTTTTATTTTTCTTAGTTTAAAACATTTTTCTCACTTTTTGATTTGATTAGACGTTGAGGATAAACCGGTATTAAAAGCTCTTGTGTCCTTGGACGACCTCGGTATCTTACCAACACTATACTACGTCCACGATGGGTGCACTTGCCCATATGTGTGTTTAGTGTTAGTAAATATCGTGTTTTATAAATTTAAAACTTGGCTAGAAGTGTAAAAAGGGGCTTAAATATACATCAAAAATATATTACACTACACACGCATCAAGTTTTTGGCGCCGCTGCCGGGGACACAAGGATTTTAAGAAAGTTAGGAATCAACGGCCTAATCATATTTTTATTTTTCTCTTTAATTTTTAGGATTTTTCGTAGATTTTCAGCTTCTGCAGAGCTCACCACGGGGCCGTGCCTGCTGAACACGCCCCCGTGCTCAATCATTGGAACTGGCAATCCTGTTTTAAGTCAGACAGTAAGCTGAACACGGGGCCATGTCCACTCAACACGCCCCCGTGCCCAAGATTCTCTTACTGAAAACAGAACCGTTAGATCCCGGCGGTTGGTAATTTCTGACACAAACATGAGTGATAGTAATTCTTTTTACTTTCGGCACTCTTATGGTATGTGGTGTCGATTATGTGGAGGCGAACATGAGGAATTAAAATGTTATTTTCTCAATTATAGGCCCCACTATATAGACCCACCGATTCCCTGTAACCTTAAAAGGGCGAAAGTAAAAATAAGCACTATCTCTCCCTCGAATGCGCCCAGCCAGATATTCTAGGAGAAATGCTCCTTGACGAGTTATTTCAACTAGAAGAGCTAATTCTCAATTGGTCAAAAGAACTTAGGAAGGATTTTATCGATCCATCCCAAGATGATGACCATGAGGAAATGTTGGAACCGCATTCCGACAACCTCGTTGCTCCCGAAAATACCTTCATACCTAGACAAGACTTGGACGATAGTCGTCCCTGTGTCGATTGTGCCGTGAAGGACTCCCCATCGACTTCGTTCGATGCATACATAGACCTGAGCGATTCGGCATACACCTTCTTTAACGAGAGCCCGGAAAAGGGTTGGACTTGTCCACCTAGAATGAAAATAGGAATTACCCTCACCGATAACCTCTTGCGTTCTCGCCTTAGTATAGGACAATTAAGGTATCTTAGGCATACACCTAGGAAAAGGATTAGGGCCCAATTGAAGGATGAAGATATTTTTTGACCTGAATGAAATTTTAAATTACAGACCTTTTCACTTTCAGAACCCTGTTCAAGAGGCTAGCAGTAGGTCGAAAGACATCTTGGAAAAGGATGGAAGTGCTCACGAAATGGCACCGCTGTTTGACCTAGATCTCAGGGTAGCATCGGCATCGTACACTTCTATGTGTAATCAGAGTCCGACGGTAGACAATCTGGAAGGGAAGCGGTACCCACCGGGATTAATTTGGTTGATGAAGTGGCAACAACTATCAATATGGGTGCGAAATTGGGGGTGAATTTAAAAAGCCAACAAACTTTAGTTGCAGACTCAATCATTGACAAAGGTATTAACGTGGTTAAAAAATGAATTTCCTCTCTCTTAATGTGAGAGGCTTGGGGGCGCTAAGGCTAAATGAGTCAAGAATATTCGATCTAAGTTCGGGGTGAATTTTATGGCTTTCCAAGAATCAAAGCATACATCTCTAAGCGGTACCGACTTGTCGGTCTTCCAGGGAGGTAGGGGTTTCAAATCTGAGTTTGTGGGCTTGAATGGGCAATCGGGATGCCTGGTGTGTCTTTGGGATTCCGTGGTGCTTGTTGCCGATGGTTTCACAAAAAATAGAAATTTCTTACTTATCAAGGGGAGCCTCAAGGGTTGTGGATCTCGTATAAACATTTTCAACGTCTACGCCTCAAGGAATTTCCTCGAAAAAAGCCCTTTGGGACTTACTGGAAGGGGAGATGACTGGGTTGTCTGGCTTATGTGTTCTGGCAGGAGATTTTAATGTCATGAGATACCCCGAAGAACGGAAGAATTCGATGTTCAAACCCACGCGCGCGAACAATTTCAACTCTTTCATTTTTAATGCAGGTCTCTTGGAGTATAATATGAAAGACTGACAATATACGAGGTGGGATGAAAACGGCAGGAAACTGAGCAAGATTGACAGGTTCCTCGTTTGCTCGGGTTTCTTCAGCAGGTGCCAGAGGTCTGTCTTTAGGCTTTGCCAAAATATTTTTCTGATCACAGTCCCTTGCTTTTGGTTACGAAAGATTCTAATTTCGGTCCAAAGCCTTTCTGTGTGTTTAATTCATGGATAGGTCGGGCCGGATATGATGATTTCGTGAAGGAAACAATCATATTGTTTGATGGCATGAGACCCCCTGATGTGGTTTTGTGTAAAAAAATTCTATCATATCAGAAATCGAATTAAGAATTGGAGAGGTGATATATTGGGAAGAGAGGGTGATGAGGTTAGCTAGAGCTGAGCTGAAAGAGTTCGATCTCGTTATGGAAAACCGAGCATTACGGGAGGAGGAAGAATGGGTTGTGGTGGAAATAAAAAAAGTAATCAAAGAGTTTGAAGATAAATAAAACAAAGGACCTAAGGCAGCGATCGCGAGATAGATGGGCAAGAGATGGGGACAAAAACTCAAAATATTTTCTCGCAATGATCAATTGTAGGAAGGCGACGAATGTAGTCCATGGGCTTGATGTTAACGGATCCTTGTGTGTTAAACCAAAACGCATTAAAAAATTTATTTTCAACTTTTTTAGGGATAAATTCAAAGAAGATAAGAAGGTCAGGCTTTCTCTTTTGTGTGCAAACATAAAGTGATTGCCGGATGAGGAGGCGTCGGGTACCATCGAGCAGTTTCGTAGTGAAGAAATCAAGAAATCAAGAAGGCGGTATTCGAATGTGGGGATGATAAGGCCCTAGACCCGATGTGTTGAATTTTAGATTTATCAAACATTTTTGGGGTCTTTTTGAAGAAGATTTTTCTAAGATATTGGCTGAGTTTTTTGAGACAGGCATGATAAATAGGGGCTGTGCGGCATCTTTTATCACTCTCATTCCAAAGATTAAAGATCCTGTGGGTTTAAATGACTACCGTCCGATTAGCTTCATGGGGGTGTTAAATAAGATAATCTCGAAAGTCTTGGTAAACAGGCTCAAGAACGTGATCGAGAGTGTCATCTCGGAATCTCAATCTGCATACTTGAAAGAGAAGTTCATTCATGATAGGCCTCTAATCGTCAATGAAGTTACTTTGGAATAAAAAGAGCAAGGAGAAAGCTTTTGTCCTGAAAATTGACTTTGAAAGAGCCTATGACAACATCATCTAGAACTTCGTGAACTCGATTTTGTTACAGATGGAGTTCCCTTCCTATTGGTGTAATTGAATTCATGGTGTTTTATCTTCAACGAGGGCTTCGTTGCTTGTCAACGGGTCCCCTACTTTCGACTTCCAATGCCACAAAGGAATGAGACAAGGAGACCCAATTTCACTGTTTTTGTTTCTTAAAGTTATGGAGGCACTTTCCCAGTTACTTGACAAAGCGGTAGACTGCGGGGTTGTTAAAGGAATTCAGTTGTCGAATAATGTCCTGTTGTCTCTCATTTCGTTTATGCCGACGATGCTATTATTATCGGGGATTGGTCCATGGAGAATATCATCAACGTTGTTAGGATTCTTAGATGCTTTCATATATGTTTGGGCTTGAGAATTAATGTTCTTCATTCTAATTTATATGGTATTGGGGTGAGCCAAACGAAGGTTGATTCTATAGCTTCGATTATTGGGTGCAAAGCAGACTCTTTTCCGTTTAAGTATCTTAGGCTCACGGTTGGAGCCAACATGAACCGCATTTGTAATTGGAGGCCAGTGTACGATGTCTTCGAATCAAGACTCTCGCTTTGTAAGGTGTCGGTGCTCTCATTTGGGGGAAGTGTGACGCTTATTAAATCCGTTTTAGAAAGTCTCACAAAGTCTCACGAACTACTTTTTTCCTTGTATAAGGCTCTTTTTTCCTTGTATAAGGCTCTGGTTCGAGTTATCAAGGATCTCGAGTCTTTGATTCATAGGTTCTTATGGGGCGGGTCTAGTGAGGGCTCAAAAATGCATTAGGTGTCATGAGATAGAGTTGCCTCGCCTAAATGGGCCAGTGGTCTTGGCTTGTAGTGTGACAACTCGAAATTTCACCCTATGCATCGGCGTAGCCTGTGCGTATGTAATTAATCTGTAAGTTTAATTGTCTAATACATGATAAAGTCGTGAGTTTAATTGTCTAATATGTGACATAGTTGTGGGTTTAATTATTTAATATGTGATATCGTTGTGAGTTAAATGCTTGTTATGTGAACGATATAAACTAGTATACGATATGTTTTCGATTGCACAGACACTCCGGGTCACGCATTTCGTACCTTTCTGACCTTTGGGTGTTTGGGCTCGGCCCAAGACCTCTCATGATAATGCACCGCCACATAACTCAAGCCCAAACCGCCATCACCTTTACCCATTATGTTCTTGTTTATGGCAGCCCAAGTGTATGGGCTTAAGCCCATTTCGGCTAGCATGTAACCGCCCCCAAACCCTCATGTAACGTGATGTTGATGTTTGCTATTGATGATGTGTTGTTTATGAATTCATGTAACGTGATGTGATGTTTCCACATGTGCCGCCAAGTCCAAATCACTCCAAGTTTGCATGTGCAGCCTCCAATTGTGATGATGACGTCTTTCATGTGCATACCAATATCTCGGCCCAAATCCTCTAGTTAATTGCACCTTGATCCGCAGCCAATAAGAGCCCAATCCAAACCCATTATCCATATAACAATATGTTACGTGAGTGAGAACTCAAAGTAAAAACAAACCCTAAAACCCCTTTAAGTGCGACGGCAGTGGTCAAGGAAACCCCCTCTCGTGACATTATCTCAGCGGATCAATTACTGGGTTAGTGAATTCTCTTGTTTGATTTGTTTTGATAATCATGTTGGTGTGTACATATGACCTCCATTGCGATTGCATGAGCACGTGTATGTAGGATTATTTGATTTCATGAATATGATGGCATGAAATTATGAGTGCACTAGAGTTGCTAATGTAAATGTTAGTGTTTTGATAATGATCTGATATGTGGGTAGGTATTAGTATGGAATGTTTGGATTGTTATGTGAAATAGGTAATTGTTCAAAAGTGCATGAATTGCTAACTGACACAGTGGCCTTGTTTGAAAGTAAGGATTGCATGATTAGTTAGTATGCACATGGTAGGGACTCATTGTAATAATGAATCATGTAAAACTGTGTATAATAAAGATTAGAGTCACAAACCTCAACCTAGCACATGTGCCGCCGGTTTTTGATGATAATGATGATCAATGTGGTTTTTAATAAAATGGTGAATATTGGGATGGGAGAATGATTCCTATGTTATGACAATGTCAAGTCCTCAATTAATGTGGTGATATGATGTTGTATCTGATGGAATAGGTCTTGACTTTCTTGGCTGATGTGATGATGATGTAGTTATAAAAAGTAGGTAATTGTTGATTGTGTTGCAAATTGGGCTGCACCTTAATAAATAATATACAACTTGATATGGACTTAGGAATTTTCATAATTGACATGTAAGTTATGTGGGTTAATGAGTAAACTGATGGTATACGAACTCAATTGGACCATATGTGGGTAAACGGGTTTTAAAGCAGAAAGGCCCATCTAGTTTCACATGGGCCGCAAATGTTTTAGAATGGTGGCAGCCCCATAATCGGTGTGGGCCGGGCGCTGATGGGCCACATGCACACAAGCATGCATTTTATTGATGACTTGTGTTTGGGCCGCACTAGTCAAGGGGGATTCATAAATTGACTAATGCACATGATCGGGTATCAACAATTTACTAGTATGTGATTTGTGTATATGTGAACTCATGAGGTAAATTGGCTTATGAACTGATTGCATGCTAAAAGACCACTCGATGATGTTAGGCCCGTATGTAATTGCTATGACTTGAACTTTATGGGTGTTACTTAAATATTAGAGATGTGTGGTATGTGATTGAGTAATATGTGAAGCAATCGCACGCGAGACACGTAGAATGTATGCACATGGAACTGATTGTTATCTGTACTCATGCTAGGACGTGCTCAATCACTATTAAATAGAGTAACTAATCTTACCGAGCAAACCAAAGGTGAGTTCATTGCATTTTCTCAAGCATGCGTCCCAGTGGTTTGGGGACAACTGGTAAACATTTGGAAGGGAAACATTGGGTAAACAACTTAATCGGTTTTGGTTATTGCCTGGAGGGCAATGGGGTAATTAGTTGATAGCGCTATTAGGTGGGAAACCTCACACCGGGCCGTAAGGACGGGCGTGAACTAATTATCTGGGTATGGCTATGGTTGTTAGAGGCACACTCCTCGGATACATATGGGCACACTCCCTAGGGTATCTAACGATGGCAACATAGCAATCGGTCGTTAAGGGGTACCCACTCCCCGGATACACATGGGCACACTCCCTAGGGTATCTAACATGAGCAACATCGCAACACAACATTGAATCGCATTAACATACATCTGGTAACAAAACACGTTAACAAAACCTTGAACTCACCAGCGTAGTCTGACACACTTGTTTGCATGCTTGTAGGTCGTTAACCTTGGAACATGGACTTGCTATCTGGGAGTGCTGGAGTGGTCATGGATCGAGACTCTTGGATTCACTTATAAACGATACATTGATTTTGATTATTATCATGAAACTATTGCTAAACGATTTATTACATGCTTCCGCTACACAACATTTGACAATTGATATCATGTTGACATCTTATTTTGGTAATTAATATCATGACTTACTTAAATACTTATCATTGGTTCAATGTGATTGGTGGCTCGAACTCTGATGCGTAACAGCCTCGCGGGGTCTCCGCAGGTGGAATTTTGGGGGTGTTATAGTTGGTATCAGAGCCACTGGTTATAGTGAACTTGGTTTTAAAACGTTTTTATAAAACCAGACTATAACCGAACAAGTTCTGAATACGACCATGACACTCAGCTCCAGACTGCAAGGTTCATTTCTCGCTTACTCATTGTACTACATAACTAGTGAACACTTACATATGATATTGCATGTGACTGCACGCTTAGCACGACAGTATGAATTGATGTACTACATGCATATGTTATGTGATTGATGGTGTGGTGTTTCCTTAGACATTCATGACTCCCGTTTTGTGATGTTCTTTGTTTGCTACTCGAGTTTGAGGAACCATTCGACATGAGTTAGGAGGATCTGAGATGAGCATGCAAATCACAATATTATTGTGGGTGCACACATAATAATAATGTGGGGTGCATGCGAGTCCCAGTGTGGCTTAACAAGTGAAGGAGGGGTTCCGCTCTGTTAATTGATCAGTGTGAAACGTAACAAACTAATAGGAGTTATAACAGTGATCGTCTCCTACTCAAATGTGACCTTCTCACCTTTCTTTGAATCCTTTTGAAATCGCAATGTTATCGAGTATTACTTGAACGTCCCTTTGAACGCCTAGCGAACTAAGTAGAATGTTAGGTGCTTATACGAACGTCCTTGAGTTGTATGTCGCAACGTCGAATGATTGGTCTATACCTCCCTCACTTCTTTCTGTTTGCTGGAACTTAATGTATTGACGTCTTAGACCCTGAAGTGTGATCACTTCTACAACGCTCTGGAAACATACCGTGTATTACTCTGTCAACTTGCAAGAACGATGGACAAGAGGATGGGCGTAATGCTTTACCAACCTCAGTATTAGAACGACCCTAATTACCAGCAACGAACATCAGCAATTTGACTCCAATCGAATCTTTAACCCTAGTCAGGAACTCATGGGAGTCAAATCTTACGAATCAATCGGGACATAAGCAATGTCAACTGACTACAGTGTGGAACGTGTAACTTCCCTTGCAGTGAGTAGTGTCTTAGGACGCGACACGGAATGGGACAAGATGGAACCTGTTGTTGAAAGACCGTAGGGCCCGTTTCAAGCAATGATATTAGAGGCAACTGTCACGGCAACATCAAGGTACTCGTGATCGTAGCTTACAGTATGGGAAGAAAGTGATCTCGACAAGGATTGAATGTGTTAAGGTGACGACAACCAAGGGAACGATGGCAGTACTGGAAGTTCTCATGGCGAAAACAACACTGGAAACGAAGCTCATGGAAGGACATTTAGTATTGGCATAGGCTATACCAGGCGTAATAGCAACACGATAGCTTGGATGGGTAGCTATTCGCTTCATCTCTATTCTGTTTAACCCTGATGCTACTTGAAACCAAACCTGTTGTGGAGTCAACTGATGCAAGTCAATTGAAGCCTTATATGTCCGCTGGGATGCAAACTAGACCTTGGGGGACAGGTGTTCGACATCGACCTTCCTCTTCTACTACCCCTGATGGTTGCAATGCAGTAGTTAGTGTGGATTGGTTATTCAGAAATCGCGCAGACATACCTTATGAGGAGAAAATTTTGTGTGGAGAATCGTTATTTGTTCTCAATCTACAGAGTGGTGCAAAGGTTAGCGCCATATCAGCTACGAAGACCCAGAAGTGTCTACGGAGGGATCACCCCGCTACGTTAGTAACCGTTACTGATGTTGAGGCTAAGGAAAAGAGGATCAAGGATCCACCAATTGTTCATGATTCCTCTCAGTGTGCTACCCGAGGAGCGTACAAATTTACTTCCACCACTGTTAGGCAGAATCTCAACTTGATCCCACGACAGGGGCAACCCTGATTACTCATGCTACATACCGTCTTGCACCAGGGGGTTGCAAGGACTATCTACAGGAACTGTTAGACAGGAGTTTTATTGGACATAGTTTTGTTCGCTTTGGGGAGCCCCATCTATATTCGGGGAGATAAAGCCTTTTTGTATGTGTACTGATTATCCAGAACTCAGCAAGGTGACAATCAAGAACTGTTTTCCTCGACCATGTATTGTCGGAAGACCAAGAGGAGAATGTTCCTGAAACGACATATCGAACGCAATACGACCATTGCGACCTTGTACACCATGACCATTGAGTTAGTCAACACACCAGCAGCTTTATGGACCACATGAATCGACCGTATTTATGGATGACGTTCTGGATCATTTCCAAGAGGAAGGAACATCATGGGCGGCATTTGTATCCTATTTTAGGGCTCCTGAGGGAGGAGCCACTCTGCGCGAAGTCTTGTTAAAGGTAACTTCTGGTTTCGAGAGATACCTTTTTGGTCATATGATCAACGAAGTAGGAATACATGCGGATCTCGCTAAAGACCCATTTCGTTAGATATTGTTCGGCACCAAAGATCCCTTTTTGGATGTAGCAATTTCTTGGTCACACTAGACTCTATCGCAGATTCACCACAGGATTCTCGAAGATCGCGCAGCTTAAATCTTTTTAGCACAATATGGTGTTGTGTTCGTGAAAGAGAAAACAGGAGGACGTCTTTTCAGCTTTTGAATCCCAACACTGCAATGTTTACACACTGACGCAACACGAGAAAGTGATGACTTACGTAATGGACTTACAGGAAGAACTACACGATTCACGACCTGCGGTGGAAGCCGTAGTCTTTGGATTTAAATTGGAGGCATTACTTGGACGGTACCGAATGCACCACTTAGACCGATCACAAGGGCCTCCCGTGTACCCTTGTTTCAAAAGAGATAAACATGTGATGGCAATGCTGGGTGGAACTTTGGAATGAATACGACCGTGAAACCTGGACGTGCACGAGCTTTGCAGCTCGCTATCGACTTTAACATACCTGATCAGACTCGCCTTGTTCAAATTGAAGAACTGAAGGAAGAGAGTTCTCAAGATTGACCCATGCGGGGCATGGGGAAGCAACCTGTGGCAGGTCGGACGATATTTGCTACTTCATGGAACGAATATGGACCTCACTATATAGCAGCCTTAGGGAACTTGTGTAGGCGAAGTACACAGGCCTCGATATCCTATTCATCTGAGTTTTGATAGGATGTATTAAAACCTGAAGACCATGTACGGGTAACTAGGCTTGAAGGCCCACATAGCCACGCATAGGAACGAAGTTTGACACATGGGAAAGTCAAGGTGGGATATTGGGAACCAGAAACACATGTATGGAAATGAGAACAGACTGCCATGGATTTTTTCACTAGTCTACTTACAACTTGAACCGGAAACGTTATCACCTGGGTGATCATTGATGGACTCAATTTACCATCACACTTTCTTGTAATCAAGGAAACTGACGAGTCTTCACAGTTGTGAATGTTCCTCTGAGAGAGGCGGCTTTTAGGTACGAGGTGCCAACTCCTGTTACCTCTGAATTGGATCTATGCATGATTTATGACATGTAATACACAACACCCTTGGCTCACGTCAGGACCAGAGCATTGCTTATCGCCGTTGGGAAAAAGATCAGAGAAAATGAGCTCTCCTGGCACTCGAAGACATGCTGCGAGCATGTGTGCGACAGGCTTTGGTGCAAATTGGAAGGACTTTTACCTATGGATGAGTACTACTGCGGCTGTTATCATCTTGGTAGCCAGACAGCTTTGTTGAGACGTTACAAAGACAATAATGTCAACCTTCTTGTTAGACTGAGATGGTGGACAACTTAATTACTGGTCCAGGACTGGTACTCGAAACTCTTGGGAAGGTTGTTTGGATCAGGAAATCGTATGGCGGCAACGCGTGACCGTCAGGAAAGCTGATAAACTTGGGAAACGTTGGAAGATCTTTGTAGGCGATCATATCGTATTGAAAGTCTCACCCTGGGAGGGTGGGGAATGCTTGGGAAGCATGGTGAGCGTAACTGACGTCACGATGGACCATTCAACAGTCTGGGAAGAATTGGTAGCGTAACCTACAAACTCGAGTTACCTGACGAATCGAGTAACGTACGCGATGTCATTTATGTTTCGGACTTAAGGCAGTGGTTGTCTGATGAAACACGTGCGATATCTTTACCAGAGGAATCTATCGAACACATGGACCAGGAAGTCAAGGTTCATTAACTTAGTCGAATTCCAATCGTGGGTGTTTGTTGGAACCCAAGACGTGGACCGGAGATCACGTGGGAGCGCGAGGATCAGATGAAGCTCAAATATCCTCAACTCTTTTCTGTTGACCAATCAAATTCGGATACTACTGGTGAATTTCGGGACGAAATTCCTATTCAAGTTGGGGAGGATGTGACACTTGGGGAAAAAAAACAAAACCTGCAACAATCTTGATCTATCACTTCGCTTCTCGGTGCTTACCTATCAAATTTCGGGACGAAATTTCTTTCAAGTTGGGGATGATGTGACAACTCGAAATTTCACCCTATGCATCGGCGTAGCCTGTGCGTATGTAATTAATCTGTAAGTTTAATTGTCTAATACATGATAAAGTCGTGAGTTTAATTGTCTAATATGTGACATAGTTGTGGGTTTAATTATTTAATATGTGATATCGTTGTGAGTTAAATGCTTGTTATGTGAACGATATAAACTAGTATACGATATGTTTTCGATTGCACAGACACTCCGGGTCACGCATTTCGTACCTTTCTGACCTTTGGGTGTTTGGGCTCGGCCCAAGACCTCTCATGATAATGCACCGCCACATAACTCAAGCCCAAACCGCCATCACCTTTACCCATTATGTTCTTGTTTATGGCAGCCCAAGTGTATGGGCTTAAGCCCATTTCGGCTAGCATGTAACCGCCCCCAAACCCTCATGTAGCGTGATGTTGATGTTTGCTATTGATGATGTGTTGTTTATGAATTCATGTAACGTGATGTGATGTTTCCACATGTGCCGCCAAGTCCAAATCACTCCAAGTTTGCATGTGCAGCCTCTAATTGTGATGATGACGTCTTTCATGTGCATACCAATATCTCGGCCCAAATCCTCTAGTTAATTGCACCTTGATCCGCAGCCAATAAGAGCCCAATCCAAACCCATTATCCATATAACAATATGTTACGTGAGTGAGAACTCAAAGTAAAAACAAACCCTAAAACCCCTTTAAGTGCGACGGCAGTGGTCAAGGAAACCCCCTCTCGTGACATTATCTCAGCGGATCAATTACTGGGTTAGTGAATTCTCTTGTTTGATTTGTTTTGATAATCATGTTGGTGTGTACATATGACCTCCATTGCGATTGCATGAGCACGTGTATGTAGGATTATTTGATTTCATGAATATGATGGCATGAAATTATGAGTGCACTAGAGTTGCTAATCAGTAAATGTTAGTGTTTTGATAATGATCTGATATGTGGGTAGGTATTAGTATGGAATGTTTGGATTGTTATGTGAAATAGGTAATTGTTCAAAAATGCATGAATTGCTAACTGACACAGTGGCCTTGTTTGAAAGTTAGGATTGCATGATTAGTTAGTATGCACATGGTAGGGACTCATTGTAATAATGAATCATGTAAAACTGTGTATAATAAAGATTAGAGTCACAAACCTCAACCTAGCACATGTGCCGCCGGTTTTTGATGATAATGATGATCAATGTGGTTTTTAATAAAATGGTGAATATTGGGATGGGAGAATGATTCCTATGTTATGACAATGTCAAGTCCTCAATTAATGTGGTGATATGATGTTGTATGTGATGGAATAGGTCTTGACTTTCTTGGCTGATGTGATGATGATGTAGTTATAAAAAGTAGGTAATTGTTGATTGTGTTGCAAATTGGGCTGCACCTTAATAAATAATATACAACTTGATATGGACTTAGGAATTTTCATAATTGACATGTAAGTTATGTGGGTTAATGAGTAAACTGATGGTATACGAACTCAATTGGACCATATGTGGGTAAACGGGTTTTAAAGCAGAAAGGCCCATCTAGTTTCACATGGGCCGCAAATGTTTTAGAATGGTGGCAGCCCCACAATCGGTGTGGGCCGGGCGATGATGGGCCACATGCACACAAGCATGCATTTTATTGATGACTTGTGTTTGGGCCGCACTAGTCAAGGGGGATTAATAAATTGACTAATGCACATGATCGGGTATCAACAATTTACTAGTATGTGATTTGTGTATATGTGAACTCATGAGGTAAATTGGCTTATGAACTGATTGCATGCTAAAAGACTACTCGATGATGTTAGGCCCATATGTAATTGCTATGACTTGAACTTTATGGGTGTTACTTAAATATTAGAGATGTGTGGTATGTGATTGAGTAATATGTGAAGCAATCGCACGCGAGACACGTAGTATGTATGCGAATGGAACTGATTGTTATCTGTACTCATGCTAGGACGTGCTCAATCACTATTAAATAGAGTAACTAATCTTACCGAGCAAACCAAAGGTGAGTTCATTGCATTTTCTCAAGCATGCGTCCCAGTGGTTTGGGGACAACTGGTAAACATTTGGAAGGGAAACATTGGGTAAACAACTTAATCGGTTTTGGTTATTGCCTGGAGGGCAATGGGGTAATTAGTTAATAGCGCTATTAGGTGGGAAACCTCACACCGGGCCGTAAGGACGGGCGTGAACTAATTATCTGGGTATGGCTATGGTTGTTAGAGGCACACTCCTCGGATACATATGGGCACACTCCCTAGGGTATCTAACGATGGCAACATAGCAATCGGTCGTTAAGGGGTACCCACTCCCCGGATACACATGGGCACACTCCCTAGGGTATCTAACATGAGCAACATCGCAACGCAACATTGAATCGCATTAACATACATCTGGTAACAAAACACGTTAACAAAACCTTGAACTCACCAGCGTAGTCTGACACACTTGTTTGCATGCTTGTAGGTCGTTAACCTTGGAACATGGACTTGCTATCTGGGAGTGCTGGAGTGGTCATGGATCGAGACTCTTGGATTCACTTATAAACGATACATTGATTTTGATTATTATCATGAAACTATTGCTAAACGATTTATTACATGCTTCTGCTACACAACATTTGAGAATTGATATCATGTTGACATCTTATTTTGGTAATTAATATCATGACTTACTTAAATACTTATCATTGGTTCAATGTGATTGGTGGCTCGAACTCTGATGCGTAACACGCCTCGCGGGGTCTCCGCAGGTGGAATTTTGGGGGTGTTACATGTAGAATGTCGGTCTTATTAATACTGCTTTTCTCTCTAAATGGGGTTGGAGGTATATATAAAACGGAAAGGAATAGTTTTTGGGTCAAAATTATCCCTACTCTGCATTTCCACAGGTTATCTTGGGGTTTCTTCCAGTTCGGTCGTCGCTCGGTGGGGTGTGGCGTAGTATTTGTAAAACCATCACTAGGCAGCTTGGGGATAACGTTTCGCTGAGAAGTTTAATGTTGGGTGATGTAGGGGATGGCTCGGATATTTTCTTTTGGTTGGACCCATGGCTGAAACCGGCTCTGCTAAAAGATTATTTCCCCAATTTGTTTCGTTTAGAAACAAATAAAAGATGTAAAGTCAAGGACCGAATTGTGAGACTTGTTTCGAACCTGGGAGGTAGGTGGACTTGGAGGGCAAATCCGGAAACAAACGAAGAATTATCTGAATTGAGTAACCTTTGTTGGTTGCTTCACCCGGTTTCGCTTGCAAATAGGTGAGACTAGGGGTGCTAAACGGGTTGTGTTCGCGGGTTGGTGGGTTCAACCCGACCTGAACCCGACCCAAACCCGAAAATCGTGCATACATATGAACCCGAACCCGACCTGAATATTCGCATACTAACCCGAACTCGACCCGTTTAACCCGAATTTTTTATTTTTTTATTGTTTTTCAGCAAATTATTATATTAAAATTAACACTACTAAAAAAACACTATTTTATATAATATAATTACATTAAAATAATAAAAATTTATGTCAACTTTCATTTTTAAGTTATATTTATAGCATAAAATACACACCCAATTTAAGTTATATTTATAGCATAAAATACACACCCTAATCTTTTCATTGGCGTAAGTTAAATCTTTCTTCTTGTAACTTTCGATGAAGTCTCTGAGACGTTCATCATCACGTTGTTTGGTCTGGAAGATTATCGCGGCGTCATTGACATGCCTCTGTTGTTATAGGGAACTTTTGCTAAGATCGTCAAAGGTCTGAACGCTTCGTCCAGGAAGGTCATTGAACCATATGCGTGAAAACCCTTCAAGGGTTTGCATGAACATGAGACAACATTCGGAGTTGGGTCATTTTTCAATTCTTGCAATCCCGGCGAAGATTTGGAGGTAGTCTTTAGTACTGTGATGGCATCTTTATCTGGGTTTGAAACTTGTAATCAACGATTTGTTGGGAGAAGCAAGACAAGTTTGTTAGGCTTGTAGGGTTTTGAGAGGTCGTCTACTACCCTTGAAGCTGGGTAACCGCTTGTGGTACCCTGGTGAGTGGTTGGCACTTGGTTGATGAAATTAAGGTCAAAGCCTTGAAGGCTTTCTGTGTCATCATCCACTTTTCACGTGCTGCAAAGGAAATTTTTTCCATCATCCGTGTCATCAGCTAGGGTATAAGGTTAAAGCCTTAAAGGCTTTCTGATGGTACTTGTTTTGGTCAAAAATTACCTAAGTAATTAAGTGATCAAATTAGTTTTGTGAGGTAGTGTGCTAAGAGAATGTGTTAAAAAATATGTTAATTGAGTTATTTGCAAAAACGGTTTCAGGATACGGCTCAGGATATCGAGCTGTATCTATGATCAAACAATGAGCAAAAAGTAAAGGGGTGACACAAGATGTACGAGGAAAGCCCTTGATCAACCTAGATCTCCGGCATAAAACCTCGGGAGCTGACAATCGCAGCTGCCTTGTTCTTGTTATTACTTCAAACTTCAGGATACAGTGCAGGATGTGGTGCGGATCGACTAAGTGTTACAATATGATTTGGATACAAGTGTGGTGATTGCAATAAGCTAGAGAGTGAAAGTGTACGAGAGTGTTCGTGAAAAATTATGTGCCTTAAACTGATCCGCCCCCATCTATTTATAGTAAAGATAATGTAACAAACTATCCTAAACTCCCGGGATCCAGTGAATATTCCCACTCGAACGTTGAGGACCAAGTCTTTCGGCTTCAACGGCTTCCTCATAACAAATTCGCCCGAGTCTTAAGGAGAAGAAGTCCTGATGACCGTTAGTAGTTTGCAGCCATTAACCTGCACGTGTTTAATTTACTCAACCTCAGGATATTGCCCAGGATGTTAGCAATATCCTCGTCCAGCATCCTGGTCATAAATAAACAATTAAAAGCGGGATATTAGTCAGGATATGTATACTCAGAAATGACCCATAACAATTGTCCCCAAAATATATCGGTTGGTATACCAATCCAACGGATATATTTTAAAGCTTATCTCATGAATCGAGGCAATTAATACGATTGGACATTTGAAGTGACAGTGTGCAACTTCCCACGCGTTTTTTACTCGATGGCTATCCATTTAGCCCCTATATCTTCTCTCTTTTCGTTTGATAAACCATCATCTCCACCGGAATCTTCAGGTAAATTCCTTTCTTTCCTTCTTCTCTGTTTCTTTTTCTCTCCACGGAAATCCCTCATGGCTAGCGGAACTAGATCCCACACAGGCGATTCAATCCCAACTTTCGAAGCCCAAAACCTTCTTAAAGAACCCGAGAAAGAGGTCTGCTCCTTTGACAATGCTGACATTGCTGCCTTGCAAGCCTCCGGTGCTTTCCCTGTTGGTACGATCATCCGCCCTTTCGACAGAGAAGTCCGATCGGACTTTTCTTCCCACGAATGGGTGTGCTTCTTGGCCTACCCTTTTTCTATCGGACTCCGATACCCCTTTCCGGCTTTTATATCCCGTTTCTTCGAACTCCCCGGTCTCAGTTATGCCCAAACCATGCCCATGGTTTGGCGCGTGCTGGTGACTTTGGATCAGATCAGATCTCGATTTATCCCCAACCTTTGCATTGAAGACCTCCCGATGGCCTACCGCCTTCGTTCTCATGGCAACAGTCGTTTTCTCCTTTTCTCAACCTCCAAAAACCCTCTCATTCTTAAAGCCACAAAGAATGAGGAAAAATGGCAACGAAAGTTCTTTTTTTGTAAAAAGGGATTCCATCACTGGAGGTTTTGATCTTCCAGTGAAGTGGTTAACTTCTGGTAGGATTTAGGGTTTTAGGAATATCCCCAACCGTATCCTAAAGTTATATCCTGAACTGACATCTTTATTTCTTATGCAGCAAATTTCAAAGATCTAGCACCCCCAAGCGCTGAATCAGATTCGAGAATCAAAAGCATTTATCAACTCCCAGAAAGCGAGAGAACTTTTTCTCTGTCATTTGCAAGTTCAAGCCAAAGATCCAGCTCCGACATGTCTGGTAAGCACATTAATACATATGAAACAAATATAATAACTTATGAATATTCAAGAGTTAGATGTTTTTCCCTTTTATGCAGCACCAGTTAAAGCTCCAGAAGTCTTCGATCTCGATGAACTGGATAGCTACTCTGCTCCCATCCCGGTGAAGAAAGAACCAAGCCCTAAGGCTCCCACGTCTTCCAGACCCAGCAGCTCGAAAGCCGTTACCACTCCCAAGCCTCCTCCAGCCACCAGGACCCGTGCTCTCAGCACCTGGAAGAGGAAAGAAACAGATTCTCCGGCTACCTCCGAGACTTTCCCATACGAGAACTATGGATTCAATGAAGCCAGTGGGTTTATGACTTCATTTCTCAATCAGGTAAAAATCCTCATCTGGTATCCTGCACATGTATGTTAACTATTATCCTGGATATTTTACACATATGTTGATACCTGTACTTTTGGTTGTAGGGCCTGGAACGTCTCATGTTCCTCTATGAGGATGCGTGTGGGCTTAACAAGATGTTGGAGACCAAGCTCAAGAAAGCTGAAGAAACCATTGCTGACCAAGGGATGATCGCCGCCGCTAAGTCTAAGCATTATGAAGATAAATTCAAGGTGATGACTCAGGAGCACCAAGCCGCTATACACAAGGCCAACGAGGATGCCCAAGCCAAGCTGGATGCTGCCCATCTTCAATACCAGAAGGATATGAGTTCTTACCGGGATGGCCTTAAAGGATCCGTTGTTGTTTCTCTTCTTCAAGCCAGGCTAAGGATGGCCTCTGAAGCCGAGGCCTTGGGCTTTGAATGCCCTTCCTGGAATGTCAAGGCCTGGGAAACGAAACTAGCGGATCTCAAAGGCACCCCTGTGGAACGTCCTGCAAAGCATGCTGGTGAGGATCCTCCCAAGACGACGGATGCGGCGGCCGATGCTGGTGGTGATGCTGAGAAGAATCCCGATGGTGATGCTGGTGCAGGTGCTGATGAAGCGATGGTTGAAGAGGGTGCTGCCCCTTGAAAGCAGCGAAGTGGGCGATGATGGATGTTTATGCCGAGGCCGGAGCCCACTTTTTTAAGCTTGATGGTTGTGATCTGTTGAACAATTTATTTTCCATGTCTTTTGAACAATTTACCTTTCCTGCATTAGAACAATTTGATAACCAAAGGTGGATGGGTCCTAGGTTTCAGGTTGAAGCCCTTGGTTATCAGTTAGTATATTTTGTTTTGGACAATACAACAGTTGGAGGTGGACGGGTTTCAGTTTGAAACGAAACCTTCAATCGTTGTGTAAATATGGTTATGAACCCCTCGTGCTTTTGGTGGATGGGCCTTGGTTTAAGGCGAAACCAAAAGCACAACTTTTGACATATTAATAATATAACCTACCTTTGACTTACTTGCCTTTGTTAATGCTTTAGTCATTACATACTGTTCTAATATCAACTAGTATAATCATTCAAATACTTTAATCCACATTTTTAGCAATATTTTGTAAAAACAAACTTTAGCAAATAGATCTTCTCAAAATCCTCATATCTTGGATAGAGTTTCAAAATAATTTGCCCTTTGTAAAACCTCAAATATTTTAAAGTGTTCAAAGGAATAAGATGGTTTACTTAGCATTTATAAACAAATTCTATTCTGATTTTTAAACTTGAGTACAGTACCCCAAATATTCCAAACAAATATACTGTATTATACCCTGAGAATATATTCTGAGAATATATCCTGAAGATATATCCTAGTCAGGATAATTAAACTTTAGACATGGTTCCAAAAGTTCAATCAAGTTGCGTAAGATTCTCAAAGGAAAGATCATACCAGGAGTAGAGTGTAACCCTAGTTTCAAACTTCAATCCTCCTTTGTAATTCCTTGTACCAAGATGTCCCCGGTCTTTGTACACCTGGTTCTGACTTGACTCTTTGTGTCTTACATAATCGCCTTAGGAGAAATGTCCCCTGTGCATGAAATCTTCCAACACTTAGAAAAACTGCTTAGATTCATACTCAACTGCGTAGACAGTTTTTGTGTTACCGAGATAAATCCCGAGCACATTCTGGAGATAAATCCTTAGTATCCTCGGGATAATCCCAAATTTTCATGCGCTACAGGCGGGAGTGTATAAACTCCAAGACTTAGAAAGGTGAAAACCTTTAAACCTTAGAGAGTATGAAAATACCCTTTCATGAGAGAGGGTGATCAATCCTCATATACCTTTAGAATTCAGGATATAGCCAATAGTAACGAAATTGTCAGCCACTTTTACATGAACTGGTCCCGCCACCTTGAACTATTCCCGAACAACTTGCGCTCCAGGCGGGGTGTTTAAACCCAATTCGGATGAAAGGTGAATACCTTTAAACCTATGAAGGGATCAGGATCCCTTATACGTGAGAGAGGGGGCCAATCCTCTAATCTTCCGAAACATCCTGAGTGTGCATCCTGAAACTATATCCCGAAGCAAATACTGCAAAACATTCCAAAACTAAGGTGGGTGTTAGCTTGGCTAACACCCCTCCGATGCTTAAGTTAGTATTGGGTTCAAATAAAATAAAGTATATTCAAAAGAGACAGAATTCATACCATCTTGAGTTAAGAATTAAATTTTGAACTCACTTGAAATAGGCTTTGAGATGTATAGCATTCCAGGATCTTGGTAGTATATCCCCTTCCATATTCTTGAGCTGGTATGCTCCTTTTCCGGATTCTGATTCAATCTCATAGGGTCCTTCCCATTTTGGGGCCAACTTTCCATCATCAGGATTCGTAGTATTCCGAAAAGCCTTTCTTAACAGGATAATTAGTTTTAACATGAATCCTATGTGTTTCAAAATAATGTCTAAGCTTTGTTGACGCCATTACCAGAGCCAGTATTAACTTTTCTAGGTGAGAATATCTAGTTTCAGCATTTAACAAACTTTTGCTAACATAATAAACAGGATACTACTAACCTTCGTGATCCTGTACGAGTACTGCACTTACTGCGTTCCCTGATACTGCAAGATACAGGGATAATGGTTCGCCATCTTCAGGCTTCATCAATAGAGGAGCGGTTGAGAGATACTGCTTCAAATCCTGTAGGGCTACTTCATGCTTTTCACCCCATTCAAATTTTTTGTTCTTTTTCAGGAAATCATAGAATTCTTTACATTTTTCCAAGGATCTTGAAATAAATCTATTCAAGGCTGCCATTCGTCCTATTAACCGTTGAACATCCTTCATATTCGAGGGTGACTTTATATCCAAGATAGCTTTGATCTACTCCGGGCTTGCCTCTATCCCTCTTTTTGTCACCATGTATCCTAAAAACTTTCCTGCCCCCACTCCAAAATGGCACTTTGCAGGATTAAGTTTCATATTATACTGGTCCAGGATATCGAATGCTCCTTTAATATCCCGGAGATGATCCTCAGCTTTCTTGGATTTGACCACCATATCGTCAATGTACACCTCCATGGTGTCCTCCAGTTTGTCTTTAAACATCATGTTCACCAATCTCTGGTACGTTGCACCTGCATTTTTCAAACCGAAAGGCATAGCAGTCTAACAGTAAATACCTGTTGGTGTCATGAAAGCAGTATCCTCCTGGTCTGAAGGTTCCATTTGAATCTGCTGGAATCCCGAGGATGCATCCATGAAGGTCAACATTTCATGACCGGTAGTGGCATCCACCATCGAGTCTATATGAGGCAGAGGGAATGGGGTTTTTGGACAAGCTTTGTTCAGGTCTGTGTAGTCTACACAGACTCTCCACTTCCCATTCTTCTTTTGAACCACTACCACATTTGCTAGCCATCTAGGGAATTTGACTTCTCTAATCATCCTGGACTTCAATAATCTTTCAACTTCCTCTTGGATAATTGCATTCCGCTCAGGGGCGAATTTCCTTCTCTTTTGTTGTATAGGCTTGAATGACCTGTCAATTCCAAGCTTGTGAGTAATAATGTCTTTGGATATACCTGTCATGTCCTCATGCTTCCATGCGAATGTTGACATCCTGCATTTCAGAAAGTTAGTTAATTGCTCTTCAATATCCTGAGGGATATTGGTCCCTACGAGCACCGAGATATCAGGATTATCCTGATCCAGGATAACTTTCTTCACATCCTGCTCCGGATTCTCCACGATACCCTAGGCCCGCATCTTTAATTGCTATGCTGCACTTGGTTTGGTCGAGGATTTCATTGAGGATGAGTAACATTCTTTCGCCTCTTGCTGATCACTATCGATTTTGACAACTCCCCAAGGGGTAGGGATCTTGATGCATTGGTGATATGTTGATGGTACGGCCTTCATATCGTGAATCCACGGTCTTCCCAGGATGATGTTATAGCAGGATAGAGAATCCATCACACAGAAACGTTGTATCTTGTTGACTCCTTCAACATATACAGGCAACTTTATCTCTCCCACTGTGTTCCTAGCCTCTCCACTGAAACCAACGAGCACAGTAGACTTCGAAGTGATATCCACCGGAGACACATTCATTCTCTTTAGAGTCTCCAGTTGGATTATGTTGACGGAACTGCCATTATCAACCAGTATCCTGCGTACAAAATGGTTAGCCACATATAACGTTATTACCAGAGCATCATGGTGAGGATCCTGGACAGTATCTCTGTCATCAGTGTCAAACGTGATCATTTTGTCAGTTGTGAGGGTAGTCATCCTGACAGGTTTGTCTCCCCTCTCAGCCTTAGCTTCTTTTGCATGTCTCTTCGCCGCCGAATACGAAGTCCCACAAATGTCGGATCCTCCCGAAATAAAGTTGATTATCTTGGCATCTGCGGGAGGTGAGGCTGCTCGTTCAGGATCCTTTTCAGTATCCTGTCCTTTATTCTTCTTTCTTCCCAAGAGATCTTTTAGATATCCCTTGCTCAGAAGATAGCTTATTTCCTTCCTCAAGGCAATGCAATCCTCCGTAACATGTCCGAAATCCTCATGGAAGGCACACCATTTGGATTTATCCTTCCAATCAGCTTTTTGTTGATTCTTCCGAGGCCACCTGGCTTTATCTCCCAGACCCTGCATAACATACATTAGTTCAGGTATATTAACAGAAAAACAATATTCGGATAATTCAGGATATTCTTCAGGATCCTCATCTTCAACAGCATTCACTCTCTTGTTATCACTTCTGCCATATGGCTTGGAGCGATATGGCTTATATGAGGATTCTGATTTCCTGTTAGTCGATTCGTATGTTGAGGATGCATTCATCCTTTCTTGCATTTTCTTGTCGTCCTCCAATCGAATATATCTTAGAGCCCTGTTACGAGCCTCGCCAAGATTCCTGCAGGGATTCATTACAAGATCCTGATAAAACTGAGAGTCCTTTTGCAACCCCATCTTAAAAGCTTTCACAACTGTCGCAACACCAAGATGTGGGATATCCAAGGATTCTCGACTGAATTTGTTCACATAATCCCTCAAGGATTCCTGAGGTCCTTGAGTTATCCTGTAAAGATCACTGGTTAGTTTTTCAAAACTCAGACTGCAAGAAAATTGACTATTAAATAAATTCACTTAGTGGGCAAATGATGTAATCGAATGCGGAGGAACATTTAACGGCCATTTTAAGGCTGATCCTGTCAAAGTAGAAACGAAACCCTTGCACAGGCAAGCTTCCTTGAGATCCGGAGGGATAGGGTTGATCTCCACCCTTTTCCTATATTGGGCAATATGCTCTTCAGGATCCGTGGTTCCATCGTAAAGCTTCATGTTCGGAGTCTGAAATCTTTTTGGGATTTCAGCATCACATATAGGACGTACGAACCGAGAAATCCTGTGGCTATCCTGGGATACTTCAGGAATTGGCTGCACCACCCCAGGTACACTAGATATCATATCCTTTAGCTTCTGAAGCTCCCTGGATAATTCTGACGTTACAGCTGTATCCTGCAAAGATCCAACACTGTTAGTGGCAATAGCATTATTATTAGATACGTTACCAGTCGGAGGATTCTGCCCATATCCTGAAGCATATCCTGAGCTTCTCACGGTTGACATCCTAACCGAGGAGGGTATTTCAGGAGTATGATTCTGAGAAAGGCTGGGCACAATATTCCCCCTATTATCCTCAGTATACACAGCTGAACTAAAGTTCAAAGTTCTGGGCTGTAGTGGAGTGACGATATCCTCAGCAGGTCTGCTCGAGCCGGACTTCAGGAGTTGTATCTCCCTCAACAGCATCTGGTTTGTTTCCTGTTGCTGCCTCATTTGTTCCTGCACACTCCCAAATAAGGTTAGAATTTCATCATTAGAAGCCAAAATCAGAGCAGATCCCTGAACATTCCGAGTAGGGATAATGTCCTGAGGTTGCGAAGAAGATTGCATCCTTGGAGGAGGTGGTGGAAGCACCAGACCAGTAGTAGCAGAAGTTGTAGCAGACACAGTGGAGGAGCTCATGTTTGATCTCGAGGCCATTGTAAACAACGTGGTAAAAAGTTTTGAAAACAGAAAGCCGATTAGCAATTTCACAAAAATTTTTAGTAAAGAGAGCACCACTTGCCCCACGGTGGGCGCCAAATTGTTTTGGTCAAAAATTACCTAAGTAATTAAGTGATCAAATTAGTTTTGTGAGGTAGTGTGCTAAGAGAATATGTTCAAAAATATGTTAATTGAGTTATTTGCAAAAACAGTTTCAGGATACGGCTCAGGATATCGAGCTGTATCTGTTTTGGTCAAAAAATCACACAAGGATAATGCAACCAAACACTATGTAAACGGGGAATGATGCTTGGTTTGATGAAAAAGTAAAGGATCACTTTAGTATGAAATATGCAAGTGACACAAGGATTTATACGAGGAAAAAGCCCTTGATCAATGAATGATCTCCGGCATAAAAAACCTCAGGTGATGGCAACTACCGATCACCAAACTTCAATATAACAAATAATGATTACAACTTCGGATGGTAACGAGCTGAGTACAAGGATCACTATAGTATTGTGTCTAAGCGTGTGAGAAATGTGTCGTGTTTCTTCCGAATGTGGAAGAGTGCTATATATACAAGTGTGAGTGGCCCTATTTTAGGTAAATAGACTAACTATAAGCTCATTACCCCTTTAGGAATAAAAGTAAATCTAGCCTAAATTATCGCCCTTAAATCATGCTGAGTTTCCATATCCTCTACAACGTTCATCTCTGATTAAGCATATGCCAAAGTTGTAAAGACGAGTCCCTTGATTACGTTGCTAAGAGCGGATCCTGCTAGACATTCCTGCAAGATAACATTAAATCCAATGAAAACAACTGTTAGCATGAGGATCCCTATGATGGTCCGTGATCCTGATCCTGGAACTCTTCTGAGGATCACTATCTGCCAAAGAAATAAGGATCACTGGTTAGGATCACATGTAAGGATCATATGTCATAAAAATCCAGCCCTAACAATTGCCCCCAAAATATAAGGAGTAATATTGTAAATAAATGAGTTATATTTTGCTTGATCTTATCCGCAACAAGTTAATCGGATAACTAGCCGTTGAAGTCGGACTAGCCGTTGCAATTCTTACGTCACAGAAGTGACAGCCCTGCAGATCATCATTATAAATAGGAGATAGAGATAGGATCAATTTGCATTTAAATTCAAGAGAAACTCCCTTTATAATCTCGTCCGAAGATCGATCAGGTATTCTCCTATTTTCTTCCTTCTCTTACTCTGTTTCTCTGTCTCTTTCCATTCTTCTGCAAATATGTTGCTCCGGAATTCCCCTCACAAGGATCCTAAGAAGAACAGCCCCTTGAAAGGTCAAGGGATCATCAAAGACTCTCCCACCGAGAGGTGCTGTTTTACTGACCCTCAGGTTGATAGAATCCGTCATTGTTTTCCGGCGAACACCATCTTCAAGTCCTTCACTCCCACTGCTTTGAGTGACTTTATTTCTGATACTTGGGTAGCCTTTCCCGTTACTCCGTTCTTGATAGGATATTCATATCCTTTCCCTCAATTCACCTAGTCCTTCTTTTCCCTCACCGGCATCTCCTACATCCAGGCCATGCCAATGATCTGGAGGGTTTTATATACCCTTGAAAGGATCATTGAGCAGGAAGGGATTGACTTAGGAATGGCGGAGCTGGCTGAGATGTATGATCTCACAACGTTTGGATCCTGTCGATATTTGTTTAAACGAAAAGCCGGAGAGGATCGCCCTGTTCTCAAGGTCACCAAGAATGACACGAATTGGAAGCGACGGTTCTTCTTTGTTAGGAGGGATACCATCCCTGATGGGAAGGATCTACCTAAGGAGTGGGCTACTCATGGTAGGATAGAGGATCCTAGAAGGATCACCATCGGATTTGTTCCTTAGGATGAGGATCACTAATATTTTCTTTGTTTTTTGTTTATTGTGCAGCTATCTCTATCTCTCATCTGAAGCTGACACCTGCTGCAAAAGAGAGGCTTTTGGCCTTCAAGAAGCTTGATCCGGAGACAAGAAGTTTTCAAGTTGCCATCCAAGATTCACAGGAAGTATCCTCCGCATCTGCCACAATGTCAAGTAAGTATCCTCATTTAAAAAGTAGTTTTACGTAGGATTTCTAAATCAGTTAGAATACTTATCTTATTTTGGTTGTGTAGGTGCAGGAAAATCTGCTAAATCTGCCTCCAAGTTTGTCATTGATGATCTTGCTAATGTTAAATCTGCAAGGAAGAAGACCCCTGCTGCCAGTCCTACCACTTCAGCCCCTAAAGCACCTATTAGGGGTAAAGGAAAGAAGAGAAAGGCCTCTGAGGATCTTCAAGGATTTCCCCTGCTCCGCCAACAGTTTCTTGATTACGTTAACGAAGTAAGGATCACTGCTCCTGCTCGTATATCCTGCTTGTATATCCTGCTTGTTTGAGGATCACCTGGTCCTGAACTTACCCTTTTCCCTTTCTGCAGAAACTCGCTGAAATTGTCACACCCCCAAAATCCACCTGCGGAGTATCACCGCTTGGGAGCGTGACTGACCAGGATCAAGCCACCAATCATATAGAACATTGTACAAAGTATAAGTAATTGCAATATAAACCAAACCAAATCTGTATGAAAGGTGTTTCCAAAACATAAGTAAGTTATCATTGTTTAGCGGAAGCGTATAATCAAAACCCAACATAATTAAGTATGAAATGTCATAAGTGTTTAATAAGATAATCACGATCCAAGCCCACAACGACCCGCTCCTCCATGTGCAAGCTCCATATACCTAACGACCTGCAAGGCATGTAACAGAGGATCAACAACTAGTTGAGCGAGTTCACAGAAAGTAAATGCGTAATAGTAAGTTCGTTTGTAACAGGTGGCTCTACTGGGCCGTTAGTACGTTCTATTGGTGGGGGCTTCCCATGTTGTATAACCACTAGACTACTCGTAACCATGAGTATCCTTCACATCCGAGGATAGTAATAAGTATAGGTCTACGTAGATTGTAAGTATGTGTCCTGCACAACCGAGGACAGTGAATAGCATAAGTATGTGTCCTGCACAACCGAGGACAGTGGTATGGTAGTCTAGTAACAGTGTATCTAGTCAATCTCATTCCTTTAATCCCATTCCCATGCCCTTGGGAATCCCATGCCTTAGTAAGGGTGTGAACTCACCTTGGTTTGCTCGGTATGCTATGCTCTAGGGTTTAACAATTGCCAAAGTCCGTTACACACGACCTAGGATATATTACACATACTTGACATAAGTATATAAGCTCAATTAGGGTTTACAAATCCTTGATATCCATGCAACAGTGTTTGGTGTGTTAATCGTGTACATGATGATATCACATAGATCATTCCCGCATGCAGGATTATACAGTTGCATTCAACTTCACACAATCATACAGTTCTTTTAAGTTTAAACATAATTCAGTACATGCATCACAACAGGCGTTCCGGATCATAACGTCAACCCAATTCCGACAGTTCATTAACATCGTCGGATCATTTATCACGTAATCAGTTCAGACTATGCATTTACAGTAAAACTCAGGCTAGGTTATCATGCATAAGAGTCAGGCAGATTACCAAGTGTAAAAATCATTATAAGTTCAAATCATATGCTTGAGTATTCAACGAGAGCCTGGTAACACGCTATAGTGACAAAGTCGGTCTCCTATGTTTAACATCCATTAAAATTCGGATTAGGGGACATGGGGAGCTAGGGTTAAAAACTCGGACATAGATGAGAGTGGGCATGAACTTCGGACCCTAAAGGTCGGACAAGAGGGGGCTGCCCTAGTTACAAAAACTCGGACCTGGGAAAGTCCTTACACAAGGTCGGACTCAAGGTAAAGCCACAAAAACTCGGACCTAGTTTAGTTTCTTCATCAAGAAACTCGGGCATGGGGGGCTTCCCCTTTAACCTCGGACACAAGGCATTTACCTCCTAAAGCTCGGACTAAGTGGGGGGGGGGGGGGGTTTCATGCTTGAAACTCGGACATATAGTCCCCCCCTTAAACTCGGACCATGATGACATTACAAGCTCGGACCTTTGCCTTTTTCCTATCAAACTCGGACATGGAGTGATTAACAAACTCAGATCACTTCGATTAATTTAAACTCAGACATTGAGTGATCAACAAACTCAGATCACTTCGATTAATTTAAATTCGGACATTTATGTTTTTTTAATAAACTCGGGCACTTGATATTGTGCTTATAAAAATTCGGACATAGTGATCATTAAACTCGGACATATATTAATCAAGAAACTCAGACAATCAATCATGATCAAAACTCAAGCAACTAGCATTAGGGTTACGAAGCTCTTACATAACGATACGTGAATTCCAACACAGAATCAAAAGAATCGAATCAGTTACATTTTCACATTTCATGACCAAAGAACCCTAATCGCATAGAATCTGTCATGCATCAATTCAACTATCACTTCAATCATCTATTCCTAATCACCAAACAATTCAATTACATAACCATTCAATGTCATTATCATTCTAATCAGAATTAAATAAAAACCACAGAACATTATATGGAGAATTAGGGTTTTCTTGGATTCACAAGAATCAAGAATTGATACAATTAAAACAATCATTTAGGGTTTACAAGCATTGCAATAATCCATAAACAATTACCTTGAATGATTTTAGAGAAGAAGAGGAATCAAAAGTGATGAATGTCTTGTGCCAATGATGGTGGTGATGATGCTTGCTAGAGGATTAGAGAGTTACAAGTACGTGTTTTGATTTTGAGAGAATGATTAGTGAAAAGGGGATTAGGGTTAAGTATAATTAAGTTTTCACTAATAACTCTTCACACCCTCAATTATTCTATTTTACAAAGGTACACCATCTCAATCAATTTCACAGTTTCACCACCAAGTTCACATATTTGACAAGTCTATCACAAACAACCATGCAAAGTCACACAACACACTTCATTGTATCAAAACAAATACAATTTCATAACAACCAACTGTGAAATCAATCAACTAAATAATACAAGAATGTGCAATAAATGCGAAATAGAATCTTGAAAATTCGAGTTGTCACATTATCCCCAACTTAAAAGAAATTTCGTCCCGAAATTTGGTACGCACTCACTGAGGAAGCTAGGTAAGTTATATCGTTCACTGGTTTTCCTGGGGTGTCACATCATCCCCCCGTTGATTTGGAATTTCGTCCCGAAATTCAGTAGTAGTAGCTTCAGCCTCAGTAGTGGTTGCATTGGTTTCGAATAACTGGGGTACTTTTCTGTCATCTGATCTTCGCGTTCCCAGGTGTACTCTGGGCCACGTCGGGAGTTCCAATGAACTCGAACAAGAGAGATTCTCTTATGTTTGAGGACCTTTACATCCCGGTCCGTGATTTCAACTGGTTCCTCGACGAACTGCAACCGCTCGTCGATAGTGAGTTCCTTAAAAGGAACTATGAGGGTCTCATCTGATAGGCATTTCTTCAGATTCGACACGTGAAATACATTGTGAACTGCACCGAGTTCAGTTGGTAGGTTTAATCTGTAGGCTACTTTGCCTATTCTTTCAGTGATTTCGAACGGTCCAACATACCGTGGATTGAGTTTGCCTCGTTTACCAAATCGAACCACACCCTTCCAGGGTGAGACTTTAAGTAAAACCCGGTCCCCGACCTGAAATTCTAATGGCTTCTTACGCTTATCCGCGTAGGCTTTCTGACGGTCGCGTGCTGCCGCCATGCGTTGTCGTATCTGTGCAATCTTTTCTGTGGCGTCCACTACAATCTCTGGACCTGTAATCTGACTATCCCCCACCTCTGCCCAACAGAGAGGTGACCGGCATTTACGTCCGTACAATGCCTCGAATGGAGCGGCTTGAATGCTGGTGTGGTAACTGTTATTGTATGAAAACTCCACTAAAGGGAGGTGCTTTTCCCAGCCGTTGCCGAAATCGATAACACACGCTCGAAGCATGTCTTCTAGAGTTTGAATCGTGCGCTCAGACTGCCCATCCGTCTGAGGGTGATATGCTGTTCTCATGTCTAAACGAGAGCCAAACGCTTTGTGCATCGCTTGCCATAGCTCTGATGTGAATCGTGCATCCCGATCCGAAATGATGGAGGTGGGCACCCCGTGCCTCGAAACAACTTCTTTAAGATAAACGTCTGCGAGAGTGGAGAACTTATCCGTTTCCTTTATAGCTAGGAAGTGTGCAGACTTGGTGAGTCGGTCCACGATTAGCCATATTGCATCGTTCCCACGCTGAGATCTAGGTAGGCCTGTAACGAAATCCATGGAAATTTCTTCCCATTTCCATTGAGGTATCTTAGGCTGTTGAAGTAGGCCTGCAGGTTTCTGATATTCAACCTTGACTCTTGCACAGGTCAAGCACTTGCCAACATAGGTGGCGATGTGGGCTTTCATACTTGGCCACCAGTATGTTGTTTTGATATCGTGGTACATTTTATCTGCCCCTGGGTGTACCGAGTAGCGAGACTTGTGCGTTTCGTCCATCACAAGCTCTCGTAAACCGCCATAAAGTGGGACCCAAATACGCCCCGTTACATAGTAGGCGCCGTCTTCCTTTTGTTCCATTTGTTGCCTTGAACCGCGTAAGGCTTCAGCCATGACATTCTCAGGTTTTAAAGCTTCTATCTGAGCAGCTCGTATCTGTGCAGAAAGACTAGACTGAATAGTAAGCTGTAGCGCTCGCACGCGCTTAGGTAGGGTGTCTTTCCGACTGAGGGCGTCAGCCACAACATTGGCCTTGCCTGGATGATACTTGATAGCACATTCGTAATCATTAAGCAGTTCGACCCATCGTCGTTGACGCATATTCAATTCCTTCTGCTTGAAGATATGCTCGAGACTCCTGTGATCGGTGTAAATTGTGCACTTGGTACCGTACAGGTGGTGTCGCCATATCTTAAGCGCAAAAACAACAGCTCTCAGCTCTAAATCGTGCGTCGTGTAGTTCCGTTCATGAACCTTGAGTTGACGAGAGGCGTAGGCAATAACTTTATCCCGCTGCATCAATACACAACCAAGCCCCTGTATAGATGCGTCACAATAAACCACGAAGTCGTCCGTGCCCTCGGGCAGTGAGAGGATAGGTGCGCTGCATAGTCTATCCTTCAGGTACTGAAAAGCAGTTTCCTACGTATTACCCCATCTGTATACAACACCTTTCTGTGTCAGCATAGTGAGCGGCTGCGCGATCTTGGAGAAGTCTTTGATAAACCGCCTGTAGTATCCTGCCAAACCCAAGGATTGGCGTATTTCTGTTGGTGTACGCGGTGCTGGATAATTCCTGATCGAATCTACCTTGGATGGATCGACATGGATCCCATCCCTGTTCACCACATGGCCTAAGAAGTGGACTTCATGAAGCCAGAAGTCGCATTTTGAAAACTTTGCGTACAGTTGCTCCTTTCGAAGAAGTTCCAAGATAAGACGTAAGTGCTGCTCGTGTTCCTCCTGACCCTTGGAGTAGATCAGAATGCCATCGATGAAGACAATGACGAACTTGTCAAGATAGGGTTTGCACACCCTGTTCATAAGGTCCATAAATACGGCAGGTGCGCTCAATAATATCAAACCATCCATCATGTCAAACATAAAGTATAGTAGTTAAAATAATTCATAAAACCCAATACAATTGATGTTCAAACCAAACTTTGTTTGAGTAGCGGAAACATAATAATGAAAACCCAAGATAAGTTATAAGTTCAAATATCGTTCATTGCGTCTCCTCGTCCTAACACGAAAGCTTGACCTCTTGCCTCGTTGCCATTGTTGTTGTTTCCCCCGTTGTTGTTGATGTTCCCGTTGCCCTGGTTGTTGTTATGGTTGTTGTTATGGTTGTTGTTGTTGTTCTGGTTCCTGTTCAGCTGAGGGCAGTGCCTTTTGAAGTGACCCTCTGCACCACAATGAAAACACCCTTTGTTGCCCTGCTGCTGATTCTGCTGTGCTTGAGACTGCTGCTGATTCTGGTTCGCAGGTCGAGGGCTTCTACAATCTTTGGCCTCGTGACCCATCTTGAGGCATCTTTGACAGCGACCCTTTTTACACTGGCCACTGTGGTGCTTGTTGCAGGTGTTACACTTCGGGAGGTTTCCTCGATATCCTCCCTGTCTGTGGCTGCCTGAGGAGTGCTGACTGGGACTCTGGTAACTGTCTGTCTTCCGTTGCTGAGCTTGTGACTGCACTGAAGCTGACCCCTTGCTAGAATCCCCATCCCATTTTCTCTTGCTTTCACTGGGAGTAGCAAGTGTAGTAGAAGCAGTAGCGGTAGCAGTTGCGCTGATACGCTTTGGCAGTTTGTTCTGATCCACTGCCTGATCTGTGATGCGGTGAGCGAGGCGCTGAATAGCCTGAATGTTGTCGAGATTGGCCGATGTTACATGACTCTGGATTTCTGGCGCCAAACCCTTGAGATATAACTCAATACGCTTGTATGGAGGGTCTACCATGGTTGGACACAACACAGCCAACTCGTTCGATCTCTTGGTATAAGCCTCGATTTCTGACCCAGTCATCTTCAAATGATAAAACTCATCCTCCAGCTAGTGGATGTCTTCCCGAGTACAGTATTCCCTTTTGATCAGTTCCTTGAAGTCATTCCAAGGGGTGGCGTTAGCAGCTGCCAACCCTAGGATCTGCACTTGCGCGTTCCACCAAGTTAACGCGATCCCTTCCAAAGTACCAGTGGCAAACTTAACCATGCGTGCCTCAGGGCATTCACACATCTCGAACACAGACTCGAGTTTTTCAAACCAGTGGAGGAGTCCAACCGCTCCTTCAGTGCCACTAAATGTGCTAGGACGACAATCCATAAAGTTCTTGAAAGTGCAGACAGGCTGCTGCGCGTGTTGACCTGCTTGAGCAGCTGCAAGTGCCGCAGCAACTTGAGCTTGAACGAGAGCCTCTAGCTGGGCTTGAGTCATGTTAATTCGTCCGGCCATTGATCTTCACATCAAAGGCAACATAAGTGAGAATGGTTCGCGAATAGTGCGATGACAGAAGAGTGTAAGCACGTAAGTGTTCTTAAGCAATAACAAGTGGTGAGCAAAGTAACATAAGCATACTACGAGCAAAGTTCTATGCAATTTCTAGCATGTAGGCAATAAACATAAACCTTATTACCTAGGATGTTGAGTCTTGCACGTGGAGCGAAGCGTCGTTGTGGATCGTTGAGAGCACTGTTCTGGTTATAGTCTGGTTTTAATAAAAACGTTTTCCCATATTAAAACCAAGTTCTCTATAACCAATGGCTCTGATACCAATCTTTCACACCCCCAAAATCCACCTGCGGAGTATCACCGCTTGGGAGCGTGACTGACCAGGATCAAGCCACCAATCATATAGAACATTGTACAAAGTATAAGTAATTGCAATATAAACCAAACCAAATCTGTATGAAAGGTGTTTCCAAAACATAAGTAAGTTATCATTGTTTAGCGGAAGCGTATAATCAAAACCCAACATAATTAAGTATGAAATGTCATAAGTGTTTAATAAGATAATCACGATCCAAGCCCACAACGACCCGCTCCTCCATGTGCAAGCTCCATATACCTAACGACCTGCAAGGCATGTAACAGAGGATCAACAACTAGTTGAGCGAGTTCACAGAAAGTAAATGCGTAATAGTAAGTTCGTTTGTAACAGGTGGCTCTACTGGGCCGTTAGTACGTTCTATTGGTGGGGGCTTCCCATGTTGTATAACCACTAGACTACTCGTAACCATGAGTATCCTTCACATCCGAGGATAGTAATAAGTATAGGTCTACGTAGATTGTAAGTATGTGTCCTGCACAACCGAGGACAGTGAATAGCATAAGTATGTGTCCTGCACAACCGAGGACAGTGGTATGGTAGTCTAGTAACAGTGTATCTAGTCAATCTCATTCCTTTAATCCCATTCCCATGCCCTTGGGAATCCCATGCCTTAGTAAGGGTGTGAACTCACCTTGGTTTGCTCGGTATGCTATGCTCTAGGGTTTAACAATTGCCAAAGTCCGTTACACACGACCTAGGATATATTACACATACTTGACATAAGTATATAAGCTCAATTAGGGTTTACAAATCCTTGATATCCATGCAACAGTGTTTGGTGTGTTAATCGTGTACATGATGATATCACATAGATCATTCCCGCATGCAGGATTATACAGTTGCATTCAACTTCACACAATCATACAGTTCTTTTAAGTTTAAACATAATTCAGTACATGCATCACAACATGCGTTCCGGATCATAACGTCAACCCAATTCCGACAGTTCATTAACATCGTCGGATCATTTATCACGTAATCAGTTCAGACTATGCATTTACAGTAAAACTCAGGCTAGGTTATCATGCATAAGAGTCAGGCAGATTACCAAGTGTAAAAATCATTATAAGTTCAAATCATATGCTTGAGTATTCAACGAGAGCCTGGTAACACGCTATAGTGACAAAGTCGGTCTCCTATGTTTAACATCCATTAAAATTCGGATTAGGGGACATGGGGAGCTAGGGTTAAAAACTCGGACATAGATGAGAGTGGGCATGAACTTCGGACCCTAAAGGTCGGACAAGAGGGGGCTGCCCTAGTTACAAAAACTCGGACCTGGGAAAGTCCTTACACAAGGTCGGACTCAAGGTAAAGCCACAAAAACTCGGACCTAGTTTAGTTTCTTCATCAAGAAACTCGGGCATGGGGGGCTTCCCCTTTAACCTCGGACACAAGGCATTTACCTCCTAAAGCTCGGACTAAGTGGGGGGGGGGGGGGTTTCATGCTTGAAACTCGGACATATAGTCCCCCCCTTAAACTCGGACCATGATGACATTACAAGCTCGGACCTTTGCCTTTTTCCTATCAAACTCGGACATGGAGTGATTAACAAACTCAGATCACTTCGATTAATTTAAACTCAGACATTGAGTGATCAACAAACTCAGATCACTTCGATTAATTTAAATTCGGACATTTATGTTTTTTTAATAAACTCGGGCACTTGATATTGTGCTTATAAAAATTCGGACATAGTGATCATTAAACTCGGACATATATTAATCAAGAAACTCAGACAATCAATCATGATCAAAACTCAGGCAACTAGCATTAGGGTTACGAAGCTCTGACATAACGATACGTGAATTCCAACACAGAATCAAAAGAATCGAATCAGTTACATTTTCACATTTCATGACCAAAGAACCCTAATCGCATAGAATCTGTCATGCATCAATTCAACTATCACTTCAATCATCTATTCCTAATCACCAAACAATTCAATTACATAACCATTCAATGTCATTATCATTCTAATCAGAATTAAATAAAAACCACAGAACATTATATGGAGAATTAGGGTTTTCTTGGATTCACAAGAATCAAGAATTGATACAATTAAAACAATCATTTAGGGTTTACAAGCATTGCAATAATCCATAAACAATTACCTTGAATGATTTTAGAGAAGAAGAGGAATCAAAAGTGATGAATGTCTTGTGCCAATGATGGTGGTGATGATGCTTGCTAGAGGATTAGAGAGTTACAAGTACGTGTTTTGATTTTGAGAGAATGATTAGTGAAAAGGGGATTAGGGTTAAGTATAATTAAGTTTTCACTAATAACTCTTCACACCCTCAATTATTCTATTTTACAAAGGTACACCATCTCAATGAATTTCACAGTTTCACCACCAAGTTCACATATTTGACAAGTCTATCACAAACAACCATGCAAAGTCACACAACACACTTCATTGTATCAAAACAAATACAATTTCATAACAACCAACTGTGAAATCAATCAACTAAATAATACAAGAATATGCAATAAATGCGAAATAGAATCTTGAAAATTCGAGTTGTCACAGAAATAGAAACATATATTGGCCACGTTGAGGATCAAGACCTCCAAATTGCCGACCTCCAACAGATGGGAGTGCTGAAGGATCTCAAGATTGCTGATCTTGAGAAGGAGCTCCGGGCTACCAAGGATGAAGCTGCCCAAATGCTGATCAACTTGGATTATGAGAAGCAGGAGATCACCCAGGATGCCAAGGTCTCTGCCGCAATAGCTATGTATAAGATCCAATTGCAGATGGCTGCGGAGGCTCAGGATCCTGCCTTCGACAAAAGCACATGGGACGTGGAGGGTTGGAAGGCAAGGTTAGCAGAGTTGGAGGATGATGACGAAGCTGAGGAGATCCCAATGCTTGAAGGTGGTGATGCTGGCAAGGATCAGGGAGAAGCAAGTGGAGCTGGTGGTGATGGTGCAGCGAAGGTTTGAGCTGCAGGATTGGGCGATGATGGAAATTTCGAGACTTGGCCGGAGCCCAATTTTTTTAAATTTGGTAGTGGTTTTTTGTGGTTGTGATGTTTTAAACAATGATGGTCTGTAACTTAAACAATAGTTTTAGGATTGAGGATCCTGGATCCTTTGGACAATAGGTAGGATTGCAAATGGTGGAGGGATCCTCTATTTGGGGGATGAAGCCTTTGTGATCCTGCCGCTTTTTATTTACCTGCATGCTATGACCGCACAAACAATGGACACCCTATGCCAACCCATGTGGACGGGCCACGTTTTGCTGGTAGAAACGTGGGTTGGCAATTTTGACAACTTTGAAGGGTTTAAAATCCTTTGTTAATAAAATAACTCTAATCTTTTTGTCTTATCTCGTGTTGTTATCCTTTGTTTATCCTCTTATTTTCTGCTTGTATTTATTTGAGTAAGAAAAGTTAAGCAAATTATGTTTAAGAAGTTTAGGATATGATCCTGGATCAAATATCCTATAATCGAAAATTTTCAAGGTAGTTTATTTTAAGAATCATAGGTTCAGTTGTCAAGGTCTAAGGGTTATTCAAATGAATAATGAACGAAATTAAAAATAGTTAAGGATCATACCTGAGGATCCAAGTTAGGATCCTAACCTTTAATCAGGATAACTGTTTTGGTCAAAAATCACACAAGGATAATGCAACCAAACTCTAAGTAAACGGGGAATGATGCTTGGTTGGTTGAAAAGGTAAAGGATCACTTTAGTAAGAAATATGCAAGCGACACAAGGATTTATACGAGGAAAAAGCCCTTGATCAATGAATGATCTCCGGCATAAAAAACCTCGGGTGATGGCAACTACCGATCACCAAACTTCAATATAACAAATAATGGTTACAACTTCGGATGGTAATGAGCTGAGTACAAGGATCACTATATTATCGAGTGTCTAGGCGTGTGAGAAATGTGTCGTGTGTCTTCCGAATGTGGAAGAGTGTTATATATACAAGTGTGGGTGGCCTATTTTAGGTAAATAGACTAACAATCAGCTCATTACCCCTTTAGAAATAAAAGTAAATCTAGCCTAAATTATCGCCCTTAAATCATGCCGAGTTTCTGATTAAGCATATGCCAAAGTTCTAAAGACGTGTCCCATGTTTGCAATGCTAAGAGCGGATCCTGCTAGATGTTCCTGCAAGATAACATCAAATTCAATGAAAACAACTGTTAGTATGAGGATCCCCATGATGGTCCGTGATCCTGATCCTGGAACTCTTCTGAGGATCACCATTTGTCAAAGAAATAAGGATCACTGGTTAGGATCACATGTAAGGATCATATGTCATAAAAATCCAGCCCCAACAATTGCCCCCAAAATATAAGGAGTTATATTGTAAATAAATGAGTTATATTTTGCTTGATCTTATCTGCAACGAGCTAATCGGATAACTAGCCGTTGAAGTCGGACTAGCCGTTGTGATTCTTACGTCACAGAAGTGACAGCCCTGCAGATCATCATTATAAATAGGAGATAGAGATAGGATCAATTCGCATTTAAATCCAAAGAAACTCCCTTTATAATCTCGTCCGAAGATCGATCAGGTATCTCTCTTCTTCTTTCTTCCTTCTCTTACTCTGTTTCTCTGTTTCTCATCTACATTCTGCAAATATGCTGCTCCGGAACTCCCCTCATAAGGATCCTAAAAAGAATAGTCCCTTGAAGGGTCAAGGGATCATCAAGGATTCTCCTCATGAGAGGTGTTGTTTCACCGATGTTCAGATTGACAGAGTTCGTCACTGTTTTCCGGCGAACGCCATTTTCAAATCTTTCACTCCTACCGCTTTAAGTGACTTTGTCTCCGATACTTGGGTAGCTTTTCCTGTTACTCCTGTCACACCCCCAAAATCCACACGCGGAGTATCACCGCTTGGGAGCGTGACTGACCAGGACCAAGCCACCAATCATATAGAACATTGTATAAAGTAAAAGTAATTGCAGTATAATTCAGAACAAATCCATATGAAAGGTGTTTCCAAAACATAAGCCAGTTATCAATGTTTAGCGGAAGCGTATATATAAAAATATCCAATGTAAAAGTGTATCAAGTATCATATGGGTTCCATATGATGTTCACGATCCAAGTCCACAACGACCGCGCCTCCAGTGCAAGCTCCCAGTACCTAACGATCTGCAAGGCATGTAAAGGAAAGGATCAACAAAATAGTTGAGCGAGTTCACAGTACGTAAATGCGTAATAGTAAGTAACGGGTGGCTCTACCGGGCCAATAGTAAGTTATACAGGTGGGGGCTTCCCATGTTAAGTGACCACTAGACTATTCGTATTATGACCACGTAGGTGTTATCCCAACCTACGGAAGAAGTAAGTAATGCGTACACGTATGTCTTACGTGCGTATCCGTTGTATCGAGGATAGTAATTTGCATATGACCACGTAGGTGTTATCCCAACCTACGGAAGAAGTAAGTAATGCGTACACGTATGTCTTACGTGCGTATCCTTTGTATCGAGGATAGTAATTGGCATCTGACCACGTAGGTGTTATCCCAACCTACGGAACCACGTAGGTGTTTTCCAACCTACGGAACCGTCCTGACATCCGAGGACTATGATAGGTGATAGTCTAGGAAAAGCGTAGTGTATGTACGTTATTAGTTTATCATCAAGCCTTTAACCCATTCCCACAACCCGGGAATCCCATGCCTTAGTAAGAGTGTGAACTCACCTTGGTTTGCTCGGTATGCTAGGTTATGTACTCACAAGTAATTAATCACGTCCTATTGTATGCATGTATAACAAATCAGTTCATGTTCGCAATGATACGTATGCAAATCGAGTGTCACACAATTGCAAATGTAAACATTCATCATCAAGCATGGCATGTCAAGTAAATCAAACATACATTCCACTATCTTTCGAAAGATGTTTATAACCTACCATCCTTCGAATCCAACCTTATCTTTCGACACATTAGTGATCCTTCGACACATACTAAATATCACAGTTACCTTTCGGACTGGTTGTTATGTTTCGAACCACCAGTCATCTTTCGACCAAATGGCATCTTTCGGTCAACCTAATTATGTTTCGGTCAATTCTATCCTTCGGTCAACAGATATCTTTCGGTCACAACTATGCTTCGACAACTATGTTTCGACTACAAGTATCTTTCGACACATATCAGTTACGTCAACAACAGTTACAATTTCAGAAACCCTAAACATGCTAACAGCCGTCAACAACATTATCGATCAAACAACAATCATGCAGCAATCATAGGATCATCATCAAATCATCATGCAATCATCATAATACTAATACCCATCGTGATCCCTAATTTATGCGTACACCAAGCCGATTAACATAGTATGTCACATTATCGAACCTTATTAACATAACATATGAACACATACCGAAATCTTGAATGAACATACTAACAATCAAACATCATATAACGAATCCGAACATATATCAATTCGTATCGGCCGATTAACAACTATTCGATTATCATATAAGCAATACCCGGTTAACAACATCCGATCGGTTAATGATTACAAGTCCGGCCAGTTATCAACCATATCCGGCCGATCAACAGCCACGTCCGGCCGGTTAGCACACTAATTAACATCAATCATTCAAGCAATCAATTAAAAGTAATACGATATCAGATACTAACCGAGATTAAGGATGATCAACAAAAGGGATTTGGCTTCGGATGTGAGGGTCTGCCGTCACACACACAAGGAGCTAGGGTTGAAGAATGACAGCCGGTTACGTGCTTTTACGTATAAATACGTATTACAGAAATGGGCCAAGCCCATCTGAAAGACTGGGCCGAAGGATAAAGTCCCTGGGTCGAAGGATATGTTTCGGGATCCTTCGAACCGACAGTTGATCCTTCGAATCGAAGGATATCCTTCGTGATCCTTCGATCTGCATGTCAAGTTTCGAGTTCTATACTAAGTGTTTTTAATAATAATAATTCTAATATTATATTCTACCAAGTAATCACATATAGGCAACATGACAATACGTTTCATTAAAAACACCACGCGTACAATTCAAGTTCACAATCCAAACAACTAAGCAGTCTAAGTCAACGCGCATTTAATGCGAAAGTGAAAGTCAGAAACTCGAGTTGTCACATTATCCCCAACTAATTGGAAATTTCGTCCCGAAATTTGGTATGCACTCACTGAGGAAGCTAGGTAAGCTGTATCGTTTACTGGTTTTCCTGGGGTGTCACATCATCCCCCCGTTGATTTGGAATTTCGTCCCGAAATTCAGTAGTAGTAGCTTCAGCCTCAGTAGTGGTTGTATTGGTTTCGAATAACTGGGGTACTTTTCTGTCATCTAATCCTCGCGTTCCCAGGTGTACTCTGGGCCACGTCGGGAGTTCCAACGAACTCGAACAAGAGGGATTCTCTTGTGTTTGAGGACCTTCACATCCCGGTCCGTGATTTCAAGTGGTTCCTCGACGAACTGCAACCGCTCGTCGATAGTGAGTTCCTTAAAAGGAACTATAAGGGTCTCATCTGATAGGCATTTCCTCAGATTCGACACGTGGAATACGTTGTGAACTGCACCGAGTTCAGCTGGTAGGTTCAACTTGTAGGCTACCTTGCCAATCTTTTCTAAGATTTCGAATGGTCCGACGTACCGCGGATTCAGTTTGCCTCTTTTACCAAAACGAACCACACCCTTCCAGGGTGAAACTTTCAATAAAAACCCGGTCCCCGACCTCAAATTCCAATGGCTTTCTACGCTTGTCCGCGTAGGCTTTCTGACGGTCGCGTGCTGCCGCCATGCGTTGCCGTATCTGTGCTATCTTTTCCGTGGCGTCCACAACAATATCTGGACCCGTAATTTGACTATCCCCCACCTCTGCCCAACAGAGAGGTGACCGGCATTTACGTCCGTACAATGCCTCAAATGGAGCGGCTTGAATGCTGGTATGGTAACTGTTATTGTACGAGAACTCCACCAAAGGGAGATGTTTTTCCCAGCCGTTGCCGAAATCAATGACACATGCCCGAAGCATGTCTTCAAGTGTTTGGATCGTGCGCTCAGACTGCCCATCCGTCTGAGGATGATATGCTGTGCTCATGTCTAATCGTGAGCCGAAAGATTTGTGCATCGCTTGCCAAAGCTCTGACGTGAATCGTGCATCGCGATCCGAAATAATAGAGGTGGGCACTCCGTGCCTCGAAACAACTTCCTTCAAGTAAATGTCTGCTATAGTAGAAAACTTATCCGTTTCTTTGATAGCCAAAAAGTGAGCAGACTTTGTGAGTCGATCAACGATTACCCAAATAGTGTCATTCCCACGCTGAGATCTAGGTAAGCCCGTAACGAAATCCATGGAAATTTCTTCCCATTTCCACTGCGGTATCTTGGGCTGCTGAAGTAGGCCTGCTGGTTTCTGATATTCAACCTTGACTCTCCCACAGGTTAAACATTTTCCAACGTAGGTGGCGATGTGAGCCTTCATACTAGGCCACCAATAAGTAGTGCTGATGTCGTGGTACATTTTATCCGACCCTGGATGTACCGAATAGCGAGACTTGTGAGCTTCATCCATTACAAGTTCGCGTAAACCGCCATAAAGTGGGACCCAAATACGCCCCGTTACATAGTAAGCACCGTCTTCCTTTTGTTCCATGCGTTGCCTTGAACCGCGTAAGGCTTCAGCTTTGACGTTGTCAGGTTTCAGTGCTTCTAACTGAGCAGCTCGTATCTGTGCAGGAAGACTGGACTGAATGGTAAGCTGTAGCGCTCGCACGCGCTTAGGTAGAGTGTCTTTCCGACTGAGGGCGTCTGCCACAACATTGACTTTGTCTGGATGGTACATGATGGCGTATTCGTAGTCGCTAAGTAGTTCAACCCATCTTCGTTGACGCATGTTCAAATCCTTCTGCTTAAGGATATGCTCGAGACTCCTGTGATCGGTGTAAATCGTGCACTTGGTACCGTACAGGTAGTGTCGCCATATCTTAAACGCGAAAACAACAGCTCCCAGCTCTAAATCGTGCGTCGTATAGTTCCGTTCATGAACCTTGAGTTGCCGAGAAGCGTAGGCTATCACTTTATCACGTTGCATCAACACACATCCAAGACCCTGGATGGATGCATCACAGTATACCACGAAGTCATCTGTGCCCTCTGGCAATGAGAGAATAGGTGCGCTGCAGAGCCTATCCTTTAAGTACTGAAAAGCGGTTTCCTGAGAATCTCCCCAACGGTAGGTGACACCTTCCTGTGTCAGCATTGTAAGCGGCTGCGCGATCTTGAAGAAGTCTTTGATAAATCACCTGTAGTAACCCGCCAAACCCAAGAATTGGCGTACCTCTGTTGGTGTACGCGGTGCTGGTCTGTTCCTGATCGAATCTATCTTGGATGGATCGACATGGATCGCATCCCTGTTCACTACATGGCCTAAGGAGTGGACTTCACGTATCCAGAAGTCGCATTTAGAAAACTTGGCGTGCGTTTGCTCCTTCCGAAAAGTTCCAAGATAAGACGTAAGTGTTGCTCATGTTCTTCCTGACTCTTGGAGTAGATCAGAATGTCGTCGAGGAAGACAAGGACAATTTGTCCAGGTAGGGTTTGCACACCCTGTTCATAAGGTCCATAAATACGGCAGGTGCGCTCAATAATATCAAACCATTCATCATATCAAACATGAAGTATAGCAGTTAAAATAATTCATAAAACCCAACATGATTAATGTTCAAACCAAACTTTGTTTGAGTAGCGTAAACATAATAATAAAAATCCAAGACAAGTTATGAGTTCAATTAGCGTTCATTGCGTCTCCTCCTCCTAACATGAAAACTCGACCTCTTGCCTCGTTGCCATTGTTATTGTTGTTTCCCCCGTTGTTGTTGTTATTGTTCCCGTTGCCCTGATTGTTGTTGTTGTTGTTCTGGTTCCTGTTTAGCTGCGGGCAGTGTCTCTTGATGTGACCTTCAGCACCACAATTATAGCACCCCTTGTTGCCCTGTTGCTGATTCTGCTGAGCGTGTGGCTGCTGCTGACCCTGGGTCTGGTTCGCAGGACGAGGGCTCCTGCAGTCTTTGGCCTCATGACCCATCTTGAGGCATCTTTGACAACGACCTCTGTTACACTGGCCGCTGTGGTGCCTGTTGCAGTTGTTACATTTCGGAAGATTTCCCCGATATCCTCCCTGTTTGTGACTACCCGAAGAGTGCTGACTGGGGCTTTGATAACCTTCAGTCTTTCGTTGCTGAGCCTGGGACTGGACTGACGCTGATGCTTTACTTGAATCCCCCTCCCATTTTCGCTTATTGTCACTGGGAGTAGCAGTAGTAGCAGACGTAGTAGCAGTAGCAGTAGCGCTGATGCGCTTAGGCAGGCGATTCTGATCCACGGCCTGATCTGTGATGCGATGAGCGAGACGCTGGATCTCCTGGATGTTGTCGAGGTTAGCTGAGGTAACATGGCTCTGAATTTCTGGAGCCAAACCTTTGAGATACAACTCGATACGCTTGTATGGAGGGTCCACCATAGTTGGACACAGCACGGCCAGCTCATTTGACCGTTTAGTATACGCTTCAATCTCTGATCCAACCATTTTCAGATTATACAGCTCGTCTTCCAACTTGTGAATATCTTCACGTGTACAATACTCTCTCTTGATAAGTTCTTTGAATTCGTTCCAGGGTGTGGCGTTAGCAGCTGCCAACCCGAATATCTGCACTTGCGCGTTCCACCAAGTTAACGCGATTCCCTCTAGGGTACCGGTAGCGTATTTCACCCTGCGTTCCTCAGGGCATTCACACATTTCGAATACTGATTCTAGCTTCTCGAACCAGTGAAGGAGTCCAACTGCTCCTTCTGTGCCGCTAAACGTGCTGGGACGGCATTCCATAAAGTTCTTGAATGTGCAGGCAGGTTGTTGCTGAGCGGGTTGACCTATTGTGTACGAATAGGGCAAAGTTAAATACAAGAATTAATGTAGGATCTAAAGATCCTAGTGCCTATACTGCAGGGTATACTACCTGCTTGGGCGGCTGCAACTGCCGCAGCAACGAGAGCCTCTAGCTGGGCTTGAGTCATGGTAATTCGTGCGGCCATTGATCTTCAAATCAAAGGCAACGTAAGTAAGAAAAAGGGTTCGCGAGTAGTGCGATGACAGAAGAGTGTAGGCACGTAAGTGTTCTCAAGCAATAACAAGTTGTGAGCAAGGTAATGTAAGCATACTACGAGCAAAGTTCTATGCAAATTCTAGCATGTAGGCAATAAACATAAACCTTATTACCTAGGAAGTTGAGTCTTGCACGTGGAGCGAAGCGTCGTTGTGGATCGTTGAGAGCACTGTTCTGGTTATAGTCTGGTTTTAATAAAAACGTTTTTCCATATTAAAACCAAGTTCTCTATAACCAATGGCTCTGATACCAATCTGTCACACCCCCAAAATCCACACGCGGAGTATCACCGCTTGGGAGCGTGACTGACCAGGACCAAGCCACCAATCATATAGAACATTGTATAAAGTAAAAGTAATTGCAGTATAATTCAGAACAAATCCATATGAAAGGTGTTTCCAAAACATAAGCCAGTTATCAATGTTTAGCGGAAGCGTATATATAAAAATATCCAATGTAAAAGTGTATCAAGTATCATATGGGTTCCATATGATGTTCACGATCCAAGTCCACAACGACCGCGCCTCCAGTGCAAGCTCCCAGTACCTAACGATCTGCAAGGCATGTAAAGGAAAGGATCAACAAAATAGTTGAGCGAGTTCACAGTACGTAAATGCGTAATAGTAAGTAACGGGTGGCTCTACCGGGCCAATAGTAAGTTATACAGGTGGGGGCTTCCCATGTTAAGTGACCACTAGACTATTCGTATTATGACCACGTAGGTGTTATCCCAACCTACGGAAGAAGTAAGTAATGCGTACACGTATGTCTTACGTGCGTATCCGTTGTATCGAGGATAGTAATTTGCATATGACCACGTAGGTGTTATCCCAACCTACGGAAGAAGTAAGTAATGCGTACACGTATGTCTTACGTGCGTATCCTTTGTATCGAGGATAGTAATTGGCATCTGACCACGTAGGTGTTATCCCAACCTACGGAACCACGTAGGTGTTTTCCAACCTACGGAACCGTCCTGACATCCGAGGACTATGATAGGTGATAGTCTAGGAAAAGCGTAGTGTATGTACGTTATTAGTTTATCATCAAGCCTTTAACCCATTCCCACAACCCGGGAATCCCATGCCTTAGTAAGAGTGTGAACTCACCTTGGTTTGCTCGGTATGCTAGGTTATGTACTCACAAGTAATTAATCACGTCCTATTGTATGCATGTATAACAAATCAGTTCATGTTCGCAATGATACGTATGCAAATCGAGTGTCACACAATTGCAAATGTAAACATTCATCATCAAGCATGGCATGTCAAGTAAATCAAACATACATTCCACTATCTTTCGAAAGATGTTTATAACCTACCATCCTTCGAATCCAACCTTATCTTTCGACACATTAGTGATCCTTCGACACATACTAAATATCACAGTTACCTTTCGGACTGGTTGTTATGTTTCGAACCACCAGTCATCTTTCGACCAAATGGCATCTTTCGGTCAACCTAATTATGTTTCGGTCAATTCTATCCTTCGGTCAACAGATATCTTTCGGTCACAACTATGCTTCGACAACTATGTTTCGACTACAAGTATCTTTCGACACATATCAGTTACGTCAACAACAGTTACAATTTCAGAAACCCTAAACATGCTAACAGCCGTCAACAACATTATCGATCAAACAACAATCATGCAGCAATCATAGGATCATCATCAAATCATCATGCAATCATCATAATACTAATACCCATCGTGATCCCTAATTTATGCGTACACCAAGCCGATTAACATAGTATGTCACATTATCGAACCTTATTAACATAACATATGAACACATACCGAAATCTTGAATGAACATACTAACAATCAAACATCATATAACGAATCCGAACATATATCAATTCGTATCGGCCGATTAACAACTATTCGATTATCATATAAGCAATACCCGGTTAACAACATCCGATCGGTTAATGATTACAAGTCCGGCCAGTTATCAACCATATCCGGCCGATCAACAGCCACGTCCGGCCGGTTAGCACACTAATTAACATCAATCATTCAAGCAATCAATTAAAAGTAATACGATATCAGATACTAACCGAGATTAAGGATGATCAACAAAAGGGATTTGGCTTCGGATGTGAGGGTCTGCCGTCACACACACAAGGAGCTAGGGTTGAAGAATGACAGCCGGTTACGTGCTTTTACGTATAAATACGTATTACAGAAATGGGCCAAGCCCATCTGAAAGACTGGGCCGAAGGATAAAGTCCCTGGGTCGAAGGATATGTTTCGGGATCCTTCGAACCGACAGTTGATCCTTCGAATCGAAGGATATCCTTCGTGATCCTTCGATCTGCATGTCAAGTTTCGAGTTCTATACTAAGTGTTTTTAATAATAATAATTCTAATATTATATTCTACCAAGTAATCACATATAGGCAACATGACAATACGTTTCATTAAAAACACCACGCGTACAATTCAAGTTCACAATCCAAACAACTAAGCAGTCTAAGTCAACGCGCATTTAATGCGAAAGTGAAAGTCAGAAACTCGAGTTGTCACAACTCCGTTCACCATAGGCTATACGTATCCCTTTCCAGCTTTCACCCAATCTTTCTTTTCCCTGACCGGCATATCTTATATCCAAGCCATGCCGATGATCTGGAGGGTTTTGTATACCCTTGAGAGGATCATTGAGCAGGAGGGGATTGACTTAGGGATGGCGGAGCTGGCTGAGCTGTATGATCTCACAACGTTTGGATCCTGTCGATATCTGTTCAAACGGAAAGCCGGAGAGGATCACCCTGTTCTTAAGGTCACCAAGAATGACACGAATTGGAAGCGATGATTCTTCTTTGTTAGGAGGGATACCATCCCTAATGGGAAGGATCTGCCCAAGGAGTGGGCTACTCATGGTAGGATAGAGGATCCTGGAAGGATCACCATCAGACTTGTTCCTTAGGATGAGGATCACTAACACTTTCTTTGTTTTTTGTGTGCAGCTATATCCGTTGCTCATCTCAAGTTGACTCCTGCTGCAAAGGAGAGAGTTTTAGCTTTCAAGAAGCTTGATCCTGAGACTAGAAGTTTTCAAATTGCCACTCAAGATTCACAGGAAGTATCCTCCGCATCTGCCACAATGTCAAGTAAGTATCCTTATTTAAAAAGTAGTTCTGTGTAAGATTTCTAATTTGGTTAGAATACTTATCTTATTTTGGTTGTGATGTATTAAACAATGATGGTCTGTAATTTAAACAATAGTTTTAGGATTAAGGATCCTGGATCCTTTGGACAATAGGTAGGATCGCAAATGGTGGAGGGATCCTCTGTTTGGGGGATGAAGCCTTTGTGATCCTGCCGCTTTTAATTTCCTGCACCTGCTATAACCGCATAGACAATGGACACCCTTTGCCAACCCATGTGGACGGGCCACGTTTTGCTGGTAGAAATGTGGGTTGGCAATTTTGACAACTTTGAAGGGTTTTAAAATCCTTTGTTAATAAAATAACTCTAATCTTTTTGGCTTATCTCGTGTTGTTTATCCTTTGTTTATCTTTTTATTTTCCAATTGTTTAAAGACATATTCACTTGAGTAAGAAAAGTTAAGCAAATCATGTTTAATCATTTTAGGATATGATCCTGGATCAAATATCCTGTAATCGAAAATTTTCAAAGTAGTTTATTTCGAGGATCATAGGCTTAGTTGTCAAAGTGTAAGGGTTGTTCAAAATAATAAGTATAATCAAAACAGTCAAGGATCATACCTGAGAATCCAAGTTAGGATCCTATCCTTTGATCAGGGTAATCGTAAGTGAAATTTTAAAGGATAACAAGGATTAAGGATCCTTAAAAGTTTAGTCTTCGAAAACCTGAAAAATAGAACATAACTTGGGACTAAGCCAATATAAAAGATAAGTTAGTAACTGGGGACGAGCCCAAAGGATAACTGGGGACGATCCCAAAGGATCACTGGGGACAAGCCCAAAGGATAACTGGGGACAAGCCCAAGGATCGTACGTAAACTGGAGTATGGCCCTTACTGGCGACTATCCAAACTTGGTGACATGAAAATGTCAAAACCTTAGCTAACGTGAAAACGTTAGAAACCTTAGGAACGGATGTATGGTACGTCTACCATTATACGTATGATCCTAGATATAGCCAGTACGATGAGGTTGTCAGCCCCTAAAGTGGGTACTGGTCCCAAAGACGTGAACTATACCAGGATCATCGTGCGCTACCGGCGAAAACTGGGGACAAGCCCAAGGATAACTGGGGTTGAACCCAAGGATCTGAGAAGCTTTTGAAGACTATCGATAATATGCTGAGGATACCTGGACTATCAGAACTCAAATTCTCGTGAGAGGAGGATGAAGGATACGTGATCCTTATCCTTAGGTAAAAATAAGAAAATGGAAAAGTTTTAAGATAAGGACTTTACCAGAGTAAGGATCATTGATATCGCCGGGATCCTTCGAGGATGCTTTCAATGTAAGGATCATATGCCTGGAGGATCCTGTTCACATGAAATATTTCTTTAGGTGAACAACATTCCAGGCTCTTGGTAACAAATTTCCTTCCATGGTTAGCAATCTGTATGCCCCCTTTCCTGCTTCGGCTTCAATCAAGTAAGGGCCTTCCCACTTTGGTGCCAATTTCCCATCAGCAGGATTGATGGTATTTTGGAATGCTTTTCTCAACACCATATCTCCGACTTGGAATTTCCTTATCCTGACATTTTTGTTGTAAGCACCAGCCATTCTTTGTTGGTAGCTTGCCATCCTTATCCTAGCCAGATCTCTGATTTCTTCAATAGTATCCAAGTCTTGAGCTAAGTTTGCAGCATTCTCTTCAGGATCACGAGTACTTGTTCTAGCAGTTGGAACCACCATTTCTGTTGGGATCACGGCTTCTGCCCCAAATACTAAAGAGAAGGGTGTTTGACCGGTGGCATTCTTGGGAGTTGTCCTATCAGCCCATAGCACATAAGGCAATTCCTCTGCCCATTTCCCCTTCTTGGATCCTAGTTTCTTCTTCAGATTGTTGATGATGATCTTGTTGGATGATTCTGCTTGACCATTGGCTTGTGGATGGACTGGTGTTGATGTTATCATCTTAATTCCCCAACTGTCACAAAAGTTAGTGGTTCTGCTCCCAATGAATTGGGAACCATTATCGCATACAATTTCAGAGGGAATGCCAAATCTGGTTATAATGTTTCTCTTAATAAAGGATATAACTTCTTTTTCTCTGACTTGAGCAAAAGCTTCAGCTTCTATCCATTTGGAGAAGTAGTCGGTCATGGCAAGCATAAATACTTTTCCACCAGGTGCTTTAGGGAGCTTGCCAACTATATCCATCCCCCATCTCATGAATGGCCAAGAGGATGGTATAGGATGTAGAAATTCCGCCGGCTGATGAAGGATATTGCTGTGTCTTTGACAAGGATCACACTTCTTAGCATATTCTACAGCATCCCTTTTCATGGTTGGCCAGTAGTATCCTGTTCTAAGGATCCTTGAGAACAATGCCCTGCCCCCAGTGTGGTTTCCACAGTCTCCTTCATGGAAGTCTCTTAACACTTCTTGAATTTCGGGATCCTCGATACATCTTAAATATGGTCCTGCAAGAGATCGCTTATATAACACATTATTTAAGATTGTGAATTGAGATACCTTAATCCTGAAAGCCCTAGGATTTTCTCCCACAGGAATCTCCCCATGTTGTAAGTATCTCATGATTGGTGAGATCCATGATCCTGAATAAGATTGAGTTTCTTCACTAGGGATCATTGCAGTATCCTCTTCTATTTCCATGGCCACCTGATTTTCAATAGCAGGAGCCAGGATATGGATGATGGGGATACTTATATCCTCTGGGATCTTCAAGGATGATCCTAGGTTGGCCAATGCATCAGCTTCTGTATTTTCCTCCCTTGGTACCTGTGTTAAACTGAAAGAAACAAAGGAGAGTGCCAATTCTTTGACTATCTCTAAATATTTGGTTAGTTTTTCACCTTTAACAGCATGGGATCCATTAAAGTGATTAGTGATCAGTAATGAGTCTACGTATACTTTAAGATATCTCACCCCCATATCCTTAGCAATTTGCAAACTAGCAATTAAGGCTTCATATTCAGCCTCATTGTTAGTTGCTTGGAACTCATAGGCTATGGAGTGGGGTAATATGTTCCCCTGTGGCGATTTTAGTAGTATGCCGAGTCCTGTGCCTTTGACATTTAAGGATCCATCAGTGTGTAGTATCCAAGGATCCTTGGTCTCATCCAGCTGCTGGACCTCCAATTTTGCTTCCTTTTGTAGATCACTACTGAAATCAGCCACAAAGTCGGCTAGTGCTTGAGATTTAATGGCTGTTCTAGGCTCATATCTTATATCATGGGCACTAAGCTTTACTGCCCACTTAGCCATCCTTCCGGACATCTCTGGTTTCCTGAGGACAATCTTGATTGGAAAATTAGTTCTAACAACAATAGTATGGGTTTCAAAATAATGTCTTAACTTTGTAGATGCCATAATTAATGCAAGAATAAGTTTTTCAAGGTGTGAGTACCTGGATTCGGCATCAAGTAAACGCTTACTTACATAGTAGATAGGATGTTGTGTACCTTCGTGATCCTTAACAAAGACTGCGCTTACAGCGGTTGAGGATACCGCCAGATATAAGGATAACACATCTCCTTTTCCGGGTTTCATTAATGCTGGAGCTGAGGACATATATTCTTTGAGGGCTTGTAAAGCATTCTCGTGCTTTACAGTCCATTCAAATTTCTTGTTTTTCCTTAGGATATCATAAAATTCTTTACATCTTTCTGAGGATTTTGATATGAACCTGTTTAGAGCTGCTATCCTGCCTGTTAGCCTTTGCACATCCTTAGCATTGGCAGGGGATTTGATATTCACCAATGCTTTAATTTGTTCCGGGCTTGCTTCAATGCCCCTCTGAGTTACCATATATCCTAGAAATTTACCTGCTTTAACACCAAAGTGACATTTTGAAGGATTAAGCTTCATATTATAATTATCAAGGATATCAAATGCTTCCTCCAAGTCCCTTAGGTGATCCTCAGCTTTCTTTGACTTGACTACCATATCATCTATGTATACTTCCATAGTTTGTCCAATCTGATCTTTGAACATCATATTCACCAGCCTTTGATATGTTGCACCTGCATTTCTTAATCCAAAAGGCATGGCAATATAACAATATAAACCGGTTGGGGTCATAAAAGCCGTATCCTCTTGGTCAGATGGTTCCATCTGAATTTGTTGGAATCCAGATGATGCATCCATAAAAGTCAACAGTTCATGCCCCGCCGTTGCATCCACCATGGAGTCAATGTGGGGTAATGGGAAAGGATCCTTGGGACATGCCTTATTCAGATCAGTGAAATCGACACATACCCTCCACTTTCCGTTTTTCTTTTGGACAACAACCAAATTGGCTAACCATTTTGGATATTTTACCTCTCTGATCATACCTGCTCGAAGTAGTCTTTCTACTTCTTCCTGGATAATGGCATTCCTTTCTGGTGCAAACTTCCTCCTTTTTTGATGGATTGGTTTGATCGACCTGTCAATGCCAAGTTTATGAGTGATAATATCCTTAGATATACCTGTCATATCTTCATGTTTCCATGCAAAGGTAGATTTTCTTCTTTTGAGGAAGGATATTATGTCTTCTTTCATCTTGCCAAGGATCCCTGATCCGATATAGATTTTTGATTCAGGATCACTAGGATCCAAAAGGATTTCGTCCACATCCTGCTCCCTTGCCTCCAAGACATTCCTTGGAGGATACTGTAATTGCTATTGCTCCCTTGGCTTCGAGGTTGGTTTCATGGATGAGGTATAACAATCCTTAGCCTCCTGCTGATCACTGTCGATCTTGATTATCCCCCATGGGCTAGGGAGTTTCATACATTGATGGTAGGTGGATGGGACTGCTTTCATATCATGTATCCAGGGACTGCCAAGGATAACATTACAACAAGATAAACAGTCAATAACACAAAATTTTTTATAATTATGTAATCCTTCCACGTAGATTGGGAGTTTGATGTCCCGCAGAGTTTTCTTAGTTTCTCCACTGAATCCCACAAGCACGGAGGATCTTGGTGTGATGTCTGATTCCGGGATACCCATCTTCTTTAGAACATCAAGTTGGATAATGTTTACTGAGCTTCCTCCGTCGATAAGGATCCTGCGGACGAAATGGTTAGAGATAAAGAGGGTAATAACTAAACTATCATGATGAGGATCCTGGATGTTAATGCGATCATCCTCATCAAACGTTATCGTTTTTCCTTCCGAGACACTTGATGTTCGAATAGGTCTTTCTCCGTTATCCATTTTAGCTTCCTTTGCATGCCTTTTAGCCGCTGAGAAGGATGTACCACAGATGTCTGATCCTCCGGAAATAAAGTTAATCACTTGTGCGTTTGCCGGAGGGCTGGAGCTTTTTCAGGGATCCTTTCAGGATCCTGAGTTTTTTGCTTTTTTCTTCCCAACAATTCTTTCAAATGTCCCTTGCTTAGCAAATATCCAATTTCTTTTCTTAATGCGATGCATTCTTCAGTTAGATGCCCGAAATCCTCGTGGTATGCACACCACTTTGACTTGTCTTTATTCCCGGATGGTTTGTCATTCTTTCTGGGCCACCTGGCTTTTTCTCCTAGATTCTGCATTGCAAGGATTAGTTCATGATTGTCAACAGAAAAACAATATTCAGAAATCGGAGGATAATCCTCATCATCCTCTTCCTGGTCAACAGCATGCACGTTCTGGTTGTCATTTCTATGGTAGGATTTGAATTTATTGCTCTTGAAAGAGGATCCTTGCTTTTCCTGTTTTGAGGATCCTACTTGTCTCTCCTGGATCCTCTTGTCATCCTCTAGCCGGATGAACCTGAGTGCCCGAGTTCTTACTTCATCTAGGTTCCTGCATGGTGTCATAACAAGATCATCATAGAACAATGAATCCTTAAGCAGTCCCATTTTGAAGGCCTCAACAGCCGTGGCCATATCCAAGTTGGGAATGTCCAAGGATTCTTTACTGAATTTAGTTATATAATCCCTTAATGATTCATTATGACTTTGAGTTACCCTATATAAATCACTAGTTAATCTTTCAAATTTTCTACTACAAGAGAATTGATTATTGAATAAATTAACTAAATTAGCAAATGAAGTAATAGAGTAAGGGGGAAGACTTAGCAGCCATTTAAGAGCTGATCCAGTAAGAGTGGATCCAAATCCTTTACATAGGCATGCTTCCTTTAACTTTTCTGGGATTGGATTGATCTCCATACTCTCCCTGTATTGTGCTATGTGCTCCTCTGGATCCGTTGTACCATCATACAGCTTCATAGTAGGGATATGGAACCTTTTGGGTACCTCTGCATCACAAATTGGTGGTGCAAAACGAGATACCTTATGGCTTCCATCTGCAATCTCCGGGATAGGCTTGACTACCCCTGGAACACTTGAGATCATATCCTTCAGCTTCTGCAATTCCCTGGCCATAGCATGATTGATACCTGTATCCTGCACGAATCCATGGTTAGTGGTAAGATAATTATTTAAGGTGTTACCTCCCATTGGGTTCAAGTTAGGAATACTGGGTGTGAATCCATATGGCTGGGATTCTGGGATGACGGAGGGACCAGTGGAAGCAATGGTCTGCATTGGAATGAAATCCCCTTGATGGACATCTAGATTTCCTGTTTGCAAACTCTTTAGGGATCCTGGCATCTGGAAGGATCCTGGTATCTGAGACGATCCCGGAACAAAGGAGGATCCTTGAACCTGGGATGATTCTGGAACAAAGAAGGATCCTTGAACCTGGGATGATCCTGGAACAAAGGAGGATCCTTGAACCTGGGATGATCCTGGAACAAAGTAGGATCCTTGAAATTGCTGTGCTCCCGGATAGGCTCCTGAATTCACGAAGGATCCCGTATGCTGGGGATAGGATCCTGCCGGCTGGAAATGTGAGCCTGATGCCTGAGTCATTATCGCCGATCCGAGGTGTAATCCTTTTGATCCTCCCATAATTTGAACGTCTGGGACTCCTGATGGCTGAGAAGTGATCATCGGAGTATCAAAACTCAAAGATTTGGGCATCAGTGGGGAATGATCCTCTGCCGCTTTCTTTTGTCTTTTGAGATCTCCGATTTCCCTGAGGATCCTGTCATTAGTTTCATCCTGTCGCTGCATACGATCCTTCATCTGCAAAATCAAAGTAAATACATCACTAGTACTGGGAGCAGAAGAAATTAAAGCAGAAGAAGATGGAGGTTTAGAGAAAGTTGGAGTTGGTCTCTTCTCAGCGTTTTTCTGAGATCCTGCCAGTGGTGGAGGTAAAGGCAAAGTGTTCTGAGACGAAGTGACTGCAGACATCGCTGCGGATGTACTCTTCAATGATGAAGCCATGTAGCTCTTTCGAAATGATCACCAACAGAAAGTTTTCTTATAAATGAAGCACCAATTGCCCCACGGTGGGCGCCAAACTGTTTTGGTCAAAAATCACACAAGGATAATGCAACCAAACTCTAAGTAAACGGGGAATGATGCTTGGTTGGTTGAAAAGGTAAAGGATCACTTTAGTAAGAAATATGCAAGCGACACAAGGATTTATACGAGGAAAAAGCCCTTGATCAATGAATGATCTCCGGCATAAAAAACCTCGGGTGATGGCAACTACCGATCACCAAACTTCAATATAACAAATAATGGTTACAACTTCGGATGGTAATGAGCTGAGTACAAGGATCACTATAGTATCGAGTGTCTAGGCGTGTGAGAAATGTGTCGTGTGTCTTCCGAATGTGGAAGAGTGTTATATATACAAGTGTGGGTGGCCTATTTTAGGTAAATAGACTAACAATCAGCTCATTACCCCTTTAGAAATAAAAGTAAATCTAGCCTAAATTATCGCCCTTAAATCATGCCGAGTTTCCATATCCTTTACAACGTTTATCTCTGATTAAGCATATGCCAAAGTTGTAAAGACGCGTCCCATGTTTGCAATGCTAAGAGCGGATCCTGCTAGATGTTCCTGCAAGATAACATCAAATTCAATGAAAACAACTGTTAGTATGAGGATCCCCATGATGGTCCGTGATCCTGATCCTGGAACTCTTCTGAGGATCACCATCTGTCAAAGAAATAAGGATCACTGGTTAGGATCACATGTAAGGATCATATGTCATAAAAATCCAGCCCCAACAATAACCATAAGTAAAACTTTAATGGATAATAAGGATTAAGGATCCTTAATTGTTTAACTTCGAAAACCTGAATAACTTGGGACTAAGCCCAATATAAAGGATAAGTTAGTAACTGGGGACAAGCCCAAAGGATAACTGGGGACAAGCCCATAGGATCACTAGGGACAAGCCCGAAGGATAACTGGGGACAAGCCCAAGGATCGTATGTAAACTAGAGTATGGCCCTTACTGGCGACTATCCAAACTTAGTGACATGAAAATGCCAAAACCTTAGCTAACGTGAAAACGTTAGAAACCTTAGGAACGGATGTATGGTACGTCTACCATTATACGTAGGATCCTAGGTATAGCCAGTACGATGAGGTTATCAGCCCCGAAAGTGGGTACTGGTCCCAAAGACGTGAACTATACCAGGATCATCGTGCGCTACAGGCGGAAACTGGGGACAAACCCAAGGATAACTGGGGTTGAACCCAAGGATCTGAGATGCTTTTGAAGATTCTTAATGATATGCTGAGGATACCTGGACTATCAGAACTTAAATTCTCGTGAGAAGAGGATGAAGGATGCATGATCCTTATCCTTAGGTAAAAATAAGAAAATGAAATTGTTTAGGATTAGGATTTTACCAGAGTAAGGATCATTGACATTATCGGGATCCTTCGAGGATGCTTTCAATGTAGGGATCATATGTGCCAGGAGGATCCTGTTCACATGAAATATTTCTTTAAGTGAACAGCATTCCAGGCTCTAGGTAACAAATTTCCTTCCATGGTTAGCAATCTATATGCCCCTTTTCCTGCTTCAGCTTCAATCAGGTAAGGACCTTCCCACTTTGGTGCTAATTTCCCGTCAGCAGGATTGGTGGTATTTTGGAATGCTTTTCTCAATACCATATCCCCCACTTGGAATTTCCTTATTCTGACATTTTTGTTGTAAGCACCAGCCATTCTTTGTTGGTAGCTAGCCATCCATATCCTAGCCAGATCCCTGATTTCTTCAATAGTATCCAAATCCTGAGCCAAGTTTGCAGCATTCTCTTCAGGATCACGGGTACTTGTTCTAGCAGTTGGAACCACCATTTCTGTTGGGATCACTTCTTCTGCCCCAAACACCAAGGAGAAGGGTGTTTGACCAGTAGCATTCTTGGGAGTTGTCCTGTCAGCCCAAAGCACATAAGGCAACTCTTCTGCCCATTTCCCCTTCTTGGATCCAAGTTTCTTCTTCAGATTGTTGATGATGATCTTGTTGGATGATTCTGCTTGGCCATTGGCTTGTGGGTGGACTGGTGTTGATGTTATCATCTTAATCCCCCAACTGTCACAAAAGTTAGTAGTCCTGTTCCCAATAAATTGGGAACCATTATCACATACAATTTCAGAAGGAATGCCAAATCTGGTTATAATGTTTCTCTTAATAAAGGATATAACTTCCTTCTCTCTGACTTGGGCAAAAGCTTCAGCCTCTATCCACTTGGAGAAGTAGTCAGTCATGGCAAGCATAAATACTTTTCCACCAGGTGCTTTAGGGAGCTTGCCAACTATATCCATTCCCCATCTCATGAATGGCCAAGAGGATGGTATAGGATGTAGAAATTCAGCCGGCTGATGAAGGATATTGCTGTGTCTTTGACAAGGATCACATTTCTTAGCATATTCCACAGCATCCCTTTTCATAGTTGGCCAGTAGTATCCTGTCCTAAGGATCCTTGAGAACAATGCCCTGCCCCCAGTGTGGTTTCCACAGTCTCCTTCATGGAAGTCTTTTAACACTTCTTGAATTTCAGGATCCTCGATACATCTTAAATATGGTCCTGCAAGAGATCGCTTATTTAGCACATTATTCAAGATTGTGAATTGAGATACCTTAATCCTGAAAGCCCTAGGATTTTCTCCCATAGGAATCTCCCCGTGTTGTAAGTATCTCATGATTGGTGAGATCCATGATCCTGAATAAGATTGAGTCTCCTCACTAGGGATCATTGCAGTATCCTCTTCTATTTCCATGGCCACCTGATTTTCAATAGCAGGAGCTAGGATATGGATAATGGGGATACTTATATCCTCAGGGATCTTCAAAGATGATCCTAGATTGGCCAATGCATCAGCTTCTGTATTTTCCTCCCTTGGTACCTGTGTCAAACTGAAAGAAACAAAGGAGAGTGCCAATTCTTTGACTATCTCTAAATATTTGGTTAGTTTTTCACCTTTCACAGCATAGGATCCATTAAAGTGATTAGTGATCAATAATGAATCTACGTATACTTCAAGATACCTGACCCCCATATGCTTAGCAATTTGCAAACCAACAATTAAGGCTTCATATTCAGCCTCATTGTTAGTTGCTTGGAACTCACAAGCTATGGAGTGGGGTATTATGTCCCCCTGTGGCGATTTTAGTAGTATGCCGAGCCCTGTGCCTTTGACATTTGAGGATCCATCGGTGTGCAGTATCCAAGGATCCTTAGTCTCATCCAGCTGTTGGACCTCTAATTCGGCTTCTTTTTGTAGATCACTACTGAAATCAGCCACAAAGTCTGCTAATGCTTGAGATTTGATGGTTGTTCTAGGCTCATATCTTATATCATGGGCACTAAGCTTTACTGCCCACTTAGCCATCCTTCCGGACATCTCTGGTTTCCTGAGGACATTCTTGATTGGAAAATTAGTTCTAACAACGATAGCATGGGTTTCAAAATAATGTCTTAGTTTAGTAGATGCCATAATTAATGCAAGAATAAGTTTTTCAAGGTGTGAGTACCTGGATTGAGCATCAAGTAAACTCTTACTTACATAATAGATAGGATATTGTGTACCTTCATGATCCTTAACAAGGACTGCACTTACAGCTGTTGAGGATACCGCCAGGTATAAGGATAACACATCTCCTTTTCCGGGTTTCATCAATGCTGGAGCTGAGGACATATACTCTTTGAGGGCTTGTAAAGCATTCTCGTGCTTTTCAGTCCACTCAAATTTCTTGTTTTTTTCTTAAGATATCATAAAATTCTTTACATCTTTCTGAGGATTTTGATATGAACCTGTTTAGAGCTGCTATCCTGCATGTTAGCCTTTGCACATCCTTAGCATTGGCAGGGGATTTGATATTCACCAATGCTTTAATTTGTTCCAGGCTTGCTTCAATGCCCCTCTGAGTTACCATATATCCTAGAAATTTACCTGCTTTAACACCAAAGTGACATTTTGAAGGATTAAGCTTCATGTTATAATTATCAAGGATATCAAATGCTTCCTCCAAATCCCTTAGGTGATCCTCAGCTTTCTTTGACTTTACTACCATATCATCTATGTACACTTCCATAGTCTGTCCAATTTGATCTTTGAACATCATATTCACCAGCCTTTGATATGTTGCACCTGCATTTCTTAATCCAAAAGGCATGGCAATATAACAATATAAACCGGTTGGGGTTATAAAAGCCGTATCCTCTTGGTCAGATGGCTCCATCTGAATTTGTTGGAATCCAGATGATGCATCCATAAAAGTTAACAGTTCATGCCCCGCCGTTGCATCCACCATGGAGTCAATGTGGGGTAATGGGAAAGGATCCTTGGGACATGCCTTATTTAGATCAGTGAAATCGACACATACCCTCCACTTTCCGTTTTTCTTTTGGACAACAACCACATTGGCTAACCATTTTGGATATTTTACCTCTCTGATCATGCCTGCTCGAAGTAGTCTTTCTACTTCTTCCTGGATAATGACATTCCTTTCTGGTGCAAACTTCCTCCTTTTTTGATGGATTGGTTTGATTGATCTGTCAATGCCAAGTTTATGAGTGATAATATCCTTAGATATACCTGTCATATCTTCGTGTTTCCATGCAAAGGTAGATTTTCTTCTTTTGAGGAAGGATATCATGTCTTCTTTCATCTTGCCAAGGATCCCTGATCCGATATAGATTTTTGATTCAGGATCATTAGGATCCAAAAGGATTTCCTCCACATCCTGTTCCCTTGCCTCCAAGACATTCCTTGGAGGATACTGTAATTGCTATTGCTCCCTTGGCTTCGAGGTTGGTTTCATGGATGAGGTATAACAATCCTTAGCCTCCTGCTGATCACTGTCGATCTTGATTATTCCCCATGGGCTAGGGAGTTTCACACATTGATGGTAGGTGGATGGGACTGCTTTCATATCATGTATCCAGGGCCTGCCAAGGATAACATTACAACAAAATAAACAGTCAATAACACAAAATTTTTGATAATTATGTAATCCTTCCACGTAGATTGGGAGTTTGATGTCCCCCAGGGTTTTCTTAGTTTCTCCACTGAATCCCACAAGCACGGAGGATCTTGGTGTGATGTCTGATTCTGGGATACCCATCTTCTTCAGAACATCAAGCTGGATAATGTTTACTGAGCTTCCTCCGTCGATAAGGATCCTGCGGACAAAATGGTTAGAGATAAAGAGAGTGATGACTAGACTATCATGATGAGGATCCTGGATGTTAATTCTATCATCCTCATCGAAGGTTATAATTTTTCCTTCCGAGACGCTTGATGTTCGAATAGGTCTTTCTCCGTTATCCATTTTAGCTTCCTTTGCATGCCTTTTAGCTGCCGAGAAGGATGTACCACAGATGTCTGATCCTCCAGAAATAAAGTTGATCACTTGTGCATTTGCCGGAGGGGCTGGAGCTTTTTCAGGGATCCTTTCAGGATCCTGAGTCCTTTGCTTTTTTCTTCCCAACAACTCTTTTAGATGGCCCTTGCTTAGCAGATATCCAATTTCCTTTCTTAATGCGATACATTCTTCAGTTAAATGCCCAAAATCCTCGTGGTATGCACACCACTTCGATTTGTCTTTAGTTCCAGTTGGTTTGTCATTCTTTCTGGGCCACCTGGCTTTTTCTCCTAGATTCTGCATTGCAAGGATTAGTTCATGATTGTCAACGAAAAAGCAATATTCAGAAATCGGAGGATAGTCCTCATCATCCTCTTCTTGGTCAACAACATGCACGTTCTGGTTGTCACTTCTACGGTAGGATTTGAATTTGTTGCTTTTGAAAGAGGATCCTTGCTTCTCTTGCTTTGAGGATCCTGCTTGTCTCTCCTGGATCCTTTTGTCACCCTCTAGCCGGATGAACCTGAGTGCCCGAGTTCTTACTTCATCTAGGTTCCTGCATGGTGTCATAACAAGATCATCATAGAACAATGAATCCTTAAGCAATCCCATCTTGAAGGCCTCGACAGCTGTGGCCATATCCAAGTTAGGAATATCTAAGGATTCTTTACTAAACTTGGCTATGTAATCCCTTAATGATTCATTATGACCCTGAGTTACCCTATATAAATCACTAGTCAATCTTTCAAACTTTCTACTACAAGAGAATTGATTATTGAATAAATTAACTAAATTAGCAAATGAAGTAATAGAGTAAGGGGGAAGACTTAGCAGCCATTTAAGAGCTGATCCAGTAAGAGTGGATCCAAATCCTTTACATAGGCATGCTTCCTTTAACTTTTCTGGGATTGGATTGATCTCCATCCTCTCCCTGTATTGTGCTATGTGCTCCTCAGGATCCGTTGTACCATCATACAGCTTCATAGTAGGGATATGGAACCTTTTGGGTACATCTGCATCACAAATTGGTGGTGTAAAACGAGATACCTTATGGCTTCCATCTGCAATCTCCGGGATAGGCTTGACTACCCCTGGAACACTTGAGATCATATCCTTCAGCTTCTGCAGTTCTCTGGCCATAGCATGGTTGATACCTGTATCCTGCACGAATCCATGGTTAGCGGTAAGATAATTATTTAAGGCGTTACCTCCCATTGGGTTCAAGTTAGGAACACCGGATGTGAATCCATATTGCAGGGATTCTGGGATGATGGAGGGACCAGTGGAAGCAACGGTCTGCATTGGAATGAAATCTCCTTGATGGACATCTAGACTTCCTGTTTGCAAATTCTTCAAGGATCCTGGCATCTGAAGGGATCCTTGAACCTGGGATGATCCTGGAACAAAGGAGGATCCTTGAACCTGGGATGATCCTGGAGCAAAGGACGATCCTTGAACCTGGGATGATCCTGGAACAAAGAAGGATCCTTGAACCTGGGATGATCCTGGAACAAAGTAGGATCCTTGAAATTGATGTGCTCCTGGATAGGCTCCTGAACTCGCGAAGGATCCCATATGCTGAGGATAGGATCCTGCCGGCTGGAAATGTGAGCCTGATGCCTGAGTCATTATCGCCGATCCGAGGTGCAATCCTTTTGATCCTCCCACAATTTGAACGTCTGGGACTCCTGATGGCTGAGAAGTGATCATCGGAGTATCAAAACTCAAAGATTTGGGCATTAGTGGGGAATGATCCTCTGCCGCTTTCTTTTGTCTTTTGAGGTCTCCGATTTCCCTGAGGATCCTGTCATTAGTTTCATCCTGCCGCTGCATACGATCCTTCATCTGCAAAATCAAAGTAAATACATCACTAGTACTGGGAGCAGAAGAATTTAAAGCAGAAGAAGATGGAGGTTTAGAGAATGTAGGAGTTGGTCTCTTCTCAGCATTTTTCTGAGATCCAGCCGGTGGTGGAGGTAAAGGCAGAGTGTTCTGAGACGAGGTGGCTGCAGACATCGCTGTGGATGTACTCTTCAATGATGAAGCCATGTAGCACTTCGAAATGATCACCAACAGAAAGTTTTCTTATGAATGAAGCACCAATTGCCCCACGGTGGGCGCCAAACTGTTTTGGTCAAAAAATCACACAAGGATAATGCAACCAAACACTATGTAAATGGGGAATGATGCTTGGTTTGATGAAAAAGTAAAGGATCACTTTAGTATGAAATATGCAAGTGACACAAGGATTTATACGAGGAAAAAGCCCTTGATCAATGAATGATCTCCGGCATAAAAAACCTCGGGTGATGGCAACTACCGATCACCAAACTTCAATATAACAAATAATGATTACAACTTCGGATGGTAACGAGCTGAGTACAAGGATCACTATAGTATTGTGTCTAAGCATGTGAGAAATGTGTCGTGTTTCTTCCGAATGTGGAAGAGTGCTATATATACAAGTGTGAGTGGCCCTATTTTAGGTAAATAGACTAACTATCAGCTCATTACCCCTTTAGGAATAAAAGTAAATCTAGCCTAAATTATCGCCCTTAAATCATGCTGAGTTTCCATATCCTCTACAACGTTCATCTCTGATTAAGCATATGCCAAAGTTGTAAAGACGAGTCCCTTGATTACGTTGCTAAGAGCGGATCCTGCTAGACATTCCTGCAAGATAACATTAAATCCAATGAAAACAACTGTTAGTATGAGGATCCCTATGATGGTCCGTGATCCTGATCCTGGAACTCTTCTGAGGATCACTATCTGCCAAAGAAATAAGGATCACTGGTTAGGATCACATGTAAGGATCATATGTCATAAAAATCCAGCCCTAACAGTATCTATGATCAAACAATGAGCAAAAAGTAAAGGGGTGACACGAGATATACGAGGAAAGCCCTTGATCAACCTAGATCTCCGACATAAAACCTCGGGAGCTGACAATCGCAGCTGCCTTGTTCTTGTTATTACTTCAAACTTCAGGATACAGTGCAGGATGTGGTGCGGATCGACTAAGTGTTACAATATGATTTGGATACAAGTGTGGTGATTGCAGTAAGCTAAAGAGTGAAAGTGTACGAGAGTGTTCGTGAAAAATTATGTGCCTTAAACTGATCCGCCCCATCTATTTATAGTAAAGATAATGTAACAAACTATCCTAAACTCCTGGGATCCAGCGAATATTCCCACTCGAACGTTGAGGACCAAGTCTTTCGGCTTCAACGGATTCCTCATAACAAATTCGCCCGAGTCTTAAGGAGAAGAAGTCCTGATGACCGTTAGTAGTTTGCAGCCATTAACCTGCACGTGTTTAATTTACTCAACCTCAGGATATTGCCCAGGATGTTAGCAATATCCTCGTCCAGCATCCTGGTCATAAATAAACAATTAAAAGCGGGATATTAGTCAGGATATGTATACTCAGAAAATGACCCATAACAGTACTCATGAAAGATTTCATCATCTGTGTCAAAAGATTAAAGCCTTAAAGGCTTACTGTATAAGGCATTCCCATGGATGTGTTCATGACCCTACCACGAGCCGAAGGCAGGGTGGCCATGGCTTGTTTTCACGAAGTAGCAATCGGAGGGAGAACACTTGAAGTTGGTGACTTACCATAATTGATCAAGAGTGGTTTTATGCCCCATAGGTGCACCGGTTGTAACGGGTTGGTAGGTAAATAAGGGAAAAGCAGTTGGACTTGGCCTCCCAAAAGCTTAAAGGCTTGAGTGGTTGGTCTGCCACACTAGGACCAACTTCAAGGTAAGATGTGGCTGAACGTGAGCTGCTAAAAGGAAGAGATGAAGGGCCATGTGATAATGAGGGTTCAGATTCCTCATAATTTAGTCTTATTCTCACCCTTTTTTTCCTTTCTAAGCTCACATGCTAGTTGAGAAGAAATCTCAGTTGTAAGAAATTTCTAGCTACTCACTCGGGTGTTAGATCTATGTGTTCCGGTGTATGCATTACATCGATTTGAGTAGGTGCAACCCCTGACCGAGATGGGTTTGTGTTTGAAAAGAAGTGAACTCTGGGAACATATCCCGTTGGAGTACTTTTGGGAGTAGAAAGAGGTGTAGATAAGACCGGTGAGATCCGACCCGAATTTGGTGTTAAATCGGTGTTGTTAGGCACCTGATTTACCTGACCGAGAGACTCGCTTTCAGACATGATGTAAAGAGAAAATGGAGCTACACAACTAGTCTTTAAGATAAAGTTAGCGGCGTAGCCCCACGGTGGGCGCCAACTTGTTGATACAACAAATAATAGACCAAAGCCTGTAGCGATATCTCAGGGGTAAAAGGGTTCAAGGTTTCGATTAGCCTAACGCAGGTCGTGGGGTCCCCCCACGTTTGTAGCACGTGGAGGCGGATCACTTTGTTATTATTCACTTTGAATTCTGGCTTGAAGGGTTCAACCCAGAATGTCTTTGTTAAGTGAGATAATATTGTAGTGAGCCGAGAATAGAACAAGCATGGAGCAGGTTCTAGAGAGGAGAAGTAAGATCGGAGATCAAGAGTGATCTGAGTTGATCTGGAATGGCTGGAATGAATGCCAATAGGCTGTTATTTATAGGGAAAGAATATTCTATAAGAGGAAGCCTTTGACCAGTGATCCTTGGCTACAGTGAGGGACTTGCCCATTTGAGGGTTGAAGGGTTTAGACATGCGGGTAAAAGCGTGTTCTCTGTGCACATACTCTCTTTTACGGCTGTGAGAGTGTTGGACACGCAGAGGGTGATGTGACAAGGCTCTGACTTGTCTTTTTACTGTTCATGACCGTTGGACTATTTCCGAACCTTTTAACCTTTCAACCTTTTAAGCTGTTGTGTTTCTAATCAGTTTATTAAGGTTTGAGCTACCCCGTCATCAGTCAGCATATCTCTATTTTTATTTTCTAAAAATAGTTAAAGGTTTTATTCTTATTTTTAGAAAAAGAAATGCACGTAAACGGCATATATCTCAGGTTTTAATCATAACTCTTAAGAAAAAAAATTGTGTCTAAATTCTCTTTTTGTCACTGATTTTGACTTTTAGTGATAGTGTGGGTAGACTGGAAATGATCTCTTCTCGAACCTGCTCAACCCGCCTCTTTATATTGTTAAAAGTCCTCTCGTTCCTTGTCTTCGAAATGAACCAACATGTCACATAAATAATAGCCAAAATACACCTCCTTTCCGACTTCTCCCTAGGCTCCTTAGCGGCATCGAACAAGCACACAAGGCTGTCCCAACCCGTAAGATCCCAACAACACCAATGGGAAACTGCTCTCCAAATGGTCTTTGCAAACGGACAATCCAGAAACACATGTTGCACCGACTCGCACTCACCATTACACGGCCTGCAGCCAATTGAAACTAATTGGACGCCTCTCTCCATAAGAATTCATGTACCCAGTTCGAGTTCAAAAAATTGTGCCCTTCCGTAATATTTTATTATTATTATTATTTAAAAAAAATCAATTGGGTATTGGGCTCACTAAATCTAATGCCAATGGGCTAATTTCTAAACCATAAAAATTGTTTATAAATGGGCCGATCTTGGAGTTGGTATAGGTATACTATTTAATTTTTTTTAACATACATACCTATCGGATTTAAAAAAACACGTGCTCCTCAAAATCACGGGCCTGTGCATTGGTCCTCCCCGCACACCCTCGTCACCTCCCATGACCGGTAACCTGTTTTGAATGAGCCTCCACGCGAAACAATTTAGTTTAATGGGTAGCCAAGCAATCCAGTCGCAAACAGCAGAATCGCTCTCGTAAATCGCCTTATCCAAAACTCTTCTGACGGATAACTGAGAATAAACTTTTCGAATCCCCTCCCCACCTCCAACTATCGGTCCCTAGATGAAAGCAGAAGTTTTTCACAAGCTCTTCCAGGTCCACAATATCCGCTGTAACCGAAACTGATACGTTAACTTTTACTAGGGGAGCAACTTAAGTAGGGCGGGAGGGGGCGGCCGACCCCCCGAAGTTTTCGCTCAGTAGTGGAGAGTATGTAGTTTTCGTATAGAAATTTTTGGGTAAATACGTTTTCGACCCCCCGGTTCCATAGAATTTTTTGGGTATATACATTTTCGACCCCCTGTCGAAAATCTCAAGCTTCGCCACTGACTTTTACCTAGCACCAATTCAACTCAATGTCCCCCGAGAGCCCCCTGTTCACTCTGTCTGTGATCAAGCAGTCTTTGTTGGCCTCTAACGAGTATAGATCTAGGAAGATGGCTTGCAACTTGACACTAGATGTTATTATTTTCTGGTGATAACAATAAGACTTCTAATTCCATAAAAGGATAAGTAATTCTGTAAGGGGATGGGGCACTTAGAGCATTTCTAATCATCCGTATCCGTATATTTACACTAAAAACAACTACTTTTTCTCTTTCATTTTCAATTAAATAATATTTTTATACGTTTATCATTACTTTTTCTCTCTCCTCCAATCACAACCATTTCTAAAAATATTAAAAAATTTTTAAGGTTTTCTCACTCTAGATATTTTTTTGTCATATATTTACAAATGAAGAGTAACATTCCCACATATTTTCTCTCTCCTACACTTACAACCACTTAATAACACTAACTGTAACAACTCTCATTAAAATTAATAATTAGAATAATAATTAGTCCATAAGGAAACCCTAATTGAGACACCCAAGTGATTCCGCACTAACCCTAAAATTTCCGGAATAATCGAAATCAGGATCTGGGCCCCTAAAACTCAGGGGGGCTAAACCCTATTTTATAATTATCTTAAAAATCGAGTTGTATATACTGGAATCGATTTTAAGTTGAGTCACCCAGCCTATGCCACTGAGAAGGCTAGTCTACGAAATAGACCACACCCCTTACGGTCCGTAAGGGTTAGTCCTTACGGACCGTAAGCCAATCGGTTCCTTTACGGACCGTAAGGAATCCAACATACGGTCCGTATGTGAGTCTCAAATTACACTATAAATAGCCGACCTTGGCAGTCGACTGATGATATTAAAACGTCGACCAAACTCTCTGTGTACGTCGATATTAGGCTATTATATCACAATTAAATACCCATTGTTCACGAGGTGCTGCTGCGGAACAGGGTAACTACTCGATCGCTATTACGATTCATTTTCCGAGATCAATATATCCAAAGAATGTTTAAGTGCTGCCCACATTAGGGTGATACTTTGTCGTTTGTCGTTAATTCGATAAATGAGTTGAAGTATAGCACTTTGTCGTTCATTGTGAGAATTTGATCTCGTGAGTTACCGTAACTGCTGTATTGATCACTAACCCTGTTATGTGTGCATTATTGTTGAAATTAGGTTAACAGGACTAAATCATATTCTAGCCATATTAAATCTGCAATGTGAGTCATTCTCTTTTTATCAATTGTTTTACAATACTCCAAATTATTTTCAGAGTTATAATTACAGTGATTAAGTTGATGTAATCACCAAATTACAGCCAGTATGTGGGGTATTGTGCACATTACTACAGTTTAAATCATTTTAGGTGGGCGAACCTAATTTAACTGATTTACGTCATTCATTGGGGCAACCAATGGTGATATGACCACTGTCACAGATCCGGTCGAGTGATAAATACTGTGGGTAGTTGGTTGATATCAGAAACATGCGTAAAAGATCTTAAAACTGTGAATAAAATGTGTCGTTTTCAGTAAAATGAATGATTTACTCAGTATTTCCCTGCTGACAAAACCTTTTTCAAACATGTTTCAGGTGATCTGCTGTAAATCAGGAAAAGTGCTGAGGAGCATTTCAAGCTTAAAATAGTGGCTCAGTATAAAATAAGAAATATGTTTTGAAATAAGAATTTATCACTAAACTTATGTATTGTAAATTATCAGGGTTTTATCCCGAATTGTGAAATAAAATAATCGGGAAAAGTTTTAGCTTTACAACGATCCTGATGTTAAAAATTTCCGCTGCTAAACTCAATTAAATAAATATCACGGGATTTCTGTCCCGCGGCTCCGGAAACGGGTCAAACCGGGTCGGGGGCCGTGACAGAAACAAGGTGGTATCAGAGCCACTGAGTTAAGCTAATTAAGTATTTAAATGATACTTAATTTTCCTGATTACTATTATGTGATTATGTGTTTTACTTAAACTGATTTTTTTTTTAGTTACAGTATGGGTAAGCAAAAGTTGCAAGATATCTATCTTAAATTAGATAGATCAATTTACGAAGAGGGAAGTTCATCCAAAACTAAATTTTCAAAGCTCCCTACAATTCCTGAAGAAGGAATATTTGTGCGTAAAGCACAGTATGAGAATCCACTTTCTCCTAGAAAAAGGAGTATGATTATTAAGAAAAGTAAGGAGCAAATCCGAGAAAAGAGGATTAAAAGGAAACTCAGGAGTTAATTAAGAAATCACCTTGGGAAGATAAACTCGATGAAAAATGGGCAAATTTATATATGCTAGCCACTGTGGCAGAACATGCAAATCTTTAGATGCCCTACATCTAGCAAACAGCACTTCCCAATAAGTAAATAAATAAAATTTAGTAAAATAAATCTGAATGTGTTTTCCTGTATTTTGTACAAATAGTGTGCAATAAAACTTCCATGTTTATTTGTTAAACTTTGTTCCAAAGTTTTGACTTGATATTTTGTGCGTTTTGCATATATGCTACACAGCATGAACGAGATATCTGAAGCTTTTCAGAACCTCAATCTTTACCCAGTGAAGATAGAAGTTTCCCAGGAATTTACTGGATACTTTGCTGATGTAGACCAACCTGTAGAATTCCATGCTCCACCTTTGACAAAACCAAAACGAAAGAAAAAGAAGAATTATGTGTGGGGAAGTCGTATCCGTAAGAAAAAGCCAGTTCCAAAACTTCCTAAAATAAATAATCCTTTAGAAATAGCAAAAGAACGTGGTAAACAGCCAGAAATAGTCATAGAAGTCGAGGAAGAGACTAGGCAAATGGGAATAGAGTTTGAGGAATATTCTCAAGAAATAGAAATGGAAGTAGGGCAAGGTTCTAGACCAACTCAGGTAGAAGTCGGAGAGAGCTCTAATCAAAACAAGAGAATTACTTTTCAGGAAGAGATAGATACTCTATTAGAAAAATGTGAGACTATGCAGCCTGTCAACACAAGTATTTTTACCTATCCTATCGAAAATCCAATCCCTATGAATTTTGCACCAACAATCACTGAACCAATAGTCCATGACCAACCTGTAGAAATGGAAGAATGGTGGACGAATGATTGGCAATTTCAAAATATTGTCAACAGCCCTTATTCCTTCCTTCCACAATTCGACCCAGAACCCTTACCTAATCCACCAATGAGCCACGAGAATATGGCTGAACTGCGCCATTTTGGTGAAGAATTGATGGATGCCGGGAATAGAATCAGAGAGATAGGGGGACAAATCACCTGGAAATATGACGAAAGGGAACTTCGTTTTTAGGGTAACAAGTGACGAGAGATAGGAGGATGGTAAAACTCTAGTTGTATAATAGTAAAAGAAGTAGTGAAACCGGTTGTAACATAACGAATAAAACATTGTAAAATATTGTTGTGTATTGATGCATACTATACTGATATAAAATGGAATCGAGAAATCGATAGTTTTGACTTTACTTGCATTATGAATTGTTTGATTGTTGTGTATAATTGTTAAATATCAAATACTAATAAGAATTATTATTATCAGATGGCAAATAGTGATAATGAACCAGTAAATGAGGTTAATCAATCGGAGCAACATCCAGGAGATCAATATATGACCAGACATGATATTGAAACCATTGTTGCTCAAGGGATAGCTAATGCTATTCCAGCATTTGTTGCTGCTGTGAAAAATCCAATCGAACCGCAACATGTTATTCCTAGTAAACATACTATTGAGGATAACTTCAGCAATAGTATAAACGGGGGTAATAATCATACCAATCATGATAACGAAACCCAGCACACGCCGCTCCCTAAGAAACGAAAAGCTGCAGCACCTGGTTGCACTTTCAAAGAATTTCTTGCTTGTAAACCCACTGAATTTGCAGGCAATGAAGGGGCAACTGCATCGCTGCGTTGGTTAGAGAAAACCGAAGCAGTGATTGCAATAAGCAAGTGTGCCAAAGAAGATCAAGTCATGTACGCCTCAAATCTGTTTAAAGAAGGAGCACTCGGATGGTGGAACACTGTGTTACAAGCTAAGGGAAGAGCTAGGGCGTATGCTATGACTTGGGAAGAATTCAAGAATCTGGTAGAAAGAAAGTTCTGTCCTGAGTATGAAAAGGAACAAATGGCAAACAAGTTCCTAAACCATCGGATGTTAGGTGTAGATTGTCGTGGTTACACTTCGACATTCTTCGAATATGCTAGAGTGGTACCAACACTGGCTTCGCCAGAACAGGTACTCATTTCTCGCTATATTTGGGGATTAATTAGCGAAATTCGCAATATCGTTAAAGCTGCGAGACCTCGCACTATTGACGATGCAGTAGAATTAGTTAACACCTTAACTGACGAACTGGTACGCACAAGGGACGAAGATAAGAAAAAGGAATTAGCTCAGAAAATTACCCAAGGATTTAGGATGGGTAATAGTAGTAATTTCAAGAAGAGAGGGACAGGGCGATCTGCAACTGTGCCATTCTGCAAAATTGCCGTAAGAACCATTTTGGAAAATGTAATAGAATTTGCAATTTTTGCAAAATAACAGGACATCGTGAAGAAAACTGCAGAAAGAAATTCATAATTTGTTACCATTGTGGAGAAGCCGGACATTTCAAAACAGAATTTCCTAAGTTAGCCAACCCAGTAGACAAACCCAAGGCAGCTGAAGGAGCTACTAAGAAGAATGCTAGAGCATTTCAGCTAACTACTCAAGAAGCAGAACTTATTCCGGATGTGATCGCCGGTACGTTTTTAGTTCACAACGTTTATGCAAAAGAATTATTTGACTCTGGTGCAAACCAAAGTTTTATAAATACTTCATTCTGTCAAGCTCTTAAGTTACCATTGACTACCGTTAGGCAGATTTTTACCGTTGAAATTGCAGATGGGAATTCAATAGAAATTAATCAGGTTTTGCAAAAAGTAGAAATAGAACTCTTAGGTCATAAGTTTATTGCAAACCTTTTTCCTATGAAATTAGCCGAGTTTGATGTTGTGTTAGGAATGGATTGGTTAATAGCCAACCATGCTCAAATCATATGTGATAGAAACTCTATAGAAATTCAAGCACCTAATGGAGAGATAATTAAGATTTCAGGAGATAAACCTCGGAAGCCATTAAAGTTCATATCAATACTGAAAGTTGCTAATTATGAACGGAAACAGGGAATAGTATATATGATTTCAGTAATCATTTGTACTAAAGGAAAAGAACTTAAGGAAATCCCTGTAGTCTCAGAATACCCAGATGTATTTCAAGAAGATTTACCTGGATTACCACCAGATAGGGAAGTAGAGTTTAGGATTCATCTAATTCCAGGAACTACACCGATAGCCAAGGCACCCTATCGATTAGCTCCTACCGAAATGTTAGAATTAAAGAAGCAATTAGATGAATTACTAAGCAAAAGATTTATACAACCTAGTTCATCCCCTTGGGGTGCACCAGTGTTGTTTGTGAAAAAGAAAGATGGATCAATGAGAATGTGTATTGATTATAGAGAATTGAATAAGGTTACAATTAAGAATCGATACCCATTACCTAGGATTGATGATCTCTTTGATCAATTACAAGGCGCTAAATATTTTTCTAAGATAGAATTGCGCTTCGGATATCATCAATTAAAGGTTCAAGAAGAAGACATACCTAAAACTGCTTTTAGGACTAGGTATGGACATTATGAGTTTACAGTCATGCCCTTTGGATTAACTAATGCACCTGCAGCATTTATGGACATGATGAACAGGATCTGTAAACCATATCTGGATAAATTTGTAATTGTTTTCATAGACGATATACTTATTTATTCCAAAAGTCAGGTCGAACATTGTCAGCACCTGCATGCACTCTTAACCTTGTTAAGAAAGGAAAAGTTGTACGCTAAATTCTCGAAGTGTGAATTTTGGCTACAAGAAGTGCAATTCTTAGGACACATGGTGAATCACGAAGGTATTCACGTAGATCCTGCTAAGATAGAAGCAATTACTAATTGGAAGGCTCCGCAAACTGCAATGGAAATTAGAAGTTTTATAGGTTTAGCCGGTTATTATAGACGGTTTATCAAGGATTTTTCCAAAATAGCTGAACCATTAACTAAGCTAACCTGTAAAGCCACTAAGTTTGAGTGGGGACCAAAACAAGAAGAAGCCTTCAGAATTTTAAAGCAGAAATTAACCAATGCTCCAATCTTAGCCTTACCAGAAGGAACAGAAGATTTTGAAGTATATTGTGATGCTTCGAAATTAGGATATGGATGCGTGTTGATGCAACACAAAAAGGTAATTGCGTATGCCTCCAGACAATTGAAAAAGCACGAAGAAAACTATACGACTCATGATTTAGAACTAGGAGCCATAGTTTTTGCCCTTAAAATATGGAGACATTATCTGTATGGAAGTAAGTTTACTGTTTATACAGATCATAAGAGTTTAAGATATATATTTGGGCAAAAAGAGTTAAACATGAGACAAAGAAGATGGATGGAAATCTTGAGTGATTACGATTGTGATATTCAATATCACGAAGGAAAGGCAAACGTAGTCGCTGACGCTTTAAGTCGTAAGTTCCGTGAAAAGCAAAAGCGAGTCCGTGCTCTTAGAATAAATCTACAAGTAGATTTAATGGAACAATTGAAGGAAATTCAGAAAACGGCAATCAAGGATGATGCCGAAGGAATGAAAGGTTACCTAAAAGAATTAGAACAAGGAAATGATGGAATTTGGAAATTCCACAAAAGCAGAATTTGGGTACCTAAACAAGGAAATTTAAGATTAAAAATTTTAGAGGAAGCTCATAAATCTAGGTATACCATACACCCAGGAAACAATAAGATGTACCAGGATTTAAAAAAGAATTTCTGGTGGATAGGAATGAAAAAGGATATAGCTGAATATGTATCTAAGTGTTTAACTTGTTTACAAGTTAAAGCCGAACACCAGAAACCCTCAGGTCTACTACAACAGTTAGAAATGCCTGTATGGAAATGGGAACTCATAACAATGGACTTTGTTACTAAGTTACCCAAGACCAGAAAAGGTAATGATGCCATTTGGGTAATCGTGGATCGATTAACCAAATCAGCTCATTTTCTACCAATAAAGGAAACCTTTAGCATGGAAAGGTTAGACAAATTGTATGTAGATGAGATAGTATCCTTACATGGAGTCCCGCTCTCCATTGTATCGGATAGAGATAGTCGTTTCACTTCCCGTTTCTGGACAAGTTTCCAAGAATCAATGGGAACCCGACTCAATCTAAGTACTGCATATCATCCACAAACAGACGGACAAAGTGAAAGGACGATCCAAACTCTGGAAGACATGCTCCGTGCATGTGTAATTGACTTTGGAGGTAATTGGGATAATCATTTACCATTAATTGAATTCTCCTATAACAATAGTTATCACTCAAGTATCGAAGCCGCTCCATTCGAAGCACTGTATGGACGCAAGTGCAGAACACCCGTATGTTGGGCGGAAATAGAAGAGAGTCAATTATCAGGTCCAGAAATTGTACAAGAAACCACAAACAAGATAACTCAAATCAAGGAAAGATTGAAAACAGTCAGAGACCGCCAGAAGAGCTATGCAGACAATCGTCGCAAACCACTTGAATTCCAAATAGGAGATAAAGTACTGCTGAAAGTATCTCCTTGGAAAGGCGTTGTAAGATTCGATAAGAAAGGAAAACTGAGTCCCAGATATGTTGGACCATTTCCAGTGATTCAACGAATCGGACCAGTTGCTTATCGTTTACAATTACCAGAGGAATTAGCTGGAGTACATGATGTATTTCATGTATCCAATCTTAAGAAATGTTTATCAGACGAATCCCTGGTAGTACCTCTTCAAGACATAGAAGTAAATGAAAAGCTGAAATTCATAGAGAAACCTTTACAAATAGAAGATAGGAAAATCAAGTTTCTCAAACACAAGCGACTCGTATTGGTGAAAGTCAAATGGAATTCCAAGAGAGGACCGGAATACACTTGGGAACTGGAGTCCGAAATGAAGCACAAGTATCCTCATCTGTTTCAGTGAATCTCGAGGACGAGATTTTTCCTAAGGTGGGGAGGATGTAACAACTCTCATTAAAATTAATAATTAGAATAATAATTAGTCCATAAGGAAACCCTAATTGAGACACCCAAGTGATTCCGCACTAACCCTAAAATTTCCGGAATAATCGAAATCAAGATCAGGGCCCCTAAAACTCAGGGGGGCTAAACCCTATTTAATAATTATCTTAAAAATCGAGTTGTATATACTGAAATCGATTTTAAGTTGAGTCACCCAGCCTATGCCACTGAGAAGGCTAGTCTACGAAATAGACCACACCCCTTACGGACCGTAAGGGTTAGTCCTTACGGACCGTAAGCCAATCGGTTCCTTTACGGACCGTAAGGAATCCAGCATACGGTACGTATGCGTGTCTCAAATTACACTATAAATAGCCGACCTTGGCAGTCGACTGATGATATTAAAACGTTGACCAAACTCTCTGTGTACGTCGATATTAGGCTATTATATCACAATTAAACACCCACTGTTCATGAGGTGCTGCTGCGGAACAGGGTAACTACTCGATCGCTATTACGATTCATTTTCCGAGATCAATATATCCAAAGAATGTTTAAGTGCTGCCCACATTAGGGTGATACTTTGTCGTTTGTCGTTAATTCGATAAATGAGTTGAAGTATAGCACTTTGTCGTTCATTGTGAGAATTTGATCTCGTGAGTTATTGTAACTGCTGTATTGATCACTAACCCTGTTTTGTGTGCATTATTGTTGAAATTAGGTTAACAGGACTAAATTATATTCTAGCCATACTAAATCTGCAATGTGAGTCATTCTCTTTTTATCAATTGTTTTACAATACTCCAAATTATTTTCAGAGTTATAATTACAGTGATTAAGTTGATGTAATCACCAAATTACAGCCAGTATGTGGGGTATTGTGCACATTACTACAGTTTAAATCATTTTAGGTGGGCGAACCTAATTTAATTGATTTACGTCATTCATTGGGGCAGCCAATGGTGATATGACCACTGTCATAGGTCCGGTCGAGTGACAAATACTGTGGGTAGTTGGTTGATATCAGAAACATGCGTAAAAGATCTTAACACTGTGAATAAAATGTGTCGTTTTCAGTAAAATGAATGATTCACTCAGTATTTCTCTGCTGACAAAACCTTTTTCAAACATGTTTCAGGTGATCTGCTGTAAATCAGGAAAAGTGCTGAGGAGCATTTCAAGCTTAAAATAGTGGCTCAGTATAAAATAAGAAATATGTTTTGAAATAAGAATTTATCACTAAAATTATGTATTGTAAATTATCAGGGTTTTATCCCGAATTGTGAAATAAAATAATCGGGAAAAGTTTTAGCTTTACAACGATCCTGATGTTAAAAATTTCCGCTGCTAAACTCAATTAAATAAATATCACGGGATTTCTGTCCCGCGGCTCCGGAAACGGGTCAAACCGGGTCGGGGGCCGTGACAGAAACTACCATTCCTTATGATATAACTAAACTTTGTCACTTATTTTTAAGGTTTTCATTGTGAATGCTCTTACGTCCCACTTACGGTATGCGCATATATGTGTATATGTGTGGGCGCTCGAGGGACAAAAGTGAAATTGCATTAATTTTAACGTTATTTTACTAATTTCATGAAAATAATGTTAAAAGAGGGGGATGGATAATCATGCATCATGTGGTGGCGTTGATAGCCGAAAGACTAGGGAGTACATGCACTAATTGGCCTTTGTCATAATTGTCGAGTGTTATGTGCCTTATGTCCAAGGCTTGATGCAAAACTACCATCGAGTTGGGGGTCTTACTGGAAGCAACATCTCTATTCCTACGGGGTAGAGGTAAGGCTGTCTACATCTTACCCTCCTCAGATCCTAACTTAGCTTTGCTATTGGTGAGATTTACTGAGTATGATGATAATGATGATGATGATTGTGAATGCTCTTAACCCCTCTTTCCAAGTTACACCAAGCTCCTTACGTTACTTTACTTGGATCATCAACTAACCTCGTCTACTCTATTTGGCGCCACTTAAATCGGGTTACCCTTTTTGTTTTTTCTTGTTTTTATTAAAAATATAAATAACTAAACACATAAATAATTATTCCTAAAAAATAAATAAAAAATACATTCCTTAATCACAATTTATAAAGGGTATCTAAAAAAAGAAAAGAAACATAAAAGTTAAGTTTTTATTTTATAAAAATAGAAAACATTTATAATATATAAAGAGTATTTAAAAAAAAAATAAACATAAATCAATTATCATCACTAACAAACAAACATCACTAAAATACAAACATAAATTAAAAAAAAAAACAACCCTAAAAAACCTTTCTTCTCCAAAATACAAAAACCTACAACTCCTAAAAAAACCTTCAAATCCTAAATAAAAATGACAAATTAAGATGGAAAAAAAAAACATTTTCGTCACTTTTCAAACTTAACCCAGCGACAACATCTTAACCCACCTCATACCCGCACACCCCTACCCGCACCACCAGCGCCGGCGGTAGTGTTTGAGAGCGGGTAGGGGTAGATGATGTTGCTTATCCGGGCGCCCGAACCCCCTTTAAATTAATTTTGTGTAAAGTTATTTTCTCTTTGCTTTACGATGAAGCATTAATTTATGATTGTGATTCATCACTGGCCATCTATTACTTTCCAGGTTGCCAATTATTTGATCATTTGTTGGTTAAAAAACAATTTCTCGTGATCTATATGTCACGGACTAGCATAGAAATCAATATATAATTTTGTTTTATTCTGTGAAAAAAACAACATTCATCGCTTAGACTTTTTATAAGCATTTGTTGTTGTTATTTGAATAGTTTAATTTAATGTTTTGTCCTTGGCTTTTGATTCTACAATATAATAAGGGTTGGGAAAAACTATAAATATAATTATATAACAATTAAATACATATATACTACACCGTTCAGAAAAAAATACATATATACTATGTGTACGTGTTTTTAGATGCATATATTCACGATCAAAGGATATAATATATAAATTCTCAAATAGACGTTTTATACACACTATACACATGCATGTAAAGCGAGAATAATGTTTTAACTTGTAAATCAGGCAAAAAAGACACATGGGCTTATGCATTAGACTTAAAACTAGTACACTTTCACGGTAAATCCAAACACAAACTAAAACCATTATATAAAAATACATAAAATATGAGAAAAATAATTCCTACATTAACTTTATATATATTCATAAAACTTGAGTTGCATTTGATTTACAAATTTGAACGTATGCCTGGAAAAGAAAGATAAATAATAAATAATTGGTCAATTTTGCACTTTCTTAAAATACCTAACAAAGTAACAATTCACAAAAAAAAAATATATATATATATATATATATATATAACTAATACTTTGAATATTTTATAATTTATGATTACAAAGTAAGAGTTCATAAGTTACCTTAGTATTTTTAAGGTTTTGGAAGAAATTTAATGCGTTAGAGAAGAAAAATAAGAATAAATAAAAACCAGGCCAAATTTTATGTAAGGCTACATTCATCGGTGACTTTTGAGAAGGGTTGATTGCCACAATCAATAAAAATAATAGTTAAATCAGAGAATTTATCTTAACCTGTCGTTATGTTATAATGACTTAGGTTGCAATCAAAATTCTAGCCACATCTCACTTTTTCATTTGTTCTGTTCATATATATTTTTTTCTTTTTCTTTCCTAAATATTCATTTCAATTATAAATTAGTTTTTCATTAATAACTTTTAATATTTATTTTTTCTTTAAAACTAAATATATGGACTTCTTTAGTTTTTTGTTTTGAACAATCCGGTATAAATTTTATTAAAAACTGAGTTTATTAAAAAAATTATATTTTTTAATATAAAAGATAAAAAAATTGATCATATATGGCACAAATTTGCAGTTGACAAATAATTATGTAGTTTGTATTTTATATACCTGGGATTTTACATTTCATGTGATAGTTTGTAACTTTTTTGTCATTTTTATTAACTATGTTTGGTGAATATATGTGTGTTTTTTTATTAAAATAGTTCTTATATTGTTGTTATTTATTTTGCTTTTAAAATAGATCGGTTTCAAATGAAAATATTAATTTTAATTATAATTATTTCTAATACATTTATGGATAAATAATAAGCAAAAAAATATTTATTTAATAAAAAATGTTTTAATGGTTGGGTTGTTAATGTGAGTAAAAGGTTGAGGTAGGTTGAAGAGAGAGAGAAATTAGTTTTTTATTAAAATGTTAGGTTGAAAAAGGTTGTGGATGGACATAGCCTAAAAAAATTATATATGTATATGTATCTACTCTACTTCTATTATATATAATAAATGAAAGTGATTTGGCCCACGTGTCACTTAATTAGGGCATCCTCAATTCTGTTTTCCTGCCCAACAGTACCACACTTCCATCCCTTTTGTACTCCCCCCGTCTCCTTTTTTTTTCTTTTCAAAACCCTAGATCTGAATCTTCTTCTCCTTCTCATGTACTCTTCTCCCTTCTGAATCAAAGATCAAACCAAATCATCTCATCATGAATCATTCGAAGCGTCACCAGGTAAGCCCTATATCTTCATTTATTTCAGTATCGTAGCCCTAATTTTGGTTGCAATCCTAACTCGGTTTTCTTGATTTTGTAGCCCTAATTCGACATTGAACCTGAAATTGAAGAACACATAACTCGAAATCAGCCTTTGTAATATTCATGTCTGATTATACCATGAAGAGGTAACATCTGGCTTTTGTAATTTTCATCCCGAGCTATAGTTGGGAAGATTCTTTCAACTTCTTCGTCGGCAAGGTTCTTCCATTTGAGGTTTGATTTGTATGTTTATAGATCTGTGTTGATTTCTTCTTATTTTCATACAAAGTTTCTAATTAAACCCTAATTTCTACTCCTAATCTTATCATATGGTTCTAGGGTTGTTGTCATCGATGGTCATCAAAGTTGAGATCCGCTTACCTGCGGCTAGATTTCCGCTATGAACTGGCATGTTTGAATATGTTCAGAAACTAAGGGTTTTTTCTTAACGGTGATGATATGAGTACAACATCTGTTGATTATTGATCTGTGAATATGTTCACCGATTATTCTTTTTGAAATTAGGGTTTCATTTGCTTGAGATTTGAATCTTCCGATTGTTGAAGCCTTTGAAGCCGATCCTTTTAAATTTCCAGTTCCCGAGGTATGATCTGTTTGTAATAGAAGTGGTTCAGCATCTAAAGTGGATTCAACATCTACAGTGGATTCAACATCAGGTGTTTGGTTAATTTTTGGTCAGGTTCCTGTTTAGTTATGATGTTCACTTATCTAATTTTCATTTTATTTTTAGGCTTCTACATGATTTTGAGTTTGATTGATTGGTCACTTGCTATTGTTGTTTGATGTTCTTCGTTATTTCATATAATATAATGATTTGTTATACAACTACCTGATTTCATATTTCATTATGATTTGTATGCTTTTAGGGTTTGATTTTATATTGGTCATCACATTAATGGTGAGTACTCAAGAATATTGGATGGTTTAATTAGTTTTATTTTGGGTATTTTTGGATGATTTCATCCATTTCTTTAGATAGTTCATGATTGAAGATGCAGTTGAAGTTATCATTTGAGTGAAATGAATGTTGATTTATCAGAAGATGCAGTTGAAGGTATCTTAAATAAGGTAATAATTGCATTACATCCCTGTTGGAAAATAGAATTGATAAATTTAGGGAAAGTGAGGTGGAAAGATAATAACCCAACAGTGGAGATCTCATTCTATAGCTTTGATAAATTAAGCGATATTCTCATATAATTCTTCCTAGATGCTTCCAATGAAGCGGCACTTTGGACATCTGTTGTCTTCAAACATCTATTATATATTATCTATTTTATCTATTATATATAATAAATGAAAGTTATTTGGGCAACGTGGACGAAATAACTTTCATTTATTATATATAATAGATAGAATAGATAATAGATGTTTGAAGAACAACAGATGTCCAAAGTGCTGATTCTTTGGAAGCATTCAGGAAGCATTATTTGAGAATACCCTTGAATTTATCGAAGCTGTAGAATGAGATCCTCCACTGTTGGGTTATCATCTTTCAACCTCACTTTCCCTAAATTTATCAATTCTATTTTTCAACAGGGATGTATAGATTCTACAGAATGTAGTTAAGAGCCGCACATAAATCTGACCAGTTATGGTTTCGGTAAGTATCTGTAAATTGTCTTTGATTTGTTATTTTTTATTCAGATGCTTGCATTGGTGTACCATGTGATTACCAGTAAATTGATTTTGATATGTTTGTAGTTTTTGTTTCTCACAATCTATTTTGTTGGTTTATTCACCCATGTTTCATTCATAGATCTCTGTAATCCATATTTATGGTTTCAAATCTGTTTCTTGAGTTATTTACAGTTGTAGCACACCAAATATTTGTTATTTGTATTGAGTTGGTATATTAGGATTAAATACTGAACTGATGGAATTACAGCAAGTCCAGGTAATGCTTCAAGCTGTCTCGATGTCTTTGGAGCTGGATAGGTGGCTTTCGAAAGTCTGAAAAACAGAATTGATAAATTTAGTGAAAATGGGGTTGAAAGATCATAACCCAATAGTTGAGGATCTCATTCTACAACTTTGATAAATTCAGGGTTATTTTCAAACAATGCTTCCTAGATGTTTGAAGACCGACAAATGTTCAAAGAAGCAGCCCTGTGGACATTTATCTGTCTTTGTCGTTCTTCAAACATCTAGGAACCATTATTTGAGAATACCCCTGAATTTATCGGAGCTGTAGAATGAGATCCTCCATTATTGGGTTATCATCTTTCAAATCCATTTTCTCTAAATTTATGGATTCTATTTTTCAACAGGGATGTAATGCAATGACTCATCTCAATTGAATAGACGGACACTTGCTTCCTCTCAAAGGGTTATGGAGTGGGTATAACAGTTGTTCATGCTAAGGACTGTTATAATTAAACACTGCTCCTTATAAAGACTGATGGACTTAAAGACTGATGAGGCCTATCCACTGTTGAAGACAAAGCCCTGTTAAAGACAAGCACTTATGTACCTAAAGCCTGATCAAAGAAAGGAAAACCACTGCTCAGTAGCAACAGTGGTTCAACATCTACAGCGGATTCAACTTTAGTATTTACGTATCAGTGTTTGTTATGTAACAGTGTTTAGTGTAGCAGTGGTTCGTTATTGTTTATCTATCGAGACAAACCCTATACAATCTGAAAGACGAACCACTGCCCAACAACAATAGTGGTTCAGCATCAACAACAGATATTCTACCTTTGTTTATGTTAACAGTGTTTATATGTAACAGTATTTATCACATCAGTGTTTTATACTCTGTTAGATTGTTAGATGTCATATCACTGAGATGTTTATATGTAACAGTATTTATCACATCACCCAAGCATGCTAACTGATCTGTACTATAAATTGAACAGTGGTTTGATCTTTATACTACTAAATAAAAATGAAGTACACTTAGATGATTATTAAGCTCCTCATTTTGATTGTTTGGGTATAGTATTCTTGAAATTGGTCTTTTCTGGCAAACAGTTGTTTATGGGCCAACTTCTTTTTAAGGTTAAACATTTGTTTAAGCGCAAACATCTGTTTATGTCCAAACAGATGTTTAAGGACAAATATCTGTTTAAGGTCAAACATCCTCAAAATAGTTAAAAATGATAGTTTTCATCAATCCTTAAAAGTCTGTTACAACCACTGTTTTGGTTCAAACATCTGATTGTTAAATGTTATCCACTGCTGAAAGCCAACCTCTATTTCTTCATTCTTCATGTTGACCACTGACTGACCAAACATCTGTGTTTCAATCACTGTTGGCTACCCACTGATTGTTATAAAATAGTCACTGCTCACATTTTTATTGTTGACATCCACTGATATTGACAATCATTGGTTTTCCTAAAAAACATCCACTGCTCACATTTTTATTGTTGATGTGGTTAATTAATTATAGAATGAAATTATCAAATGAAAACTAGAATTACAATGAAATTACAATTATACCTAATCGTTACATTCCAATGAGATAAGAGTTTCTCGAATATTGTTTTGGTGATAAAAATTAAAATAAAAAATAAAAAAAACTGTTGTTCAAAATCAGTGTTTTAACCCACTGATGGCTTACTAAAAGATCTGACCGCTATGTACTGTCCACGTGCCAACCTCTGATGATAATGGAGGACGGTTGGTAGGAAACCACTGATGGAACAATATCAGTGGTTTGCAACGGTTACAAATGAGAACAGTGACTGACTTTAAGCTAGCAGTGGATAGTCAGCATTCACTTTCCCCCCTATAAAACCCTGATCAAAACCCCCCAAACAGTGTTTTTACTGTCGAATCGAATTCAAAATTCCTTTCTCAAAGTAGTTATCATCCATTTCTCTCAAAATCACTCATCCTCTTCATCGTCTTCTTCCTCTCGCAATCATACTCAAATCACGATGTCTCTCCCACTCAAATCCACACATAACTACTTGGGTCCACTTGAAAAACCCAGTCACACTGAAACCTTAAATTCCATCATTGATGCTCTGTCGTCTTCAAAGTACAAAACTTTGTTGACTTGTGATGCTCCGATCTACATGGATACCCAGCAAGAATTCTGGAAAAATGCTAAGTTGGAAACTAAGGATAAAAACCCCTTAGCCATCAATTCTGTAAATAAAGGTTCTTCCAATCACAATAACACCTCAAACCATTTCGGAGGTTTTTGAACTCGATGATCTTCAAGGTAAAACATCTTTCCCTAAAACAGAGTATCAAACAGATTTCATTGAAAGGGGTTATGAAGAGGAAATGAAAAAAGACACTTTAGAAAAAGGCAGTTTTCCTCCTGCCACAAGGTTTTTGTTTCATACCCTATTGATGTGTGTCTCAAACAAGACCACTGCTTTCAATGAAATCCCATTGAAGATTCAATATCTGGGTTATGCTATCTTACATGGTGAAAATTTTAACTATTCCTAGGAAATCTTCAATTATCTTGTTACAAATGTTAATAAAAAGGCATTTTTGCTCTTTCCAAGGTTTTTAAGTTACTATTTTAAAAAGAAATTTCCAAAAGATAATGCCCATGTGCTTATCCAAGGCAATCCTTTTTCAATAAAGAGCCTCACTTCTGAAACCTTTACAAGGCTGTCAAAACTTTCCAAAACACAAGCAGAGGTTCCTGAGCAAACTTCAGCAGCTACCACTGCTCCTCAGGCACCAGCTGTTGAGCCCACTGCTTAAGGTGATCACAACAGCAAAACCACTGCTGTGAAACCCCCACCTAAGACCACCAAAAGACCAAAACAGAAAAAATCACAAACGCCCCCAAACCCAAAACAAAGGTAACTCTGGAAGATGAGATCCCAGAGCAACTACCAGTGACAACACAAAAGTCACCAATAACCACTGCTACTACTTCCTCACAGCAGTTGGAAGAAAGATCTCAACCTGAGCCTCAAACTCCTCCTGCTTCTTCTAAAAAAGAACAGGTTGTATGAACAGGGACACCAAGTTATGATGCTCTGGAATCACTTGATTCCATCATCCACAGCCCACTGCCCGGGGCAAATTCGCTTTCTACACTTATCCTCACCTCTCGAGTTGTCCCATCTAAGATAAAACACACGATTAAATCATATGGTCAAATTGTTAAGGGTCTTAATGATTTAAGATGCTAATTGTGTGCCGTCTATTAGCTAATTATTTTTAATTTATGTTAACAATTTTTATATGTTAACAGATGTTGACCAAAAGTCGAACAGATGTTGACGAATAGTGAAACAGATGTTGACTTTAAGTAGATGTTTGGTTTCAGGCCAAATATCTCTTTATGGGCAAACCTCTGTTTAAGTTCAAACATTTGTTTAAGGCCAAACATCTGTTTAAGGTCAAACATCTGTTTAAGTCCAAACAACTGATATAGAACGCCAAACGTCGGTTTAAGCCCTAACATCTATTTAAGTTTAAACAGATGTTTAAACATCTGTTCAAAACACTGGTCAATCTAACATGGGTTTCCATCCAACTGTTGACTAAAAGTCAAACATATTTTCAAACCACTGATTGAGTTATTCAAATTTATGTTGAATACTAAATGAGATGTTGACCAAAAGTCAAACAGATGATGAAAAGCTGAATGGGATGATCCGACCCGGTTACATGGGATATTTTTAAACCTTCCAACTTTTTAAATGCCACACCCCGACCACGTTAAAACAACAAACCGTGGCGGAAACGTTGGGGAGTGTTGTAACAGAATTATTGTTCCATAACCATGGTAACCAAATGTTTCGTTTTATTGAATTATTATGTAATGTACATTGTCTTTAAACCAAAACAAAAAACTACATATTGTTTATAACTGTTTTTAAGTCACTAAGGCCTCGTCCGGGTCCTAAGTGACACAAGCTTCCTAGCAAGCAGCATCAAGCAATACCACCTGAAACATATGTAAAAATAAAGTCAGCAAAGAAATGCTGGCGAGTACACAGGTTTTAGGAGAGTATCAGATTCATGGCTCGTTTATATGTTGCAGTACCTTATTAGACTACAAGAGTCAAAAGTACAAACCTTGTTTTGAAAAGTGTATTGCAACATAATTAACCAAGTCAAATCAAATTGGTTATAGTTTATAAAATCTCGTAGCCATGATTCTTAACCCAAAAACATTTTTTTTAGTAAATCAATTCGTAAAATATCTCGTAAAATCTTGTTAATAAAACTCGTATGGTTTATATCGTTTCGAAAACCTCGTTGTGTGACATCGTTTCAAATCGTTTCCCAAGTGAACTAAATAATGATACGTAATGTAATATGATAGAAGCACTTATATATAAGATGTACCAGCGGCGTATGTACCATGCTTTTATCATGCTACACCCGTCCCATTATCTAATCACTACCCAAAACCAATCGTTTATCAAGATCGTTTATCTTGTTTAAGTCGTCTCAAATCGTTAAACTCATCCCAAAAATCGTATTCGTTTTAATTGTGAAACTACTTTTGGTCGTCTCGCTAATAACATTCAAACCTTCGTGACTCGACTATCTCGCTTCTCGTATTAACAAACCACCAAAGGGTAAGTTAACAATCACAAATTCGGTCGTTACCTACATAACCCCCCATACATAACCATGGGTGTAGTCTGATAACGGGATTTGTCAGATCCTATGGTATCATGACCTAATACGGGTCGGTTCGGCCAAAATTAATGAATGTCATTCGTTTTGTAACTACAACCAACAAGTTCGTTCACATTATTGAAATCGTTATTAGTTTAGTATAAACCATTTTAATCGTTTTTGAAATCATCGTTTAAACCTTGAAATCATTTTGTACATATGAATCACCCCAAAACAATTGAAAACAGTAAAATAGGGGAACTATTTACTCACTCGAAGTGCAAAGTATCCTCAATCAATAGAACTTAACAAACTCAAGCAAACCAGAGAAATCAAGTAGCCCCTAGTAATCGAATCACTAATCAAACAATAGACGCCTAAATCGGTAGATCGGACAGAATGAGGTCTTGTAAACCAAATGAGTGTTGGAACTCATGTGATATGGTTTAACAAAGCCTACATTCTAAATCGTAACCTAACCTAAGTGCTTTCGACCCGTAACGACCTGTTTAGGTAGCTTACGCTACTTTAACGCGTCGTTCATGTAAAACGCGTTCGAAATGTCTAACTAGTCCTATGACAAGTATTATATGCCTAAACATGTTTAATTATGTTGCATAATCAGTTAGGTGACAAATGTTTAGGTTACATATGCTTAATTTCCAATTATGCATGAAAAGGGCATTTTGGTAATTTACCAAAGGCATATAAAGTACCTATCATACAACTACTTAAACTAGGTGACCATAAGGTATAACCTCGGAAGGTTATTCCCTATGCAATTATGGTCACTAATCATGCTTGGTCGGATCCTAATGATCGACTAAACAGGTCGAGTTCGAAAGTCTAAGCGGTGGTTTAGACCGCTTGACTTACGACTCTAAATAAGCACTAAACTAAATGTGACAAGCTAAGCATGTTAAAACATGCTTAACTAAGTTAGAAAACAGGTTTTGATATAAAAACAAAGTGTTTTGATACCAAGAGTAGTTTGGTTGCAAAATACGCTTAAATGCGCATTTTGACCGAAACTACGACTCGTCACTACGCCTAGTCAACGTGGTAATCAGTAGGTATAGTCACAAGGGACTATAACCATCGTGATTACGCTCACGTTGCGAAGTTCAAACGAATTTCGTGTTGACCATAAACTAGTTAATGCAGAAAGTCAAACAGAGTTTGACTTTCATGCTAAAAACGCATATAAGAACGAAAGAGGACTTACAAATAAGAACGAAAGAGGACTTACAAAGGGTCCAAATAGATTTGATTCTAAGTATTCTTAGGTAGGTAGTGAATAATCACAACCACTTAGAGAAATCTTAGATCAGATGTGCAGAAAATGGAATGAGGGCCATGCTATATATAGTTTTCGCAAAACCGATAGGATCATTTCTTGGTAAAGAGGGAATGATCTTGGCCTTACAATTGTCAAGGAAGGATTGGGGGACTTGTTCATCACACAAACCAGCCCATAGCATGAAAAACTAGGGATTAAAACCATTAGAACAAGTGGGAATGACAGGATTCAATGTTTCTGAAATTCTGATGTGCTGGGCACTGCTTACGAACCGTAAGAATATGTCATATGGTCCGTAAGGGACCTGCAGACCAGCAACTTTCAAAAATGACAGATTTAGCCCCTGAAGCCCCAAACTTGGTTTTCGATGCATTTTTGACACGTTTAAGTCCCGTTAACCCCATTTAAAAGCTCTAAATTGAAGTTAAAGTATAGGGAACTTAAAATTTGTTCAAAAAAGTCTCGGATTTTGGCTCGTTTGGTCGTACGGTTGCGTTGTTCGGTAAATTACGATGGAAGTCGTAACGGACGCAAAAACGATCCAAATTACGCGACGAATGGAATTTTATCATGACAATCACTAAAATAAAATATATTAATGATTACATAAATTTTTGGGTGTCCGGATATATTCAGAACGTAAAATATGCGCAAAAATGCAAACTTATGCACTTTTTGACGCTTTTAGTCCCTGCTTGATCAAGAAAGTTTATTTTAACATACCAAACCCCTCAAAGCCTATTTATAAGCCGTGTAAAGGATATATATGGTATGTTTAACTTATGATCAAGTTCCGGAATGTTCGTTACTATACAAATCGGTATAGTTTCGCAGTTTGACACAAATAGTCCCTGCGATCGAACAAACTTGATTTCAACACACCAAACCATCCAAAACTTATTTCTAGGTTATGTGAAGGTTATTTAAGGTATGTTAAGCCTATTTCACTATCCCAGAGTGTTTGTCGTGTTAAACTGACTGCGTTTATGCACCAGTTTGCGTATAACCTTCCAGAAAGCGATTTAAAGCTTGAAATCGGATTTGAATCAAATTGAAAAATCAACAAACACAAATACACACATAATAACACCAAAACAAAAATAATAACACCAAAGCACATTGTTTTATTGATAGTTAACATTGTTTTGCATTGTTCATCGATTAAAGAGCACAGTTATCACAGTCTCCCCTACTTTAGGAAATTCGTCCCGAAATTTTAATTAGAGGAAACTTGTGAGAACAATTGTGGATATTTCGCCTTCATTTGGTCCTCACGCTCCCAAGTAAACTCTAGGCCACGTTTGGACTCCCAGCGAACCTTGACCAATCGAATCCATTTGTTCTTCAACTGTTTGAATGTACGGTCCACTATCTCCACCGGTTTCTCGACAAAGTGCATCGTTTCATCGATTCGGATTTCGTCGAGAAGAATGTGAAGATCAGCGTCAACTAAACACTTTCGCAAATTGGACACGTGGAAAGTCGGATGAATATTTCCAAGCTCTGGGGGTGGCTCTAGTCGATAGGCAACCTTTCCAACTCTTTCAACAATCTTAAGTGGTCCAACATATCGTGGTGCAAGTTTTCCTTTCTTTCCAAATCTCACCACTCCCTTCCAAGGTGACACCTTGAGTAGGACATGGTCTCTGACTTGAAATTCTAGGGGCTTGTGTCGCATATCCGCATAACTCTTTTGACGGCTTCTCGCTGTCACAAGATTATCGCGAATTTTCTTGATTTTGTCTGTTGTTTCCAGAATGAGCTCAGGTCCAGTAAGCTGAGCTTCACCGATCTTATTCCAACAGACAGGTGAACGGCATTTTTGACCATAAAAAACTTCGAATGGCACCATATTGATGCTAGCATGATAACTATTGTTGTAAGAGAACTCGATCAATGGAAGATGAGAATCCCAGTTACCACCAAAGTCTATCACGCATGCTCTAAGCATATCCTTCAAAGTTTGAATCGTCCTCTCGGATTGTCCATCTGTTTGAGGATGATAACCAGTGCTTAGATTTAGTTGGCTTCCCATAGAAGATTGCATGGTTTTCCAAAAATGAGATGAAAATCGAGCATCGCGATCAGATATGATATCCAAAGGGACACCATGTCGTGATACAATCTCATCAACGTAAATCTTGGCAAGTTTATCAGCAGATAGATCCTCGCGAATCGCAATAAAATGAGCTGACTTCGTTAATCGATCGATGACAACCCAAATAGCATCGTGACCTTTAGATGTACGCGGTAATTTAGTGACGAGATCCATCGCAATGTTCTCCCACTTCCAAACCGGTATCTCTGGTTGTACAAGCAAACCGGATGGTCGTTGATATTCAGCCTTGATTTTGAGAGAAGTTAGGCATTTCGATACATACAAGGCAATATCTTTCTTCATACCAGGCCACCAATACCGAGTACGAAGGTCCTTGTACATCTTATCAGCACCAGGATGGATAGAATATCGAGATTTGTGAGATTCGTCCATCACTAAGGTGCGAAGATCGTCTTGTTTCGGAATCCACAAACGATCTTTGAAATAAAGCAAACCATCGTCTTTCTTTTCGAGTTTAAGCTCGAGTTGAAGCGGTAGCTCATATTTCAATAAGCCTTTGATCACACATGACCTTTGAGCTTGAAGAACACAAGATTGAATATCAGATAGAGTTCGAACAGAATGATGCTTAACTCACTCTTTTCGACTTAGCGCATCGGCTACGACATTCGCCTTACCAGGATGGTAGCGAATCTCGCAATCGTAATCGTTCAAGAGTTCAACCCAACGTCGTTGCCTCATGTTCAACTCCTTTTGATTAAGAATATGCTGGAGACTTTTGTGGTTTGTGAAAACCACACACTTAGTGCCATAGAGGTAGTGTCTCTAAATTTTGAGAGCAAAAACTACAGCTCCTAACTCAAGATCATGAGTCGTGTAGTTCCTCTCGTGAACTTTCAATTGTCTAGACGCATATGCTATAACTTTGCCTCGTTGCATGAGAACACAATGTCAAAGAAAGACGACGGTTTGCTTTATGTCAAAGAAAGACGATGTAATGCTTCTTTAGGAGTTCCAATGTCAAACGAAGGTGCTGCTTGTGATCGGCTCGAGACTTCGAATAAATAAGAATATCGTCGATGAACACAATGATGAACTTATCTAAATAGGGTTTACAGACCTTATTCATTAAGTCCATGAAGATAGCTGGAGCATTTGTCAAACCAAAAGGCATGACTGTGAACTCATAGTGCCCATATCTCGTGCGAAAAGCAGTTTTGGGAATATCTTGTTCGAATACACGAAGCTGATGATACCCAAAACGTAGGTCGATCTTAGAAAAACAGGTAGCACCTTGTAGCTGATCAAAGATATCATCAATTCGGGGTAGGGGATATTGATTCTTGATGGTGAGCTTATTAAGCTCACGATAATCGATACACATTCGAAAAGATCCATCTTTCTTTTTCACGAAGAGGACAGGAGCTCCCCAAGGTGAATAACTCGGTCGGATGAATCCTTTATCAGATAACTCTTGAAGCTGTTTTGATAATTCTTGCATCTCAGACGGTGCAAGACGATAAGGTGCTTTTGCAATCGGGTTAGCATTAGGTACGAGGTCAATATGAAACTCGACTTGATGAACTGGAGGTAAACCACGTAGTTCATCAGGAAACACCTCTAGATAATCCCGAACAATCGGAATATCCTGAATACTCTTGCTCTTGCCTTTCTCCTCGGTGACATGTGCCAGAAAGGCAACATATCCTTTTCGTAAATAGCTTTGGGCTTTCGTACACGACATGAGTTTCAAACCAACAGACGGTTTCTCGCCACGAACTTCTAAGACATCGCCAGACGAAAGAGGAATACGGATGATCTTATCGAAACACACCACCTCATCATGGTGTTTGGTTAATCAATCCATCCCCACGATAATGTCGAAACTCCCAAGTTGCATCGGCGTGAGGTCAATAGGAAAAAGATGGTTATCGAGGTTCAATTGACAACCACGAAGAACAGAATCGAGTACAAGCAGTTTACCAGTAGCAACTTCGACAGATAAGGGCTTCCTTAGTTTAGTTCTAGGTATCGCAAGTAAAGGCTCAAAGGATAACGAAACAAAACTCCTATCGGCACCAGAATCGAAAAGAACAGATGCGAGTTGATTGTTAACAAGGAACGTACCATTAACAACCTTGTTGTCGGCCCTCGCCTCATTCGCGTTCAGATGGAATGCTCGTCCATGAGCAGGATTCACATTCGTGATCGCGTTACCATTCGGATTCGCATTTACCAATCTCGGGCAGTTGTTGCGGAAATGATCCATTTCCCCGCAATTAAAACACGAACCAGGTGGGAATCTCGCAACATTCCCCTGAACTTGTACTGGAACCTGAGCAGCCTGATTTTTGCCAAAACAACAATTGTTGGCCAGATGCCCAAGTCTACCACACGTAGTACACTGTTTACAGGCCTGTTGGGCAACATGATGACCATTGCATCGAGCACAGTGAGGTGCGGTACCAGCATATTGTTTCTTCGCAGGAGGTTGAGTCGGTGGGTTCTGAGGGTTCTGGTTGGTGACAATAAAGTTCTGGGAAGCCTTGCGCTTCCTTGACTTTTTAGAAGACTCACCCTGCTTCTTACCCTTACCCTTTTCCTTGACAGAATCAGCCGACTTCTTCTTATCACCCTTGCGGGTAAGTTTACCCTTTCTGACTTGAGACTCAATCAGGGTAGCAGACAACTCGATCGCGTGACGAACGGTAGTAGGATTAACGCTGGTCACAATATCCTGTATGGACTCGGGTAAACCATCGATATATCTCTCAATTGCTTTCTCCAGTGGAGTAACCATAGTGGGACACAGCAAACTGAGCTCCTCAAATCGATCCATATAAGCACGGTGTTCTCCCCCGTCTTGTTTCAAATCATCGAATTCTCGTTCCAAAGCTCGAATCTCGTGACGGGGACAGGACTCTCTCATCATGAGAGCTCGGAGTTCTTCCCAAGTTTGTGCTAATGCCACTTCGGCACCCCTATCACGCATCACTCAGTTCCACCATGTAAGTGCACGCTTCTCGAACACGCTTGATGCAAATTCAACCTTATGCGCATTCGGACATTGCACATGTCTAAATGTGCTCTCGATACTTTCGAACCAATAAAGGAGCGCAGTTGCCCCTTGCGACCCAGAAAACTTCAATGGCATAGCAGAATTGAAATTCTTGAAATTACACTGAGCATTATTGTTGTTATTATTGTTGTTATTGTATAACTCATTGATCTGGGTCACTACGCCTGGAAGTACAACAGCCATTTGTTGAGCAACAAGGGCTACGACTTCTTCATCAGCAAAAGATTGAGCATCACGTCGAGGAGGCATTGTCTAACAAGGAAACATGAGAAACGAGTGAGGTTGACAATTGGAAAAAACAAAATAGGTATTGAAATCATTGACAAAACACAAGGAAGGCGATCATTCGTTCGTTACCTCGAACAAACAAACGACACACAGTGACAAATCAAAGTAAATGGGTCAGTATAATGTATCGCGAAGACATGCTCACCTATAAGTGAACACTCACCCCAAGAGTTCCTAGGTTAGAGTGACTGGTCCGATACTGCGGATTTGTACGAACACTCTAGCCTTAGACAGAAAACTCAGGGTACAGGCATTCACTCTTCCAGTTTGCATGTGTTCACATTATTTAGACCCAAACTTCGACGAGATTTTGAAACGTTAGAGGGTTCAAAACCTTATAACACCTGGTTCAAAACCTAGTAATCAATCATCCTAGAACAGATGATTAGTTTTCGAAGCGGATTCGTTATTGTGTTCTCGTTGTGGTTATCACCCAAGGATAGGTGACGGTATTGTTTTAAAATCTAAACACAAGTAAACTTGTGTTGGGGTCCTAGAAAGTTATAGTCTAGGTCAAAGCATTACTAATAACCTAATTCCCTATAACCATTGGCTCTGATACCAACTCTTCTATCACACCCCGACGACATTAAAACAACAAACCGTGGCAGAAACGTCGGGGAATGTTGTAACAAAATTATTGTTCCACAACCATGGTAACCAAATGTTTCGTTTTATTGAATTATTATGTAATGCACATTGTCTTTAAACCAAAACAAACAAACTACACATTGTTTATAACTGTTTTTAAGTCACTAAGGCCTCGTCCGGGTCCTAAGTGACACAAGCTTCCTAGCAAGCAACATCAAGCAATACCACCTGAAACATATGTAAAAATAAAGTCAGCAAAGAAATGCTGGCGAGTACATAGGTTTTAGGAGAGTATCGGATTCATGGCTCGTTTATATGTTGCAGTACCTTATTAGACTACAAGAGTCAAAAGTACAAACCTTGTTTTGAAAAGTGTATTGCATCATAATTAACCAACTTAAATCAAATTGGTTATAGTTTATAAAATCTCGTAGCCATGATTCTTAACCCAAAAACATTTGTTTTAGTAAACCAATTCGTAAAATATCTCGTAAAATCTAGTTAATAAAACTCGTATGGTTTATATCGTTTCGAAAACCTCGTTGTGTGACATCGTTTCAAATCGTTTCCCAAGTGAACTAAATAATGATACGCAATGTAATAATATGATAGAAGCACTTATATATAAGATGTACCAGCGGCGTATCTACCATGCTTTTATCCTGCTACACCCGTCCCATTATCTAATCACTACCCAAAACGGATCGTTTATCTTGTTTAAGTCGTCTCAAATCGTTTAACTCGTCCCAAAAATCGTATTCGTTTTAATTGTGAAACTACTTTTGGTCATCTCGCTAATAACATTCAAACCTTCGTGACTCGACTATCTCGCTTCTCGTATTAACAAACCACCAAAGGGTAAGTTAACAATCACAGATTCAGTCGTTACCTACATAACCCCCCATACATAACCATGGGTGTAGTCTGATAACGGGATTTGTCAGATCCTATGGTACCATAACCTAATACTGGCCGGTTTGGCCAAAATTAATGAATGTCATTCTTTATGTAACTACAACCAACAAATTCGTTCACATTATTGAAGTCGTTATTAGTTTAGTATAAACCATTTTAATCGTTTTTGAAATTATCGTTTAAACCTTCAAAATCATTTTGTACATATGAATCACCCCAAAACAATTGAAAACAGTAAAATAGGGGAACTATGTACTCACTTGTAGTGCAAAGTATCCTCAATCAATAGAACTTCAACAACCTCAAGCAAACCAGAGAAATCAGTTAGCACCAAGTAATCGAATCACTAGTCAAACAATAGACGCCTAAATCGGAAGATCGGACAGAATGAGGTCTTGTAAACCAAATGAGTGTTGGAACTCATGTGATATGGTTTAACAAAGCCTACATTCTAAATCGGAACCTAACCAAAGTGCTTTCGACCCGTAACGACCCGTTTAGGTAGCTTACGCTACTTTAACGCGTCGTTCACGTAAAACACGTTCGAGACGTCTAACTAGTCCTATGACAAGTATTATATGCCTAAACATGTTTAATTATGTTGCATAATCAGTTAGGTGACAAATGTTTAGGTTACACATGCTTAAAATCCAATTATGCATCAAAAGGGCATTTTGGTAATTTACCTAAGGCATATAAAGTATGTAGGATCGTTTTCAGACCCGAACGAGTCGATCAGAAGAGTTTATCTTAGTTTGAGCGGCGGAAACAAACAAACTAAGTTCAATTCAGCAAGAATATCACTTTAAACTGTCAATTTGATTGATTAGAATGACTTTTACAGCGTGACGACACTTAGGCAGCACTTCGTTGCAAACCGGAACAACTGATTACTGATTTCGCTTGGAACACCCCTATATATAGGAGTTCTGATTTCACCTGAACACATTTCAAGCGAAATCACCATATTCAATTCAAGCGAAATCTCCTACTTAGACTCGAGCGGTGTAGGACCGGTTTTGATACCGTTCGATTGCGTAACAAACGTTTGACGTGCGGAATCCGTGAATGTGCGTGACCGAACACACAATAACGTACTAGAACCGTGATTTTATTGAAAGATATGACGTGTACGATACAAAAATCACATGGAGAGAGCTTTCTCTCTTTAGACTTGAATCTCCAAAATCACAAATGAGCTAAAAAGTCTTTAAACTAACACTATCACTCCCTATTTATAGGCCAAGGCTTTTAATGAAACTTTTCATTAATTACAAGATTGCCACCTTGCCTTTTGACTAGATATAACACTATAAAGACTTGATTTCTTCAGTTTCTCGCTACGGCTCGGATTGATGAAGGCGATAGACATTAATGCACTAATGATCTCCCCCTTGGATATTGCCGCAGTCAATCTCGTAGCGTCTTGTCTTTCTCTTTTTCGAACAGAATCCCCGTGGATCTGTTTTCAGCTTCAGTTGCTCCCCTCCTTGGTAGTTTCTTTCTTCAGGCTCCCCCTTTCGTCAAGCTTCCGTGCTTTTAGGATCGACGCCTGGCTTTCCGTAGCAATAGAATCAGAAACCTACACATCTCAACCTCTCGTAAGACAAAATAATTTTGGCTCTAAAAGAATTCACTCAAAATTCTCAAACAGATAACATACAATATTGTGATTCAACTAAATGAATCAACTAAACATTTGAGAATCTTTCACATTTAAAATTTAACAAAATTTGAAACATTTCAAATTCTGATTGAACATTTCCAACCAATTAACCAATCCAACTGTTCATCGTGTTTAGCCTTTGAGATTTTGAATATCAGCTTTTCACCATCAGTTGTCGAAAATCTTTTTGTATTTTTCATACTATGAAACATAAATGCAATAGCAAAAATTAAATGCAGAAATGAAATATGTACAATCATATTTTTGTGAGTTTGTGCAAGAGGATCATATCAGTTTTTGAGACATATCACCAACACCGTTAAGCATTTAAACATTTCAAGTTTTAAACAATTTACCCAGATTGTCAGTATATTGGTCCATTTTAAATTTTCACACAAATTTCAATTGATTCGATATACGATATTAATGTTTTAGAAACTTGAACTTAAATGTGTATCACTCCACTTGAATATACTCCCGTATCCAGATCCCAATGTTCAGTCTTACAGGTGAGTATACCACAGATGATATCTGTTAAGGGGTAAATTGCGAGGGCCATGAGAGCTCATGTCGATACTTCCGTATACGCAGAGAGATGACGGCTTCGACTTTCGGTGGGTCGCCTTTAGAGGATCTTTTATTACAACAACAGTGACTATCAATTTTATTGTTTTATCAACTTGCTGAGGGCTGCGCTTATATTTCAAAGCATTTTGCAGAAAGTATTATTCGGGGACTAGGTCAGTATTTCCATACAGCAGAAGTCCCGGAATAATACCCCAGATATCACTGAGTATAAAGACCTAGTATCTCAGAAAGAGGGATCTTTCAAACAAGATTTCGGGGGTTACCCATATATCCAAGAATTGTTACCCACGAATTAAGCAAGTTTGAATTTAGGTTTATATCTCATTTCAATTTACAAAGTGTGCAAAAATCTACTGACACATCCGTAGTAAGATTGTTTATCACATTTAAACATTACATATCTTTAGCGTGTTGTGATAGACCACTGATGTACTATTATTTCCTCTTTTATGCAACAAAAACTCAATTTAAATTTTCAATGTTTTTGAGTTTTTCAAATTTTCTATATTTTTTTTAAAAAATTTTCTCCCCCTAAAATCAAAATCTGTTTCAATTTTGATTTTCTGAGAAAATTTGAAACAAACTGTACAAACTTGACAACATGATGAGAATTACTTCAATTCTCTATCCACCTGGCATAAACAATCAGAACTCCCCCTCACAACAAACTATTTTCCCATTATGATTTCAAAACACTTAAGTTTGTTTTAATCAAAATGGTTTTTTCCAGAAAATTAGTTTTGTGTGTCATTAATAAACTCGGGGTTTCATCACCTTGTTTTTCAAATTATCACTTATAGGAAAGATGAATCAAGTACAACTTAATGTCCTTAATTTATCTCTTGAAAGTCGAAATATCACCGAAGTGAATTTCTCAAGAAAGATGCTGATTCCTACTCCCCAATTACAAACCTGGGAGTTCCGGCAAGTCAGGTTTTTCATTTAAACAATTTCACCCAAGCCTGACGGTCCTTGGGTACTTTTGAATTCTTGTTCAACAATGGTGGAAAGTTTGCATCATCCATTGTTAAACCTGAATTCTCAGATTTTACCTCAACAAATGGCTCTTCTGGTTTTGACACACCAGAATCATTGCCTGAATGTGGCTTGTCTGACTTTGATGAGTCAGATTCATAGCCTGAAGGTGGCTTTTCTGACTTTGACACGTCAGATTCATCGCCGACATGTGGCTCCTTTGTTTCCGAAGAAACAGATTCATCGCCAAGAAGTGAAAATTTCACTTTCTTTGTTTTGTTAATCTTTTGATTAACAACTTTGTCTTTCTTCAAAATTCCTTTCTCTTCTGTCCTCAGATTTGTATCTGATGAATTCGTTTTGCAAGATTTATCATTCTTTGAAAAGCAAGACGATTTATCAGAACTGCTGTTTGGTTTTCCTGATGTACCCGAGGACAAAATCTTTTCCAGATACTCTCTCGCCTTCTTCCTCTTCTTTCGCAGTCTGTCTTTCTTCCCCTGAGAAAGCTTCACTTTCTGTTTTTGAACTTTCTATTCTTTGACTTTCTGTTCTGAAACTTTCAGTTCATTGGGCTTTTCTTTGACTTTGGCTGACTTCATCACCCTTTTCTGAGATACAACCCTCGATCTTTCATTTGATCTCATTGGGCAATCTCTGGCAATATAACCTTTGATTTGACAGTTAAAGCATCTTCTCGTCTCATAACTCTAACCTTGGCAGTTAACAGCAATGTGTCCCTGATAACCGCATCGGTAACACACTCTGTTATCGTACCAATCACCATTTTCACACCAAACGCTCAGATCAAAGCACTGTTTGGCTTGGTGATACTCTTTCCTCCTCCTGATTGCTGGATTTGACTTTTGAGCTCTGTGGTCCGACCTGCACCACTTATTGCCAACATTTTTTGAGTTTTCATTTTCCAGTTTTTGTGGTTTTTTATCACGATTGGATGATCGAACTGATGAGCTTTTTATTTTCATTTTGAAAATTTTTCTCATTTTTAACTTTTTGTTTCTATTCCACTTTCTTCTTCAAAGGTTTTTGCTTAGAGCATTCTCCCTTTTCAGTTGATTGCAAAACAATTTTCTGAAACATTTCATTTAATTTCAAAAATGTTTTCCTTTTTTCTTCTTTTTCTTTTTCATCATCAGATTTCTCATCACAATCTTTAACTATGACTTTGTCATAGTTTGTGACATCGTCACTTATTGGATTAGAATTGATCGGTTTTGGACATGGAATATTCAAATACTCTGAAGAAGTCACAAAACGTTTCAATTTTGTTTCAAGCTCGTTGATTTTCTTTCAAGCTTGCTCACCTTCTTTTTCAAGTTGATTAATCTTCTGAAGATGAGAATTTATCATTTTTTGCTTTTCGATGTTGTTTTTGCTAAACACATCTCTCCCATCTTCAAGAATTTTTATTTGACTTTGAATTCTTTTTCCATTTTTTACTTTTTCATTTTCTAAATTTTTTATTTGAATTTTCAAATCATTTTCTAAATTTTAAAAATTTTTGTTTTCAAATGTCAAACTCTCTAAATCCCTCAAGAGTTTGGCATTTTCAGATTGCAGATTTTCACAATTTAAGCACTTCTCGGTCATCTTTTCAGCTTCAGCTTTCTTCTCAACCTTGATACTGAAATATCTTTAACCTGCTCCTCTACCTCGTGAACAATTTCCTTAGATTTGAATTTTTCTTCATCAGTTGCTGCTTTACTCTTCTCTCTTGAATCAGACTTCAATTTTCTAATCTTTTGAAATTCAAGTTCTTGAGCTTGAATCTTCTCGACGAACGTGCTCAAATTGAATCCAAAATATCCCAAGCTACTTTTCCACACCGACAAATATGTACCCCACTCATCACGTGGTAAAGCGTTTGCCAACATGTTAACCCATGTCTCATCCATTTGATTAATGTTCAAACGCCTCATCTCTAAATGCAACTCGACATACCTTTCGATCAACTCATCAGTTGATTCTCCCTTGATACCTGTAAAATTATCAAATTTGTTCAGTGCTATATAAATCTCAGAACTCATGTTTAGGTATTAAACGATTCACAAAAACAGATTTTCAAACAATACAAAATTTCACACAATCAAACGACTATCCGATTGAATATCAAAGATTAAGCAACCGTGGATCGAGTAGGAATTCGCTTAGGCAAGTATCCGATGCTTGAGAAACACCTGAAACACAGAGAAATAGAACTGATTAGGATCGGGTGACAACTGGTTCGAATTGCCACTCGATTTGATGCACTATAAAACTTTGAACAAATAAAATCTCTAGAATCGGATTGTGACTGAATGTGATATCAAACCTTTCAAACTACAAATCTTATTCAATTTTCACATGTAACATGTTCACTTACACTTTATTAGTATTTGAAAATCATAGCCAACACCACTAAATGATCACATGACAAACAATTTAATGATTGGACCGATACTCTAATATGATTTCAATGATTTGAACTTTGTGATTGGGCCGAGTATCTTCCAACAAACAATTTACTTTGTACTGGGCCAATACTTTTGACTATGGATTAATGAGCCCGACAAATTGTTGTGAGATTTCGATTTTAATTGGACCCTTAATGACCTTGAACTCTCAACTTGTGATTAACACACATGCAATGAATATTCAAACTGACTTTAAGACACACGTGATGACATGCATATGATTGGACCTTAAACTGAAAGTGGCTGACAACTCTAAACACATGCACACTCAAATCGCTTTCTTTTCATAAGCAATCTTTCACTTTGATTGGGCCGTCATTAACACCTTTTTAATAATTGTGCCGGATACTGTTGAGACAATTAAACCTATGAATTGAACTAATCAATTTTGAATGGGCCGATGCAATTTTTTAATAATAAAAAGATTAATGAGGCTGACAACAACAATATCAATTGATTAGTGATTGGGCCGCAAGTCTTTTTGATTGGGACAACTATGATTGGGCCGAAACTAACTCACAACACATGCAGTCTGATTTTTTTAAAAAATTGCAGACAACTTTAATTGTTCATTGGACCTAAACATCTACTTGGCCAACAACATTACAGCCTTAGAAATCTGATTGGACCTTAAAGTTTGACATTATGTAATACCACTAAAATTCTATTCGACCTCAAACTTAATAGTGGGCACTGGGCATATTATCGAATCTGCATGTGATGACAACAGCTTTGAACTAATCAATATTAACAGCTTTTAATGTTCACTAAAAAAAATGATTGGGCCTTTAACCAGTTAGTGGGTCGGTCACATGCAGCCGATATATCAAACACTTATGATTGAGCCTTTCAAGTTAGTGGGTCGGTGATCTTTAAAGCACATGAACTCTCGTTGCCGACAATTTGATTTTATTGGACCGTTAGAGCGAAACTCTATGTTACACCTATAAGCAAACCTTACAAGCGAACCTCAACTAAATGTCACAATGAGCGAACCTTACAAGCGAACCTCAACTAAATGTCACAATGAGCGAACCTCAACTCAATGTCACAATGAGCGAACCTCAACTCAATGTCACAATGAGCGAACCTTACAAGCGAAACATCAAGGTTCGTATGAGCGGACCTGAATTTTAACGCAAAAACGAACCGAAAATCTTCGATTACTCCTAAACGGCTAGGAATTTGAATCTGAAACTTGGTAGGATTATAGATTAGGTGTTTTCGCACAACATATCAAAAAATCAGCTGATTCGGACCGTAAAATCCCGTTCAATTTGACGAATTTCAGTAAAAAACGTGATAAAAGTGAAAAAAATGAAGAATTAGATGAAATTTAGATCTGAAATTGCTGAAATCTGGTACGAATCAATGCGTTTGATCAGTGCAATCGAGCTCCTAGCTCTGATACCACTTGTAGGACCGGTTTTGATACCGTTCGATTGCGTAACGAACGTTCGACGTGCGGAATCCGTGAACGTGCGTGACCGAACACACAATAACGTACTAAAACCGTGATTTTATTGAAAGATACGACGTGTAGGATACAAAAATCACGTGGAGAGAGCTTTCTCTCTCTAGACTTGAATCTCTAAAATCACAAATGAGCTAAAAAGTCTTTAAACTAACACTGTCACTCCCTATTTATAGGCCAAGGCTTTTAATGAAACTTTTCATTAATTAGAAGATTGCCACCTTGCCTTTTGACTAGATATAACACTATAAAGACTTGATTTCTTCAGTGTCTCACTACGGCTCGGATTGACGAAGGCGATAGACATTAATGCACTAACAAGCGGAATCAGAATGATGATATTTCGCTTGAAACTGACTTGGAGTCATTTCAAGCGAAATCACTACAAACTCCATTTTCTCGTTTTTCGTGCCCTGATCTAACTAGCTCTATACAAGACTCGATACAAGACGAAGACGACAGACGGATGCACCAACAAACTCCCCCTCGGATGTTGACGGAATCTTCAGTGTCGAGTCTTTGCATCTTCAATCTTTATCAGCCTTTGGGCTTCTCTTTGAAGTATCTGGCGCTATAAGTATCCTCAATCTCTATTCTCTTCTCTTTCATCACCAACAAACTTTTCCTCTCGGATGTTGACGTCTTCTCTATTCATCATCATCAACATACACTCCCCCTCGAATGTTGAATCTTTAAATTCATCAGCAACAACAATCTCAGGATCAGAACCTTGCTCTTTGTCATTCAGACTCCCCCTCTCAATCAAATCAGCTGGGATCACAGACTGGCTTTCACAGGTTCAAGATCGTTGCCTGGCTTAATACTATGCTTAGGATCAAAACCTAGCTCTTACTCAGACCTGCAAAAAACCTCTACCACAAACATAAGATTTATGATAAAAATTTCACAAACTTAAACACCACTTGTAGAAATCTCAAAATGATTTGTCATTTATAGCTTCTGATGAACCACTTGCAGGAATATCATTTTCAAAGCTTCTGATGACCACTTGTAAGATATATTTTAATACTCTTTTTACTCAAACTCCCCTTTACAAAATGTCATCATGATTACCACTTGGAATTTTGAAAATCAACTCTCCAACACCAGTTGTCAAAAATCTTTTTGTATTTTTCAAAATTTATGCTAAAACACACTAAAATCTTTTTGGATTTTTGAAATTCAAAACTAACATCACATGTAGGAATACAACTATGCAGAAATGAAATCTATACAGATAATATTTTTGTGAGTTTGTGTAAGAGGATCATATCAGTTTCTGACACAAATCACCAACATCGTTAAGCTTCATTTCATTTTAAGTTCTAAACAATTCACCTAGATTGTCAGTATACTGGTCCACTTTAAATTTTCACACAAAGTTCAATTGTTTCGAGATACGAGATTAATGTCTTAAGAATTTGAACTTATTCGTGTGTCCCACCACTTGAATATACTCCCATAACCAGATCCCAATATTCAGTCTTACAGGTGACTATACCACAGATGATATCTGTAAAGGGGTTGGATGTGAAACCGTGAGAGCTCAGGTCAGAACTTCCGTTCAGCAGAGAGATGACGGTTCGACTTTTGGTGTGTCCCCTTTAGAGGATCTTTTCTTTAACAGCAATGATTATTTTATTGTTTCATCATTTGCTGAGGGCGGTGCTGTATTTCAAGCATTTGCAGAAAGTATTATACGCGGACTAGGTCAAAATTTACATTCAGCAGAAGTCCCAGGATAATACCCCAGATATCACTGAGTATAAAGACCTAGTATCTCAGAAAGAGGGACCTTTCAAACAAGATTTCGGGGGTTACCCATATATCCAAGAAATTGTTCCCCACGATATAAGCAAGTTTGAATTTAGGTTTATATCTCATCACAATCTACTAAATGTATAAAAACCTACTGGCATATCCGCAGTGAGATTGTTTATCACATTTTACTTTCCAATTCTTTAGCATGTTGTGACAGTCCACTGATGTACTATCATTTCCTCTCTTCACAACAAAACTCGTTTTTCATTTTATCATGTTTTTGAATTTTTCCAATTTTCTAATGTTTTTGGATTTTCTGAATTTTTTTACTCCCCCTAAAATGCAAACACATTTAAAGAAAATTTAAAACAAACTAAGCTCCTGACCCACTTAGTAGAAACACATTTTGAAAAACACACTATACAAGTAACATAACAACTGATATAAAATTGCTTCAAATCGCCATTTACAAGGCATAAACAATCAGACCTCCCATTTTCAACAAACTATTTTCCTATTTAGATCTCAAAACACTTAAGTTTGTTTTAATCAGAATGGTTTTTCTGGAAAATAAGTTTAGTTGATTTTACCATTTGTAGGGACGGGGATGTGGTTCATCATTTTGTCTTCAACCACTTCTAGGAAATCAAGTACAAATTAATGCCCCTGATTTACCACTTGTACGTAAAACACAATCAAATACAAAGAATGATGCCGATTCATGTTCCACGCTTACCAACCTGGGAACTCCGGCAAGTCAGGTTTTTCATTCAAAGAAAATATCCACCCAAGCCTGACCAGCCTTGGGAGTTACCGAGTCATCATCACTCGGTTTCTTACCTTTCCTCTTCTTCTCATAGAATTCTTTAACCCCTTTGACTTTTCGGTCAACCATTTTACCAAATATGTGTTTACCTTGGGGTTAAAGGCATTTTCAACATCAAAAACCTTCTTGTCAGAATAAAATTGGTTTGAAATCTCAACTTTACCAATTTTCTTCTTAAAATTTTCAGCCCGAAGTGCTGGAAAATTCTCATCATCCACAATCAGAACTGATTTTTCACCATTAACCTCAACCTGTGGCTCCTCTGACTTTGTGGAATCAGATTCATCGCCAGAAGATAGCTCCTCTGATTTCGACCTATCAGAATCATCGCTAGAGCTATCAACAGACTTCTTAACAACCCATTTCTGGTTGTCAGATTTAGCTCTCTTCTTGTAAAACCTATTTAAACATTCACCAATTTCAAATTTTGAGTTTTTGAATAGTTTGGTTCTATCAATTGGTGGTTCAAACTCAATCACTTTCTCTTTAAGTTTACGAGATACTCCCTGTTTTGATGGTATTGCCTTAGAACAGTCTCTGGCAATATGTCCAACAGTGTTGCATTGGAAACAGGTTCTCGTGTCTCTCTTCTGAACAGCAAACTTCATATCTTCTTGCTTCTTAGCAAGGAACTCTCTGTTTGATTGTCTCCAAAATTCTTTCTTTTCTTCTTCATCTGCTAATGTACCTGAAACAAATGTCATATTTGATTTAAAATCTCGAACATATTTTTCATTTTTCTGTTTTTTTGTTGGAGTAAATGTAACACCCCCTAAATCCCACCTGCGGAACTCCCGCGAGGCGTGTTACGCATCAGAGTTCGAGCCACCAATCACATTGAACCAATAGTAAATACTTAAATAAAACATGATATCAATTCCCAAAGTGTTGCATAGCGGAAGCATGTAATAAATCGTTTAGCAATAGTTCATGATAATAATCAAAATCAATGTATCGTTTATAAGTTAATCCAAGAGTTTCGATCCATGACCACTCCAGCACTCCCAGATAGCAAGTCCATGTTCCAAGGTTAACGACCTACAAGCATGCAAACAAGTGTGTCAGACTACGCTGGTGAGTTCAAGGTTTTGTTAACGTGTCTTGTTACCAGATGTATGTTAATGCGATTCAATGTTGCGTTACGATGTTGCTCAAGCTAGTTACCCTAGGGAGTGTGCCCTTACGTAACCGAGGAGTGTGCCTCTTAGCAACCCACTATGTTGTTCACGCTAGTTACCCTAGGGAATACGCCCTTACGTAACCGAGGAGTGTGCCTCTTAACAACCATAGTGAAAACCCAGATAATTAGTTCACCCCCGTCCTTACGGCCCGGTGTGAGGTTTCCCACCTAATAGCGCTATCAACTAATTACCCCCATTGCCCTACAGGCAATCCGATGATGATAGATTCCAGGTTCAATAACCAAAACCGATTTAGATGTTTACCCAAAGTTCCCTTCCAAATGTTTGTTAGTTGTCCCAAACCACCGGGACGCATGCTTGAGAAAATGCAATGAACTCACCTGGGGTTGCTCGGTACGATACACGAAAAGGTTCAGTTAAGCTACAATGTGATCAACCACGTCCTAGCATGTTTATCATACTAGTCAGGTTTGTATTCAAGTATTGCACGTATGTTCTACACGTATTGTAACAAGTTGTGTACAAGTATTGACCATCATAATCACGTATAGGTATAGCAGTTCTACAGTAACTTCACATAAGCAAAGTCCAAATACGCGGCCCAATCAATTGGGCTAGTAACATTGTGCAGGCCCAACAATGAAGTGTACATATAAATGGTCTCGAGTCGAGACTAAGCTCTCGAGTCGAGACTAGGCGGTCTCGGGTTGTACTGGTTTCATAGTCTCGAGTCGCAACAGGGTGGTCTCGAGTTTTCACGTTCTAGTCGAGACTACACGGTCTCGAGTCGCAACCGGACCCGCAACCGTGGTCTCGAGTTGTGTTGTTATGTGCCGGTGTGTTGGTCTCGAGTCGAGATAGTGAGCTCTCGACTCGCAATCTCTTGTCGAGACAAGGTGTGTAACTGACTTCCTGATTTGTAGTCCATGATTTCCGTAACAAGTTGTAAACAGATTGGGCAGTTTCAAATCAAATCAATTAACAATTTTGCTATAATCCACACGAATCAAACAAGCATTTTTAACATCAAATCTCATGAACCCTAACATGATTAAAACATGAACATCAATTTATCACAAAACATATAATCGGATTAAACCCTAAAGCATAACAATTTCATAGCCGATTCACATGTACATCAACGATCAATGATTTAAATCACAATCAATCCCAAGATACCATTAACACATCATGCAATATATCCGATAATCATACATGATAGCCGATTCATCTAACAATATATACCGGGATCACGCACATGGATTCAAAAGTTGTTATCAACATGTTTGCTAGCATGAACTCTAATAATCACATATGTGAGCCGATTTCATGAACATTAATAGTTAACATCAAAATCAAACATGCTATCATGAACCCTAGATCATCATACTAGATTATTACATCACACATAGAATAATATCATCAATCATTACACTAACCGATTGAGGGTAGATGATCCGTACAACGAACTAGATAATCTTCGAGTTGATGGCCGTCGAGATGAGAGCTAGGGTTTTTGTGTAACTTGTGTTTTGTGTAACAAATGAGAAGCAACACCCTAAGGATGATTGCTTGAATGCGTGTAAGAGGAGGATGGGCCGAGGATGGGCCGAACCTACCCATGGGCTTGCCCTTGTGTCCGAGTAGAAGCAATTACGGCCCAAATGGGCTTGTGCGATGGAGTGATGTTGTGCGTTTGAATACATACATACAAGCATGCAATACACATTGCACATAATATCATTCAATAATTCAAAGTTCATATAATCATAAAACGTTCACATACGTTACACAAAGTGGGTTCGAAATACGAGTTGTCACAGTATCCCCAACTAAAAAGAAATTTCGTCCCGAAATTTGGTACGCACTCACTGAAAAAGTTAGACAAGTTAAAGCTAGGTAAGTTATATCGTTTGCTGGTTTTCCTGGGGTGTCACATCCTCCCCAACTTGAATGGGAATTTCGTCCCGAAATTCACTAGTTGCATTAACATTAGGTTTGCTAGGTTTTGACTTGTCTTTGGGGAACAAATGTGGATACTTAAGTTCCATCTGGTCCTTGCGTTCCCACGTGAATTCTGGGCCACGCCTTGAGTTCCAACGAACTCTCACAATCGGTATACGGCTGTGTTTACGAACTTTAACTTCCCGATCCATAATCTCAATTGGTTCCTCGACAAACCGCAATTTGTCGTCTATCTTCAGCTCTTGAAATGGTACAACTAGTGTTTCATCAACCAAACACTTCTTTAATTGCGATACGTGAAACACATCATGGACATTACCCAACTCAGCAGGTAATTCCAACCTGTAGGCCACCTTTCCAATTCGTTCCAGAATTTTAAATGGTCCTACATAACGAGGGTTTAGTTTGCCACGTTTCCCAAAACGCACCACACCCTTCCAGGGTGAGACCTTTAACATGACGCGGTCATCAACTTCAAATTCCAATGGTTTACTACGCTGGTCAGCGTAGCTTTTCTGGCGATCGCGAGCTGCTGCCATATGGTTTCGAATCTGCACAATATTTTCCGATGTTTCAAGCACAAGTTCAGGACCTGTGATCTGACTATCACCCACCTCAAGCCAACAGAGGGGTGAATGGCATTTTCGTCCATACAGCGCTTCGAACGGAGCGGCCTTTATACTTGTGTGGTAGCTGTTGTTGTAGGAGAATTCTATCAATGGCAAGTGTTTCTCCCATCCTTTCCCAAAATCGAGTACGCATGCCCGAAGCATATCTTCAAGTGTCTGGATGGTGCGCTCGCTTTGACCATCCGTCTGCGGGTGATAAGCGGTACTCATGTCGAGTCGTGAACCGAACGACTTATGCATTGATTGCCAAAGATCAGAAGTGAAACGTGGATCTCGATCTGAGATGATAGAAGTTGGCACCCCATGCCTAGAAACTACTTCCTTAAGGTAGATTGCTGCCAAGTGCGAAAACTTGTCTGTCTCCTTGATTGCTAAGAAGTGTGCTGACTTTGTGAGGCGATCAACAATCACCCAAATGGTATCGTTTCCCGCCTGAGTTCTTGGTAGCCCTGTCACGAAATCCATGGCGATCTGTTCCCACTTCCATGTGGGTATCTCTGGTTGCTGCAGTAGGCCTGAGGGCTTTTGATGTTCCGCTTTGACTTTAGCGTAAGTCAAACATTTGCTGACGTAGGTTGCTATGTGAGCTTTCATGCTAGGCCACTAGTACGTAGTCTTCAAGTCGTGGTACATCTTATCTGATCCAGGATGTACAGAGTAACGTGACTTATGTGCCTCTTCCATTACAAGTTCTCGTAAGTTGCCAAAGAATGGGACCCAAATGCGTCCAGTTACGTAGTAAGCACCGTCTCCCTTTTTCTCTAGTCGTTGTCTTGAGCCGCGTAAAGCTTCAGCTCGAACGTTCTCCATTTTCAACGCTTCTAACTGAGCGTCTCGTATCTGGGAAGGAAGGTTGGACTGGATCGTGAGTTGCAATGCTCGTACACGCCTAGGTGTATTATCCTTTTTGCTGAGGGCGTCAGCTACAACGTTCGCCTTGCCCGGGTGATACTTGATGGCACATTCATAATCGTTCAATAATTCTACCCATCGTCGTTGTCGCATATTCAATTCTTTCTGGTCGAAAATATGCTGAAGACTCCTATGGTCGGTGTAGATAGTGCATTTGGTACCGTACAGATAGTGGCTCCAGATCTTCAACGCGAATACCACCGCTCCTAACTCCAAGTCGTGTGTCGTGTAGTTCTTCTCGTGCACCTTCAGCTGACGAGAAGCATAAGCTATCACCTTCTCGCGTTGCATCAACACGCAACCGAGACCCTGAATCGAAGCATCACAATAAACCCCAAAATCGTCGGTACCCTCTGGTAACGACAAGATCGGTGCACTGCAAAGTTTCTGTTTTGACAACTGGAAGGCCTCTTCCTGCTTCGTTCCCCAAGAGTACGCCGTGTTCTTCTGTGTCAGCGAGGTGAGGGGTTGCGCGATTTTCGAGAAATCTTTAATGAACCTTCGATAATACCCTGCGAGACCAAGAAATTGTCGCACCTCAGACGGAGTCTTTGGTGCCGCCCAATTCTTAACTGCATCCACCTTCGCAGGATCCACATGTATCCCTTTCTCGTTAACAACGTGCCCAAGGAAATGCACTTCTCGAATCCAAAAGTCGCATTTAGAAAATTTTGCATACAGCTGTTCCCTTCTCAAAAGTTCCAAGATGAGACGTAGGTGGCGCTCGTGATCCTCCTTGTTCTTGGAATAGACTAGGATGTCGTCAATAAACACTATAACAAACTCGTCGAGATATGGCTTACATACGCGGTTCATGAGATCCATGAAAACCGCTGGCGCATTAATCAATCCAAACGGCATGACCTAAAACTCATAGTGTCCATATCGCGTTCGAAAAGCTGTCTTGGGAACATCCTCTTCCCTAACCCTTACCTGGTGATAACCTGATCTTACGTCAATCTTTGAATAGAAACTTGACCCTTGCAGCTCGTCAAACAAGTCGTCGATGCGTGGTAATGGATAGCGGTTCTTGATGGTCACCTTGTTGAGCTCCCGATAATCGATACACATATGGAATGACCCATCTTTCTTCTTTACAAATAGCACTGGGGCTCCCTAAGGCGAAGAACTGGGTCGAATAAAGCCCCTGTCTGTCATACCCCCAAAATCCACCCGCGGAGTATCACCGCTTGGAGGCGTGACGTGACCAGGATCAAGCCATCAATCATATCAAACATAGCATTTAAGTGTAATAGTAGAAAATGTATTTCATCGTGACATGACTGATGTTCATAACCAAACATTATTTAAGTAGCGGAAGCATAATATTGAAAACCCAAAATAAGTTATAAGTTCAAATATCGTTCACGATCCGTATCCCACTACGACCTACTCCTCCCTGTGCAAGCTCCATAAGGTACCTAAGGTCCTGCAAGGCATGCAGCAGATAATCAACAACTAGATGAGCGAGTTCACAGTTCACAGTTCAGTAATAGTATAGTGTGCGTAGCGTTTTGTTCGTTTGTTAAGTCGTGTATCGTTTAGTTCGTATCGCGGCCTCCCAGGCAGGTGTGCGAAGATATTAGGGGATGATCCTCCCGAGTATTCTAGACTAGGTTTGTTTGTATCGCGTCCTACCAGGCAGGTGTGCGAAGATTAGCGGATTTCAGTTCGCGGCCTTCCTAAGGCAGGTGTGCGAAGTCAGTCATAATATCGCGGCCAACCCTTGGCAGGTTTGCGAAGATCGTTCAATAAGTGTTACTAGTCTAGCAGTAGGTTCTATCATCTATGTATGTACAGTAAATCATTAAATCCCCATTCCCACCCTGGGTTGCTCGGCAGATACACAGAAAGTACAGGTAAGCTAGTAAGTGGTCAACCACGTCCTATCATGGTTATTATACAAGTCAGGTTCGTATTCAAGCACGTATGTTCTACACGTATTGTACACAAAAGCAATCATGGCAATTCACATACATATCAGCAGTCCAATAGAAATCAAGTATTCGGCCCAAACAGTTGGGCTGTAACAGTAAAAGTCCAATAGTAAACATAGTCAGTCTCGAGTCGTATTGGTGTTGAGATCTCGAGTCGCAACGAAGGAGGTTTCGAGTCGCAACTGAGGTGTTCTCGAGTCGCAATGAAACTGGTCTCGGTTTGTCATGGTCCGGTCGAGACTGTTCGGTCTCGAGTCGCAACTGGACTCGCAAACTCGGTCTCGGGTTGTGCTGTTTGTGTGCGAGTGTTGTGGTCTCGAGTCGAGACGGAGAGTTCTCGACTCGCAACCGTGTCGAGACTACATGATGTAACAGACTTCCTGGTTTCCTTGTTTGCAGCTTAATCAATTCCGTAAAATCAGTTAACAACTTTGGCAGTTTCGGATTTCAGATCAAACACAGGATTTAACAGTTTCGTAGCATCTTCAAACATGATTATATACGTTCATAACATATTCAAGAACAACCATTTTCCAACATGCAGAACATATGGTCGGATTCATGTGATTAACCAAGTTATAACTATCATGCAACCTAATTCATATTCGCCAAACAAAATCATCACAGCCGGTTAATTCGAGCATCATATGATTGACAACTCTATATCGATCTATAATACAGTACATGTGAACCGATTTCATGTCAAGTAACTATATATCGTTCAACAAGATCAATCATGTTAATCAACAATCCTATATCATCATGCATGACTATTATAACACACATCAAAACATCAACCACAAATAATTAATCATACTAACCGAATGGAGAAGGAACAAGAATTGATCCGAACAAGAGGATGATTCGAACTCTAAGAACTTCGATGAGGTGGCTGTTTCGGCTGCCTTCGGTTCGTGTGAGAGAGAGAAAGGAGAGCTAGGGTTTTGTGTGTGTGAGAGGTAATTGTAACAATGAAAGAGCAAAACCCCAAAGGTGGCTGTTTGTTTACGTAGAAGAGAAGTGGGCCGGCCTGTCACGGCTGCCCCCTTCTGGTCCGATTTCATAAGACACGGCCCCAAGTAGGTGGGCTTGTGCGAGTGTAAGTGTTGTGCGGTTTGGGCTTAAGTAGCATAATCACACAATCACATATTCCTAACATATTACACATAACACATACAACATAACGTTCATATAATCATTCGAGTTCATAAAGTCATGTCATGTTCACAGTTATTACACAAGGATAGGTTCGGAATTACGAGTTGTCACACTGTCCAACAACTCTTGCAGTTGATTAGACAGTTCTTGCAACTCTCCAGGTGCTAACCGGTATGGAGCTCGAGCAATCGGAGCCGCTCCCGGCGCAAGATCAATCTGGAATTCTACTTGACGATGAGGAGGTAACCCTGGTAGCTCCTCTGGGAACACATCAGCGAATTCTCGCACCACTGGTAGATTCTCAATCTTACTCTCTTCAGACTGAGCGTTGGTAACTAACGCTAACATTGCAGGATACCCCTTTTGTAGATATTGTTGTGCACGCATGGCCGAGATAATACCAACCATCGTCCTGCTTCGATGCCCTTGAACTAATAATGACTCCCCATCGGGGAGAGGGATACGCACAATCTTCTCCTTACACAAAATTTCTGCTTGGTGCTTAGACAACCAATCCATGCCTACCACTACATCAAAACTACCGAGCGTAACGGGAAGGAGGTCAATATCAAACACCTGACCCACGAGATCTAGTTTGCACCCGAAAAGGACATTCGAGGCCTCTATCGTTTTACCGTCTGCTAGTTCTACTACTTGTTTAACTTCTAAAGGTGTTGGGGTTATCCCTAATCGTTGACTAAACTCTAGGGACACATAACTCCAATCGGCACCCGAATCAAATAATACAGAAGCAATACGATTGTTAACAGGAAACGTACCAGTTACGACGTTGCCGTCATTCCTGGCATCCCCTGCTCCAAGCTGGAATACTCTGCCGCGAGCACCATTTCCCCCATTGTTGCCGTTGTTGTTGTTCCCAGCATTGTTATTATTCGGGCGGTTGTTGTCGTTAGCGTTCTGGTTTAGCTGGGGGCAGTCCCGCTTAAAGTGGCCCTCGTCACCACACTGATAGCACCCCTTCCTGAAACCCTGGTTCTGCTGGGGTGGTTGTCCCTGTTGTCTCTGGTTTTGCTGGTTCTGTTGTTGCTGGTGTTTGGGTTGTGAGGTCCTATAATCCCTGGCCTCATGGCCCATCTTACCACACTTGTTACACATCCGACCACACGGCCCAAAATGATGATAGCCACACTTATTACACCGTGGCTTCCTCCCTGCATACGAACCCTGGCTTTGGCCACTTCCCTGGCCTTGATTGACAGAAGACGACTGGCTGATGCTGCGGTTATTGTTGTTGTCTGGCCTTTTCTGAGTCTGACCAGCACTAGAGGCTTTATCGTAGTCACTCCACTTCCGCTTGTTATCATTAGCGGGCGCAGTGGCAGTGGGTGTAGCAGCAGTAATGGCCGAAATACGCGGCGGCAATGAGTCACTCTCTACCTCTTGATCCACAATCTTGTGGGTCAATCAAACAATCTGGGTCAAATCATTCAGATTTGCTGCAGTGACCAAGCTTTTCACACGTGGAGGCAGCCCTTTGATAAACAACTCAATCCTCCGTGGCATAGGCCGTGACAAGTTTGGGCAAATATCCGCCAATTCATACGATCGTTTCACATAAGCTTCGACCTCAGAACCTAGCATCGTCAAATCATAGTACTCGTTTTCCAGCTTTTGGATCTCATCTCGAGGACAATACTCCTCCCTGATCCGTTCCTTGAAGTCATCCCAAGTTATGGCATTCGCTGCCTCAAGGCCCAATATCTGAACTTGGGCGTTCCACCACGTTAGGGCATTATCCGCCAAGGTACCCGCAGCGTACTTCACCCTGTCCCCAGCGGGACAGTTACAAATAGCAAACACGGACTCAGCTTTCTCAAACCACCTCAGAAGCCCCACAGCCCCTTCAGTTCCGATGAAGGTCTGTGGCTTACAGTCCATAAACATTTTGAACGTACATGCAGGCTGGTCGGGTTGAGGTTGCACTTGCTGACCTAAAGGGTGAAAGGAAGCACATTATAGAAATGAAAAGACGTGTATGCGATATAAGAGTAAGAAGTACTTGGTACATTCCGTACCAGCTTGATAGGCTGCTAAAGCCTCAGCCACACGGGTGTTGATTAGGTCAGTCAACTCAGCCTGAGTCATGTTGATGTTGCCACGTCCGTTTCCTCGTCCACTCATGATTCTATAGTTGGAAATGAACCGATTTAGGAATTCGAAACGATATGGAAGTCAAGTATGTTGGTGTCCATGTACTACCAAATTCACACATAATAAGGCAGAACCCTTCTCACGCTCGATAAGCCTCACTGGGACTTGCATGCATCCCGCGTTATTATTAAGTGTGCACCCATAATAATAAGGCGATTTGCATGTTCATCTCAGAGCCTCTTAGCTTGCGCTCGAAGTTTCCCCCGTTCAAACAACACAACAGATGGTATCACAGGTCTATGATTCACATGAGTCGAGGAGTAGTGTCACACTATCAAGTCACTATGGTGTTTAATGTTTCAGTTCATATATGTTGTGAGTGTGTGACTGCTAAGTAAGTAATGTATAAAGTGAGAGAGAGACGAACCTTGCAATCTGGAGCTGAGTGTCATGATCGATTTTCGAAGTTGTTCGGTTATAGTCTGGTTTTACAAAACGTTTTAAAACCTAGTTCACTATAACCAGTGGCTCTGATACCAAACTGTAACACCCCCAAAATCCCACCTGCGGAACTCCCGCGAGGCGTGTTACGCATCAGAGTTCGAGCCACCAATCACATTGAACCAATAGTAAATACTTAAATAAAACATGATATCAATTCCCAAAGTGTTGCATAGCGGAAGCATGTAATAAATCGTTTAGCAATAGTTCATGATAATAATCAAAATCAATGTATCATTTATAAGTTAATCCAAGAGTCTCGATCCATGACCACTCCAGCACTCCCAGATAGCAAGTCCATGTTCCAAGGTTAACGACCTACAAGCATGCAAACAAGTGTGTCAGACTACGCTGGTGAGTTCAAGGTTTTGTTAACGTGTCTTGTTACCAGATGTATGTTAATGCGATTCAATGTTGCGTTACGATGTTGCTCAAGCTAGTCACCCTAGGGAGTGTGCCCTTACGTAACCGAGGAGTGTGCCTCTAAGCAACCCACTATGTTGTTCACGCTAGTTACCCTAGGGAATACGCCCTTACGTAACCGAGGAGTGTGCCTCTTAACAACCATAGTGAAAACCTAGATAATTAGTTCACCCCCGTCCTTACGGCCCGGTGTAAGGTTTCCCACATAATAGCGCTATCAACTAATTACCCCCATTGCCCTACAGGCAATCCGATGATGATAGATTCCAGGTTCAATAACCAAAACCGATTTAGATGTTTACCCAAAGTTCCCTTCCAAATGTTTGTTAGTTGTCCCAAACCACCGGGACGCATGCTTGAGAAAATGCAATGAACTCACCTGGGGTTGCTCGGTATGATACACGAAAAGGTTCAGTTAAGCTACAATGTGATCAACCACGTCCTAGCATGTTTATCATACAAGTCAGGTTTGTATTCAAGTATTGCACGTATGTTCTACACGTATTGTAACAAGTTGTGTACAAGTATTGACCATCACAATCACGTATAGGTATAGCAGTTCTACAGTAACTTCACATAAGCAAAGTCCAAATACGCGGCCCAATCAATTGGGCTAGTAACAGTGTGCAGGCCCAACAATGAAGTGTACATATAAATGGTCTCGAGTCGAGACTAAGCTCTCGAGTCAAGACTAGGCGGTCTCGGGTTGTACTGGTTTCACAGTCTCGAGTCGTAACAGGGTGGTCTCGAGTTGTCACGTTCTAGTCGAGACTACACGGTCTCGAGTCGCAACCGGACCCGCAACCGTGGTCTCGAGTTGTGTTGTTATGTGCCGGTGTGTTGGTCTCGAGTCGAGACAGTGAGCTCTCGACTCGCAATCTCTTGTCGAGACTAGGTGTGTAACTGACTTCCTGATTTGTAGTCCATGATTTCCGTAACAAGTTGTAAACAGATTTGGCAGTTTCAAATCAAATCAATTAACAGTTTTGCTATAATCCACACGAATCAAACAAGCATTTTTAACATCAAATCTCATGAACCCTAACATGATCAAAACATGAACATCAATTTATCACAAAACATATAATCGGATTAAACCCTAAAGCATAACAATTTCATAGCCGATTCACATGTACATCAACGATCAATGATTTAAATCACAATCAATCCCAAGATACCATTAACACATCATGCAATATATCCGATAATCATACATGATAGCCGATTCATCTAACAATATATACCGGGATCACGCACATGGATTCAAAAGTTGTTATCAACATGTTTGCTAGCATGAACTCTAATAATCACATATGTGAGCCGATTTCATGAACATTAATAGTTAACATCAAAATCAAACATGCTATCATGAACCCTAGATCATCATACTAGATTATTACATCACACATAGAATAATATCATCAATCATTACACTAACCGATTGAGGGTAGATGATCCGTACAACGAACTAGATAATCTTCGAGTTGATGGCCGTCGAGATGAGAGCTAGGGTTTTTGTGTAACTTGTGTTTTGTGTAACAAATGAGAAGCAACACCCTAAGGATGATTGCTTGAATGCGTGTAAGAGGAGGATGGGCCGAGGATGGGCCGAACCTACCCATGGGCTTGCCCTTGTGTCCGAGTAGAAGCAATTACGGCCCAAATGGGCTTGTGCGATGGAGTGATGTTGTGCGTTTGAATACATACATACAAGCATGCAATACACATTGCACATAATATCATTCAATAATTCAAAGTTCATATAATCATAAAACGTTCACATACGTTACACAAAGTGGGTTCGAAATACGAGTTGTCACAGTAAAACCTAAACCTTTCTTTTTGAAATTACCGTTATGGTTTGGTTTCTTTTGAAAACCAGAACCAGAACCGTAACCTTTTTTCTTGTTTAATCTTTGTTGAACTCTTGAGGTGTATTTTTTAGGTTAATCAGTAAGATTTAAATCTTTTATTTCAGAAATATTAATTTCTGTCAGTTTGAAAACCTTTTTGATCAGTTCAGTTTTAACAGCTCTTATTGGAAATTCCTCATCAAAGTATAATTTATCAGAATCATTCAAAGTATAAGCAACTCTGAACAGTTCGTCATCCAAATTAGATTTTGATAACAGGAATTCTTTTTTATAAACTCTTTTGCCCTGTTTTTCTGTTTGACTCGGAGTGCTGAACTCAGACTTTGACTCGTCAGTTTCATCGTTATCTAACACATGATCCACTACTTTCTTCATCAATTGAGATTGTTGATCAGTGTCAGACGATGTAAACATAACATCAATACTTTCTGGCAAATTTACTGAAGACTCTGACTCCCACTGTAAGTTTGTAGCCTTTTTGACTCTTTCAGAATCTGGATTTCTGGGCAAATATCCATTTTCCAGCGGGGGTGGACACTTGTTGTAACTGACACCTTGTTTCTTACTAGAATTTTTCTTGTTAGCATTGTTGGACCGTTGTTTTGACCCGAAAAGTCAGTCAAGGTAGCTCATCCTCATATACAAAGGCGGAAACAGAGTATACAAGGTTACAACAGCTCGTCCTTTCAATTCCACTGCTTTTATTGCTTTCTAACAAGATTTTGACAGAGTTTCGCTCCAGAGAACAATCACCGTTAATGATCCGCTCTAATGAACACCACTATATATAGACCATGTTGGTTCGCTCATATGGACATCATATGAGTGGACCTCATAAGCGAACCTCCTAAAAGCACTATAAGCGGACCTGATTAGCACCTAAGAGCGGACCTCTATACAACCTTGACATAAAAGCGAACCTACTTCTACAAATACATAAATTGGCATTTTTGACCCTCTGTTGACCTATCTTGACCTTAGACTTCATGTAGACGTAGTCAACAGACATCCTATGCATCAACAAGCATTTTTCTTTGTGTCATTTTTCTTCTCAGTCTTCTTCTCTGGAGTCTTTTCATCAGTAATCTTTTGCTCTTCAGTTACTTCATCATCTTCAAATGCCTCCATTCCTTCAACAGTTGGATAAATCCTGTCAGTGACATAAGAAGTACATGAGTAACTTTTCAACAAACGATTTACTCTTTCAGTTTCAATTCTTTGTAGTTCCAGTTTCTGTTCAAGAGCAGCACACTTCTCGATGTAATTGTTCACAACTTTTTGTTTGATCATGAAGGCTCCTTGAAGTGTTTTCATTGCTGTAGCCTGTTCTTCACTTGTATCATTGTACATATTCATGGCTTTGTTCAGCACATCATAAGATTCCTTTAATATGTTCATATTGTGGATCAACGAACTGTTTTGTTTCTTCATTATTTCACAATTTTCACAAATCACTGGACTCTTCTTTGCAACAGCTTCTTCATCAGTTTTGAACTTTGGAACTTCTTTCACTTTCCTTCTCACTACCGGTACTGTTTCATCTTCACTGCTAACCGGTGTCTTTACCTTTTTCTTTTTCTTCTTGGCTTTACCATCTTCATTATCACTTTCAGCCATCATATTCAAGTGATCTCTCATTCGTTTAGCATAATACTCAGTATCATCATCACTGTCTTCTTCAATATGAGCAACAAAAGCTGTGTGAACTGGAGCTTTGTTAGGATCATAATCATCCCAATTGAAATTCTCCCAGCTAAACCCTTCAGGTAATTTTTCACCATCTTGATCAATCACACATGCTTTACCATCAGTTGGTAGATATTTGTCCCAATTAAATGCTGTTGTTGTCTTCTTTTCATTTTGATTCACCATACAAGCTCTCTTTGAAGATTCTTCAATCACAACTCTACCATGTGATGTTTGTTCCTGCTGCTGAGTTGGTTGTTGAGCAACCTGATGGTAGATGGCCTTCCGGTAATAATCATTGTTGTTGTTGAAAGGATTCTGAACTCCACTTGCTTCGCGATTCTTGCACTCTCTCTTGAAGTGTCCTTTTTCCCTGCAATGAAAACAAGTGACTTTAGATTTGTCAAAACCAAAAGTAGAAACATTAGCCTCACGGAGATTATCTCTTCTAGTGATCTACTTGAATTTCTCAGCTTTCCTCAACACGCTAGCTAAACACCATTTTATATCCATTAGCTCCATCTCTTCAGCATCTATTTGATCGTAGTCCTCTTTTGTAAGAATTGGATTCCTGATCTTTCCTGCAACAAAACTGCTGTATGATTCTAACACCATTCCCAACAAAGACATGTGATTCTTGGAAACTTCCTCTGAGTAATCTTGATCATTCTCAAGATTTAATACAATGTTGCATTGAAGTTTTCTTCCATTCTTTGTTGCTGAAATGTTTGGATCATAAGATGGAAATGATGAAAAACTTGTGTTGCTGTTTGATTCTTTTGTTGAACTTCCAGATGAATTCTTGGCATTGAAAGCTGTTTCTACTTTTGGAGAAAAATTTGTGGTTTTTTCATTCAATCCTGCTTTGTAGTAAAGCCCGATGTCTTGTTCACCGTCGAAGTCTTTCATTCTGGAAATCTTTCTCTGTTCCATCTCCTGAGCCTCAATCTATTCAAAGAATTTGCCAAGTGTCAGATTGTTGAAACCTTTCTGGTTTCTTAGTATCATAAGATATGTACCCCAAGTTTCATGTGGCAACGCATCGGCCAGTTTCTCAATCAACTTTTCATTTTCTTTGTTGATGCTAACTCTCTTTATGTTAACCAGCAGATTGCAGTATCTTTCGATTATCTGCTTTGTACTCTCATTCTTTAAACCACGAAACAAATCAAATTCCTTTTTCTTAAGTGATTTCTTGTTTTTGATCATCTCTTGGCTCCCAACAAACTTAGACCGTAATGCTTTCCAAATCGAATAAGCACTCCCAGTATGTTGTAATAAGACCATGATGTCTTCTTTCACAGCTTGTTGTAGCAAATTTAGCATCATTTCTCATTTTTGTATTTCCTTTTATATTCTGCACTCATGTCCTTGATGCAATCTCTTCTTCATCGTCATTTGTTGGTCTAACGTATTTCGCCTCAATATACTCCCAAGCATCTAAATAGTTTGCTTGCACCTACTTCTCGAAACAACCTTCCCAACCTTTATATTCTTCGATGTTCATGAGTTTGGGAGGCTTTTGCATAGTTCCAGTTTCGTTTTCCAACATCGTGTTCTGTGCAAGACTTATCGGGGTAACCGGAGTAGCGAATGCGTTATAAAATTCCTCGTCCATGTTTCGGATTATCAAAAATCACCAAATTAACGGTTCAAGCGAAATAGCAATTTTAAACTGAGACCCCTTTGAAGCGGAATCACCCAACACAGTTCAAGCGAAATATAATCCACAAGCAGAATCACAACACTTTCTCAAGCGAGATACTGTTCTTGGAGCGGAATAGCACGTCTCGAGCGAAATCACAAAAATTTTTCAAGCGGAATATCAATTCTAAGCGAAATCAATGTACTATCTCAAGCGGAATCAAGCTGATGTCATCATTCTCACGAATGTTTTCAAGCGGAATTACCAAAATGATCAGATATAGATTGATTTTAGGCCTGAAACTTTCAAGGCATTGTTAAAACACGATAACGCACATTCTGTGTGAATTTTAGCTAATTTTAACCGTGAAAAGTTTTGAATTTTGAATAAGAAGATGTAGAAGTCAGAAAATGCAGCTGAATTAGTATGAACTCTTCCTACTGAGCTCTAATACCACTTGTGGATCATTTTCAGACCCGAACGAGTCGACAAGAAGAATTTATCTTAGTTTGAGCAGCGGAAACAAACAAACTAAGTTCAATTCAGCAAGAATATCACTTTAAACTGTCGATTTGATTGATTAGAATGACTTTTACAGCGTGACGACACTCCGGCAGCACTTCGTTGCAAACCGGAACAACTGATTACTGATTTCGCTTGGAACACCCCTATATATAGGAGTTCTGATTTCGCTTGAACACATTTCAAGTGAAATCACCATATTCAATTCAAGCGAAATCTCCTACTTAGACTCGAGCGGAATCAGAATGATGATATTTCGCTTGAAACTGACTTGGAGTCATTTCAAGCGAAATCACTACAAACTCCATTTTCTCTTTTTTTGTGCCCTGATCTAACTAGCTCTATACAAGACTCGATACAAGACGAAGACGACAGACGGATGCACCAACAAAGTACCTATCATACAACTACTTAAACTAGGTGACCATAAGGTATAACCTCGGAAGGTTATTCCCTACGCAACTATGGTCACTAATCATTCTTGGTCAGATCCTAATGATCGACCAATCGGCTCAAGTCCGAAAGTCTAAGTGGTGGTTTAGACCGCTTGACTTACGACTTTAAACAAGCACTAAACTAAATGTGACGAGCTAAGCATGTTAAAACATGCTTACCTTAGTTAGAAAACAGGTTTTGATATCAAAACAAGGTTTTTTGATACCAAGAGTAGTTTGGTTGCAAAATACGCTTAAATGCGCATTTTGACCGAAACTACGACTCGTCACTACGCCTAGTCAACGTGGTAATCAGTAGGTATAGTCACAAGGGACTATAACCATCGTGATTACGCTCACGTTGCGAAGTTCAAACGAACTTCGTGTTGACCATAAACTAGTCAATGCAGAAATTCAAACAGAGTTTGACTTTCATGGTAAAAACGCATAAAAGAACGAAAGAGGACTTACAAAGGGTCCAAATAGATTTGATTCTAAGTATTCTTAGGTAGGTAGTGAATAATCACAACCACTTAGAGAAATATCAGATCAAATGTGCAGAAAATGGAATGAGGGCCATGCTATATATAGTTTTCGCAAAACCGTTAGGATCATTTCTTGGTAAAGAGGGAATGATCTTGGCCTTACAATTGTCAAGGAAGGATTGGGGGACTTGTTCATCACACAAACCAGCCCAAAGCATGAAAAACCAGGGATTAAAACCATTGGAACAAGTGGGAATGACCAGATTCAATGTTTCTGAAATTCTGATGTGCTGGGCACTGCTTACGGACCGTAAGCATATGCCCATACGGTCCGTAAGGGACCTGCAGACCAGCAACTTTCAAAAATGACATTTAGCCCCTGAAGCCCCCAACTTGGTTTTCGATGCATTTTTGACACGTTTAAGCCCCGTTAACCACATTTAAAAGCTCTAAAATGAAGTTAAAGTATAGGGAACTTAAAATGTGCTAAAAAAATCTCGGACGTCGGCTCGTTTGGTCGTACGGTTGCATTGTTCGGTAAATTACGACGGAAGTCGTAACGGACGCAAAAACGATCCAAATTACGCGAGGAATGGAAATCTATCATGCCAATCACTAAATAAAATATTTTAATGATTACATAAATTTTTGGGTCTCCGGATATATTCAAAACGTAAAATATGCGCAAAAATGCAAACTTATGCACTTTTTGACGCCTTTAGTCCTTGCTTGATCAAGAAAGTTTATTTTAGCATACCAAACCCCTCAAAGCCTATTTCTAAGCTATGTAAAGGATATATATATGGTATGTTTTGTCACACCCCCAAAATCCACCTGCGGAGTATCACCGCTTGGGAGCGTGACATGACCAGGATCTTAACTACCAATAATATTGAACGTGTAATATAGTTAAGTATAGCGGAAGCATTTAAGTAACCCAAACAATAATGTTAATGTATGAATCATCAAGTGTTGAAATAGCATTCACGATCCTTTTCCCACAACGACCTGCTCCTCCCTGTGCAAGCTCCAATAAGTACCTAAGGTCCTGCAAGGCATGCAGCAGAGAGTCAACAACTAGTTGAGCGAGTTCACAGAAAGTAAGTTCAGTAATAGGATGGTATAGCAAGCATTGCGTTCGTTTATCTAATCATGCATCGTATTAGTTCGTTCATTATTCATGTATAGTATTGGTTCGTATCGCGGGCCCTTTCGGCATGTATGCGAAGATTAGGGAAAGTTCTCAAGTATTCTAGACTATGTATATTTGTATCGCTGGCCACCCTGGCATGTGTGCGAAGTTTTAGTACGTATAGTTCGCAGCCTTCCTGAGGCATGTGTGCGAAGTTTAGTCATAATATCGCGGCCAACCCTGGCGTGTGTGCGAAGATCAGTTCAAGTAGGTATACTAGTCTAGCTGTATCTCATCATTTACCATCCTCACCCTGAGGACCATATCTTTAGGTTCCATTAACTAAGTATGCACGTAATAATCATCCAATCCCATTCCCACCCTGGGAACCCCATGCCTTGGCTGTGTGAACTCACCTTGGGTTGCTCGGCAGATACACAAAAAGAAAGGGAGAGTTTCTTGAACTAACGGTGGTCAACCACGTCCTAACAGAGTTATCACATAAGTCAAGTTCGGTTCAAGTAATGCACATATACATTATGACAAACACGTAGGCACGTAAGCAGATAAGAACATAGCATTAACATTCGTGTGCGATCCAATGTCTAAGCCCAAACTATACCCGGCCCAAACAATAAGAGTCCAACATAAAGGTCTCAGCCCAGTTAATCTAAGCAGTCCAATAGCAGATAAGAAAACAGTCCAATTATCCGGCCCAATTAGTTGGGCTCGTGTCAGTGTGTAAGTCCAATCATGTGCACGTGCATGGTCTCGACTCGAGACTAGAGATCCCGAGTCGCAACAAGGGAGATCTCGACAGGTGCATATCCTTCGAGACTAGGTGGTCTCGAGTCAGGTCTCGAGTCGCAACGGGGTTACGAGTCGTAACAGCTGGTCTCGGCTCATCATGCTTTGGTTACGAGTCGCAACCAGACTCGCAACCACGGTTTCGGCACATGCTGTTGTGTGAGGTTCCGAGTCGCAACAAGACCCGCAATCTCGGTCTCGACTCGCAATCCGTGTGACTAACAACTTGTAACAGTTTCCATGTTTCATGCAATCAGTTATGCCAATCAATTATCAATTTCCATAATTCAAATCAACTAACAGTTTCTCATGAATCCTACCGAGTATTATCGATCAAACATGCAATAACAACATAAATTCTCATGAACCCTAGTATGAATAACATGAATAACCAAACCACCCAATTTTTATGAACAACAACATCAAACATCATATCCGATTTCGTAATCATGTAACCGATCTAACAAGAATATTATCATACACCATCCAACCCAAATCTATGGCAGCCGATTATCAAACACCCAACATACATAAACATATCCGATTTCAATCATACATAATAGCCGATTCGTGTGATTTGTTCTAGTACTAAATCATGCAAACATAAACACTTCACAACCGGTAATCATACATAAACCACAGCATGCATAATAAGACACTAACCGATTTATAGATTCCGAACAAGAACAATCCGGATCAAGAAAAGCTTCGAAGGTACGGGTGTTTGGCTGCCTTTGATCCCGGTTCCGGTTGCGAGAGAAAGAGAGGAATTGTGTGTGTGTTCTAGGTTGCCAAGATCGTGTAAAACCAAACCCTAATGAGGTGTGTATGCATATATACGTATATGCATAATAGGGGAGTGGGCCGCAACCCCCACTTGGGCTGCCATCTAATCGGATACGAGTGACACGGCCCAAAGGCTTGTGCGCTCAAGGAATGGTTGTGCGGTTTGGCCCGATTAGTATACGAACACACATAAAACACTAAGCACATAAATACATTCAATAAATCACATAGCATATCATGTATTCGTTCAAGTAACATAGTTCACGTGAGCATATAACGTTACACAAGATAAGTCTAGAGTACGGGTTGTCACATTATCCCCAACTAATTGGAAATTTCGTCCCGAAATTTGGTATGCACTCACTGAGGAAGCTAGGTAAGTTCAATCGTTCACTGGTTTTCCTGGGGTGTCACATCCTCCCCCCGTTGATCTGGAATTTCGTCCCGAAATTCCGAAGTAGTAGCTTCAGCCTCAGTAGTGGTAGCATTGGTTTCGAATAACTGGAGGTACTTTTCTGTCATCCTGTCTTCGCGTTCCCAGGTGTACTCTGGGCCACGTTTGGAGTTCCAACGAACTCGAACAAGAGGGATTCTCTTGTGTTTTCGAGGACCTTCGCATCCCGGTCCGTGATCTCTACTGGTTCCCCGACGAACTGCAACCGCTCGTCGATAGTGAGTTCCTTAAAAGAAGTGATGAGGATTTCGTCTGATAGGCACTTCTTTAGGTTCGACACATGAAAGACATTGTGAACTGCCCCGAGTTCAGCTGGTACGTTCAATCTATAGGCTACCCTGTCCATGCGTTCTATGATCTCGAATTCCAAAGGCTTTCTACGCTTGTCCACGTAGGCTTTCTGACGGTCGCGTGCTGCCGCCACGCGCTGTCGTATTTGTGCAATCTTTTCTGTGGCGTCCACTACAACCTCTGGACCCGTAATCTGACTATCCCCCACCTCTGCCCAACAGAGAGGTGACCGGCATTTACGCCCGTACAATGCCTCGAATGGTGCGGCTTGTATGCGATTGTGCTCATGTTTAATCGTGAGTCGAATGGTTTGTGCCTTGCTTGCCAAAGTTCTGACGTGAATCGTGCGTCGCGATCCGAAATGATGGTCGTGGGCACCCCGTGCCTCGAAACAACTTCTTTAAGATAGACGTCTGCGAGAGTGGAGAACTTGTCCGTTTCCTTTATAAGTAGGAAGTGTGCAGACTTGGTGAGTCGATCCACGATCACCCATATGGTATCGTTCCCACGCTGGGATCTAGGTAGGCCTGTAACAAAATCCATGGAAATTTCTTCCCATTTCCACTGAGGTATCTTGGGTTGCTGAAGTAGGCTAGCTGGTTTCTGGCATTCGACCTTGACCCTCGCACAGGTCAAACATTTTCCAACGTATGTAGCGATGTGGGCCTTCATACTAGACCACCAATAAGTAGTCCTGATATCGTGGTACATTTTATCCGACCCTGGATGTACCGAGTAACGAGACTTGTGTGCTTCGTCCATCACAAGTTCACGTAGACCGTCGTAAAGTGGGACCCAAATACGCCCCGTTACATAGTAGGCGCCGTCTGCCTTCTGTCCCAATCGTTGTCGTGAGCCGCGTAAGGCTTCAGCCTTGACGTTTTCGGGCTTCAATGCTTCCACCTTAGCATTTCGTATCTGTGCTGGCGGCTAGACTGGATCGTAAGCTGTAGCGCTCGCACGCGCTGAGGTAAAGTGTCCTTCCGACTGAGGGCCTCCGCCACAACATTGGCCTTGCCTAGATGGTACTTGATGGCGCATTCGTAGTCGCTAAGTAGTTCAATCCCATTGCCGTTGACGCATGGTTCCAGTCCTTCTGCTTAAGAATATGCTCGAGACTCCTGTGATCGATGTAAATCGTGCACCTGGTACCGTACAGGTAGTGTCGCCATATCTTAAGCGCGAACACAACAGCTCCCTGCTCTAAATCGTGCGTCGTGTAGTTCCGTTCATGAATCTTGAGTTGACGAAAGGCGTAAGCGATAACCTTGTCGTGCTGAAAAGCAGTCTCCTGGGGCTCTCCCCAGCAATAGGTGATACCCTTCTGTGTCAGTAGCGTAAGTGGCTGAGCAATCTCCGAGAAATCCCTGCGTAAACCGTCTGTAGTACGTGGTGCAGGCCAGTTTCTGGTTGAGTCTACCTTGGATGGATCGATACGGATCCCATCCTTGTTCACTACGTGGCCTAAGAAGTGGACTTCACGAATACTATGACGAACTTGTCGAGGTAGGGTTTGCACACCCTATTCATAAGGTCCTTAATTACGGCAGGTGCGTTCAAATACATAAAACCATCCATCATATCAAACATAAAGTATAGTAGTTAAAATAATCCATAAAACCCAATACGATTCATGTTCAAACCAAACTTTGTTTGAGTAACAGAAACATAATAAAGAAAATCCCAAAACGAGTTATAAGTTCAAACAGCGTCTCCTTGTCCTAGCATGAAAGCTCGACCCCTTGCCTCGTTGCCATTGTTGTTGTTGTTCCCATTGCCCTGGTTATTGTTGTTGTTCTGATTCTGGTTCAACTGTGGGAAATCGCGCTTGTAATGACCTTCTGCCCCACACTGGAAACATCCCCGATTTCCACGCTGTGGCTGCTGCTGCTGTGGGTTCTGAGGAACTGGTGGGGGAAGTTGCTGGTTCTGGTTTGCAGGTCGTGAGCTTCTGCAATCTTTGGCTTCGTGCCCTATCTTGAAACATCTCTGGCAACGTTCCTTGCGACACCTTCCACTGTGGTGCTTGTTACACTTGTTACATAGTGGGTGTACTCCCCTGTATCCACCCTGCTCCAGATTGCCAGATGATTGCTGACTCGGATTCTGGTAGTCATTCGTCCTGCGCTGCTGTGCTTGAGACTGCTCGGGAACTGATCCCCTGCTGGAATCCCCATCCCATTTCCGTTTGTTGTCGTTGGGTGTAGCAGAAGTAGCAGCTGGAGTGACTGTAGCAGTAGCGTTGACACGCTTTGGCAGTTTATTCTGATCCACTGCCTGATCGGTAATGCGATGAGCGAGGCGCTGAATTTCCTGAATGTTTTCGAGGTTAGCCGACGTCACGTGGCTCTGAATCTCTGGCGCCAATCCCTTGAGATACATCTCAATGCGCTTGTATGGAGGGTCCACCATAGTTGGGCACAGAACGGCCAGCTCGTTCGACCGTTTAGTATACGCTTCGATCTCTGACCCAACCATTTTCAGGTTATATAGCTCGTCTTCCAGCTTGTGAATATCTTCACGCGTGCAATATTCCCTCTTAATTAGTTCCTTAAAGTCGTTCCAGGGTGTGGCGTTAGCAGCTGCCAACCCTAAGATTTGAACCTGGGCGTTCCACCAAGTTAGTGCTATTCCTTCCAAGGTGCCGGTGGCAAACTTGACCTTGCGAGCCTCAGGGCACTCGCACATTTCGAATACGGATTCTAGCTTCTCAAACCAGTGGAGGAGTCCCACTGCCCCCTCTGTGTCGCTGAAGGAATTTGGACGACAGTCCATGAAATTCTTAAAGGTGCAAACTTGCTGCGCTGGTTGACCTATTGTGTACGAATAGGGCAAAGTTTAAATACAAAGGCTAGCTTAGGAATGTAGGATCTAAAGATCCTAGTGTAAGTTATGACTACAGGGTATACTACCTGCTTGAGCAGCTGCAAGTGCCGCAGCAACTTGAGCTTGAACGAGAGCCTCTAGCTGGGCTTGAGTCATGTTGATTCGTCCAGACATGATCTTCATGGTAAAAGTAACGTAAATAAGAGTGGTTTGCGAGTAGAGCGATGACAGAAAAGTATAGGCATATAGGTGTTCTCATGTAATCAAAGCATGTGTATCTAAGTGTAATGCGAGCAAAGTTCTAAGCAGTTCTAGCAAACAGGCAATAAACATAACCTTATTACCTAGGATGTCGAGTCTTGCACGTGGAGCGAAGCGTCGTTGTGGATCGTTGAGAGCACTGTTCTGGTTATAGTCTGGTTTTAATAAAACGTTTTCCCATATTAAAACCTAGTTCTCTATAACCAATGGCTCTGATACCAATCTGTCACACCCCCAAAATCCACCTGCGGAGTATCACCGCTTGGGAGCGTGACATGACCAGGATCTTAACCACCAATAATATTGAACGTGTAATATAGTTAAGTATAACGGAAGCATTTAAGTAACCCAAACAATAATGTTAATGTATGAATCATCAAGTGTTGAAATAGCATTCACGATCCTTTTCCCACAACGACCTGCTCCTCCCTGTGCAAGCTCCAATAAGTACCTAAGGTCCTGCAAGGCATGCAGCAGAGAGTCAACAACTAGTTGAGCGAGTTCACAGAAAGTAAGTTCAGTAATAGGATGGTATAGCAAGCATTGCGTTCGTTTATCTAATCATGCATCGTATTAGTTCGTTCATTATTCATGTATAGTATTGGTTCGTATCGCGGGCCCTTTCGGCATGTATGCGAAGATTAGGGAAAGTTCTCAAGTATTCTAGACTATGTATCCCCCAAAATCCACCTGCGGAGTATCACCGCTTGGGAGCGTGACATGACCAGGATCTTAACCACCAATAATATTGAACGTGTAATATAGTTAAGTATAGCGGAAGCATTTAAGTAACCCAAACAATAATGTTAATGTATGAATCATCAAGTGTTGAAATAGCATTCACGATCCTTTTCCCACAACGACCTGCTCCTCCCTGTGCAAGCTCCAATAAGTACCTAAGGTCCTGCAAGGCATGCAGCAGAGAGTCAACAACTAGTTGAGCGAGTTCACAGAAAGTAAGTTCAGTAATAGGATGGTATAGCAAGCATTGCGTTCGTTTATCTAATCATGCATCGTATTAGTTCGTTCATTATTCATGTATAGTATTGGTTCGTATCGCGGGCCCTTTCGGCATGTATGCGAAGATTAGGGAAAGTTCTCAAGTATTCTAGACTATGTATATTTGTATCGCTGGCCACCCTGGCATGTGTGCGAAGTTTTAGTACGTATAGTTCGCAGCCTTCCTGAGGCATGTGTGCGAAGTTTAGTCATAATATCGCGGCCAACCCTGGCGTGTGTGCGAAGATCAGTTCAAGTAGGTATACTAGTCTAGCTGTATCTCATCATTTACCATCCTCACCCTGAGGACCATATCTTTAGGTTCCATTAACTAAGTATGCACGTAATAATCATCCAATCCCATTCCCACCCTGGGAACCCCATGCCTTGGCTGTGTGAACTCACCTTGGGTTGCTCGACAGATACACAAAAAGAAAGGGAGAGTTTCTTGAACTAACGGTGGTCAACCACGTCCTAACAGAGTTATCACATAAGTCAAGTTCGGTTCAAGTAATGCACATATACATTATGACAAACACGTAGGCACGTAAGCAGATAAGAACATAGCATTAACATTCGTGTGCGATCCAATGTCTAAGCCCAAACTATACCCGGCCCAAACAATAAGAGTCCAACATAAAGGTCTCGGCCCAGTTAATCTAAGCAGTCCAATAGCAGATAAGAAAACAGTCCAATTATCCGGCCCAATTAGTTGGGCTCGTGTCAGTGTGTAAGTCCAATCATGTGCACGTGCATGGTCTCGACTCGAGACTAGAGATCCCGAGTCGCAACAAGGGAGATCTCGACAGGTGCATATCCTTCGAGACTAGGTGGTCTCGAGTCAGGTCTCGAGTCGCAACGGGGTTACGAGTCGTAACAGCTGGTCTCGGCTCATCATGCTTTGGTTACGAGTCGCAACCAGACTCGCAACCACGGTTTCGGCACATGCTGTTGTGTGAGGTTCCGAGTCGCAACAAGACCCGCAATCTCGGTCTCGACTCGCAATCCGTGTGACTAACAACTTGTAACAGTTTCCATGTTTCATGCAATCAGTTATGCCAATCAATTATCAATTTCCATAATTCAAATCAACTAACAGTTTCTCATGAATCCTACCGAGTATTATCGATCAAACATGCAATAACAACATAAATTCTCATGAACCCTAGTATGAATAACATGAATAACCAAACCACCCAATTTTTATGAACAACAACATCAAACATCATATCCGATTTCGTAATCATGTAACCGATCTAACAAGAATATTATCATACACCATCCAACCCAAATCTATGGCAGCCGATTATCAAACACCCAACATACATAAACATATCCGATTTCAATCATACATAATAGCCGATTCGTGTGATTTGTTCTAGTACTAAATCATGCAAACATAAACACTTCACAACCGGTAATCATACATAAACCACAGCATGCATAATAAGACACTAACCGATTTATAGATTCCGAACAAGAACAATCCGGATCAAGAAAAGCTTCGAAGGTACGGGTGTTTGGCTGCCTTTGATCCCGGTTCCGGTTGCGAGAGAAAGAGAGGAATTGTGTGTGTGTTCTAGGTTGCCAAGATCGTGTAAAACCAAACCCTAATGAGGTGTGTATGCATATATACGTATATGCATAATAGGGGAGTGGGCCGCAACCCCCACTTGGGCTGCCATCTAATCGGATACGAGTGACACGGCCCAAAGGCTTGTGCGCTCAAGGAATGGTTGTGCGGTTTGGCCCGATTAGTATACGAACACACATAAAACACTAAGCACATAAATACATTCAATAAATCACATAGCATATCATGTATTCGTTCAAGTAACATAGTTCACGTGAGCATATAACGTTACACAAGATAAGTCTAGAGTACGGGTTGTCACATGTTTAACTTATGATCAAGTTTCGGAATGTTCGTTACTATACAAATCGGTATAGTTTCGCAGTTTGACACAAATAGTCCCTGCGATCGAACACACTTGATTTCAACACACCAAACCATCCAAAACATATTTCTAAGTTATGTGAAGGTTATTTAAGGTATGTTAAGCCTATTTCACTATCCCGGAGTGTTTTTCGTGTTAAACTGACTGCGTTTACGCACCAGTTTGCGTATAACCTTTGAGAAAGCGATTTTAAGCTTGAAATCGGATTTGAATCAAATTGAAAAATCACCAAACACAAATACACACATAATAACACCAAAACACATATAATAACACCAAAGCACATTGTTTTATTGATAATTAACATTGTTTTGCATTGTTCATCGATTAAAGAGCACATTTGTCACATTAAAGATCCTCACAAAATCTCGGTTCGTTTCCTTCTCCATGTTTCTTTCCACACTTTCTCCAAGAAACTCTGTCATCTTCTTCGATTTCTTCTGATCTTCATCAATATCATCTTGTATAATAATAAAGGTATTGTTAAATAATCTGATTTGTTTTGTATTTTTTCATGTTTATTCTTTTAGTTTTGAATTCCATAGCCGATTATGGTTCTTGCTATTTTAATGAAGAAGTTGTAATCGACGGTGGTGTATTCATGTATCTCCCTGTTTTTTTTTCAATCCATTGTTGGTTATGATTGCGTTTATTGTTGCGGCTTATACTGGAACAACTTCTGATAGTCCTAATTTTTTTTATATCCGATTACTATGTACTTATTATGCATGTTATGATAGACATATATGATTCTAAAAGAAGTGATCTGCATTTCGTGTATCTACCATTTGTCTTATCCATTGCTGATTTTATTGGATTTCACTTTGCTCATGTATTTATCTTATTCTGATTTATGATATAAAATTTCGATCTTTACTGTTGTATTCTCATTTGTATCTGTAAAGTTATTTATAAAGTTGTTGATGTGATTTTGATGTATGATATAAAATTTCAATCTTTACTAATGTATTGTCATGTTTATTTGTAAAGTTGTTTATAAAGTTGTTCATGTAACTGTCACACCCTGACTTTTGCAAAAGCGTGATTATGATGTGACTTTCTTAATACCATAGCAATCAATCATAACAACCCTATATGATAAATCCAGTAGATGTTCATCCATAAATTAAGTTTGGAAAATACCACAACATACTTGTCTGAAACGTAGACTCCAAATTTAAATTACAAACCACAACATGTTTAAATGAGTTCACGAAGACTCGACAAAAGACCTTAAATAAAACCGAGTTTAGAACCATGTATCTCGTCCAGGATTAAGATACATCTCCTAAACCCTAGTGACTTTGGACGCCATTTTTATTCATGACGCAGCTTGAAACATGCAAACACCCGCCAGATCCACTTAATTCCCTGAAATACATGTAATTTGAAAACATCAACAAAAGTTGAGCGCGTTCATGTGTTTGTTGTGTGTATGTATAAACCTTTAAAGTATGTTTGTATGTATGTAAATCCTGGTATGAAGCAATAAGGACAAATAGATCACCAATGGTTTGCAAGGCCAATGTTATGTGTGAAATGATGCAGGAAAACTCAAACCTAGCGGATTTTGCCACGACTTCAGTATGTGGACATAGTCACCACATGGGCCACCCTAGTCCTCATGGGTGTGGGCTCGCTACACCCAAATAGATCTATCACTCATGTCCCTCGGTCCTACGATGAGGATTAATGGCCTTAAGTGTTGTACCCACCACTCACATGATCAAGCAGTAACCTTCCTTAGCTAACCATACCATGTATAAAACGTTTGTAAACAATTGTAACATGTATTTCACCCCCGAAGTTATAAAACTGAAAATAGTTAAAAGAAAAAGGGGGGGGGACATGAACTCACAGTCTTGCGTCTTCGGTACTCGTAACTCAAATCCCTTTAGCAAACACGAGTACCTACAATGTACTAGGGTCTATTAGACGAACGGGCCGTGCCTTGACTTAGAATTAACATTTTTGAGTTACGTTTCTGATATCATTCCAATTTATATAATTATAGTCAAAATAATTAATATTTCAACTTAAATTATATTTGTAAATTTTTGGAATAATTGTTAAACAATATTTTCGTAATAATACTTTTCAAGTATTTATAGTTATACTTCCTTCCCAAGGATGTGGGTATCTCATACATGTATATTCGTATTCTTGTATTTGTTACGTATTCTTATACTTAATTTCTAATTAATTATTCCGGAATAAATATCCAAAATATATGTTTTAAGAAATATTACTTAGAAAAATTATTCATAATTTTTCTTTTGGCAAAACTATTTGTAGTTCCAAATCAATATATTTTCAAGTCTCACTTCAGAAAATATATATAAACTTATTTCATCCCTAAAATAGTGTATTTCAACTTTATCCAAGAAATTATATATTTTTTCCAAAAATCATATATCTTCAAAAAAAAAAAAAAAAAAAAATTCTAAGAAAATACATCTTTACTTCCCAAAAAGAATATATTTTCTCCTTGTCGAAAATATGATATAACTTGTTAATATTTGGAAAAAAAATCTTATTTTCCTTTTCTTGTGTCCAAAATATTATTTACCAAAAATATACTTATAAAGTATTTTCCGGAATATTTTATAAGCTACATTATTTCGTTCGGTTTCACAATATTACGTGTGTAACTTGTATTTTTATTCCATGAGATTTTTGGTAAATACTTTGGATTGTAGTTTTTTGGTATTTTGTTAAGTTATATTATTTAACCCTAAAATAATATAACTAATACACAAAGTATACAATTAATCACACACATCATGTCTCTAATGTATATATATTCTAAATATATATTTATCCATTTTTATTTATGAAAACCAACTCCCAATATTTGTATTTTGTAACAAAAATTATGTCAAAGTTTATATGGAAACTCATGGTTAAAATATACTTGCAAATACTTGTTTAAAAATATTTCTCTAGGTGTTTATATTTTTAGAAAATTTTGCCATAGTTTCCCCTAAAAATGGAGGTGTCCATGCTATCAAAGCATAATATTTTCTTTTTAAAATCATCTCAACAATCAACAATTCAATCAACACTTACCAAGTGCCAAAATTATGTAATTTACACAACAACATGAACTTGAACTTTCATAAAAACTTGTAGTAACTTGGTAGAGTGTTTAGTAGGTTTAGTTATTCTTTAAAATGTATTTACTTCTTTAAAAACTTCATTTTTAAAGAAGTTGGGTGTTTACAACTTCCAAACACATTTTCTAAAATGCTTCTTTATGTAATCTTTTTGTTACACAAGTGTTTCTACACTTGTTTAACCATTAAAAACAAGTTTGGTTTATGTAAGAACCAAGTCTATGTAAATCTTTTTATTTAACTTAGTTTCTTGGGAAATCTATCTTGGAAATCATCCACTTACAAGACTTGTATTTTGTTTAAATCATCATCACATATGAAAACAAATTTTATTATTCAAGTTCATGTCTACATAAGGTATGATCATCTTGGTCTTTCACAAGATCATCATCTTAACTTACTAGATCATGTGTTTAATCACAATCTAGTAGGTTTCATATGATGTCTAACATCATAAACACAAACAATCAATCATCAAGAAGCAAAACAACACTAAACAATATGTAAAATGGTGGGTAGAAGATTTTACTACTAGCTCAAGGCTAGGGATGAACTCTTGAAGATGAAGATGATGAATGTGATGGATAATAGCAAATGAGAAAGGTCCTTGAAGTTCCAAAGCCACCAAGCTTCTTTAGACACCTTCTAGCACCTTGTGTACACCTTTAGAATGGATGATGGAAACTTGACAATGGTGGTGGTGTGGCCCCTTGTTCTCGACCGTGAGTGAGCAAGAGAGGGAGAGAAGGGTGTGTGAAGTTGGTGTTGTGATGAAAGATAATGAAGGACTAATGGTTTATATAAACTTGGTTATCCAACACAAGATAATACAATGGTTAATGTGTCCTCTTAGTACATAACAATATCAATTAGGATATCAAAGAAAATCAAGAAAAATCAAGGGTGGGTCCACCCTTGGTGACCGTCGCCCATGGGGGGGGGGGGGTACTAGTTGTGTGGTGATGGATAGTTAAGATATTTAGTTGAAATCTAAGGGTCTTAGTTAGGTGTTATGCATATTATGTGTTATATAGTGTGTTAGGGTGTTCGGGGCCCATAACTAGCTTGAAAACATTAAAACAATGCTTCTAGTAAAATTTTGATGTTTCGGGTAGTGTCCGGTTGTTCGTTTGTATACTGGTTCGTTAAAGTGCTAAACTATACCGTTTAGTGTTCTTTATGTACCCTTTTGTGACACTTTTAATTCCCGACACTTAGGAAAGCATTCAGGACCATTTAGTCATATTTTTGTATGTTACTAGCTTGTTAAAATATTGATTTTCACTGATTTATGTTGAATTCAGCACTTTATGTGGGTTTTAGGCACTTTCCGACACTTAAACTATCACATAGGAATGCAGTTTTGTGATCCTCGCTTCCCTACACACCATACTAGTGTAGTACTTAGTCTCTGGCCCATACTGGGTCTCAAAACACGGTCTGTCTATGTGCCGAGTTCTGTCAGCATTTTTCTGAGTTATCCACTAAATGTGCTACTGTGCTTTGTGCATCATTTATGTCAATATGGTTTGCATGTAATAATGATGTGATAGTATGCAATATGTGATGCACATGTAAGTATAAGGTAGTAATCAGAAAATAGTTAAGTATAATCCAACACAGTCATTAAGCACTAATCAAGATTAATTAATTGTACGGATACCTGGATTTTGGACGGTTGTCACATTCTCCCCCTATTAAGAAAATTTCGTCTCGAAATTTTAGTTCTGCTACTAGCTATAGGGGAGTTGGGGAACAAATGCGGGTATTTTGCTTTCATGCGGTCCTCACGCTCCCAAGTGAACTCTAGGCCGTGACGCGGGTTCCATCGAACCTTGACGAGTTTAACACTACTCCTACGCGTCTTGTTAACCTTCCAATCAGTAACCTCAACAGGTTCTTCGGTAAAGTGGAGTGTGTCGTCAATGTGAACTTCATCGGCATGAATGACAACTGTTTCTTGAGTTGGACTCTTTTTCAGATTAGATACATGAAATGTATCGTGAACTCCATTCAGTTCTGCGGGTAGATCCAACTTGTAAGCAACAAGACCAATCCTCTTCAGGATCTTGAACGGTCCAAAGCGTGCTACCCCTTTCCAAGTTGAGACTTTTAGTAAAACTATATCTCCCTCTTGAAACTCCAAAGGTTTCCTTCTTTGGTCCGCATAGCTCTTTTGTCGATCAAGAGCCGCCTTAATGCACTCTCGGATCTGTATAATCTTATCTCTCGTCTCTTGAACCAATTCGGGACCATCAAGATGTCTATCACCCGTGTCTGCCCAGCATAACGGTGATCGACACTTGCGTCCGTAGAGAGCTTCAAACGGTGCAGCTTGAATGCTTGCATGGTAACTGTTGTTATACGAGAATTCTACCAAGGGTAAGTGAGTGTCCCAACTGCCACCCAAGTCCATTGCGCAAGCTCGTAACATATCTTCTAGTGTTTGAATCGTTCGTTCGCTCTGGCCATCTGTCTTTGGGTGAAATGCAGTACTCAGATTTAACTGAGAACCAAAAGCTTCTTGGAAGGATTTCCAAATCCTTGACATAAATCTTTCGTCTCTATCGGAAATAATCGAGATAGGCACTCCATGTCGTGTAACTATCTCTCTGAGGTACAGCTCAGCAAGCTTACTGGTGTTATCCTTTTCCCTGATCGGCAGAAAGTGTGCAAAGTTTGTCAGATGGTCTACGATTACCCAACTCGTATCATGACCTCTGGGTGTCTTTGGTAACTTCGTTATGAAATCAATTTATGCTCCCATTTCCACATGGGTACTTCAGGTTGCTGCAGAAGACCTGCAGGCTTCTGATATTCGGCCTTTACCTTGGCTCAAGTCAAACATTTGCCAACATATTTTGCAACATCACCTTTCAATCTCGGCCACCAGTAGAATTCCTTTAAGTCCTGGTACATCTTGTCTGCTCCGGGATGGATCAAGTACCTGGACTTGTGAGCTTCATCGAAAATAACGCCTCTAAGACCACCAAAGAGGGGAACCCAAATTCGTTTCATGAAACACAAAGTTCCTTACTCATTGGGTACTAACTGTTTCTCCATCCCACAGAGGTATTCATCCTCAAGATTCTCCTTCTTAAGAGCTTCTCTCTGCGCAGCACGAATGCACAGTGAGAGATCCGTTTGTATAATCATTTCCAAAGCCCTAACCCTTATGGGCTTGATTCTTTCTTTTCTACTTAAGGCGTCTGCTACCACATTCGCCTTTCCTTGGTGGTACTTGATTTCACAATCATAATCATTTAACAATTCAACCCATCGTCGCTGCCTCATATTAACTCCTTCTGATCGAATATATGTTGTAAGCTCTTGTGTTCTGTGAAGATTGTGCATCGGGTGCCATACAAATAATGTCACCAAATCTTTAATGCAAACACCACTGTGTCTAGTTGCAAATCATGCGTGGTGTAGTTCTTCTCATTGTAGGATCGTTGTGACGATTAAACGAGTCGTTCAGAAGAGATCTCGTGCGATACGAAAGGCGGAAACAGACGTATCGAAGTTATTTCAGCTTGTAATGCACTAGAAACACTTTATATAGAAGTCCCAGCTCGCATGAAGTGGACTCATGCGACCTGGACATTGTCAGTTCGTACAAACTGGCCCCAGCCAGTTCGTGCTGTGGGACATCCTTCTCTAAATATCTATTTTCTATGCTACTGAGCTTTGTTCTTTCTAATCTTTCTACAAGACTCGATACAAGACGAAGTCGACAGACATATGCACTAACACTCATGAACCTTCAATTGGCGTGAAGCATAAGCTATAACCTGCTGTCGCTGCATTAGCACGCAGCCTAAACCTTGTCGCGAGGCGTCACAATATACCACGAAGTCATCAGTGCCTTCAGGTAGGGACAAAATTGGTGCATCGCAAAGCTTGTTCTTCAGCAACTGAAAAGCTTCCTCTTGTTTATCTCCCCATCCGTACTTCTTGTCCTTCTGAGTAAGGGAGGTCAACGGTTGAGCGATTTTCGAAAAATCCTCAATGAATCTGCGATAATATCCTGCTAAACCTAGGAATTGACGGATCTCGGTTGGCGTCTTCGGAGTTTCCCAATTCTTAGTTGCCTCGATCATTGTGGGATCCGCGTGGATTCCATCTTCGTTCACTACATGACCGAGGAATTGTACTTCACGCAACCAGAACTCGCACTTTGAGAACTTCGCGTACAATTTCTCTTTGTTAAGCAGCTCTAGAATAGCTCTTAGGTGTTGCTCATGCTCTTCCTTCGTCCTTGAATAAATCAAAATATCGTCGATAAACACAATCATAAATATATCGAGATATGTCTTGCAGACTCTGTTCATCAAATCCATAAACACTGCTGGCGCGTTTGTCAACCCAAACGACATTACCAAAAACTTGTAATGTCCATATGGAGTCCTGAAGGCAGTCTTCGGAATACTCTCCTCTTGAATTTTCAACTAGTGATAACCTGATCGAAGATCGATCTTGGAGTAAAAACTCGAATTTTGTAGTTGATCAAACAGATCATCAATCCTTGGCAAAGGATACCGATTCTTGATGGTTAACTTGTTTAGCTCTCGGTAGTCGATACACATGCGGAAACTACCGCCTTTCTTCTTGACAAACAAAACTGGAGCTCCCCAAGGAGAGAAGCTTGGTCTGATAAATCCCTTGTCCAAAAGCTCTTGAAGTTGTGTCGACAACTCTTGCATCTCGGAAGGCGCAAGTCGATAAGGTGCCTTAGCTACTGCCGCAATGCCTGGAACTAAGTCAATGTGGAATTCGACTTGTCGCTGCGGTGGCAATCCTGGCAAGTCTTCGGGGAAGACTTCAGGATATTCCTTTACAACTGGGATATCTTCCAGCTTCGGCTCAGCGGCTTCCTTGTCCACAATGTGTGCCAAGAAGGCAACACATCCTTTCCGCAAACATCTTTGGGCTTTCAAACAACTGATAAACACTCATGAACCTTCAATTGGTGTGAATCATAAGCCATAACCCGCTGTCGCTGCATCAGCACGCAACCTAAACCTTGTCGCGAGGCGTCGCAATATACCACGAAGTCATCAGTGCCTTCAGGTAGGGACAAAATTGGTGCATCGCAAAGCTTGTTCTTCAGCAACTGAAAAGCTTCCTCTTGTTTATCCCCCCATCCGTACTTCTTGTCCTTCTGAGTAAGGGAGGTCAACGGTTGAGCGATTTTCGAAAAATCCTCAATGAATCTGCGATAATATCCTGCCAAACCTAGGAATTGACGGATCTCGGTTGGCGTCTTCGTAGTTTCCCAATTCTTAGTTGCCTCGATCTTTGTGGGATCCACGTGGATTCCATCTTCGTTCACTACATGACCGAGGAATTGTACTTCACGCAACCAGAACTCGCACTTTGAGAACTTCACGTACAATTTCTCTTTGTTAAGCAGCTCTAGAATAGCTCTTAGGTATTGCTCATGCTCTTCCTTCGTCCTTGAATAAATCAAAATATCGTCAATAAACACAATCATAAATATATCGAGATATGGCTTGCAGACTCTGTTCATCAAATCCATAAACACTGCTGGCGCGTTTGTCAACCCAAACGACATTACCAAAAACTTGTAATGTCCATATGGAGTCCTGAAGGCAGTCTTCGGAATACTCTCCTCTTGAATTCTTAACTAGTGATAACCTGATCGAAGATCGATCTGGGAGTAAAAACTCGAACTTTGTAGTTGATCAAACCGATCATCAATCCTTGGCAAAGGATACCGATTCTTGATGGTTAACTTGTTTAGCTCTCAGTAGTCGATACACATGCGGAAACTACCGTCTTTCTTCCTGACAAACAAAACTGGAGCTCCCTAAGGCGAGAAGCTTGGTCTGATAAATTCCTTGTCCAAAAGCTCTTGAAGTTGTGTCGACAACTCTTGCATCTCAGAAGGCGCAAGTCGATAAGGTACCTTAGCTACAGGCACATCGCCTGGAACTAAGTCAATGTGGAATTCGACTTGTCGCTGCGGTGGCAATCCTGGCAAGTCTTCGGGGAAGACTTCAGGATATTCCTTTACAACTAGGATATCTTCCAGCTTCGGCTCAGCGGCTTCCTTGTCCACAATGTGTGCCAAGAAGGCAACACATCCTTTCTGCAAACATCTTCGGGTTTTCAAACAGCTGATAATCCTTAGAGGCGTATCATGCTTCTCTCCATGCACTACAATTGTTTCTCCATTCGCCATCGGAATGCGAATAATCTTCTAGTGACATACGATCTCCGCCCGGTTGCTCGACAACTAATCCATTCCAACTACCACGTCAAAGCTTCCCAATTCGACTGACAGAAGATCAAGCGTAAACTCATACTCTCCCAGTTCTATCACGCAACCTCTAATGACTTCATTTGCTTCTACTAGCTTTCCATTAGCTAGTTCTATCGAGTATGGAATATCTTGCTTACTAGCAGCTAAACCAAGCATATTCTTAAATTCTAGGGATACAAAGCTATAATCGGCACCAGTATCAAACATTACAGATGGAAAGTGTTGGTTGATAGGGAACGTACCCGTGACTACGTTCGGATCTTGGCGAGCTTCCCTAGCTCCAATGCTGAAAACCCTTCCCTGAGCTTGGTTGATCTTTGGGCACTCTCTCTTGAAATGCCCCACTTCTCCACAGTTAAAGCAACCTGGTCCCCGTCCATTTCCATTCCCATTACCACCCTGGTTGTTGTTTGCTCCACGGTTTCCACTACCAGCTTTCCAAAACCACCACGATTTCCATTACCACCATTTCCTCCTTGATTGCGGTTTCCATACCCATTTCCACCACGGTTACCGTTTCCATTCCCGTTGCCATAACCTCTCTGACCACCGTTACCACGACTAGTACCAGCCCAGCACGTCTCCTTCGAATGACCATTCTTTCCACAAGATTCACATTTCCTAACTCTGCACTGGCCGGCATGATGGTACTGGCACACATCACATTTGGGCAGAGTGCCCATGTATCCTTTTCCTTTGTTTTCAATGCCAGTCTTGACTTCGGCCGGTGGGTTTGTATCTTTCTTCTTGTTAGCACTGCTGGTACCTTTCTTAAAATTTGAGAACTTCCTTTTGTTCTCACCGGATGACTCAACGTGAGTCTCCTTCTTCTTGTAATCAGAGATCGAAAATTTGTTCAACCTGATTGCCTCTTCAGTCAAGGCCACACTTAGATCAATGGCCTCAGTGATCATTGCAGGCTTCAATGTCATCACCATGCTCATGATTTGGGGTGCCAATCCCGAAATAAAACGCTCAATGCGCTTGAATTCCGGATCAACCATGTAAGGAACGACGCAAGATAGGTTGTGAAATCTCTACACGTATTCAACAATCTTTGGACCATCCATCTTGAGGTTCCAAAATTCAGTTTCCAATTTTTGAATCTCAGCCCTTGAACTGTACTTCTTGCGCATAAGTTCCTTCATTTCATCCCATGCCATGGCATATGCAGCCTCTTGATACGTGGTTGAAAACCGGTGCTCGTAATCATGTAACTTTATGTTTTTATATGAGTTTTAATCTTGAATAGCCTACTTTTAATAAGATTTGTGTTTATGCAGGTTTAATGAAGTTTAAGGAGCTTTTCGGGAGCTTTACGGGTCACCGGAGCGAGAAACGGATCACCGGAACGCAGTACGGATCAAACGGGAGCGGAAAACGGAAAATCAAAGAATGAACTTTGTAGTGCCCGTCGTCGACGGGTCCCAAGCCATCGGCGACGCCCTTTAAAAAATGTCCGTCGGCCATTATGTCCGTATCCAGGAGATCAAAGCGTCGGCTGAAGATCAGGAATGGGGAACCCGTCGCCGACGGCCCCCCACCCGTCGCCGATGGGTTGTGGTTTTATGAAACGCGAAAATTTGGATTTTTGGGTCAAAGCTCGATTTCTATTGGTTCTTGGTCATTGATTTCGGGACCTACACTATCTTTGGAGTTCAAACTTTGATCTTGGAGCCAAGAATCACGAACCATTCGATTCCATCCATCTCTAATCCATCATTCATCACCAATTCATCTCCTATCACAATAGGACCCGAATCATCAAGAGTTATTATCACCATCCTTGATAATCATCAATCCATCCCTAACCCTAATCACATATACATCATCTCTATCATCATCATTCACCAAAACCCTCAACATCCATCACTTCCCCATCATTCAAGCTTCAAGATGATTCAAGACAAGTTCCAATCATCTGGTGTTCAAGCTTCTTCAACCATGAGCGGCTAATCACACTGGTTTCACCCCGGTGTAGGTAGTTGTTAACTTAGGGTTTTGAATTGTTTCTTGCTTCGATTTTGTGATAAATTGTGTTTGATTTTTGAAACCATTGACAATAGTTTACATTTGTTTCGTATTCATAAATTGTCGAACGATGTTAAAATTATGACTTTACGAAATGGTTATATGTAGTTATGCATTGCCGTGGTTAGGTTTTACTTGTGTTGATTACAAAGTGCATTCACGTCCGTTTTTCAAAACGTTGATAGTTATTGGCACCTAAGTCACGGTACACTAAATCCGCTAATCATATGCAATTGAGTTGGATCTAAAAATTTGTAGAAAACCTAGGTTGGCAATTACCGAAACCGGGTGTGAACCCTTTTTCTTATTATTGTTTAGTAATCAATCTTTCTTGCAATCGTTAATTAGTAGTTGTTAATCAATTAATTCCATTAATTTAAGTTCACATCTTTCAACTAAACAAAAATACAAAAATATCTGGCAAGCTTCATAAATTGTGACAATTGAATTCAATCGAATATCTGGCAAGCTTCATAAATTGTGACGATTGTTATAATTCAATCGAATCCACACGCAAACCACATACTCTTCATGGTTCGACCCCTTGCTACCACTAACTATTTGTTAAGGGTAATTTGGGCTTATAAATATTATCTTTGACTGGAGCGCGACACTCCGATCAAATTTTGGCGCCATTGCCGGGGAGTGCGTGTAGGATCGTGTACGGACCCGAAACGAGTCGTACAGAGGAGTTTTGGTCTGTTTCAGAGGCGGAAACTAAGAAAAAGACTTAGAAACAGCTTGCAATACACTTAAAACAGCTTTCTGGTTAATATAACAGCTTGTACAATCATTGGATAAACCGACAGCACCTCGGTATCCAAAATCACAATCGTTACAAATGATTTCGCTTCAAGGGTATATATAGCATTGAGATTCCGCTCGAAAGTGTCCAGAAACATTTCAAGCGAAATAACATTGTTGTGATTCCGCTTGAAAGTGACAATTGTCATTTCAAGCGGAATAGCCTCCTTCAAGCGAAATCAGCACTAAACAAACCTAAAACTTGTATATTCTCGTACAACGTGCCCTGATCTAACATATCTAGTGTAAGACTCGATACAAGATGAAGTCGACAGATGTATGCACCAACAGACTCCCCTCAGATGTTGACGAGTCTTCAGTGTCGAGTCTTCTCATCTTCAGTCTTTATCAGTCTTTGGGCTTTACTCTATTAATCAGCACCAACATGCTCTCTTCTTTCCTCAGATGTCTTCAGACTCCCCCTCTCGATGTACTGGAATCGTAGTCTGGCTTTTACAAGATCAGGATTTAAACCTGGCTCAAATCTTGGACTCAGAGTCTTTAGGTATCAGAACCTGGCTCTCTATCACTCAGCGTCAGGAACCTGTCAATCCTGCACATCCTCTACCCAACAATAAATTTCACAAACTTAACGTTTGACAATTTTATAATTACAAACTCCCATCATGAAGTTTCTGATGAACTACTTGAAGATTTGTTTAAAACACATTTGTTTAAGAACATAGACTCTCCCTCACAACATGGTCATCATGTCTAGCACTTGGAACTTCGAAAATCAGCTTTTCAACATCTGTTGTCGAAAATCTTTTTGTGTTTTTTTTTAAATTATGCTAAAACACACTGAAAATCTTTTTGAAATTTTGAAATAGAAGAAATATAATGCAGTAAAGAAATATTTACAGATAATATTTTTGTGAGTTTGTGTAAGAGGATCATATCAGTTTATGAGACAAATCACCAACACCGTTAAGCTTCATTTCATTTTAAGTTCTAAACAATTCACCGAGATTGTCAGTATACTAGTCCTCTTAAATTTTCACACAAAGTTCAACTGTTTCGAGGTAGATATTAATGTCTTAAGCACTTAAACTTATTCGCGTGTCCCACCACTTGAATATACTCCCGTATCCAGATCCCAATATTCAGTCTTACAGGTGAGTATACCACAGATGATATCTGTAAGGGGTTAGGTGCGAAACCGTGAGAGCTCAGGTCAGAACTTTCGTTCAGCAGAGAGATGACGGTTCGACTTTTGGTGTGTCCCCTTTAGAGGATCTTTTCTTCAACAGCACATGATTAGCATTTTTCAATGTTTCATCATTTTTTATGCTGAGGGTGGGGCTATATTTCAAGCATTACGGAAAGTATTATACGGGGACTAGGTTAGAATTTCCATTCAGCAGAATATAAAGACCTAGTATCTCAGAAAGGGGACCTTTCAAACAAGATTTCAGGGGTTACCCATATATCCAAGAAGTTGTCCCCCACGATATAAGAAAGTTTGAATTTTAGGTTTATATCTCGTCACAATCTACTAAATGTATAAAACCTACTGGCATATCCGTAGTGAGATTGTTTATCACATTTTTAACTTTTCATTTCTTTAGCATGTTGTGACAGTCCACTAATGTACTATCATTTCCTCTTTATCACAACAAAACTCAATTTTTATTTTATCATGTTTTTAGCTTTTTCAAATTTTCAAATGTTTTTGGATTTTCTGAAATTTTTACTTCCCCTAAAATGCAAACACATTTAAAGAAATTTGAAAACAAACTGTACAAGTAAGTTGACAACCGATATCGAATCGCCTCAAATCGCCATTATCTTGGCATAAACAATCAGAACTTTCCCTTTCAACAAACCATTTTCTCATTATGATTTCGAAAAAATTAAGTTTGTTTTAATCAAAATGATTTTTCCGGAAAATAAGTTTGTTTGATTTTACCACTTGTAGAGACGGGTTCATCATCTTGTTCATTCAATCACTTGTAAGAAGATTACATCAAGTTCAAAATTAATGACCTTGATGAATTATTTTTTAAACCAAAACATTCAAACCTCTGTACTACTTGTATGTCTTATCACTTTTACCACATGTAGGAATAAAACATCTACACAAACCATTTTACCAATCAAGATGCCGATTCCTGCTTCACACTTACCAACCTGGAAGCTCTGGCAAGTCACAACCTGTAAAATTTAAACATTTTTAAACTCTTTCATACAAACAATTTTATCAAGAAAGATACCGATTCCTGATCCGCGATTACAAACTTGGGATCTCCGGCAAGTCAGGTTTTCACACAAAGAAAATGTCCACCCAAGCCTGACCAGCCTTGGGTGATACAAACTCCTCTTTAGTCGGGATGTAAGTTGCTTTCTTTGTGGCATAAAAGTCCTTTACCCCTTTAACCTTGCTGGCGATCATCTTTTCAAAAATTTCTTTACATTTCCATTAAACGTTTTCTCAACATCAAATTCATTCTTCTCAGAATAAAATTGATTCGAGATCTCAACTTTCCCAATCTTTTGTTTAAAATTCCCAGTCCTCAATGTTGGAAAGTTCTCATCATCCATTGGAGGAACTGAGTTTTCACCTTTTTTAACAACATGTGGCTCCTCTGATTTTGTGGAATCAGACTCATAGCCAGGTTTTTCCTCAGATTTCTTAACAACCCATTTTTGGTTGTCAAGCTTCACACTTCTCCTGTAAAATCTCTTAGAACATTCACCAACTTCATATGTTGAATTTTTGAACAATTTAAATTTCTCAGTTGGTGGTTTTGTTTTATCAACAACAATATTTTTCAGTTTTTTAGAAACTCCCTATTTTGTTTTTGTTGCTAATGGGCAGTTCCATGCAATGTGACCAACTTCATTGCATCTAAAATAGGTTCTGGTTTCTTTTCTCTCAATTTCATTCTTCTTCTTTCGCAGCAAGAAATTCTTGATTTGATTGTCTCCAGAATGAGCTCTTATTTTCCTCTTCAGTAGATGGTCCTGAAACAAATTTTGTATTTTTAGAAATTTTCTCATTTTTATAGTTTTCAGGTGGAATAAAACCGAGACCTTTCTTTTTGAAATTACCATTATGGTTTGGTTTCTTTCAAAATTCTGAACCATAATTGTAATCCATTTTCTTATTCAATCTTTGTTGAACTCTTGAAGTGTATTTTTTAGGATTTTTTCAGTAAGATTTAAATCTTTTATTTCAGAAATATTGATTTCTGTTATTTTGAAAACCTTTTTAATCTTTTCAAATCGAACACTTCTTATTGGAAATTCTTCATCAAAATATAATTTGTCAGAATCATTCAAAGTATATGCAACTTCAAATGTTTCGTCATTCAAATTAGATTTTGACAAAAAAAATTCTTTACTATAAACCCGTTTTCCCGACGTTTTTGAACTTCTAACAGATGAACTCGAACTCCCGACTGACAAACACGAACTTTTGGACTCGGACTTTGACTCTGACTCCTCATCCTTATCCAACACCTGATCGACCATTCTTTTTATTAATTCGGACTCATGATCTGTGTCGGACGCCGTGAACGTGATGTCAATATTGTCTGGCAACACATCGGTTAACTCGGACTCTAAATTTATATTGACTGCCTTTTTTACTTGTTCCTCATTCGGTTTTCTAGGCTAATACCCTTCCCATATTGGAGGCGGACACTTGTTATAACAGTCACTCTGTTTCTTACCAGTATCCTATTTCTTCTTTGGATTCATTTCTTCATCTTTAAATGCTTCAAAACCTGCAACAGTAGAATAAATTATGTCAATTAAGTAATCAGAACTTGTATAACTTCTCAGTAAACGTCTAATTCTTTCAATTTCAACTTTTTCACCATCCAATTCTTGCTTCCATTTAGCAGATTCTTCAATGTAGAAATTTTTCTCTTTTTGCTTCGACATCAATGTTGCATTCATCATTTTCAAAGCATTTTCTCTTTCAGAATTAGTTTTCTACAAACTGTTCACAGTTCTGTTTAATACATCATATGACTCTTTCAAATTCTTGATATCAAACAGCAACTTTTCCTTCAACTTTTCTGATTCACTAAACCTCTTATCTTTTTCTTCACATTGTTTGCAAGATACTGAACATGTAAGACATGGTTTTGTGACTTCAACAATCTTTTCGACCTCCACAATTTTCTCAACTTCAACTACCTTTTCTACTTCAACTATCTTCTCATCAATCTTGATTTCTTTCATGTCTTTTGTAGCTTTTCTCTCCTTGAATTTCTTCAGTTTATCTGCAAAATAAAATTCAAAACTATCAGAAGATAAATGACTTTTTCCAACATTTATCTGTTCAATTTCTTCATCAACATCACTGCTTTCTCTTGAACTATTTTCTGAAGAAACAGATTCTTCATCTTGTCTTTTCTCTTCATCGGATTACACAGCTATCCATTCCTTCATCAACTCTGCCTTTTGAATAATCTGAGCAATGAAAGCTTTAACATTTGAATCATCTGGAATGTACTTGTCCCAGCTAAAACTATCAGCCACTTTCTCATCATCTTGATCAATAATGCCATAATAAGCCTTCTTATTTGCATCTTCAATCATTTTTCCATGTGCAGTTTATGAATCCTTTTGTTGATGCGGTTGATTAGTGATTTGTTGATATATGGCTTTTCGATAGTAATCATCTTTTCCAAAAGAATTCTTTGCTCCACTACTCTCCTGATTTTTGCACTCTCTTTTGAAGTGACCTTTTTCCCTGCATTTAAAACAAGTAACTTTAGATTTATCAAAACCTAAAGCTAAAAGATGAGCATCCAAAAAGTCATTTCTTCCTGTTATCATTTTAAATTTTTCAGCTCTTCTCAGGACACTAGCTAGACACCATTTGATGTCCATAAGCTCCAATTCTTCTGCATTGATCTGGTCATAATCTTCCTTTGTTAGCATCGGATTACCAATTTTTCCGGCAATCAATCCTTCATAAGATTCCAAAGCAGTAACCAGTAATGCCATATGTTTTTTAATGACTTCTTCAGAAAAATTTTGTCCATTTTGAAGATGTAATGCCACATTGCACTGAATCATATGCCCATTACCAACATTCGCACTTTGAACACTTGGAGGATTAACATTTGAAAATCCACTAGTGTTGACTGAACTTTGACTGCCTATTCCAGATTGATTTCCTGCACTAAACGCAGTTTGGATCTTTGGACTTGCTTCAACAGTTTGAACATTTCCTTTATAGTACAATTTGATATCTTGTTGATGGTTAGAGCTGTTCATTCTTGCAATTTTCTGCTATTTCAAGATCCTGTGCCTCAAGCTTTTCAATAAACTGACCGATTGACAATCTGCTAAACTCTCCAAAATTTTTTAAGATCATGAGATAAGTACCCCACTCTTTCTGCGGTAAAGCGTCAGCTAGCTTTTCAACCCATTCTGCTGGAGTTTTAGTAATTTTCAACTGAGACATTGTACGCACAAGAAGACAGTATCTCTCTATGAGAGTCTTTGTAGTCTCACCAGGCATACTAGTAAACAATTCAATCTCCTTTTTCAACAATGATGCTTTACTTTTGAGCATTTCTGTGCTTCTTTCAAATTTCTTCTTAAGTGCTTCCCAGATTGAAAACGCACTCCCATCATGCTGAAGCAAAATAAAGATATCTTCTTTGACAGCTTGTTGTAGAAGACTGATCATCATTTTCTCTCCTTTATAACTGTCTCTCTCTTGGTCTGTGAATTCTGAAATAATTTTATCAACATTCAAAGCAGACTGTGGTCTAACATACTTTGTTTCAATACTTTCCAAAGCTCTTAGATGATTTGCCTGAACCCAATTCTCAAAATGATTCTTCCATCCATGGTACTCCTCGATTCCCATAAGTTTCGGGGGTTTTTGCATTGTTCCGGTTTCGTTTTCTAAGTTCATGTTTTGAGCAATGACAGATGGAGTAGTCGAAGGTGTAGCAAACACGTTATAGAACTCTTCTTCCATGATTAGGCAACACGTTTTTCTAGAACAAAACTTTTCAGGCGAAATTACTGTTTCAAGCGAAAACACCAACTTGCAGTTTCAAGCGGAATACCAAATCACTATTTCAAGCAGAATACTGAGTTGAAGCGGAATCCCTGAAGCGAAATAAACTTTTGGAGCGGAATCACCATCAATCCTTCAAGCGGAATCTGATTGAAACAAACTCACTGATTTCGCTTGAACCTTTTCAAGCGGAATACCAACTTTTGAAGCGAAATCAGACAAACTTAAGCGAAATCTCTAGTTTCGTTTGAAAATTTCAAGCGGAATAGCGATTTTGGAGTGAAATCAGACAGGACTCGTTCAAGCGGAATCTCATAAACAGTCCTTTTTTGCCACTTTTAATGCGAATTTTGTTCTCAAACTTTCAAGGGTTTTTTAACATACAGTTTTACACAACATATGTGAAAATGAGCTGATTTTAACCGTGAAAACTTGTTAAGTTGATGAAAGAAGGTGTAGAAGTCAGAAAACACAAAGAAATCAAGCTGAAAACCGCAGAACTCCTCCTCTTGAGCTCTGATACCACTTGTAGGATCGGGTACGGACCCAAAACGAGTCGTTCAGAGGAGTTTTGGTCTGTTTCAGAGGCGGAAACTAAGAAACAGACTTAGAAACAGCTTGCAATACACTTAAAACAGCTTTCTCGTTAATATAACAGCTTGTACATGTGACAACTCGAATTTCTAAGATTGATTTCATACGTATTACAAGAGCATGTGTTTGACTAATTACTTAATTTCACATTTGATTGATATGAAAGTATATATATATATGTTTGATTGCTTGATTGTGCATAATTGTTTGATTGTGTATAATGGGTTCCATATTGTGAAACTTGTACTGTATGTTAGCTAGTTAGTGTGAATCATGGCCCAACCTACGAAGGATGTTCCACGAAACATGATGCATGAATCGAAGGATGTCGAAACATATGAAGTCTCGAAACATATCCTTCGCGCTCGAAACATATCCTTCGATATGTTTCGGCCCAGTTGTTCTGTTGGGCTTGGCCCATTCCGGTGACACGTTTATATACGTAATGCATGTAAAGTCGACGGTTAGTTTTCAAAAAACCTAGTTCCCTTGTGTGTGTGACGGCATATAGCAAACCTACTCTCTGTTCGAAGGATTTCATTCCGTAATCCAGATTTCCGGTTAGTGTGTGATGTTGTTTACGATGCTTTGATTTCATGATTTAATAAATTGTCTTGCAATAGATTGTTAGTGTGTTAATCGGATCTGTTTTGATGATGTTCGATGTTAATGTTTTGTGGATCGGCTATGATAACCGGATATGTATGTTAGTATTGCAATATGTTGGTATGTTGTTATGAATCGGATATGGTAGGCTTAGCAAATGTAATTGGATTGAATTGTCATGGTTGTTAAGATGTTTATGTTAATCAGGTTTATAATCGGCAGAATATTGTAATCGGACATATTTACGTAATCGGCACCTATGTGTAAATTGGATAGTTTGAATGATCTTGTTATTCAGATTAGGGTTCTTGATAAACATGGGAATTACGCTTGTTTGATCTTGTTGATGTTAGCTGATTTGTGAAAATTGTGTTAATTGATAATCGGTTAAACTTGGAAACTTTGTGTAAACGTAACTGTTATTTGTCGAAGGATGGTAGTTACTCGAAACATAGTTGAGACCGAAAGATGCATGTCCTTCGAACCATAGTAGTGTTGACCGAAGGATAGCTTTGACCGAACCATAGTAGTGTTGACCGAAGGATAGCTTTGACCGAACCATAGTAGTGTTGACCGAAGGATAGCATTGACCGAAAGATGACATTGGTTCGAAACATAGCATTCGGTCCGAATGATAACTGTGTATCGAAAGATGTGTCGAAACATAATTGTGATAGTGTGATAATTGTTAGACCGAAGGATGAACAATGTATCGAAGGATGGGTAATGAGAATCGAATGATAATTGATGATTAAGTGTGAAATAATACGTGTTGTGCCGTTATGCAAACTGACTGTTATGTGAACATTAATTTGCATGCGTATCTTTGTGAACATGAACTGATTTGTTATACGTGCATACAATAGGACGTGATTAATTACTAGTGAGCGCATAACCTAGCATACCGAGCAAACCAAGGTGAGTTCACACAGCCAAGGCATGGGTTCCCAGGGTGGGAATGGGTTGGATGATTACTTGTGCATACTTTGATACTGTAACGAACGACTAAACTGTTGATGCTTACGAACTACTCAACTGCCTTCGCACACACCCTGGTCGGTAAGGACTATGGTCGCGAACGAACTGATAAATTGCCTTCGCACACACCCTGGTCGGTAAAGACTACGGTCGCGAACTAACGAACCTAATCTTCGCACACATGCCTGTGAGGCCGCGATGGAACTGATACGATATGATACTTTATTGAACAAACGCACTATTACCCAAACTAAACTATTAACTGTGAACTCGCTCAACTAGTTTGTTGATTATCTGCTGCATGCCTTGCAGGACCTTAGGTACATATTGGAGCTTGCACACGGAGGAGCTGGTCGTTGTGGGGCTTGGATCTTGATCATCTTATTGAACACTTTTGATATTTGATACTTAATTGCTATGGGTTTTACAATAATACGCTTCCGCTAAACAATGACAACTTACTTATGTTTTGGAAACACCTTTCATATGGAAATGGTTTGGATTATATTGCATTTACTTTTATTTTATACAATGTTCTGTATGATTGGTGGCTTGATCCTGGTCAGTCACGCTCCCAAGCGGTGATACTCCGCAGGTGGATTTTGGGGGTGTGACAGATTGGTATCAGAGCCATTGGTTATAGAGAACTTGGTTTTAATATGGGAAAACGTTTTTATTAAAACCAGACTATAACCAGAACAGTGCTCTCAACGATCCACAACGACGCTTCGCTCCACGTGCAAGACTCAACTCCCTAGGTAATAAGGTTTATGTTTATTGCCTACATGCTAGAATTTGCATAGAACTTTGCTCGTAGTATGCTTACATTACTTGCTCACAACTTGACATTGCATGAGAATACTTATGTGCTTACACTCTTCTGTCATCGCACTACTCGCGAACCTTTCTCACTTATGTTGCCTTTGATGTGAAGATCAATGGCCGCACGAATTACCATGACTCAAGCCCAGCTAGAGGCTCTCGTTGCTGCGGCAGTTGCAGCCGCCCAAGCAGGTAGTGTACCCTGCAGTATAAACACTAGGATCTTTAGATCCTACATTAATTCTCGTACTTAACTTTGCCCTATTCGTACACAATAGGTCAACCCGCTCAGCAACAACCTGCGTGTACCTTCAAGACTTTCATGGACTGTCGTCCTAGCTCGTTCAGTGGCACGGAGGGGGCAGTCGGACTCCTCCACTGGTTTGAAAAGATCGAGTCGGTTTTCGAAATGTGTGAATGCCCTGAGGCTCGCAGGGTGAAGTTCGCCACTGGCACACTTGAAGGGATTGCGCTCACTTGGTGGAACGCACAAGTGCAGATTTTAGGGTTGGCAGCTGCTAACGCCACACCCTGGAATGAATTCAAAGAACTGATCAAGAGGGAATACTGCACTAGAGAAGACATTCACAAGTTGGAGGACGAGTTGTATAACTTGAAAATGGTTGGTTCGGAAATCGAAGCTTACACCAAAAGATCGAATGAGTTGGCTGTGCTGTGCCCAACTATGGTAGATCCTCCATACAAGCGAATTGAGTTGTATCTCAAAGGTTTGGCACCAGAAATACAGAGCCACGTTACGTCGGCTAACCTCAACAACATCCAAGAAATTCAGCGCCTCGCTCATCGCATCACAGATCAGGCAGTAGACCAGGGCAAACTGCCAAAACGTGTCGGCGCTACTGCTACAGCTGTTACTTCAGTCACTCCAACAGCTGCTACTTCTGCCACACCCAGCGAGAATAAAAGAAAGTGGGACGGGGATTCCAGCAGGGGATCAGCGTCTGTTCAATCCCAAACTCAGCAACGTCGCACCAACGATTACCAGAGTCCGAGTCAGCAGTCATCGGGCAGTCAGGGACATAGTGGTTATAAGGGAAATCACCCGTGGTGTAACAGGTGCAACAAACACCACAGTGGAAGATGTCGCAGGAGTCAATGCCAAAGGTGCCACAAGATGGGCCATGAGGCCAAAGATTGTAGAAGCGCGCGACCAGTGAATCAGAACCAGCAACTTCCACCGCCAGCTCCACAGAATCAGCAGCAGCAGCCACAGCGTGGAAACCGGGGGTGTTTCCAGTGTGGGGCTGAAGGTCACTACAAACGCGATTGTCCCCAGTTGAACCAGAATCGCAATAACAACAACCAGGGCAACGGGAATAACAACAATCAGGGTAATGGTAACAACAACAATGGGGGAAACAACAACAACAACGGCAATGAAGCTCGTGGTCGTGCTTTTGTGTTGGGTCGAGGAGATGCAGTGAATGATCCCAATGTGGTTATGGGTAAGTTTCTTCTCGACGATATTTACGTTACTGTCTTATTTGATTCGGGTGCTGATACAAGTTATATGTCATTGAAAATGAGTAAATTATTAAAACGTACACCAATACCTTTAGACACTAAACACGTCGTAGAACTAGCAAACGGTAAAAGTGTAGAAGCCGCTCATGTAGTCAAGGGTTGTAGCATTGTTCTAGCGGGTCAGACTTTCACGATTGATCTTATACCCATAGTCTTGGGTAGCTTCGACGTCGTCATCGGCATGGATTGGTTATCTCAACATCACGCAGAGATCTTATGCAAGGAAAAAGTTATTCGTATTCCTCGCTCCAGTCAAGAACCTCTCGAAGTTCAGGGCGACAAGAGTGGTGCTGTGGTTGGCATCATCTCTTACTTGAAGGCGCATAAATGTTTACGAAAGGGGCATACTGCCATTCTGGCTCTCGTTACTGATGCATCAGCAAAGGAAAAGAAGCTGGAGGATATCCCAGTTGTACGTGACTTCCCTCAGGTGTTTCCTGAAGATTTACCTGGTTTACCTCCTCATCGTCAAGTCGAGTTTCAGATTGAGTTAGCTCCTGGAGCAGCACCAATAGCCCGCGCACCGTATCGTTTAGCTCCAACCGAACTGGAAGAACTGTCGAAGCAGCTACAAGAGCTCTTGGAAAAGGGCTTTATTCGTCCAAGCTCTTCGCCTTGGGGAGCTCCAGTGTTATTTGTGAAGAAGAAAGACGGTACGTTCAGGATGTGTATCGACTACCGTGAACTCAACAAGGTGACGGTGAAGAACCGTTATCCTCTTCCACGCATAGATGACTTATTCGACCAGTTGCAAGGGTCGTGTTACTATTCCAAGATCGATTTGAGGTCAGGGTATCATCAGCTGAGAGTCCGGGATGAGGACGTCTCCAAAACTGCTTTCAGAACTCGCTACGGTCACTACGAGTTTCTGGTCATGCCATTCGGGCTTACGAACGCGCCAGCAGTCTTCATGGATCTTATGAACAGGGTGTGCAAACCCTATCTCGACAAGTTTGTTATCGTCTTCATCGACGACATTTTGATCTACTCCAAGAGTCAGGAGGAGCATGAGCAGCATCTACGTATTATCTTGGAACTTCTTCGAAAAGAGCAACTGTACGCAAAGTTTTCAAAATGCGACTTCTGGCTTCGTGAAGTCCACTTCTTAGGCCATGTGGTGAACAAGGATGGGATTCATGTCGATCCATCCAAGGTTGATTCGATCAGAAACTGGCCAGCACCGCGTACACCGACAGAAATACGCCAATTCTTGGGTTTGGCAGGTTACTACAGGCGATTTATTAAAGACTTCTCCAAGATCGCGCAACCACTCACTATGCTTACACAGAAAGGTGTCGTTTACAGATGGGGTAATACGCAAGAGACCGCTTTCCAGTACTTAAAGGATAGGCTTTGCAGCGCACCTATTCTTTCATTGCCAGAGGGCACGGATGACTTCGTGGTCTATTGTGACGCATCGATACAGGGGCTTGGTTGTGTATTGATGCAACGTGATAAAGTGATAGCCTACGCTTCTCGGCAACTCAAGGTTCATGAACGGAACTACACGAGGCACGATTTAGAGCTGGGAGCTGTTGTTTTCGCGCTTAAGATATGGCGACACTACCTGTACGGTACCAGGTGCACGATTTACACCGATCACAGGAGTCTCGAGCATATCCTTAAGCAAAAAGATTTGAATATGCGTCAACGAAGATGGGTTGAACTACTGAACGACTACGAATGTGCCATCAAGTATCATCCAGGGAAGGCCAATGTTGTGGCTGATGCCCTCAGTCGGAAAGACACTTTACCTAAGCGCGTGCGAGCGCTACAGCTTACCATTCAGTCCAGTCTTCCTGCACAGATACGAGCTGCTCAGATAGAAGCACTAAAACCCGAAAACGTCAAGGCTGAAGCCTTGCGCGGTTCAAGGCAACAAATGGAACAAAAGGAAGACGGCGCCTACTATGTAACGGGGCGTATTTGGGTCCCACTTTATGGCGGTTTACGCGAACTTGTGATGGATGAAGCGCACAAGTCTCGCTACTCGGTACATCCAGGGTCGGATAAGATGTACCACGATATCAGAACAACTTATTGGTGGCCAAACATGAAAGCTCTTATCGCAACTTACGTCGGCAAGTGTTTAACTTGTGCAAGGGTTAAAATCGAGTACCAGAAACCATCAGGCCTACTTCAGCAACCAGAAATACCACAATGGAAATGGGAGCAAATTTCCATGGATTTTGTTACTGGCCTACCTAGATCCCAGCGTGGGAATGACACTATCTGGGTGGTCGTTGATCGGCTCACAAAGTCTGCTCACTTCTTGGCTATCAAAGAAAAGGATAAGTTTTCTACCCTAGCAGACATCTACATGAAAGAAGTTGTTTCGAGGCACGGAGTGCCCATCTCTATTATTTCAGATCGCGATGCACGATTCACGTCAGAACTTTGGCAAGCGATGCACAAATCTTTTGGCTCACGATTAGACATGAGCACAGCATATCATCCTCAGACGGATGGGCAGTCTGAGCGAACTATTCAAACTCTAGAAGACATGCTTCGAGCGTGTGTCATCGATTTCGGCAACGGCTGGGAAAAGCACCTCCCTTTGGTGGAGTTCTCGTATAATAACAGTTACCATACCAGCATTCAAGCCGCTCCATTCGAGGCATTGTACGGACGTAAATGCCGGTCACCTCTCTGTTGGGCAGAGGTGGGGGATAGTCAGATTACGGGTCCAGATATTGTTGTGGACGCCACAGAAAAGATAGCACAGATACGACAACGCATGGCGGCAGCACGCGACCGTCAGAAAGCCTACGCGGACAAGCGTAGAAAGCCATTGGAATTTGAGGTCGGGGACCGGGTCTTATTGAAAGTTTCACCCTGGAAGGGTGTGGTTCGTTTTGGTAAAAGAGGCAAATTGAATCCGCGGTACGTCGGACCATTCGAAATCTTAGAAAAGATTGGCAAGGTAGCCTACAGATTAAACCTACCTCCTGAACTCGGTGCAGTTCACAATGTATTTCACGTGTCCAATCTGAAGAAATGCCTATCAGATGAGACCCTTATAGTTCCTTTTAAGGAACTCACTATCGACGAGCGGTTGCAGTTCGTCGAGAAACCAGTTGAAATCACGGACCGGGATGTTAAGGTCCTCAAAAACAAGAGAATCCCTCTTGTTCGAGTTCGTTGGAACTCCCAGCGTGGCCCGGAGTATACATGGGAACGCGAAGACCAGATGCAAGAAAAGTATCCCCAGTTATTCGAAACCAATGCATCCACTTCTGAGGCTGAAGCTACTACTACTGAATTTCGGGACGAAATTCCAAATCAACGGGGGGATGATGTGACACCCCAGGAAAACCAGTGAACGATACCTAGCTTCCTCAGTAAGTGCGTACCAAATTTCGGGACGAAATTTCTTTCAAGTTGGGGATAATGTGACAACTCGAATTTCTAAGATTGATTTCATACGTATTACAAGAGCATGTGTTTGACTAATTACTTAATTTCACATTTGATTGATATGAAAGTATATATATATATGTTTGATTGCTTGATTGTGCATAATTGTTTGATTGTGTATAATGGGTTCCATATTGTGAAACTTGTACTGTATGTTAGCTAGTTAGTGTGAATCATGGCCCAACCTACGAAGGATGTTCCACGAAACATGATGCATGAATCGAAGGATGTCGAAACATATGAAGTCTCGAAACATATCCTTCGCGCTCGAAACATATCCTTCGATATGTTTCGGCCCAGTTGTTCTGTTGGGCTTGGCCCATTCCGGTGACACGTTTATATACGTAATGCATGTAAAGTCGACGGTTAGTTTTCAAAAAACCTAGTTCCCTTGTGTGTGTGACGGCATATAGCAAACCTACTCTCTGTTCGAAGGATTTCATTCCGTAATCCAGATTTCCGGTTAGTGTGTGATGTTGTTTACGATGCTTTGATTTCATGATTTAATAAATTGTCTTGCAATAGATTGTTAGTGTGTTAATCGGATCTGTTTTGATGATGTTCGATGTTAATGTTTTGTGGATCGGCTATGATAACCGGATATGTATGTTAGTATTGCAATATGTTGGTATGTTGTTATGAATCGGATATGGTAGGCTTAGCAAATGTAATTGGATTGAATTGTCATGGTTGTTAAGATGTTTATGTTAATCAGGTTTATAATCGGCAGAATATTGTAATCGGACATATTTACGTAATCGGCACCTATGTGTAAATTGGATAGTTTGAATGATCTTGTTATTCAGATTAGGGTTCTTGATAAACATGGGAATTACGCTTGTTTGATCTTGTTGATGTTAGCTGATTTGTGAAAATTGTGTTAATTGATAATCGGTTAAACTTGGAAACTTTGTGTAAACGTAACTGTTATTTGTCGAAGGATGGTAGTTACTCGAAACATAGTTGAGACCGAAAGATGCATGTCCTTCGAACCATAGTAGTGTTGACCGAAGGATAGCTTTGACCGAACCATAGTAGTGTTGACCGAAGGATAGCTTTGACCGAACCATAGTAGTGTTGACCGAAGGATAGCATTGACCGAAAGATGACATTGGTTCGAAACATAGCATTCGGTCCGAATGATAACTGTGTATCGAAAGATGTGTCGAAACATAATTGTGATAGTGTGATAATTGTTAGACCGAAGGATGAACAATGTATCGAAGGATGGGTAATGAGAATCGAATGATAATTGATGATTAAGTGTGAAATAATACGTGTTGTGCCGTTATGCAAACTGACTGTTATGTGAACATTAATTTGCATGCGTATCTTTGTGAACATGAACTGATTTGTTATACGTGCATACAATAGGACGTGATTAATTACTAGTGAGCGCATAACCTAGCATACCGAGCAAACCAAGGTGAGTTCACACAGCCAAGGCATGGGTTCCCAGGGTGGGAATGGGTTGGATGATTACTTGTGCATACTTTGATACTGTAACGAACGACTAAACTGTTGATGCTTACGAACTACTCAACTGCCTTCGCACACACCCTGGTCGGTAAGGACTATGGTCGCGAACGAACTGATAAATTGCCTTCGCACACACCCTGGTCGGTAAAGACTACGGTCGCGAACTAACGAACCTAATCTTCGCACACATGCCTGTGAGGCCGCGATGGAACTGATACGATATGATACTTTATTGAACAAACGCACTATTACCCAAACTAAACTATTAACTGTGAACTCGCTCAACTAGTTTGTTGATTATCTGCTGCATGCCTTGCAGGACCTTAGGTACATATTGGAGCTTGCACACGGAGGAGCTGGTCGTTGTGGGGCTTGGATCTTGATCATCTTATTGAACACTTTTGATATTTGATACTTAATTGCTATGGGTTTTACAATAATACGCTTCCGCTAAACAATGACAACTTACTTATGTTTTGGAAACACCTTTCATATGGAAATGGTTTGGATTATATTGCATTTACTTTTATTTTATACAATGTTCTGTATGATTGGTGGCTTGATCCTGGTCAGTCACGCTCCCAAGCGGTGATACTCCGCAGGTGGATTTTGGGGGTGTGACAGTACAATCACGGGATAAACCGGCAGCACCTCGGTATCCAAAATCACAATCGTTACAAATGATTTCGCTTCAAGGGTATATATAGCATTGAGATTCCGCTCGAAAGTGTCCAGAAACATTTCAAGCGAAATAACATTGTTGTGATTCCGCTTGAAAGTGACAATTTTCATTTCAAGCGGAATAGCCTCCTTCAAGCGAAATCAGCGTTAAACAAACCTAAAACTTGTATATTCTCGTATAACGTGCCCTGATCTAACATATCTAGTGTAAGACTCGATACAAGACGAAGTTGACAGATGTATGCACCAACAGTGCGTGCGCTTTATGTTTGGATTATTGCTTGAATTTCGTGATTAACTGTTTAATTTGCATAATTTCTTTTCTTGTACTTTGTCTTTTTCCTTGTTACGCGGGGTGTGTTACTTGTGCAGGTTACAGGTAGTGTATACATACGCGGAACTCCGGGAGGACTTCACCGTTGGTTTACGAACCGAAAATTGAAAGAGTAGCAAGAAGAAACTTAGCAAGCCGGTTAGAAGCAACTCTTGCTTCTAATCAAACCACCCAAACACCACAATTCACACCATCCATTAAAACCGATTGAATGGCAAACCAAAACTCAAACCAAAACCTCAACCTCAACCAAAACCCAAACCAATTCCAATACCGAAGCAACTTCAATCCCGCCCAAAATGTTCAACCTATACCTCAAGAGCGACTGGGTGGTAATAACAACACCGGACCACCCACACTACCTTTCCAAAACCAAAATCCCAACAACACCCAAAGAACACCCCAATACCAAAACCTTCATTGACAAAATTCCTTACCTATCAACCTTGATGACCGGAATGTCAATTCTGATTGGAGAGGCAATCGAGATCGTGGCAATCCCGCGAATGAAGACCCATTCTTCAACATAGACGATTTGAGGAATGCCATCCCCGATGATGAGCCGTTTAGTGTTCCCGGTTACCAATCGCCGGAACATGTGAGCGTTCATACGGAAAATTCGGATGATGGGGGCTATTATGACGATCGGGTTAATGATGACAAAGATTGGGGGTACGTGAATCAAGGTAACATCTACAATGCAAGAAGGTTTGAAGATGATGAGTTTGGCTACCAAAACGCCAACTTTCTGGGGAATGATGATTACGGGTATGGGAATAGAAGAAATAACGGTTACGAAAACAACCGCCAACCATGGAACACCAACCAAAGGAACCAGAATGATGGGTTTTACAATAACAACAATGCTAACCCTAACCGGATTCCTTGTTTCGTGGGAGGTGGCAATCAAGGGGGTAACCAAGGTGGAAATCGACGAGGCGATAGAGGAGGTGTGACATCTGTGCTTGTGATATCATTTTACAAACTCTGAACAATACAATATTAATAAAACAGTGTGTTTTGATCCCAATGTTTCTCATTTATGTTTGGTTTTGTACCCATGTTGATTTTTGATCGATTTTGAACTCTATATCATTTTCTGGAAAGTTATACGCAAACTGATGCGTAAACACGATCAGTTTAACGCGACAAACACTCCGGAACATCATCATAAACTTAACATACCTTAAATAACCTTTACATAACTTAGAAATAAGTTTTAAAGGCTTTGGTATGACAAAAACAAGTTTATTCGCTCTCAGGGACTATTTGCGTCAACTTGCGAAAGTCTGCCGTTTCGTAAGGCAACGTACAGTCCGGAACTTGATCATAAGTTAAACGTACCATAAATAACCTAAACATGGCTTAGAAATAAGCTTTGATAGGTTCGGTGTGCGAAAACATGCTTATATGATCTTACAAGGACTAAAAGTGTCAAAAACGGCGTAAGTTTGCATTTTCGCGCGTATCTTACGTTCTGGACACATCTGGACATCCAAAATTTTTGTACACACTAAAATATTTTTATTTTAGTGATCGCCATGCAAAAATTCCATTCGTTTCGCAATTTGGATCATTTTTGCGCTTGTTACGATTTCCGTCGTAATTAGCCGAACAACGCAACCGTACGGCCAAACGAACCGACATCTGAGATGTTTTTGAGCATGTTTTGAGTCCCCTATACTTTAACTTCATTTTAGAGCCTTGAAATGAGGTTAACTGGGTTTAAACGCATCGAAAAAGGCTTTAAACACGTGCAGGGACCATTTCTGTCAATTTTGAAACTTTGCTGAACCTGATACATGCTAGCGTAGCGCGAGCCCTATGGCCTATGCTGTCACGCTACGCGAGTGCCTCATCTGGGCAGAAACATCATTTTCAGCAACAGTTTGCAAATTCAGGGGCTGTTTGTGCAATTTCTTTGAGTGATTAGCAAGTTTGTGTGTTCACCAAGGCTTCTAATCAGCTTGTAACACATGTATGGCTAGGATTAATGCTTAATGACCAAGCAAAACACTTGTGATGATCCTATTAACTCACCACAAGTATAAATAGCCATCCAAACTCCTTCATTCTTTGCTCATTTCTTCTCATTCTCTCTTCACATCTGCTTTGGAGCTCTCTCTCAAGCATTTGGGACTTTGTCTTCTTGTAGAAAAGATAGCAAGGACCTTAAGTGAGCATTCTTTCATTCTTTTTATTTCCTTTTTCCTTTTGTAGTGCAGAAAGTCAAACAGTTTGGCCAACAGTTTGACTTTCGGTTTTGACCATCAATTGGTCAAGTCAAAGTTCAATTGAACTTTGAAACGTGATTGTAATCACGATAGTTATAATCCTTCGTGATTATAGCCGCTGATTACCACGTTAGCTAGTTGTAGTGTCGAGTCAAAGTTTCGGTCAAAATGCGTTTTAGCATGCATTTTGCCTCGGAACTACTTTAGGGTATCAAAACACTTTGTTTTGATACCAAATCAGTAGGTTAGACATGTTTTGACATGTCTAACTCGACACTATTAGTTTGTGCTTGTTTAGGGTCGTAAGGTAAGCGGTCTAAACAACCGCTTAGACTTTCGAACCCGACCCGTTTGGTCGATCTTTAGGATCCGACCAAGCTTAGTTAGTGATCATAGTTTCATAGGGAATAACCACTGAGGTTATAACCTTATGATCATCTAGGATTGGTTAGTCATATGCTTGTTAGCTTGTATGCCCATAGGAAATGACCAAAATGCCCTTTTAAAGCATAAATCCGTATTTTGACTATGTGAACATAATTTTGACATATAATCTGATTTAGTAACATGTTTAGGGATAATTGGGCATGTAAGACTTGACATAGCACATAGTTAACCATCCGATCATAGTTTTACGCTAACGACACCTTATAGTAGCTTATGTTACCATAATGTGTCGAAACGGGTCAAAAGCACTTAGGTAGGCCTTCCAATCAGAATGTTGGGACTAATAAATCATACCATATGAGTTCAATTACTCATTTGATTTATAGAACCTCATTCTATCCTATCTCCCGATTTAGGAGCCGTTTATTAACATAGTTACCTATACTAGGTGCCGGTTGATTTCCGTGATACTTGGAGCTTAAATTGGTCTTATTCTCAAGACTAATTAGCAATCCCAAGTGAGTACATAGTTCCCCTCTTTTACCGTTTTCAAATATTTTGGGGTGATACACATGTACATACATGTTACTTTTGTGCATTTCATGCTTTTATGACATAAACATGCTAGTTTCACCTAGTACATATATAGCACATGCTTTCCATTGTGTTTTGCTATGTATGTCAAGCATGCTAGCACATTGATTTGTTACACATTTGTTGCATATGTTTACTTAGCATATGTAGCACATTGTTTTACATGACGTTTCTGCTATGTATGTTTACTGAGCATGCTAGCACATTGTTTTACATGAACATTTCTACTAGGCATGTTTACTTAGCATTCCTAGTACATGGTTTTCACATGCTACATTGGTTATGACATTTGGTATGTTCAATCGGGACAATAATACATTCATTAACATTAGCTACGCCGCTCGGACTTATGTAATGGTACCATAGGAATTGACAACTCCCGTTTCCGACTTCCTGGGTTTGTTTGGAAGTTGGGGATGACAGAATCCGACTACATAATTTAGATAAACCTTTAATTCGTTTAAGGGTTTGTCGCCACAGTCGCAAGGCTTGAATGTATGCGATTAACATTACTGCATAAATGTTTGTAATCATAAAGCATTGTTTTTCTGCAAAGCATAACATTTGATTTAAACTTAGGTTTATTCAAAAACATGTTTTGTACATCTTCTATGGGTTGAGTAACTTCTAGTTATTCACCATACATGACATTTGTTTTCACATTAGACATCATTACATAGTTGAGTAGATGTTTTCCTACTTGCTATGCATCTCATTGGTTTTACATGATACACATGACATTGTACATGGTTTACACATACACATATTGACATGGAACAAGACATTTTGGTTGGTTATTGATAAGTGACTTATGTAACGGGGCTATGTGTCATATGATAAAAGCATGGTGGATACGCCGCTGGTACTTCCTATATATAAGTGCTTTTACCGTATTATACATCGTTGCGTTATATAAAGCACTTGGGCAACACATGAAACATTTCATACATAAACATGACATTGTTTTACAAATTACATATTTTATACAAATTCACTTTTACTTGGTTATTCATTTAACCATGCATTATCATTTCATCATCATTTGATTTTCATTGATTTTCACATGGTTTTACAAAGGAAAACATTTTACAAGGTTCATGACTACATTTTATTTAACTCTCCTTTCAAATACAAGTCACGAATCTGCATAAACAAAACCTATGTATCTCACAGGCATTTTTATGCTGACGTACCTATTTTTACATGTGTTTCAGGTGCTAATGCATGATGATGCTTGTGCTTCACTTAGGCGGACTCGGGCCTTAGTGACTTAAAAGACAGTTATTATGTTAGTTTAGTTTGAACTAAAAGACAATGTAACTTTAAATTTTAATAATACATAACTTTATTTACCATGGTTGTTGAAACAATAATTCTGTCGCCACTCACCTCCCCGGCGTTTCCGCCGCGGTTTGTTGTTTTACGCGGCCGGGGTGTGACAGAAGAGTTGGTATCAGAGCCAATGGTTATAGGGAATTAGGTTATTAGCAATGCTTTGACCTAGACTATAACTTTCTAGGACCCTAACACAAGTTTACTTGTGTTTAGATTTTAAAACAATACCCGTCACCTATCCTTAGGTGATTACCAAAACTTGAACATAATATTCCAAAACGATTTTGAAATCAATCATCTATCCTTAGATGATTTCTTTTTGGCCTCGTGCCTTCCAGTTTTTCAAAATCTCGTCAAAGTTTTGGGTCTAAATAATGTGAACACGTGCAAACTGGAAGAGTGAATGCCTGTACCCTGAGTTTTCTGTCTAAGGCTAGAGTGTTCGTACAAATCCGCATTATCGGACCAGTCACTCTTACCTGGGAACTCTTGGGGTGAGTGTTCACTTATAGGCGAGCATGTCTTCAGTAATACATTATTATGACTCATTTACTTTGATTTGTCACTGTGTGTTGTTTGTTTGCTTTGTGGTAACAAACAAATGACCACATTCCTTGCTTTTTGTCGATTTTATTGTTATCTCATTTTCATCACATCATCTCACTCGTTTTCTCTCATGTTTCCTGTTTTAGAATGCCTCCTCGAAGTAACGTTCCTCAACCTGATGCCGAACTGGCAGCTATTATAGCACAGCAGATGGCTGCTATGCTACCCGGTCTCATAACTCAAATAAACCAAGCCACCAATAACAATGTTAATACACCTGCTCCGTGCAACTTTAAACAGTTTAACTCGGCTAAACCGCTCAAGTTTAGTGGTACTGAAGGAGCAACTGGGCTTCTCCAGTGGTTTGAGAGTCTTGAGAGCACGTTTCGCCATGTTCAGTGTCCGAACAATCGTAAAGTCGAGTTTGCCTCGAGTGTATTTCAAAAGAGGGCCCTTACCTGGTGGAATGGGGTAATGAGAGATAGAGGTGCTGATGTTGCTTTGGGTCAGACTTGGGAGGAACTCAGGACTCTCATGATGAGAGAATTTTGTCCTCGACATGAGCAGAGGGCACTCGAAGATGAGTTCAATGATCTGAAGCAAGTCAGTGGTGAACAGCGGGCTTACACTGACAGATATGAGGAGTAAAGCTTGCTCTGTCCGACTATGGTCACGCCTTTGGATAAGGCTATTGAGAGGTACATAGACGGTTTGCCAGATCCTGTTCAGGATATTGTAACTGGCAGTCACCCTACTACCGTCCGACAGGCCATTGAGCTAGCTGCTACCCTTACTGAATCCCAAATCAAGAAGGGTAAACTCCACAGGAAAGGTGACAAGAAGCAGAAACAGTCTGATAGCGCCAAGGAGAGTAAGGGCAAGAAGGCTGCTGAGTCTTCAAAGAAATCTAGGAAGCGTAAGGCTTCCAAGAATTTCGCGGTCACTGCTCAGACTAACCAGGCTGCTACCAATCAGGCAGCACAGAATCAGACTGCACAACCTGCTGCCAAGAGGCAGTATGCGGGAAATGCACCTCTGTGCAACAGATGTAACAGCCACCACCAGCCACAGATGCAATGCCGTATCTGCACGAATTGTGGCAAGTCTGGTCATCTTGCAAACACCTGTCGCTTTGCTCCTAATCAGAATCAGGCAGCTCAAAATCCAGCAGTACAAAACCCAGCCCAGAATCCTGCACGACCTCACTTTCCGCCTGGTTCATGTTTCAACTGTGGGGATCTGACCCACTATAGGAACAATTGCCCGAGGTTGGCAAATGCAAATCAGGCACCAGCTCGTGGTAGAGCTTTTAATCTGAATGCAAATGAGGCGCGTGCGGATAACGAAGTGGTGAACGGTACGTTCCTTGTTAACAACCATCCTGCTTCTGTTCTATTTGATTCGGGTGCCGATAAGAGTTTTGTGTCCTTAGCATTTGAGCCCTTACTTGCGATGACTAGAACAAAACTAGGAAAGCCCTTGACAGTAGAAGTAGCTAGTGGTGAACCGGTTGTCCTTGACTCTGTTCTTCGAAATTGCCAGTTGAATCTCAATGACCATCTTTTCCCTATCGACCTCACACCGATGCAACTCGGGAGCTTTGATATTATAGTAGGAATGGATTGGTTATCCAAGTACCATGCCGAGGTGGTATGTTTTGAGAAGTTGGTTCGTATACCGCTTTCGACTGGTGAGATCTTAGAAGTTCATGGGGAGAAACCCGTTAAACTCATGTCATGTACCCAAGCCCGCAAATATCTACGCAAGAAGTATGTTGCTTTCTTGGCACATGTCGTAGGGGATAAAGGCAAGGGTAAGACAACCCAAGATATCCCTGTTGTTCGGGATTATCCAGAGGTATTTCCTGAAGAATTACCTGGTTTACCCCCTGTGCGCCAAGTTGAGTTTCGCATCGATCTTGTACCTGGTGCAAATCCCATTGCTAAATCACCTTATCGTCTTGCACCGTCTGAGATGCAAGAGTTGTCTAAGCAGCTTCAGGAGCTATCTGACAAAGGATTCATCCGTCCAAGCTTTTCACCTTGGGGCGCTCCTGTCCTATTTGTGAAAAAGAAAGATGGATCTTTTAGGATGTGTATCGATTACCGTGAGCTTAATAAGCTTACCATCAAGAATCGATATCCCCTACCTCGCATTGATGATCTCTTTGATCAGCTTCAGGGTGCTACATGCTTTTCAAAGATTGATCTACGTTCTGGGTATCATCAACTTCGAGTTCTCGAAGAAGATATTCCCAAGACAGCTTTCCGTACTCGATATGGTCATTATGAGTTTACTGTTATGCCTTTCGGTTTAACAAATGCTCCTGCTGTTTTCATGGACTTGATGAATAGGGTTTGTAAACCTTATTTGGATAAGTTCATCATCGTCTTTATTGATGATATTTTGATCTATTCTAAGACTCGTGCGGATCACGAGCAACATCTTCGTCTTACAATGGAGCTCCTAAAGAAAGAACAGCTTTTCGCCAAATTCTCCAAGTGCGAATTCTGGCTTAAGGAAGTTCAATTTTTGGGGCACATCGTCAACGAACAAGGTATTCATGTAGATCCCGCCAAAATCAGTGCGATTAAGGATTGGGATACTCCTACTACTCCTACCGAGGTTCGTTCATTTCTTGGTCTAGCGGGTTACTACCGCCGTTTCATAGAAAACTTCTCCAAGATTGCGGTTCCTCTCACTGCTTTAACTCAGAAAGGCAAACCTTTTGAGTGGGGATCCAAACAGGAAGAAGCTTTCCAGACCTTGAAACAGAAGCTTTGTGATGCACCTATTCTATCTTTGCCCAAGGGTAACGACGATTTTGTCGTGTACTGTGATGCATCCAACTTAGGCCTAGGCTGTGTTCTTATGCAAAGAAACAAAGTTATAGCCTATGCATCAAGACAGCTGAAAGTGCACGAGAAAAACTACACAACTCATGATCTTGAGTTAGGTGCAGTAGTCTTTGCTCTCAAAATCTGGAGACACTACCTTTACGGTACAAAGTGTGTAGTGTTTACTGACCACAAGAGTCTCCAACATATCTTCAATCAGAAAGAACTAAACATGAGGCAACGACGTTGGGTTGAACTCCTAAACGACTACGATTGCGAAATTCACTACCATCCTGGTAAAGCGAATGTCGTGGCTGACGCATTAAGTCGTAAGGAACGTGTCAAGCTTCACTGTGTTCAGGTTCGATCTGACATTCAATCTCGCATAATTCAGGCTCAACATACTTGTGTGGCACAAGACTTGATGGGTAAAGAGTTACCATGTCATACTAATCCTGAGCTTGAACTGAGAGATTTTGGGATTTTCTATTACATGGGTCGTTTGTGGGTCCCAAGTATAGACGATCTTCGCACCTTGCTTATGGATGAAGCTCACAAGTCTCGTTATTCTATTCATCCTGGTGCAGACAAAATGTATAAGGATCTTCGAACCCAGTACTGGTGGCCGGGTATGAAGAAAGACATTGCCTTATATGTTTCAAAATGCCTTACTTGTCTTAAGGTTAAGGCAGAACATCAACATCCCTCTGGATTATTGGAGCAACCAGAGATTCCGGTTTGGAAATGGGAAAACATTTCTATGGATCTCATTACCAAGTTACCGCGCACTAAGAAGGGTCATGACGCCATTTGGGTTGTTGTTGATCGTCTTACAAAGTCAGCACACTTCTTGCCAATCCGTGAGAGTCTATCTGCTGACGATCTTGCCAAGATATATGTCGATGAGATTGTATCTCGACATGGTGTTCCTTTGAACATTATATCAGACAGAGATGCTCGATTCTCGTCTCGCTTTTGGAGAACCATGCAATCTGCCATGGGTACTCAACTTCATTTAAGCTCAGCATACCATCCGCAGACAGATGGTCAATCTGAGAGAACAATCCAGACACTGGAGGATATGCTTAGAGCGTGTGTGATTGACTTTGGTGGTAGTTGGGATTCGCATCTACCTTTGATCGAATTCTCTTACAACAACAGTTATCACTCTAGCATCAATATGGCTCCTTTCGAAGCTTTATACGGTCGAAAATGTCGTTCACCGGTCTGCTGGAATGAGATAGGTGAAGCTCAGCTTACAGGACCTGAACTCATTCTAGAGACTACAGATAAGGTCAAGAAGATTCGTGAAAACCTTCAGACAGCTAGAAGCCGTCAGAAGTGTTACGCGGATCGACGACGCAAGCCCTTGGAATTCCAAGTTGGTGATCACGTCCTACTCAAGGTATCCCCTTGGAAAGGTGTGATTAGATTTGGGAAGAAAGGAAAACTTGCACCTCGTTATGTTGGACCATTTAAGATCGTTGAAAGAATCGGAAAAGTAGCCTACAGACTTGAGCTACCTCCTGAACTTGGAAATGTTCATCCAACATTCCACGTGTCCAATCTCAGAAAGTGTTTAGCTGATGAGAACCTCCACATACCACTTGATGAAATTCGTGTTGATAATACAATGCACTTCGTTGAGAAACCTGTGGAGATAGTGGACCGTTCGTTTAAACAGTTGAAAGGCAAGCGGATTAAATTGGTCAAAGTTCGCTGGGAATCTAAACATGGCCCAGAGTTTACTTGGGAACGTGAAGATCAGATGAAAGCGAAATATCCGCATCTATTCTCACAAGTTTCCTCTAAATAAATTTCGGGACGAAATTTCCTGAAGTAGGGGAGACTGTGACATCTGTGCTTGTGATATCATTTTACAAACTCTGAACAATACAATATTAATAAAACAGTGTGTTTTGATCCCAATGTTTCTCATTTATGTTTTGTTTTGTACCCATGTTGATTTTTGATCGATTTTGAACTCTATATCATTTTCTGGAAAGTTATACGCAAACTGATGCGTAAACACGATCAGTTTAACGCGACAAACACTCCGGAACATCATCATAAACTTAACATACCTTAAATAACCTTTACATAACTTAGAAATAAGTTTTAAAGGCTTTGGTATGACAAAAACAAGTTTATTCGCTCTCAGGGACTATTTGCGTCAACTTGCGAAAGTCTGCCGTTTCGTAAGGCAACGTACAGTCCGGAACTTGATCATAAGTTAAACATACCATAAATAACCTAAACATGGCTTAGAAATAAGCTTTGATAGGTTCGGTGTGCGAAAACATGCTTATATGATCTTACAAGGACTAAAAGTGTCAAAAACGGCGTAAGTTTGCATTTTCGCGCGTATCTTACGTTCTGGACACATCTGGACATCCAATATTTTTGTACACACTAAAATATTTTTATTTTAGTGATCGCCATGCAAAAATTCCATTCGTTTCGCAATTTGGATCATTTTTGCGCTTGTTACGATTTCCGTCGTAATTAGCCGAACAACGCAACCGTACGGCCAAACGAACCAACATCTGAGATGTTTTTGAGCATGTTTTGAGTCCCCTATACTTTAACTTCATTTTAGAGCCTTGAAATGAGGTTAACTGGGTTTAAACGCATCGAAAAAGGCTTTAAACACGTGCAGGGACCATTTCTGTCAATTTTGAAACTTTGCTGAACCTGATACATGCTAGCGTAGCGCGAGCCCTATGGCCTATGCTGTCGCGCTACGCGAGTGCCTCATCTGGGCAGAAACCTCATTTTCAGCAACAGTTTGCAAATTCAGGGGCTGTTTGTGCAATTTCTTTGAGTGATTTAGCAAGTTTGTGTGTTCACCAAGGCTTCTAATCAGCTTGTAACACATGTATGGCTAGGATTAATGCTTAATGACCAAGCAAAACACTTGTGATGATCCTATTAACTCACCACAAGTATAAATAGCCATCCAAACTCCTTCATTCTTTGCTCATTTCTTCTCATTCTCTCTTCACATCTGCTTTGGAGCTCTCTCTCAAGCATTTGGGACTTTGTCTTCTTGTAGAAAAGATAGCAAGGACCTTAAGTGAGCATTCTTTCATTCTTTTTATTTCCTTTTTCCTTTTGTAATGCAGAAAGTCAAACAGTTTGGCCAACAGTTTGACTTTCGGTTTTGACCATCAATTGGTCAAGTCAAAGTTCAATTGAACTTTGAAACGTGATTGTAATCACGATAGTTATAATCCTTCGTGATTATAGCCGCTGATTACCACGTTAGCTAGTTGTAGTGTCGAGTCAAAGTTTTCGGTCAAAATGCGTTTTAGCATGCATTTTGCCTCGAAACTACTTTAGGGTATCAAAACACTTTGTTTTGATACCAAATCAGTAGGTTAGACATGTTTTGACATGTCTAACTCGACACTATTAGTTTGTGCTTGTTTAGGGTCGTAAGGTAAGCGGTCTAAACAACCGCTTAGACTTTCGAACCCGACCCGTTTGGTCGATCTTTAGGATCCGACCAAGCTTAGTTAGTGATCATAGTTTCATAGGGAATAACCACTGAGGTTATAACCTTATGATCATCTAGGATTGGTTAGTCATATGCTTGTTAGCTTGTATGCCCATAGGAAATGACCAAAATGCCCTTTTAAAGCATAAATCCGTATTTTGACTATGTGAACATAATTTTGACATATAATCTGATTTAGTAACATGTTTAGGGATAATTGGGCATGTAAGACTTGACATAGCACATAGTTAACCATCCGATCATAGTTTTACGCTAACGACACCTTATAGTAGCTTATGTTACCATAATGTGTCGAAACGGGTCAAAAGCACTTAGGTAGGCCTTCCAATCAGAATGTTGGGACTAATAAATCATACCATATGAGTTCAATTACTCATTTGATTTATAGAACCTCATTCTATCCTATCTCCCGATTTAGGAGCTGTTTATTAACATAGTTACCTATACTAGGTGCCGGTTGATTTCCGTGATACTTGGAGCTTAAATTGGTCTTATTCTCAAGACTAATTAGCAATCCCAAGTGAGTACATAGTTCCCCTCTTTTACCGTTTTCAAATATTTTGGGGTGATACACATGTACATACATGTTACTTTTGTGCATTTCATGCTTTTATGACATAAACATGCTAGTTTCCACCTAGGTACATATATAGCACGATGCTCTTCCATTGTGTTTTGCTATGTTATGTCAAGCATTGGCTAGCACATTGATTTGCTTCACATTTGTTGCAATATGTGTTTACTTAGGCATATGTTAGCACCAATTGTTTTACATGACGGTTTCTGCTATGTATGTTTACTGAGACATGCTAGCACATTGGTTTACATGACATTTTCTACTAGCATGTTTTAACTTAGCATTTCCTAGTAACAGATGGTTTTCCACATGCTACATTGGGTTATGACATTTTGAGTATGATTCAATCGGGACAATAATTACAGGTTCATTAGCATTAGGCTACGCCGCTCGACTTATGCTAATGGTACCATAGGAATTGACAACTCCCGTTTCCGACTTCCTGGTTTGTTTGGAAGTTGGGGATGACAGAATCCGACACATAATTTAGATAACCTTTAATTCGTTTAAGGGTTTGTCGCCACAGTTCAAGGCTTGAATGTATGCGATTAACATTACTGCATAAATGTTTGTAATCATAAAGCATTGTTTTTCTGCAAAGCATTTGATTTAAACTTAGGTTTATTCAAAAACATGTTTTGTACTTTCTATGGGTTGGGTAACTTCTTTCACCATACATGACATTTGTTTTTTCATTACATAGTTAAGTAGAGGATTTCCTACTTGCTATGCATTTCATTGGTTTTACATGATACACATGATATTGTACTGGTTTACACATACACATATTGACATGGAAAAGACATTTTGGTTGGTTATTGATAAGTGACTTATGTAACGGGGCTATGTTTATATGATAAAAGCATGGTATACGCCGCTGTACTTCCTATATATAAGTGCTTTTATCGTATTATACATCGTTGCGTTATATAAAGCACTTGGGCAACACATAAATTCATACATAACATGACATTGTTTACAAATTACATATTTTATACAAATTCACTTTTACTTGGTTATTCATTTTGCATTATCATTTCATCATCATTTGATTTTCATTGATTTTCACATAGTTTTACAAGGAAAAACATTCATGACTAATTTATTCTCCTTTCAAATGCAATCAAACATAAACAAAACCTATGTATCTCACAGGCATTTTTATGCTGACGTATTTTTGTGTTTCAGGTGCTAATGCATGATGATGCTTGTGCTTCACTTAGGCGGACTCGGGCCTTAGTGACTTAAAAGACAGTTATTATGTTAGTTTAGTTTGAACTCAAAGACAATGTAACTTTAAATTTTAATAATACATAACTTTATTTACCATGGTTGTTGAAACAATAATTCTGTCGCCACTCACCTCCCTGGCGTTTCCGCCGCGGTTTTTGTTTTACGCGGCCGGGGTGTGACACGATATTCTTAAACATGTCTTAAAACGTTTTATTTCCCGAATTTCAAAACCTTATGAAATGCTACCTATCAATTTAATCGGTCCAATGAATCTCTTGCCCATGAACTTCATATTCGACTTAATCACTAAAACACACTCACTTTATATCATCATACTAAAGACTTCCACTTCCAATCGAAATCAAACCAACCTTTCTCATATACTTATAAAATCTTATGGGTGTTATACGATCGTTTTACCAAAGACGCTTTTCAACATCAACAAATAAATAGTTAAAAAAAATATTTAATGGTCACTAAGTCCGTTTTGCTAAATTTCTTTTCTAAGGATCAATATTTTCATAAGAACCTCCAAAATTCAAAATTTCTTGTTTTGATGCAAACGAAACAAACCCATTAATTTCAAAGATTTTTTTTCCTACACCGCTCAATTCGTCATTTCAAATTTCAAAACACGTGGGCAAGAAGACTTCATGGGGACCGACAATCTTCAACTTACATAAACTCTTTTAAAACAAAATTAGCATTTCCATTCAATACAAAATACGTTATGCATAACCAATGGGTACTTTATATCCTTTTACATATACAAGCTATATTCTACCTTCCAAATCAAGCTCGACCTATTTTGATTCAATAAACTCAACATATCGCTTAAACAACTATACTTGAAAATCATCATACACGTTTTAATCGATACCTCGCGACGAAGTCGCTTAGGTCATTAGTTTTACATATTCAAATTCTTGAACGCTTTATATGTCCAAATTCGTTATGCTTCAACATACATTGTATACGTAAAAAAAATTCGTACTCATACTTATATGTTATATGCTTATACTTATACTCATACTACTCCCACGTTTTACGTTTATACTCATACTTACGTGCATATTCATAATTAAACCTATGCTTATGCTCATACATTCATTCATACTCATGATTCATACATTCGTACCTGTACGCGAGGGTAATCCGAGGGATACGCTTACGTGGGTCCCATACATACTTAGGCATGGACTTGCTTATATAATATATTCTTATACATACACGCTCTTATTTTTAAATTATGTATACCCTGATTCATGCACAACTAGTACAAGCTATGCGGATCATGCGACGATCAAAATAATCGCGGGTGCACACGGGATTATAGTGATGGGCGTATGAAAACCATAGAGTGTACTACTATGTATGGTAAGACACGGAACGTAACATGACACCGAATACGAAACAGACGTAACATGGTCAAAACATAATGGATATGCCATTGGTACTTCCTATATATAAATGTTTTCATCATGTTACCAAACTTTCGTAAGACGTGTCATGAGAAATTCAGTGTTTTGCAGACCTTTTAGACCTAATTCAAACTTTAAACAACTCACAAACGCATTATATCCGATTATCCATGACGAGACTCCATTCTTATCACGCTACTTTCATCTACCCAATACTTATGCCATTCGTATACTTGCATTCGTTTATTAAGAGTCAATCGTTCAATTCCATATACGTAACTAAACATTTCCAATTATGTTTGGTACCTCAAATCATTTTAGAAAAACGAACTCCTTTGGAAACCTATCTTGTCATTCTTCAAAATTTCATACTTTCTTTAACGTTTCAAAATTTTCGAATTTCAATTCTTAATAATCACCTTTTGCCAAAACTCTTTCAAGTCTTCCACTTGAATAAATTTCGGGACGAAATTTCCTAAAGGAGGGGAGACTGTAACACCCTGCTTCTTCGTATTTTCTATAATTAGAAAGCCTTGTTTGTATTTCTATTTTTAGAAGCTTGTTCCTTTTTTTATTTCGTATTTCGATTCAAACCATTGTAAATTCGAGACTTCGATCGTAATGAAATTCTATATTTTTTTATACATGCTTATACGTGTCGCAATACTTGGGTTATATGTTACCAATCTCGAATACATACGCGCAACCCATACCCGACATACTGGTACTCATAACTTATACGTACTTGTTAACTATTAAATACATGGTTAAATTCTGATAATAATTCTAATAATATAATAATAGTAATCCTAATAATAGTAATCCTAATAATAATAATAATAATAACTCTAATAATATAATCATAATATATTAACTTTTAACGTTATGTTGTATGAAAATAAAATATATATACTACAAAGAAGGTAGGAAAAAAATATATGAAAGGAACAACAGCTCCATGTACGATCAATGTCTTAAGATGGCTGTTTTAGTTGTCTTTTATTATCCAACCACAAATAACTTGATATATCATAATTACATAATAGGCACCACTAATCTACACCAATTAAATGTCACACAAAAAGAAAATGAGGATGGTTATTGGCTGTAAAAGCCCACTCAGCCGCAAGTTTTTAAGGACAGCAACAACTCTTTTTTTTAATTAGTTTAACCCCCAACTAAACTCTTAAATGCCAACCAACTTAATCCTAATCCATCCCCTATAAATACCAAGCCATCTCCAAGCCATTTTCACTTTTCTAAACACTCTCAACTCTCTCTAATCACTCCCAAATCACTCTAAATTCGCAGCAACATCAGAAATTCGGACAGATTCAGCAAGCTCCACTAAAGTGAGCATAACTTCTTCATTTCTCATCCGTTTTAGTCCATTCTTTTTCCTATGTGCTTGGATCGACCTTACCTTCGATTCCATGGGTTTTTTCACAGTAAATAAGTCCCTGGAACTCTGGCAAATAGGCTCCAAAGTTCACTGTTTTCATTCATCTTTACTAAACATTGTTTAGACTTGTGCAAACTTGAGTTTAACTCACTCAAACCCACGTCCTTATGCTTATAATCACTTCTATGGTTAGTTAAGATTAAAACGGGGCTGAGACATACAAAATCAGAGGTTAATCCTCATATACTTTCTGTTTTGTTTAGGGTTTTTAACCCACAAGTGGTGTTCAAGCTTCAAGCTTGATAAAGGTGTGATTGTGGACTAACTTGGGTTGTCCAACATAAAATCCCCACATCCCTTGATGATTTCTCATAGTGTAGATGTTTCTTATTGTTGTATTGATATTAGTTCATGACCCTCCTTGTATGTTTTTACATCAAGTGTAGTGGTGAACCATAAGAGGTACCTAAATGGAAGCTTGTTCTTCCTACCTCCTACATGAATTCTATGACACAATAGAGGTACCTAAATGAAGATTTATCTTCTACCTCATGCTTGATTATTGGACTACATGATACATATAATACTTATACATATATTTACTATTCGAACCCTTGATGGTGGACTTGTGTTCATTCGTCAAAGTATTAGAATACATCATCCAAGACATAAGACTTGTTTACGATTCTATATGAGTTATACTACTCATGAAAACATTAACCCTTGAGGTTTCATAGTGTCAAGAACAAGTACTTGATGTTAAAGGATGATTACTTTCGAATACATATATTCTTGTGTTTTAACTTCCTAAATTCCTAAACGAACATATTCAACCTTCTAACCTTATCAACTTCGTCACATCGGATAATCGGAAAGCATATGCAAATTTGTAAGTATACTCGCAACCCCCTTTTTATGTTTACCACTTTTGGGGTGTAACATGTTTTACTATTAAACTACACTTAAACTTATTCTTTATACAATGCACAAAACAATCCTTACACATGAATACTATGTTATGATACTTGATGCTTACGTGGACCATACTTATGTGATATGTTTTAGTCATTAGCTCTCACGAGCCTCCCTTCGACATGTATAGCGCTATAGGAGTAACGCACCGCCCCCCTTAAACTTGGGTCATGTTGAATTAATTAAACTTTCTTGCGTAAACAGAGGTTGGCTAGAAATGTTGCATGCCACGATAGGTTGATCTCGTATAAACTAAGTTGCCATGTGGATTCGTTTTAAACTTTTATACTTATACTTATGCTTATGCTTAAACTTGTATACTCGCCTTTGCTTTTGCATTGAACTTTATTTTAAACATGTTACAGGTTGAGGATGATGATGCTATGAAATGAAGTAGCGTTTGATGCCTAGATACACATATAGACGTTTAGGTTTAATCAATGTATCAATTTTGATTATGTTGTATTATATTTCCTTTGAACTTGACGTTATACGATTTCTTGTAATGTTGAAAAATGAATTATGAAATGAAATTGGTTTCATTAAATATTGTCACAAATAGCGTTATGATGTCTCTAGCAATCTTCACACTTCGTCTCATCCCGATGTTTCCGCCATTGGTTGGGGTGTGACAATCCGAGCTACCACAACATAGATCGGGTCTAAATAATCACAACTTTCAATTACTACATCATTTACACAACTAGTGAGCTTTTAACCAACATTATTCATGTTTTTAGTAGACTTTTGTGCTTCAAATTGCAAGTTTCCGAATTTTAACCGTTACAACACATATTAACCACCTTAGATTAGTTCAAGAGAGTGTTTTAAGCATTATACCTCTAGCTCGAGGCTAGGGAAGAATCTATGCGAAAAATGCGTGGATAAAAGCAAGAGAAAGAGGTCCTTCAAGCTCCGAGTGCGCCAAGCTTCCTAATACGTGACCCTTGATGTTTGTGTAACCTTGGAATGAGAAGATGAAACTCGAAAAATGGATGGATGTGGAGAGGGGGTTCGGCCGAGAATATAGGGAGCAAGAGAGGGAGTAATTTTTGTGTGTTGTGTGGAGTGAATGATCTCTAGTGCCATCCATCATACTTATAGACAATTTAGGGATTATGATCCATTGGTTTTAATGTTCCCTAGATATTAAACATAATTGAATAAAATAATCAAAGATTGTACAAGTGTGGGTCACAAAGTGACCGATCGTGTCACACCCCCAAAATCCACACGCGGAGTACCACCGCTTGGAGGCGTGACATAACCAGGATCAAGCCACCAATCATATTGAACATATAAATAAATTGTAAAAGTTTCCATCAATACGAAGGTGTTTATCAAAACCAACAAAAGTAAATATAGCGGAAGCACTAATGTAGAAACCCAACATAGGTGTTAATGTATGAAAAGTAATAAGTGTTTGTTCACGATCCAATTCCCACAACGACCTGCTCCTCCTTGTGCAAGCTCCTTAAGTACCTAAGGTCCTGCAAGGCATGCAGCAGAGAGTCAACAACTAGTTGAGCGAGTTCACAGAAAGTAAATGCGTAATAGTAAGTTCATGAGTATCAGGTGGCTCTACTGGGCCGATATAGGTTTCTATTGGTGGGGGCTTCCCATGTTATTAATCCACTAGACTATGCGTTACCATAAGTGTTCTACATATCCCGAGAACAGTAATACGTACAAATTTACGTAGGATTTACGTAAGTATCCTTCACAACCGAGGATAGGGGTACGTGGGGGTTTACGTAGGTTTTACGTAAGTGCCTGACACAACCGAGGCAGTAGTGAGTATCCGTTCACGTAGGTTTACGTGAGTGTCCTTCGCAACCTGAGGACAGTGAGTAGCTTAAGTATACGTAGGTTTTACGTATGTGTCCTGCACAACCGAGGACGATGGTATGGTCGTCTAGTAACAGTGTCCGTATGTTTCTAATCAACTTATCCTTTCAATCCCATTCCCAACACCCCAGGAATCCCATGCCTTGGTAAGAGTGTGAACTCACCTTGGTTTGCTCGGCAGATACACAAAGTTCGGTTAAGCTATATAGTGATCACCACGTCCTAGCATGGTTATCATACAAGTCAGGTTCGTATTCGAATATAGCACATAGGTTCTATACGTATTGTGGCAAATATAATGGCATGCACAAGTATTTAGCAGTTCAATAGCAGCACGTAAACAAGTTCAAGTATCCGGCCAATCAGTTGGGCTCGTGACAGGCAAGTCCTAACAGTGTGCATGTGTAGCTGGTCTCGAGTCGAGACTAGGATCTCGAGTCGCAACAAAAGGAGGTCTCGACTTGTGCCTAAATAACTCGAGACTAGGTGGTCACGAGTCAGGTCTCGAGTCGCAACGGGACTCGCAAATGCAGGTCTCGGATTGTCATGATCAGGCCGAGATCACACGGTCTCGAGTCGCAACGGACCCGCAACCGTGGTCTCGGTTTGTGTTGTTTGTTTGATAAGGTGGTCTCGAGTCGAGACTGAGGGTTCTCGACTCGCAACCCTGGTCGAGACAAGCAGATTGTAACAACTTTCCTGATTTCTATAATTTAGCATGTCGGTTACAATCATTTAACAAGTTTCCAAACATACACCAAATCAATTAACACAATTCCACCGCAGTTAACACAATATCGATCAAACAGGGATTTCCGAACCTTAATTCTTATGAACCCTAGACTAAACATAGCATGAACATCAACCCAAATATTAACATACAACCGACTTATACCATAACTCAACCGATTACTATGCATTCGGTTCTACTCTAGATCATGCAAATCCAATCGTATGAGCATTATTAAGCATACATGTGATCCTATTATCATAAACACTATCTCTCAATACATAATCGATCATAATAACCATACTGCTGATTAAAATCATTCGGTATACAAACATTAAGAACAAACCGATCAGCATGAACATGAGTAATTTCACATATGAATCGTATCATTAATCAACCATGAACACAAACATAACACACTAACCGATTGGAAGAAACGAATTCAAAGAGCTTCGAGGTACAAGGTGATGGTTCTAGGGAGCTAGGGTTTTGTGTGTGTATTGTGTTTTGTAAAAATGTGAGATGGTAATCACATCTCAATTGTATACGAGTAGGGGGGGCCGAACCCTTCCCGGTCGCCTTAAGTGGTTACAAGTTCTACGGCCCAAAGGGCTTGTGCGAGTGGTGGGTGTTGTGCGTTTGGTTCATGTTGTGCGATTTGAGTTTAAGTAATATACATACAAGCATTTAACTCGTAACATACAATAGGAACACATATCACGTAAACATGTATTCATTCAATTAGAGTAGCTCACGTAACGTTACAAGATAGGTCTAAAGTGAGTTGTCACATTATCCCCAACTTAAAAGAAATTTCGTCCCGAAATTTGGTACGCACTCACTGAGGAAGCTAAGTTACATTGTTCACTGGTTTCCCTGGGGTGTCACATCCTCCCCCCGTTGATCTGGAATTTCGTCCCGAAATTCCGCAGTAGTAGCTTCAGCCTCAGTAGTGGTTGCATTGGTTCGAATAACTGGGGGTACTTTTCTGTCATCTGGTCTTCGCGTTCCCAGGTGTACTCTGGCCACGACGGGAGTTCCAACGAACTCGAACAAGAGGGATTCTCTTGTTTGAGGACCTTAACATCCCGGTCCGTGATTTCAACTGGCTCCTCGACGAACTGCAACCGCCGTCATCGTAGTGAGTTCCTTAAAAGGAACTATGAGGGTCTCATCTGACAGGCACTTCTTCAGATTTGACACGTGAAAGACATTGTGAACTGCACCGAGTTCAGCTGGTATTTAGCTTGTATGCCACTTTGCCAATCTTCTTCTATGATTGAATGGTCCGACGTACCGCGGATTTAGTTTGCCCCGTTTGCCAAAACGAACCACACCCTTCCAGGTGAGACTTTAAGCAAACCCGGTCCCCGACCTGAAATTCCAAAGGCTTCCTACGCTTGTCCGCGTAGGCTTTCTGACGGTCGCGTGTTGCCGCCATGCGTTGTCGTATCTGTGCAATCTTTTCTGTGGCGTCCACTACAATCTCTGGACCCGTAATCTGACTATCCCCCACCTCTGCCCACAGAGAGGTGACCGGCATTTACGCCCGTACAATGCCTCGAATGGAGCGGCTTGTATGCTGGTGTGGTAACTGTTATTGTATGAGAACTCCACCAAAGGGAGGTGCTTTTCCCAGCCGTTGCCGAAATCAATAACGCATGCCCGAAGCATGTCTTCAAGAGTTTGGATCGTTCGCTCAGACTGCCCATCCGTCTGAGGATGATATGCTGTGCTCATGTCTAACCGCGAGCCGAAAGATTTGTGCATCGCTTGCCATAGTTCTGACGTGAATCGTGCATCCCGATCCGAAATGATGGAAGTGGGCACCCGTGCCTCGAAACAACTTCTTTAAGGTAGATGTCTGCGAGAGTGGAGAACTTATCCGTTTCCTTTATAGCTAGGAAGTGTGCAGACTTGGTGAGTCGATCCACGATCACCCATATGGTATCATTCCCACGCTGAGATCTAGGTAGGCCTGTAACGAAATCCATGGAAATTTCTTCCCATTTCCATTGCGGTATCTTGGGTTGCTGAAGTAGGCCCGCTGGTTTCTGGTATTCCACCTTGACTCTCGCACAGGTCAAGCACTTGCTGACATAAGTAGCGATGTGGGCCTTCATGCTAGGCCACCAATAACTAGTTTGTTCGTGGTACATTTTGTCCGATCCTGGGTGTACCGAGTAGCGAGACTTGTGAGCTTCATCCATTACCAGCTCGCGTAGACCGCCATAAAGGGGGACCCAAATACGCCCGGTTACATAGTAGGCGCCGTCTGCTTTCTGTTCTAATCGTTGCCTTGAGCCGCGTAGGGCTTCAGCCCTGACGTTTTCTGGTTTCAATGCTTCTGCCTGAGCATCTCGTATCTGTGTAGGAAGGCTAGACTGAATCGTAAGCTGTAGCGCTCGCACGCGCTTAGGTAGTGTGTCTTTCGACTGAGGGCATCAGCCACAACATTGGCTTTGCCTGGATGGTACTTGATGGCGCATTCGTAATCGTTCAGTAGTTCAACCCATCGACGTTGACGCGTGCTCAGTTCCTTCTGCTTGAAGATATGCTCGAGACTCCTGTGATCGGTGTAAATTGTGCACTTGGTACCGTACAGGTAGTGTCGCCATATCTTGAGCGCGAAAACAACAGCTCCCAGCTCTAAGTCGTGCGTCGTGTAGTTCCGTTCATGAATCTTAAGTTGACGCAAAGCGTAAGCGATAACCTTATCTCCGTGCATCAATACACATCCAAGACCCTGGATGGATGCATCACAATAAACACAAAATCGTCCGTGCCCTCTGGCAATGAGAGGATAGGTGCACTGCAAAGTCTATCCTTTAAGTGCTGAAAAGCAGTTTCCTGCGTGTTGCCCCAACGGTAGGTGACACCCTTCTGTGTCAGTAGTGTAAGCGGCTGAGCAATCTTTGAAAAGTCTTTAATAAACCGTCTGTAGTAACCCGCCAAGAATTGGCGTATTTCCGTTGGCGTACGTGGTGCAGGCCAGTTTCTGATCGAGTCTACCTTGGATGGATCGACATGGATTCCATCCTTGTTCACTACGTGGCCTAAGAAGTGGACTTCACGAAGCCAGAAGTTTTCAAAAACTTAGCGTACAGCTGTTCCTTCTGTAGAAGTTCCAGAATAAGGCGTAGATGCTGCTCGTGTTCCTCCTGACTCTTGGAGTAGATCAGAATGTCGTCGATAAACACTATCACGAATTTGTCTAAGTAGGGTTTGCACACCCTGTTCATAAGGTCCATAAATACGGCAGGCGCGTTCGTTAACCCGAACGGCATGACCTCGTAGTGACCGTAGCGAGTTCTAAATGCGGTTTTGGAGACGTCCTCATCCCGGACTCTCAACTGGTGATAACCAGACCTCAAGTCTATCTTGGAGTAATAACACGACCCTTGCAACTGGTCGAATAAGTCGTCTATGCGTGGAAGAGGATAACGGTTCTTCACCGTCACCTTGTTGAGTTCACGGTAGTCTATGCACATTCTGAACGTACCGTCTTTCTTTCTCACGAATAATACCGGAGCTCCCCAAGGCGAAGAGCTTGGACGAATGAAGCCCTTTTCCAAGAGCTCTTGTAGCTGCTTTAACAGTTCCTCCAATTCTGATGGAGCTAGACGATATGGTGTGCGAGCTATGGGTGCTGCTCCTGGAGCGAGCTCGATTTGAAATTCGACCTGACGATGAGGCGGTAATCCAGGTAAATCTTTAGGAAACACCTGAGGGTAGTCGCGTACAACTGGAATATCCTCCAGTTTCTTTTCCTTCACTGATGCATCTGAAACGAGTGCCAAGGGTTGCGGTGTGACCCTCCGCAGACATTTCTAGCCTTCAAGAAAGAGATGATGCCAACCACAGCACCACTCCTGTCGCCTTGGACTTCGAGAGGTTCTTGACCAGTACGGGGAATGCGAATGATCTTCTCACTGCATAAGATTTCAGCCTGATGCTGGGATAACCAATCCATCCCAATAACGATATCAAACTTCCCAAGGCTATGGGAATAAGGTCGATCGAGAATGTTTGACCGGCTAAGACGATACTACAGCCCCTGACTATTTGCGTGGCTTCTAAACTCTTACCATTAGCTAGTTCTACGATGTGTTTGGTGTTTAGAGGTGTTGACGTACGTTTTAATAATTTACTCATTTTAAAAGACATGTAACTTGTATCCGCACCCGAATCAAACAAAGCAGTAACATAAACGTTGTCGAGGAGAAACTTACCCATAACGACGTTGGGATCATTCCTGGCATCACCCTGCCCCAGCACAAACGCACGACCCCTTGCCTCGTTGCCGTTGTTGTTTCCCCCGTTGTTGTTGTTGCCATTGCCCTGATTGTTGTGATTGATGTTGTTCTGGTTCCTGTTTAGCTGAGGGCAGTGCCTTTTGAAGTGACCTTCTGCACCACAATGAAAACATCCCTTGTTGCCCTGCTGCTGATTCCGCTGTGTTTGTGGCTGCTGCTGATTCTGATTCGCAGGCCTAGGGCTTCTACAATCCTTGGCCTCATGACCCATCTTGAGGCATCTTTGACAGCGACCCTTGTTACACTGGCCACTGTGGTGTCTATTGCAGTTGTGACACTTTGGGAGGTTCCCTCGATATCCGCCCTGTCTGTGACTACCAGAAGAGTGCTGACCAGGACTCTGGTAACTGTCAGTCTTTCGCTGTTGGGCCTGAGACTGAACTGAAGCTGATCCCTTGCTGGAATCCCCATCCCATTTTCTCTTACTGTCACTGGGAGTAGCAGGAGTAGCTGAAGTAGTAACGGTAGCAGTAGCGCTGATACGTTTAGGCAGTCTGTTCTGATCCACTGCCTGGTCAGTGATGCGTGAGCGAGGCGTTGAATATCCTGGATGTTGTCAAGATTAGCCGAGTAACATGGCTCTGGATCTCTGGCGCCAATCCTTTGAGATACAACTCAATGCGCTTAACTGGAGGGTCCACCATAGTTGGACACAGCACGGCCAGTTCGTTTGACCTTTTGGTGTAAGCTTCAATCTCTGACCCAGTCATCTTCAGATGGTACAACTCATCTTCCAACTTGTGGATGTCTTCCGAGTGCAGTACTCTCTCTTGATCAGTTCCTTGAAATCATTCCAGGGTGTGGCGTTAGCAGCTGCCAACCCTAAGATCTGAACTTGGCGTTCCACCAAGTTAGTGCTATTCCTTCTAGCGTGCCAGTGGCGTATTTCACCCTGCGAGCCTCAGGGCATTCACACATCTCGAACACAGACTCGAGCTTTTCAAACCAGTGGAGGAGTCCAACCGCCCCTTCCGTGCCACTAAATGTACTTGGACGACAGTCCATGAAATTCTTGAAAGTGCAGACTGGTTGCTGTGCTGGTTGACCTATTGTGTACGAATAGGACAAAGTTTAATTACAAGGGCTAGTTTAGGAGTGTAGGATCTAAAGATCCTAGTGTGTGCTATAACCACAGGATATACCTCCTGCTTGTGCGGCTGCAAGGCCGCAGCAACTTGAGCTTGAACGAGAGCCTCTAGCTGGCTTGAGTCATGTTAATCCGTCCAGACATGATCTTCATTGTAAAAGTAGCGTAAATGAGAATGGTTCGCGAGTAGGGCGATGACAGAAAAGCGTAAGCACGTAGGTGTTCTCATGTAAAAAGTCATGTGTATCTAAGTGTACTATGAGCAAAGTTCTATACGTTTCTAGCAAGCAGGTAATAAACATAAACCTTATTACCTAGGATGTCGAGTCTTGCACGTGGAGCGAAGCGTCGTTGTGGATCGTTGAGAGCACTGTTCTGGTTATAGTCTGGTTTTAATAAAAACGTTTTCCCATATTAAAACCAAGTTCTCTATAACCAATGGCTCTGATACCAATCTGTCACACCCCAAAATCCACACGCGGAGAACCACCGCTTGGAGGCGTGACATAACCAGGATCAAGCCACCAATCATATTGAACATATAAATAAATTCTAAAGTTTCCATC